>NC_086249.1:11679548-12311173 GCF_021018805.1 Prinia subflava | reverse complement strand
CAACACACACACACTTTTTCTTTCTCTTTGTAGTACAAAGTAGCTGGATGAATTTAAGTGCCAGCAGTTTAAGCCCCCAAACTGTGACACGTCCTTGACTGAAACAAGAAAAATTGTGTTTCTTCTCTGCATATTGAGACCACTGCATCAAGCAAGAACATACCTGCAAGTCTGCATTAAAATCACATTAACAATGCACTGAACAGGAAAACTGGGGAATTCATTGACAAGGCAGTCCCTAATCCCTTCTCCATCTGTAAAATTCTCAGCTGTCACAAATCAGGAATCCAGGCACAGCAGCACTGCTAAAATGCTGCTGTTAGAGGCTGACAGCAGAGTATCTGTAAGCACAGGCAGTGTGGAGCAATTTTCTTGCTGTTTAAAAAAGCATTTGAACGTTTTGCACTTGCTCAGATAGCGCTGAACTTCAGTTCAACTATGAAATAAAAATTCTGAACTATTTTACACGAGCAAAGGGTATTTTTATACTGATAAATGCTGCAGTCCTGTAACTTAGTGCCGATAACCTCCACCCCAAAAGAGCTTAGAGTCTAAACAGACAAAATGAATAAAAGGTAAGAAATGCATTGTTATTCTTCCCATTTTAGAGGAGGGGAAACCAAAGCACTGAAAGGTTAAGTGGCTTGTCTCTGGTCACACACAGAGCCCGTGGCAGGGCTGTGAATTAAATGCCTCCTCTTGTAAGAACGGCGTTGTCTCCTTAGGAGATATGAATAGCAGAAAGGAGAGAAGCTGCCTGGCACAAATTTACTGTATGGCACTTGAATAACCTGGCAGGTAGGACTGGAGCTGAAATAATGAACCCATAGCTGCGACTGGACAAAAATGTATTATAACAATGAAGAATGGAAGAAGCTTGGAAATTTATTCTCCCTCTCTAAACCCCTTTTCCTGATGGCAAAAAAAAAAATGCATGCATTTGCTCTGTCGATCCCTCCACCCTTCCATTTGTGACCAATCCTGCCACAAAGGGCAGCATTTCCAAGGATACCACACTCTTAGCCCCATTACCAAACGTGCCTGCTCAGCAGGGGCAGGAGCCTGTGACTGAGCCCAGAAGTGCTGCACTGATGGCTCTGCTCCGCTCCCCTGGGACAGCAGCACACGTGGCTGGCACTGAGGACACCGAGGACACCCCTTGTCCTGCCTGTGGCAGGGTGGATGAATGTGCTGGGTGGAGGAGGGATGCTCACATGGCAGAACTGCAGGAATGCCCTGCAGCAGCACGAGTTGTCTGGCACAGAAAGCTACTTCATGGTGATGAACTGTGGTCCATTGGTGAAGAAGAACAATCTGAGATCATTTAATCTGTTCATTAGGATTATTTTCTTATTTCTTCTAGTCTTTTATTTCCCCCTCTCCTGCTGCCATAAGCAGTTCAAGTTGTGCTTCTGATTGTCTCCACTTTATACAAGTATAAACTCACAGCTTGACATTGAGGCTCGCACTTGGTACACTTTGGTTTTATTACTTCAGAGTTTTCAAGCAAGGGAAGAAGGTCTAATTTCAACAATCGTCAAGGCTACTTGAGCTGTACAAAATAAGTGTCTGACTAGTAATTAGCTAAACCTTGATAACAGGTAGTCTGATTAGTTAGTGTGAAATAACCATAACAAGCCAAGATAATTACAAAATATTTAATTGAACTGAAGGCCATTTAAACTTAGGCAGCTCTTCTAGCTTCCTGTAAAAACCTTCACCTACAGCACTTCATTTTAATAATGAATAATATAAGAAACAAATAATATTTAAAAAATACCTTTGAAGTCTGTAAACTAGTCTTATTCTTATGCAAACAAAGTGTTTTCTAATGAATGTTTCAAATATGCAGCCTTGAACTTTTTGATTATTTATAAGATCTTTTTTCCTTTCCCTTTTATTTCCGTAGATTGTCTGGTTTACAATGTGTATGAACTTACATAATATTCTTTCAAGTAATTTTCACAAAATACATTATATTTAATGCAGACAGGTCTATGTCTCTCCAGATAACTCAAAATATCTAGCAGGATATCAGCTTTCCAACAATCATTTCATTGTCAAAATCTCTCTTTTTTTTTTTTCAGGTTGAGGTTCTTCCCTAGAAATGACATGGGCAGATATTTCAATTCCTGATAGTGATTTATAGATATATTTTAAAGATATAACTTTGAGGAGTCCTATATTTGTGTGGAAACAAAACAGAGCACACACCTTTATTAGCAAAGAAATTTGAAAATTTAGCTATGTGGTTTTTAAGGGATCATGTCTTCTGGACACAGAAACAGCAGTTCTCAGTATCTTCCTACAGAGAAGTGTGACATTTCCTCCTATAATTCTGGTTGTGAAAATGTTTTTTGCCAACACATTTGTTGTCAGGCTGTTGTTCATGCTAAGGGAAAGAAACGAGTGGAAAAAAACAGCCCAAGAGAAGCTGGTATTTATTCAGAAAAGTGGCTGGGCCAGGATAGCTTGAAAAACAAGCTTTTACTTATCAAGAAAATGTTAAGAAATGAGGAGCTGGCTAATTCAGTACTTTATCTTTTGCCTTCTCTAACTAAACTAAGAAAATAATTCAATAGAAAATCAGATATGAAATTGCTCTTCCACTTCTAGTGGTGTGAAAAGAAAGAAAGAAAATAGGTAGAGCAGGTCTCTTTCAAGAAGCAATCTGCATGTCAAAAAAAAAAAGAATTATTAAAATTGTTTGATGAACAAATATCAACTTAAATTCCTTTAAGGTTTTCCCAAGCTTTTCCTTGTCTCCTGTGTGGGAGCATGAACTCAGGATGCATTTCTCTGCTCTGACACGTGCTGCCTGCCTGTTCTTTATTGTACCACTTGTTATGCAGAGAAGCACGATCACTCAGAGATGGGGAAATGTTATGCTGCTTCATAGTAAAAGATCAACTCAAAAATTCCTCTAGCTTCTCTGTAAGCTACTCTTTGCTCCTTACATATCTTGGATTTCATTGCTTGTTTTCAGCTCCCTGCAGGAAAGTATTTTCAAGACTGTGAGTGAAGGATGGTGAGATTGCATTGGTGCTACAACTGGAAATAGCTGCTTCTCACTGTACCTCACCTACCACTTCTGTCAGTGAAGAAAAAACCCTCCTAGTATTTAATTATTGGGATCTTCATTTGTGAATCACACAAAATCTCCCCTTCTGTTTAAACAACTTTCCAGCAGCATTTCTCCACGCTTTTCAAGTGCTCGCTGTGACGGGTTCTGTTTGTTTGATCCTGGGCCACAAGGGGTGTTTTGAAAACTGGTTTGTGGGAAATGCTTCCTGTGTTTCGTATAATTAATTCTATAGTCTGCATCTTTAAACTGGGTGACCAATTCCATGTCTGAGCAATAGAGTCAGCCCTGTTTTTACATGTATGCCTAGGTAAGGACAGCTGGATGTTTCTGGTAAAAAGAGCACACTGCTCTTTCCTCCAGTTTAGTTTCTGGCTGTCCACACCTGAAAAACATGTAAAAAGTTTAAAGAAAGCCATACCATTTCACACTGCAGATGAAGTTTATTTGTGTGTAATTTGTGATGTTGTGGGATCAAAAGGCTGAACTCATTTTTATTTATGTGTTTATGAGCATGTACACCTGAGTGAGGAAGGCTGCTTTTATGAGGTGCTGACATGATATGCTGAGTAGAGAGGGGCTGCAAGGGAGTTATTTTATTCCCTTTCCTCTTCTGTTTTCCCCTACTCTCTACAGAAATCCTGATGGTCAGAATTTGCATCTGAGAAGTGTATGTTCAAACTGGATAGGGAAAAAAACGGTTTAGATCCTGGATCTAAACTCTGCAATGAGGTCTAGTCACAGGTCATCTTGGACATTTCTCTACAAAATTCTTATTCAATGTTTTTCATTGGAAACTGTCCTGTTAGAAACGAACAACTCAAAGGAAATAAAGAAGCTCTTCCTCCACACCCCAGGCAGCTCTGCTCTGCAACAATCCTTGGAAATGGTAATGAAAAGGATGGTCTGACAGCCATGATGGACAAGGCGAGAAACAAAATAATGCAAGGTGAGTCATCTAAGATGACTGTCCCATTTAAGTTCTGTATGTTTTGTTTTTCAATGATTGTACCTGACTCTGAAACACGCCCAGCGTTTATTCTAATATTCAAGGAAATGCTTTTCCTGTCTTAATTAATCTTATACTTTTAACTCTGTCCATCAGATAGGTTATGTGAGTGAAACTACCTCAGAGAGAGCATTTGTGAGGTTTTTTCCCTTGGTTTTGCCCTAAAGAGAAAGGAAGTAATTTAACCTTCCTCCAGTAATGTACAGGGCCTTATCTAGAATAATGCATGTAACTTTATTTGGGGTGTAACCACCTTCTACTTCTTGTTTTTGACAGATGATTGGATAAATCTCAGCCTCTGTCTACAGAAGCAGTTTCTAGCTGGCTCTGATGATGCAAGCAGACCTATTCAGAATGCTCTTTCCAGTTGTTGGGGACTTCACCAACTTTCAGGGCATCTTGTAGGCTTCCATGAAGATACAAGAGGGGTTAAGTTTGACCTGTTCTTTTCCTATTGGCATCTTCTGTGTGTAGAGTTCACATGCTCATTTTGATGCAGCATCCAAAAACTTTGCAATTCAGGGCACCTGAAATCTGAATCTTCATTCTGATATATTAAAAATATGGATGTATATTTTAAATTGAGTGGGGTTTTGATACATTTCACTAATTAACAATGGTTTTTTTTCCAGTCAAACTGGTGAATTTAATGTAACTTTGATAGTTTGCTAATTGCTGTCATTAAGCCTCACCAAAAGAAGCCTTCTTTTACTCACAAGAGTAATGCTCTTGAAACCACGTGCAGTACTCAGTTTTTCTGTCTTTGAGACTGATTAGACAACACAGGACACTTTACAGTCTAGGAATCTAGAAAATGGATTTTTGTAGCATTGGGGAACTTTATGAACATCAGTCTTACCTCTTTGGATAACCCTTTTTTCATTCAAGTGTGATTGTACTATGTGCAACCTAATTTCTGATGTAATGACTATGAGCACACTGACTCAGGTATTTGTCTTGCCTCAGGACATTCTCATCATTGTTTGAAGGAATAAATATGTAGGGTTCTCTCAGTTATGTAATTTTTCTATTAGATTTGGGCTTGCCTTTTTAATCTCTTTTCCTCAGCAACCTCATCTTTTTTTATGAACAAACAATATTGTCAGAGACTCAGAAAATCATACCTTAATGTCTTTGTGAAATGCTCTTGGATGATGGCAGAAATGATACAAGAAAGACATCAAATTGGCTGTATTTGATAAGAAAGAACTAAGTATATGAAAATAATGCCTATTCCTACATCCCTGTTATCCAGCAGGACCTGGCACTCTGCCTGCATCCTGAGGGACAGAAGAGGCAACATAAAATGGATAGAAATTATGAAATCAAGCACCAACTGGATCTGGGAAATTGCAGATATGTTGTATCTCTATGCAGGAGAGTGGAAGATCATTTTCAATTCAGATTCCCTTCTACAGCTAGCCATGCTTTTCTGTAAGTATTTGGTAATTTGGGTCTTAAATTCTTTATTTTCAGAGAAATTGTCACTTAAATATTCAATAGTAAATTACTATATGGTTCCATGCAAGGTAATACTCCTCCAAAAGTCAAATGGTTTGCTCACATTTTTATTTTTAAAAAAAAAAACACTTCTAATTTGATGGTCAGATGATAGTCCAAAGTTCAGATCTCAAAACTTTTCTCCTACCCTCTCATTTCACTTTTCTAGGCAAAGTTTCCTACAAATTTATTCCATGCAAAGAGTGACAAAAGTAACCTTCCCAATTTATCTTTCCTTCCCTTGTAGGATTTGCCCCTGCCTGGGTCCTTTCAATTGTGTTTCCGTTCCAGATTTTCTAAAATTTAGCTTCAATACCTGGTAATCTACTTTTCCAAATTATTTCCAAGCCTTCTTGTCCTGCTTCCAGCCAAAGCTCTGTTCCCTGAGCTGTTAACTTCCTCTGATGTTGTCATTCATATTTGTCCTTAGATTTGTTCTTCCCCTGGCTTTCTTGACTCTGTTCTCAATAGATTGTCCTCTGATCCTTTCAATGTATAAATAGAATTATTCTCTGCATCTTTCTTCTTGTCACTATATTTTACAAAAATTATATGCAGGAACTAGACCAGAAAACTTATGCAAGAATAAACATAGTATGTGCACAGAATGTAGAGATGCAAGTGGTAGATTCGTTTCCTGTAAGAAATATAAGTATTTATAAAACATTAGTTAAAAATAGCAATGTGTAGAAAACTGAAGAACTACAATAAAATACTTTCCCTGATTGTAATAAAGGGTACAACTGCCTAGGGAATGTTAGAGGCATATACATGGTAAATTACATCCACATTGTTTTAATTTGGGTTTAGAATTAGTCTGTAACCACAGAGAACTCCCACTGTGCCATGTGTTGTATAGCTAATCAGAAGATGAATATTTTAGAATGACTAAGCAGAACACTGGGAAAAAAATAGTTCATTAAAAAGGAAAAAAGGCAATAGTTGGCTTTTCAGAGAAGATTATCAGATCATCAACGACCTGCAGAAGATTTTGCTAAGATCTAGTGATTGCTGGTGCCAAATGAGTATGGGTGACTGGCTGCTGGCTGGCAGGGTTCTGTTTCTCTCCTGCTCTGTCAGCCTCACCTCAGGTGGCCTCGGTGCTCCCCACCTCAAAATCACTGCAATTCCACTGCAGTCCTTTGTAGCAGGGGAGGGATGAGCCACAGCAGTGAAGTGATTTGGGGGCTTCGAGCAGTAAGGGAAAAACTGACAAGGGGTCTAGTTCTGCTACCCCCTTTATGCTTTCTTCAGCTGCTTCTCAAAGCTTGTTTTTCTTGTCTCCTTCCTGCTGTCTGATCCCCGGTAATATTTTCTGCAAATGTATAGTTCCCTCTTTCTCTCATCTAATGAGAACAGCTACATGTTTTCCTCAAGGTCACCTCTGTCCCCACCTCTGGCACCTGCACTCAGGGAGCCATCAGGAAAGCCCAGTAGGAATAGAAGAGCTCTGCCTGCTGTCCTCACCCTTAGCTGGCAGGCAGGCCCCCATGCTGTCCTCACCCTTAGCTGGCAGTCAGGCCCCCACAGTCTTTGACTAGAGAAGCTTCTGGACAACATTTCAGTCTCACAGATTCTGCTCCTTTAGCGCTTCTGAAAAAGATTTCCATACAGGGTTTTATATCCAGCTCATTCAGCCTCTCATCTCTCTCAGCTACAGCAACATCCCTCACTCTGGCCTTGACAAATAGTGTTCTGTTCCACTTGTAGCTGTGGTGGATAGTACTGAAAAGATCAGTTTCTTTCATTATCCTTTTCTGGCATCTTTCCTTTTCCTGTGCTGCATCAGAAATAACTTCTCTTGCCTTCCAGGCCCTTTAGAGTCCAACCCCATCATAGCTGTTACCACTCATTCACTGTCAGGATGCTGGCTCTTGTCTTTGATCAAGCTATTACAGCAGCCTCCACTGCCTGCTTGTTAAATTTTTAAACAGCCACTTGTGTACGTACTCCTGAGCTGCCTGTCATGCTTGGAGGAGCTTCTCCATCCACAAACTTAAACTAAACAGACACTTTCCCCCCTACAGTTTCTAAACTGTGATTTCAAAGCCCTAAATGTTGCTGTCCCTTGCCTACTATCCACAGCATAAGTGGCTAGATCCCTGGAAAGGCACGGTGGTGGGAGTTTATCACACAAACCCTGGAGGGATGGCACTGTGCCCCTGGGGCACGTGGCACTGGGGACATTCCCTTTGGCATCCCCTGATGCAGCAAGCAGAGTGGTGCTGTGGGAATTTGAGAGGACCACAGGGAGAAGTTGTCTTCTGCTGCAACCACCAGTTTAAAGCAGGAGTTCTGGCTCAGTGTGTAAAGGAGTCTCTTCAGCAGGCCTTTGTGGAGCAATGCAAGCCATGCATTTTCTGTCCTTCACCAAAAACCCCACAAGTGCTTCCTCTTTTACCTTCTCCTGTACCATTACTAACTGACTTTTGCATCAGAGGTGCTGAAAAAAAAACAACCCTGAGCATGGCCTAATGTCAATAACATCTGATAGAAAGAGGAGAGGCAGCTCCTGACACTACCTTTAAGAAAAATACAACTTTAAAAAGGAGACGGGTTTGCCAAAGGCACCTTTCCTTAAAAATTTTCTACTTACTATTTAAAAATTTTCATAGATAAACCCTTCTGGCAGAAAAAGCATTCAGACCTACACCCAATCTCAATTTTCAGTATTTATCCATTATGAATTAAAATCAAACGTGAAATATTTATTGAAGTAAGTATCAAATTTGAAGGAAAATGTATGTGTGGTTGTGTTTGTTAAGTACAAAGAAGCATGGTCTTCCGCCAACTTGCTTCAGGAGCATACTGTGCAAAACTGTAGTGAAGGTGAAGGTTTGCAGAGTTGCAAAGGAAAACTACATTTTCAAAATGATGTAAGAAAGCTTCATCATTTGAAAGGGAATAACATTCTTCATTAAACCCACCATAAAATATCTTGAGAGCTAAGAATCTGTTGGAGGAATTTTTTTTTTTTTTTTTACTGGTTAGGAGTTATAGATATGCATGGAAGAGTTAGAGAGAATAAAAGTGTGGGGTGAAGAGGAGGAAATCCTTTCAGTGCAGCAGAAACATGGAACGTGGAGATATGGAGAGTGGTGCACAGCCTCTAGAAAACCTAAAAAAGGAGGCAAAGCTGTCAATTATGGTTCAGAAAAGGTAAAAGAACCCAATAAGTATTTCTGTTCTGGTTTGGAAAGAATCAGCACGATGTAATCACATCTGAGAGTGGTAAGGACTACTTCTTGATCAATAAACTGGGAGATCATTAAATGACAGCTGTCAGAACTAAGGGTTTTTTTGAATTTACAGGGCCAGATAACATGCACCCAAGTATTTAAAGGGCTTGTTGGGAAACTCTCTGAACCATGACGCTGATTTTAGAGAAACCAGAGAACAGTGAAGAAGTTCCAGAGCACTAAAGCAAACTCAGTGCACAGATAATCTATGTGAGTAAATGCATTGCCAGAAATTGAGTTGATGACCTGCTATTAATCTCTGAGTTTTCTCTTCACCAGTGCTATTCATAATTTCATGAATAACAGAACCACGAGGACACCATGGAAATCCTTTCCATGTCCCAGCCATGGGAAGTCCAGGTCAGTGTTCCCAGGTGAGTGCTCAGAGAGCAGCCAGAGCTGAGCAGTGCCCTGTTGCATGGGATGTGCAAGACAGTGGGATGGGCAAGGCTTGAGAAATCACTGAAAACTCACAGTTCATTAAGTTTTGTAAACTGAGTCAGAGAATAAAGAGAATTGCAAAGAGCAGCCATTTCACATGATCAGAAATCTCGATCTCACACACATTTCCCACAAATGTGCTGCTCTGGGCTAAACCTGCCTTCAGAACTGTCACTGACTGTCACCAGAAGGGGTGAGGCAAAGCACAGGTCACTTGTTTGCAGATCCTGGGTCAGGATTACTCCTGCCCTCAGGAGTTGCAGTCCTAATATGCTTCAGAGCTTCTCATGCTTCGCCTCAAAGCACTCAAATACTGTGTGGGCTCCTGTAACAAGATGTGGTTTTTTCAAACTGGTAAACAGCAAGGCTGAGTGTGTGCAGGAAAGACACAGGCACACCTACTGCTGGTAAAAGACCTTGTCCCAGTCCAGAGTTTGGATACTGGAACACCTGAGTCCCTTCAGGAACGCCCTGGAGAGTTTTCTGGCTCTGCTTCAGTTTTCCAGAGCATAGCACCCAATTGGGCCATAGGGATAATTGGGTGCTAATGTTTTGTAAAATGCCTTTACTACAAATTAGATTTTTATGATATGCCTACTCAGTACTCTGCATTTGATTCATGATATGCTACTAATAGCCATGGGAATTTCTACTTTTATTCTCAGAGCTGAGGTCTGGACACCACAGCTTAAGCAGATGAGCTGATGCTTAAACCCAGAAAAGAAAGACAGAGAAAAGGAAGTATTGCAATCTATATAAAGAGGCCAATAAAGAGGCTTTTTTTTTTTTGTCTTGACATTGTCAGTGCATCATCTATAAAGAAAATAGAACTATTTTTATGTCAGTAAAGCCTACAGCATGTGTCAGTAATGGATCAAATATGAAAAGTAATTTTTAATAAGTGTGAATCAAAGAGGGATTAGAAAAGCTCAGGGGATTTGGAGATGAGACTTGAGTTCAGGGAACTCCACAGCTCAGGGGCATAACAGGTGAATGCTCTGCTACTCATGGATGAGAGATCTGGCAAGGGGGCTGATGAATTTGAGATTTATTATTAGAAAGTAAGGACTGAGGGTATGTATCAATGGAGACCAATTTTGATAGGTATGGAAGGGATGATTCAGACAGGTAATGAAAAACTCTGAACAAAATTTTAAAGTCAATTCTTTTACTGATAGGAAGCAGGTATAAATCTGCCATAGCTGAAGTAATGCAATTGGATTTATTGCCATAAGCAAACATACGGGATGCAGCATACTGAAAAACGGGGTCATTTGTGAATATTGTTCTGCATAGTTTGTGCCTATTTACTGTAATCTAAAAGCCATAAAAATGGGGTTTAGAATGGGGCAAGCAACACAAGGAGCAGCAGTAATGCCTGCCTTGCACCTGCAGAGTGGAAACGTGTCACCAGAGTGACTGCTTCTGAGAAAAGCTTTTAAGAAGTTAACAGCAAAAGAACTGAGGGACCAAAGAAGGATACGAAGTTGAGAGTTCTGGAGGATTCATTAGATGTACACAGCTGCCACCAGATGGGAAAACAGAATATGACAAACAGCACATAATGAAAGACAGGCAGGAAGGGGGAGGGTGAATTTGGGGATTTGATTTCAGAAAGCAGTGTCTTATGTGCCCATCACAGGGAAAACCTTCTACCTCCTTTGTGTGTGGAAATGTACACGCCTTTTTTCCTTTCCCTCACTGCCTTGCTTTTTCCTTCAGTGGTTGACAGCCCACAGTTTGAAGAGAAGCTCAGGGAGAGAAATCCATACCTTTTTTTTTTTTTTTTTTTTTTTTTTTTTTTTTTTTTTTTTTTTTTGTCATAAATTATAAGCTGAGTAACCCTTGAGAAAGAGTATTTTCTCACAGTAGGGGCCTATGAAGAATTTGGATATAGATCCTCCACAAAAGATTCTTGTA
The DNA here is from genome assembly GCF_021018805.1 of Prinia subflava. Taxonomy (NCBI): domain Eukaryota; kingdom Metazoa; phylum Chordata; class Aves; order Passeriformes; family Cisticolidae; genus Prinia; species Prinia subflava. The sequence goes on along the minus strand of NC_086249.1, from coordinate 12,299,982 downwards.
CACTGTAGTAGGTAAGACTCAGATCACTGGGGTCAATACTGAAACTCCTTGTTGTTGTTTAGAAATAATGTTGAGAGCTATTACTCTTTGAGCAATCACTCAGACAACATTAATCAAAAGCTTTAATTTACAATGTAAGTTCTTGTGGGTTTTTTACCATTATTGTTGGCTTAATTTTTTGTATTTTTCATGACTTAGAGAAATGGGCATTAAATGATTTTTCTGTCTCTGAAGGGAATTCAACACTGGAGAGTTACAGCTGCCTGCTATTATTGCTGCCTTCTTTTTGAAACTCTTTATGTGACAGATTTGTGATCAAGGTGTTCAGCATTTCAAAGTAATGCAATATTTATTTCTGTGACTAACTCATCTATGTTGTATAGAGAATCTAATATTCTTTATCCGTGAAGCCTCAGAATATTCCAATATTTTATTATCAGCGCTTCAAGGATTTTCAGCATTGGTGAACGTGGTTAATGAAATCATAATCTAGTTTTGCAATGTAGTCTCTGCCTGTTCTGGAGCAGCCTGTGAGAGGAGTTGGGCTGGCACATCCCTACCCTGCAGACACAACACTGAGCTGTGCGTGGCTGCAATTCTCCTGCCCTAGCATCCTAGAGAAGTGGTTTGGAATCTCTTGGTATCCGTGGACTAGGCTGGAGCTAACAAGGAAGGAAGGTCCTGAACTGATGGTTTATTTGGTCATAAACTGAGGTTATAATTCCTTAGTTTCTGCACATTAGCATGCTCTGGTTAATAACCAAATTCAGCATGTTCTTTTTTAATTCTTACTCAGGGTAAGTAATAATGTCCCCTATAAAGATTCTGGCTGACATTTAATTTCCATTACCATGCCATTTTGCTGACCTGTTATGACACACTCAAGATGGAAAAAAAACCATTGATATCTTTGCCAGTCATTTTAGGTTTCTTGATGGCTTTGTAACTCTTAAGCAGAAAGTTTTCCATGTCCCAAAGGTAAAATAAATTATAGGATAAGATCACTGTATCTTTCTGTTTATAGGGAAAAGAGGGAACATTGCTAAATAGCAGGTAAACAGCCTCTAAGCTCTCTGAATATACTTGAAGGATTTAAAAACCCCACTTATAAGGAGAGCCATAAACACATTTAGTTGCTTAAATCCTACTGATAACAGAGAAAGTTGGAAGTCTGCAATCTTTGAGAAAATGCATTTAATAACCTATTTACTACTTCCACAACATTAAGAAAACCAAGCAGCCCATAGCAATATTTTGATTTCTGCAGTCATTTTTGTTGACATACACATGACTAGAACAACCAATTAATTCTCTATTAATATTTGCCAAGGTGTTGGTTTTGAATATTTCCATTATTATTTTTTCAAGTTCTTAATTTTATCAAATAGATATAATTATTTGTATATTTATATGATTTATCTATCCAAAGAGAATAGTGTGCTGCTCAACCACTTTTCAATAAAGGGTTTTTTTCCTGAAAATTGGATAACTTGTATTCATTGTACTTCGTGTCACTGTATGTGTGTGGCTTATCTCGGCTAAAGCTTAGGATCCTTTCAGGAAAGTTTTTAGGAGCTTTGACCCACTTTGGGGAGATATGGAGCTCATTAGGCTGTTGCTATTAAAGGTCTCATTTTTGACTCCTGATTATTTGTAGAATTCCAACAGAAGGTGTGAGTAAGCAACTTTTCTTTTTTTCTGGAAAAAGTAAAGTGAACGAGCTGACGAATATAGAGGAAACCTGCAGACTGGTGAATGTCTGGAAGAAGATGAGCAAAAATTTATTTCCTTCCATCCTGTTTGGTGTGACAGCATGGGAACACAGAATTAAGTCAAGAGACACCTGGTTCAAACAAACATAGCAAGAGCATTTTTGTGATTCAATCTGCAAACATAGAATAATAGAATGGCCCAGGTTGGAAGAGACCTTAATGATCGTCTCATTGCAATCCCTCTGCCATGGGCAACTTTCACTAGACCGGGGTGCTCAGAGCTCCATCCAGCCTGCCCTTGAACACTTCCAGGGATGGAGCATCCACAGCTCCTCTGGGCAATCAATCTGTGCCAGTGCCTCACCTCCCTCACAGTAAATTTTTTTTCTAATATCTGATTTAAGCGATATCTAATATCTCTTTTAATTTGAATCCCTCCCCTCTTATCCTGTAAAAAGTCTCTGTCTATCATTCTTATATGCTCTCTTCAGGTACTATAGCTACAATTAAATCACCCCTAGGCCCCCTCTTTTCTTGGCTGAACAATCCCAATTCCATGCCCACATTTTGGGTAGGTATCATTGCAATTTCTTCAGGTTTGTATTATACGGATACCTTCCTTTGGCCTATCCATGACAGCACATAAGGATAAGGACTTAGATGAGGTTTGAGTACGAACCTATTATGATGCTTTACTTGTAATTTGTGGATGACTCTCCCCACCTGCTCCCCAGACGTGTTACACCCGTAACCTGTGCCAAAATTTCTGCTCCTTCAATCAAAAGGCGGCACGCACCTCACTTGATGGTGCTTGTCCTAGGTTACAATGTAAAATGTGCCCAAAGTCTGTATTCTATCACCATCTTCAGGAGCTGTTGGAACCAGGTGGGGCAGAGTTTCCCTTACCCCCTCCCTCCGGACTATCTTCTGTTAATGGGCCATCAAGGCCTCGCCCCATGACTCACAGGTAACTCCCTCTGGAGCTCTCTCTGTTCAATGGGCAATCAAGGACCCACTGCAGGACTCACAGAATGATATCAGCCCATTGTGAGATGCTCTGCCCAGGGGGAGGAGCCAAGCATTCCCACCTGGATATAATGGGGGATTTGGGACAGCACAAGAGGCCTTACCGACTAGATTCCCAAAGGACAAGAGCTACGAGACCTTTCTACAGGATCACTGCTTCAACAAGACCGCTTCATCTGGACTGCCACCACCAACCTAACTAAAAGTGTGTCAGGTTGTATTCTGACGCTGTCAGTGGTCTTTTGTACTAGTGTTTTTATTTTATTTTTTTCTTTTTTTTTTCCTCTCCTATTAAATTGTGTTTCTGACTTGGAGTCTCTCACTGGTTTTGCTTTCAAACCAGCACATTGCTGCACCTCATCAGAGCACAGCAGCACACAGAAATAGGGAACATCACCCCAGAACACCAGTGTGATGCAGAGAAAAGAATCCAGCGTCCCAGCCCATGGTGGGAATGCCTTGAACACACCTTGCTCTCACAAAGGTTTCAATTTTGTTAAAACTCTTGGCTTTTGCATAAAAGGGGAGGGTGCTGATGGGGAGCCTGTTGAGGAAAGGGGATGTGCTGCCTGCCCTGCTTAGGGATAAGGGTGTGACTGGTGTGGATGGGCAATGGAAGGGGCGGCTGTGCAGCATCTCACGGGGCCACACTCACACCCTGGCTTCCTATGAGAGCAGGTTTCCAGCTGTTCAACGCCGCTGCAATTACTCTTTTTTTCTTCTTTTTTCCTTTCGTTTTCTCTCTCTCCCCCAAGAGGGAAGCAGGAGGCAGTGCCCCCCTGTGCGGAGCTGTGCCAGAGCCCCTGTTCCCCCAGCTGTGTGTGTGGGATTGCTGCTGGGTTTGCCGGGCGAGCCGCCGCGACTGCCGCGGCTGCAGCGCACCAAGCCTCCCTCCTGCAGGCACCTGCAAACACGGCACAATCAATCACTAATTAGTTATGCTATGAATTCATACTTCGTGTGGCTTAGCAGTGAAGGTCAAATGCAAAAATTTGTTTAAGTGCCCCCAGTGAAAGGGCACGATCAATTGTTGTCACATTTTAATTAGCATTCTTGTAGATGGTTCTTTCCTTTTTTTTTTCCCTCTCTGCCCCCTTCCCCAGCATTCATATTAGACTAGAACATCGGCTTAACAGTGTTAGTTACGACCTTCAAAAATAAGTGACTGTACATATTTATGGGTTTTTTCTTTCTTTTTATAATATGTTATTACAGAAATTATTGTAATATACATTTGAACCTTTTAGGAGATCCTTTTTAATAGCATGAACCTTACAGCTCTTAGGGTATTAATAGCCAGCAGTTTTCAGAAAAATAAAAGTCAACCAAAAAGTTACTTCTCTGACAAACATATGAAAAACACTGAGTGAAGGAAAGCATTGATTTAGACTATTTTCTTTTAAAATAATAATTGTTAAGAAGTCAAATTCATTGTAAACATATACAGAAGAAAAGTTAATGGAAGTTATCATTTACATTTCTGTGTTGGAATTTCTAACGTGAGACAATAAATTGTTTTGCCCACTGTCTTACCATCAGTGGATTAATACCACCTAGATTTTTGTCTGACCTCATGGTTGTGTTTAAACAGCACAGTTTAGGCAGTATGGAACTGTACCCTTGCATATATATATATATATGTGTGTATATATATGTATAATGTTAGCTCACTGGTAAAGATACCTGTCCCACCTGACTGATTCACTATTCTACCTATTATTCCAAGGGCTCTTTTTTTAATCTAAGGAGACCATCATGATCCTTTGAATGGTCATTTCTTCAAATAAATGAAATACCAGAGGACCACCTGCAAGCAGAAATGTAGCTGTGCATTGCACCCCTTTCTTTTGTTGCCTGACTTGAAGGATGTTTAGTGTTGGCTACGTCTTTCCAATTCACATAGAGTAGGAAGGATTTTCTCAAAGAAGACATTGCTTGTGTGATGACAGAAAGCTGGCCACCTATCCATGTAAGGCACTGTTACAATGAAAGTGGAAAAGCAAATTAATTTTATGAAATATTGAAGTTTTGAAGCCTATTTCATTTTGTAATAAAATAAATGTGAGACTAGGTTTGCACAGAGGAAGAAAGACTTCAAACAGGCTACTACTGAGTATTTAAAGCATGGTGTGAGGATGGCTGAACTAGATTCTATGCTTTGTCTCTTTTGGAGCAGAGAGGTTTTATTAATTTTTGACCATTCCTATTCAAGCAATTGTTATTTCAGATCTGAGAAATTCTTTCCACAGCCTGTCATCTCCTAGCTCTCCATCCAAGACTTCTGTGTGTAAGAATTCATCCTAGCAAATGTTTAATTGAGATTTATTCATTTTCACAAAACATTTATCTTCAGCCAAATTGCATTTTCCTAGCAGGGAATAAAATAAAGTAAAATAAAATAAGGACAAAATGGATTGTAATTATATTTGGCACATAGCCATAGGAAAGAGGGTATACAAGATCCCAATGGTAAGCCAGAAAGTGTAAATTATGACTCCTGTTGCTTTCTTGCATAGAATAATAGTAAACCTCATCTATTTTAGAAAGACATGGTACCTGTCCAGACACCAGAAGTGGTCTATGTCTCTATATATAGCAGTCACAAAAAATGATCAATACTGAATGCGCAATGGAAGTAGATTGCATGCATAGCATAATTAAGTTGCTTAGGTGACCAGCCCTTGGAAAAACCAATTTCCAATAAGCAGCAAATTGATTTGCTCATTCTCACCTTCTCTGTATTATACATGCCATTTATGTATTGCAACTCACATTTTCTTGTGCCAGGGTAAGTTTTGTCCATGAAGTATCCCAAGGTGAAATTTCAGTGAGGAAAGAAGTTGGGCCAGTGCAGAACCCCTCAAAAAATATCCAACATTGAAACTTTGACATTATAGTTGGTTGACAGAGTTAACAATTTATTCAAGACGTTTGTGATTCCCAGTGGGTTTGGTGATATTAAATTTCTTTTTCCATCTCTTAATCTCTCACTCCTTTCTGGGCAGAAGGTTGGGGTTTTTTTTGTTTTGTGTGGTTGTTTTTTTTTGTTTGTTTTGTTTTGTTTTGTTTTGTTTTGTTTTGTTTTGTTTTTTCCCCCACTCTAGATGTGGATCTTGCCATAGTTATTTCAGTTCTACATGAGGTAATATTATCAGGATTTTGTCAGAACTGAAAAAGGGAGTCATTAATGAATGAATCAGGTTAACTAAACTGTAAGGGAGGCTCTGCAAACTGGAGTTGCTCAGCTGGCTCACTGGTGGAAAACAAACCTGCTAAAGCAACATGTTTTCTGCCAGATGACTGTGCTGACCTGCCTCCCTGGAGAGAAGCCTGTTTCCACACACGAGGCAAGGCACAGGAGCAGGGAGGAGCAGCAGGAGGAGGGAGGCAGCGTGGGACTGCCTGACCTTCAGTGGATGCTGCTGGGCACACGGGAGATGTGTCTCAAGGCAGCAGGCAGGAGAGAAAAGTGAGCTGGGACTGCAGCTCTGAGCCTGGTGTCAAGATACCGCAGGCAGCCTGTGAGCTCACCCTGCCCTGCAGCATCCAAGGTATCTCAGGGGGTTTAGCTCTCTCCTGGTTGTTGCTTGCAGCATCTCCTCTCCTGTCTTTGTGTCAGACCTTACATTCTGAATGTTCATTTCTTTTCCCCTCTTTTTTTCTGGAAGAAACTGAGAGTAGTGTGTCTTTTCTGTGCAGAAGTCAGGAGTGAAGTGAAAAGATTTACTCTTTCCTGCCATTTCAGTTTTAGCTGTTCTGAGTAGCAAATGTGTACTCTCTTGTATCTGCAAAAATTACCTCAGGTGTAGCAGCTATCAACAGTCCTTTCCCAGTGACAAGTGGTGTCCCTCAGGGTTCCACACTGGGACCACTGTTACTGAAATTCTTCATTAATGGCACAGATGGAGGCATTCAGAGCACCCTCAGCAAATTTGCTGTTGACACTCCTGAAGGACAAGGCCATCCAGAGGGACAAGGACAAGCTCTGCATGTGGCCCTTGGGACTCTCATGAGGTTTAACAGACCAAGTCCAAGGTGCTGCACCAGGGTTAGATCAACCTTTGAAACCAACCCAGGGATGAGCAGAGCCAGGGCAGCCCTGGGAGAAGGACTTGGGGGTGCTGTGGGTGAGAGGCTGGAGCTGCCCCGGCCGTGTGCGCTGGGAGCCCAGAACCCCCCGTGTGCTGGGCTCAGCCAAAGCCCCGTGGGCAGCAGGGCAGGGAGGGGATTCTGCCCCTCTGCCCCTCTGCTGAGACCCCACCTGCAGGGCTGCATCCAGCTCTGGGGGCCAGCACAGCAAGGACAGGGACCTGCTGGAGCCAGGCCAGAGGAGGCACCAAGGGCATCAGAGGGATGGAGCAGCTCTGCTGGGAGGAAAGGCTGGGAGAACTGGGATTGTTCAGCCTGGAACAGAAAAAGCTTCATGGTGAACTAATTGTGGCTTTTCAGTGCCTGAAGGGAGCCCACAAGAAAGATGGAGAGGGGGATAATTCACGTAGCAACAGGACAAGGGGGAATGGCTTCAAACTGAAAGACAGTAGGTTTAGATTAGATATTAGGAAAAATTTCTTTCATGTGAGGGTTGTGGCACAGGTTGCCCAGAGAAGCTGTTGGGTGTCCCATCCCTGGAAGTGTTCAAAGCCAGGCTGGATGAGGTTCTGAGCAACCTGATCTAGGGGAAGGTGTCTCTGCCCAAAGCAGAAACTAGATCATTTAGGTCCCTTCTAATACAAATTGTTCTATGGTTCAGTGATTCTCCCTGTATTACTTTTACAGGCTTTAAAATGTATGTATTTAGTCTTGAGTTTAAAGGTACACTTAAAATCTCATGAAATAACACAAGTTTTACATCCATAATTAAGTTGTAGCCCACGGTCTGTTCTCACACTCACCAAGGTGTCAACTCCAACATATATGAATGTTATGCATGAGCTTTTTTTCCTTTCAAAACCATTTATTTAAGGAACTTAAGTTATCATATTAACTTATGTTTTCAGTGTGAACTGTAAGCTAAAAAGGTTTTTTGTAGTTCAGGATATAAGCACAACCTGTTAATGTGAATTTCTCTTAAACAGTTCTCACAAAGGAATTTTTAGTTTTGTTCACTGTGCATATGTTTCATATTTTGTTTCTCTTCAGGCAGTTGCAGTTCTTTGCAGACTTCTGCAAAATGTTTTCATTTCAAGTATAATGACTCCATCCAAACATAGAGTACTGATCCAGGTTTATTTCCTTGTCAAGATTTTGAGAAACATTTCATGCTATCTTATATCAAGTCATTCCATTAGCAGTTTGCAGGTTTCTCTCGTTAGACTTGATCTCTGTTTTCCTTTTCCTGTTCCAAAAGCCCTCATGTTTAATAGCCAGGGCCATAATTTTATGTCCATTGTTTTAATTCTATTCTTTATGATGCTGCTTTCTGTAATTAAATAATTCATTCCCTAATAATTTTATCATCTTAGTTAAGATATCAAAGCACTCTCTTTCTCAGATCTTGATTTCTAATACTGTTGCAGTTTGACTTCAGTTTATGTTTTCATAAACTCTCTAATTCAAGTGGGCTTTGACTGGATTTCAGATTTGTTGAAAAATCTTCACAAGTTTCCTACGCAAGTGTCTTCCTCTTCTGGAGTTTTCAGATGAAATTCTTCACTTTCTAAAATAATTCTTTTAGAGAGTTATGTTTTCAGATTTTTATGGGGCAAACTGGTAATTGGTTTTCAGTTCTTTGATCCATCTATAGAGTGCTAAACAACTTTTGGTTATCTGAAAGGTTATGTTAGGAGAGGAGAGGGGTTTTTTTAGTGTATCTGTACCTGATTTCATAAGTAGACAAAACTCCTACATGAATTTCTTCCTGTTGTCTGCTTCACTCCCTAGATTGCACAGGTCCATATTCCCTTCACTCCTTATCTTTCTCTTTTGTTCTGTTTTTAGGTTGCTTCTTCTGCTCCTCTCTTGTACCAGATGTACCCTGGCAGGGCCTGTGGGAGCAGAGGGTCACCACTGACAGCTGCCCTGTGCCTGGTAATTCAGGAAGATAGATAACTGTGATGAGGGCCCGAAACAGCAGGCAGACCTGTCAAGAACTTTTTTTTTTTTTTTTAATTTATTTTCTAAGAGTGAGCTTCCCAAGCAAGATCAAAAGAATTTTTATGTTGAAGAAAATTCATGAGGTTTTAGACTATAAACTAGTTGGCTTCAGTTTTTAAAGTGAGAAAGCCAGACGAGCTGTGTTAGGCAGCAAAGGAGGGTAAAGGCTTTACATCCCACTCTCCCCCCAACCTCTGTGTCCTTGTGTTTCTGGGCTCGATTTTAGCCAACTTTTAATTCTAGGAAACCTTGCACAGCACCCTCTGGGACATCAAGTAGGTTTTCTGCATCCTGTTCTCCCAATATATTCTAAATTTCAACATCATTCTTCCTTCCCCTGGATTTGCTCCCTTCCTCCAGCCCTTGCAAGAGGCTCGGTGGTTTCTTTCCACCAGGAAGGCCACACAAATCAGTTGGGGTTTTTGCCTCAAAACAACAACACATGCAAACTTAGAATGGGCAAAAAACAAAGACAAAATAACTGCAATACTTAACACACGGAAGACAGAAAAGTTTTGAGAGATGCAGAAACTCGTCTCTGTCACGCTGCTAAAATCCATCAGTGAGAGCAGCAGCCTTCTCAGAACAACCTCCCCAGTCTCCTAAGGCCAATTATCTGTACAGCTGACTTAACCATGATATACTGGCAGTTTTCATAGGAGCTGAAAATACGGATTTGTTCGGCAACAGTGTAGTTTGATTGCCGACGAAAAGAAAAACCTTTCCTGTCTATTTCTCTTCTCATTTTGGCATTGGAAAAGTAGAAGTAATGTTCTTTAAAAAAAAAAAAATCTAAAATCTAAAAAAATAATCTAAACCTATACTTTTTCAGTTTGAATCCCTTGTTCTATCACTACATGCTGTTGTAAAAAATATGCTTCCCTAAATTCACTGAGTCCTTTCTGCTTCTCCCTTGTGTCTTTTGAAAATGGGATGAGACTTCTATGATCCATTGGTATTTTAGGAATCTTTACTCAGATATGTTTGTTGTTTATATTACAGCATTTCCCCCCCCATTCTTTCCCATTTTAGTTTTGTTTTCTGTTGGTTTCATTGTTGATTTTGGGGGGGTATTTTTCTTGTTTTAATTTAATTTTAACTAACATTTTGCTGATTGTTGAAACAAAGAAGAAAAGAAATAAACTCTACAACCAGGAATTTGTAACTATTATTAAATATTAACACTTATGCTGATTTAGAGGGGTTTTATTTTAACAAGGGGCATTGTGTTTTTCTTCAGTGATAAAGAGGATAGAAGTTCCTAAAAGCTGAAAAAATAGCAAGTAGTATAAAACAAAGTTGGCGATGGGAGAAAATTTCTCTTGTGCTCTGTAACTCCTGCATTTTGTGACGCAGAACGTACTGCAGAAATATTTTGTTTTCTCAGGTATAGGTGCTTTTTAACAGCTGCATTCTGATGATGTTTTGATGAATACTATAATTACATAAATTCAATGAAGACCTCTGGAAAAAAAAATGCAAACAAGTAACAAAAATTCTTTGGATTTGTTGTTCACAGACTGATCTGTACCCTTAAATGCAGTGATCAACATCTGTGATGGAGAATCTGAAACTTCCTCCTGACTGCCCCAGGGGGTTTCTGCTGCAAAACTGATTAAATCGTACAGAGATAAGACACTTGCAAATAGTCAATAGGAACTGCTCCTGCAGAGGCAGGAAAGGTCATGGAGAACATTCTTTTGTATGTTACTTAGGAGGTGTTTTTAATGGAGTTTAAATTAGCCAGTTGCAATGTATCCTGCATGTGCCAGAGAGGCCATGCTAAAACCATGGCCAGCTGCATTATTGGAGCCAAGCAGTGCAGCTATTCAGGGAGCCTTGCCTGACCTTACTGAAGGTGTCATTGCAAAGATCTCTGATCCTCTCTTCCCTAGAAGCACTCATTTATGCCAAGATGTCAAAAATAAATTAGGGTTTTTTTAATACAGCCTCTGCATTTTAATGCTGGTATCACAGGTTTCAGGTATACTGCCATAATCTGAGCAATAGTCTGGGCAAATGCTCAGAAGAACTTGGGGGCAAGTTAGGCATTTACAATGGATTTTTTAAATTTCAGGGGGATGTGGAATTGGAATCAGAGATGACCTGATTTTCCAAAATGAGAGCTGTGCATCATTTTGCACTTGTCAGAATTCAGGCAACCAGGTGGGAGCTGACCAACCTGTGAAAACCTGGTTCTGACTGCTGCTCCTCCCCACTGCCTCCAGGCCGAATAGCTGGTTACAGTGTGATTCTACAAACCAATTCAGGTAAATGTAAATCATTTGATGTAAACTTGTGAGACTGTGCTCTGTTCAATGAAAAATAAAGTCAAAATAAGATAACTCCCTCAAAGGGGTAATTTACAAAGTGGAGCTGATAATTTGCATGGTTTTGTAGCATTTATTTCCAATTTTCCTTACGTATTTCTTCCTTTCTTTAAAATGATTGCTCTTTCCGGAAGATACTAAAATTTATTATGTCACTTATTGGTGTTGTTTTCCATTGGGGAAAATGCCTTCTGCTTCATGTGTGGCATAGAAAACGCTGTACTTACTGCCTGGAACCATAGCACACACAGCAAACAATTTAAAAGTGTCCCATTGTATGATTGTTTCCTCTCTTCTCTGAACAGAGTTATTTTTAAAACTACATATTGATCTCCTTCTTTTCACTTTAAACCTCCCTGGAAACGACCTCTCCTGTCCTGCAAGGACCCCTGTTTGTAAACGGTGGCTCAGTTTCACAGTTAAGTAAAAGCCCTCCATTGATCCCTGAAGGACCACTGATGAGCTCCTCAGGGACCTGGGGCCAGAACAGGGAGCACTGCTCTAACAAGCACCCCTTGAGAGAAATACTGTGTGAAATAAAAGAGAGAACCTGCAAAATGGCCCTAAATTTTTATTTTCATCAAAATTTCTAACAAGGTGCACAAGTCTCCCAGACTTAGCTACATTTAGCCACATGGAACGTATTCAATAATATGTTTTTGTCATTCAACAATTCAGTTCATTCCCAAATCACTTGGATTACTGCCGTAGGAAACCAAAAGAGTAGAAAGCCAAAATCACCTCAGAATAAATCCTATGGAATTCTGATTTTACTTTAAAAAAATTTATTATGATTTCTCCATTGAAAAGAGTTCATTGTGGGAAGAAGTCCAGAAGCATCAGGAGCCTCAGCTTGAGTACATGCTCATTCTAAAATAAAAATTATTGTCTGCTTCTTTCCCCTCTAGTTCCTGGTGAGGATGTTGGGGTATTGTCAAAAAAACCTCAGAGATGGAGTTTGTCATATTGGACTAATGCATTTTATACTTTGGCTGCTGCAGAGCCAGCATTAAAAGTCATATATATGTTTATGAATACTCTTTTGCCCATCTGAACAGAAAAATCAGAGCTGCATATACCAGACTTAAAGTAAATACTTCATGAGGAAGGACACATGAAGGAGTTCAAATCTGGAGCACTTAAATATTCCACAAGTGTTACATTTACTAAGCACAGTTTGGTTTCCTTCTTTACTGTGAAGAAAGTGTACAAGGACTATCATCTAAAATTAGATGCTGGAAGGGCAAAAGGACTTTCTGGCAAGGTTGAATATGTTTGCCTATAAAGGGACTGAGAACATCTGCCATTGTGTCTCCTTTTCTAGAGTTTTGTTAGTTGTGCTGCAAAACACGTCAGTAACAAAAGTGGTTTCTTTAGAAATAGAGAACTATAGTGGGTTGGGTTTTTTTGGTGGAACTTCTTTTGTTTGTTTTTCTTTTTTTCTTCCATTTTCACAAACCTAGGGGTTTCACATAGATTAAAAGTAATTTCCCCAGGTGTTTATTGTAAAATGAAATGATATAATTATTGCACAAAATGTTTCCTTTCAGATTTGAAAAAAAAAAATTAAAAAAGAATAATTTACAGTAATTCTTGTGCACATCCATCAACTGTTTTTATGTTCCAGACTGAATTGAAAAATCAATTCAAACATTTAGAAAATAATCTGTTTAGTATGGTAATTGGATCTTGCCATGACCAGGTGTAATATTTTTTTAAAAAACTTAAGATATTAATATGGATACTAGATGGATTCTAGTACTTTACCACAGTATAGTAATGCAGATATCAATGTTAAGTTTGTGACATCTAAAGAGGGGTGACATCTAAAGAAGGGTAACATCTAAAGATTAACCAAGATCAATAGAGAGTTTTATGGAGAGAAGCCAGAGAAATGTCACTTGTATTCTTTTTTTATGATTGTCAGTGAATGCTCATAGTGACTTGCAAATATAACTCCATATAAGCAATTTCACCCAGAAAATGTTTTGTGGGTGTTTTTGGTTTTTGTGGGGGTTTTTTTGTTTGTTGGTTTGTTTGTTTGTTTTTTCTTATGTTGACTGAAGTAATAGCATTTTAGCTCTGGTTAGGAGTTTAAATGTATTTAGACTGCAGTAATTTATGCTTCTGGGTAACTTACCTAACTTACAGGTGCTTGAGTATATTGCCAACTTAATTGTTCAGTGCTTTCACCTTTCGTGAGAGTGGAAACCAGAATATCTCAACCCCTTAAGAGCCTGAAAGTTTTCTGGCCCAAGTCCCCATGGGATGTGAAATGTCATGGCCCCAAACTCACAGAATTAGGGAATGGGTGAGGCTGGATGGGACACCTCAAGATCATCTGGCCCAACCCATCCTGCTGAAGCAGTGCCACACAAAATCAGCTGCCCAGGACTGTCCAACAGCTCCTCAGCACCTCACCTCACTGTCTGTGGAAAAGGGGTAGAGAAACAGTGAGGAGAGAAATAATTGTATTCCTACATCTAAAGGCCTTTTAGAAAATGTACACATTGGACTTTCTGTGAGTACAGTAAGTGACACCATGAGAGCATGAAGCTGGCAGTCACATGTGCTATATGTCTGTTGAAAAGAAAACATGATTGAACAAGCTTTTAAATAATCAGACAGGTCATGGTGGTATAGTGTGAGGGCCTAGTGAGAAAATGAGGAGCAGAAAAGAATAATTGTAACAAAAGCATCTTTTAAGTCTGCCAAAGTTGACTGCAGAAGTTTTGGTGATGACATGTTCTGAGCCTAACAGGAACAGTGAAATGAAGGAGAATTCTTCAAAAATCTCCTTCTTTTGAATGACACTACCAGCAGCACCATCAGGGCCATCTCCATATTTAGGCAGAGCCTGGACATTTTCTGGAGCAGATTAGGTTCAGAGGTGCCTGGATAGGTGTTGGTGCATCTGCCTGTGACTAGTGGAGCTGTTCAAATTCATTGTGAGAAAAGCAGGAAGGTTGGAAGTTCTGGAAGTCACCTGTTTGAGCCCTTGCTAATTCTCTCCTGTGCAGCAGGTTTCCTACAGGAACCGTGTTTCACCTGTCAGTTGTCCCTTTACCAGTCAGACTGATTTAGGAAGATGTCAGGTGAGCAGCTAAATGGGGACCCAATGCTGCCATGGGGAATCAGGTGCAAAATAGTAAAAACTCTTTGAAAAAATTAATTGTTTTTTCTGATGCACAACAGATCTATTCTGTTCCAAGCAGAGTGAAAAGCAAACTCTAGAGCAATGCCTGCTGCAGACTACTAAACTCTCTGCAAGGACAGAAAATTTTGTAAGTACAAATCATTTAACTCCTCACATTTTCAATAGCTAAATGGCAATATGATCCCGTTTGTAGGTGCTTTGCTTGCTTTTTTTTTAAGCAGTCCTTTCTTATTTTTAGTGAAACGCTTTCCTGTATCAAAGCAATCAGTTTTGTTCTTTGGTTGGAATACTATAGCTATGTCTGGTGAGTTAGTTGCTTTTTTGTCAAATTCTGAAATATGTTTTAGCTCTGTTTGCTGCCTGGATTTAAGAGGTGCCACGCCAGTGGATACCATGCTTGATAATGGCAAAGGAACTGTTGCTATGGTTTTCGGACAGCACAGGAATAACAACATGACTCTCCATGATGGTAAAGACTAGAGCAAACTTTATTCTTCTAAATGCTACTTTTGTAGAGTAGTTCAGTACAAAGAACATGATTGGTTGTTCAGTGTCTACACCCTTTTGTAAACATTTCTTTCCAGTAAACATGTTGGAAAAACACCACCTGCGGATGGTTTCTCACTTCCCAAGGTTTGTTTGAAATCCTCTTTTAGATTTCTCAGGCCAACATGAGAAAGTTGCTCACTTGCCTTTCACACAGACACTGACAGAGCCTGAAGCCTAAATTCAGACCAATGTCAGGCCCACAAGGAACAGTCCTGAAAAACTTAATTTGACCTAGTTTAAAAGATACCTGATGGAATTGAAGGGTGCAGCATACCCAGATGGCAGTCAACTGTGAGATAGAAAAACATGTGAAAGCAGAGCATGGTTCTAAAGAAACGTGTGGGTTCTGACATCACCTTTTTCTAAATATGAAATTGATCAAAATTCAGTCTGTATTTTAATATATCTTGAGTGTGTCTAAAAAGTAGATGGTTAAAAATTGCTACTGGCTGTCCACATGCCAGAGCAAGGGAAAAGGAAAGGAGGAGCAGCAGGGAGAAATTATTATGGACTGACAGTGGCCCTCGTTCCCCTTCCCCTTCTCTGCTTATGTTAGGAGAGGTAGAGGAGTGGGAATGATGGAGTGAATCATTCTGGGCAAGGTTCTGAAGGTATTGCTTTATTTTTTGTCTTTGTTCTCACAACCCAAAGTTTTTTTGATTAACAATAAATTAAATCAATATCCCCCAAGTCAAATCTGTTTTGTCTGCAGTGGATACTGATAAGATGTTTATCTTGCCCCATGAGCTTTTCTGTCTTATTTTCTCCCACTGTCCTGTTGAGGAGAGCAAATGAAAACTGCTGGGTGAGCATCTGGCACTTGAATGAGGTCATCTCATCCCAATACTACTTATTTTGGAAAGATTTGGGGGTATGAATTTAAAGACAGCCTACAATATTAAGAAATTTTTTCAATATAATAATTTTTCTTTAGAAAAAAAGATATCCTATCAAAAAGCCACCTATTAAAAAAAAAGCCTTCTAAATAATGTACATTTTCAGTTTCCCACTAAGACAGACTATATCTTAAAGATCTTTGGTGTTTTGTTTGCTGAGGCTCCAAATACTTATAGAATTAAACAGAATATATTATCCATAAGAGTAACTGGGTTCAGATGTAACCATGTGTATTTATACCATTTATACACATGAACTTTCTTGCTTAAAATGTGTAGCACATTTTAAAACATTTTGTCTGCCTGATGTTTCCTGTACTTGCAGTGAGAGATATATAATATACAGAGCTTTCCAATCACAGCTCCTATGTAAGAACAGTAATAAAAGGCTGTGGACACAAACCCAGAAATGGTGTAATTCTGATCCCTTGTGAGCTTTGTGTTTAATACTGATGTGATTTACCAAAGGGAAAAGAAAGTGACATCTAATATGGGGCAAAAAAAATTACATTTTAGTTCAGTGAAGATTTTCTCAAAACTTTGGCGTTTCTGAGTTACATTTCTTATTAAAATTAACATCTCTTTAATAGGAGGGCATTCCAGAATTAATAAGTTGAATTCAGTCTCACAGAGTTACTGTCACCAGTCTCTCATTCTTTCTAGAGTATACTTGTCTATAGTTTGCTTGCAATCTAAAATGACAGTCTAGGAAGTGAAAAAATGAACTGCCTTAATCTTTTTGCATATGCTTTATAACATATTTGAATCATTTATTAAAAAAAAAAGTTTAATAAGAAAGTTTTTTTGAGTCACCAACCTGTTACCCATGAGGATGATGCCCAATATTATGCTTCTCTGAAATTTGCTAGTTGAAGAAAGTCAAGAAAATTCTCTTAGGAACAGCTATCAGAAAAATAGTGTTAACTACATTATTTTGTAGGAAGACAGCAAATTCAAAGACCATTCAAAGTGTTAAAGACATATAAGAGAAAAATGTTTGAGCTGCTGACATGATTTCACACACAATTTAACGTTGTTTTTTGCAAGAAGGTTGACATGCATTTATAAAATTTGCTTGAAGATGTCTGAAAGTTGTTCAAATAATTCAAATAATTATCTGCCAGAAGTTTTACATTACAGAAAAATAATATACCTGCATACATTTAATTATTGCGATTTTTGTGCTTTTCAGTGTGCGTATAATAATATGTGGTAATTTTGACCTACTTTTTGATAACTCCAAGAAGGCTGTTTTAATAGTCTCAAATTTATGAAGAGGTGCATATGATATGTGTTTCATTATAATCATCCTTTGGATAATCAGCTGATAGTCCTTAGTAGAAGTGAAATACCAGACTAGATGTACTGTTCTTGTGTTTGCTATGCCAAAATCATGTGTTTCTATGACAACAGTTAGTCTATATGTTTCAATTGGATGAACCCTGTTAAATTTTCCTACCTAAAGGAATCTCAGCTGTAGCCCAGCAACATTAGATTGCATAAAATAAATTGTCTGAGTCTAGTCTTTGTCACTGTTTAACCAAGAGGCAATAAAGAGTTCAAGGTAACACAGCAGTCCCCATTCATAACTACAATGTGGAGAACAAAAGCTGCCTCCTCTATGAAAATATGATTATATTTTCATAGCTACTGAAGGAACTAGGTTGTACCAAACTGACTTTCTACCTTTTGTTTGATTCCCTGCAATGAATGCATTTTGAGGTTTTGAAATTTAGCCTCTCTAAACATTAAAATTTTATTTGAACCTCTTTGCCATGCAGCCTTGCAGAAGTTCAGCTACAAAGACGCCCTCACAATATTTCTGAGCTTGGCTCCTGCACCATGGGTCAGTGAGACCCTTAGAAAACAGGACTTTGGATCCAGCTCCCAAAGATCCAACCCAACCTTCTCTGGTGTGCCAGAGGAATTCAGGTGCATTGCAGTCTCACCTTTTGAAACAGCTGGTTTTGAACCAAATTAAGACACTCACAGATTTTGTGTGTAAAAGAAATAAGAGGGGGAAAAAAAAGGAAGAAAAAGAGCTCCTTTTTAGTGCAAGGAAAGGTAGAGCTCATTTAGGGGATGAGAGTGTATCATGTGTCTGCTTTTGCTGTTCTTTGGCCTTAGGCTGTGGCTGCTTAAGGAGTCAGGGTTTCATTCCCTGTGGCATTTCCCTGGCAGCGGAAGCCTTTTTTCCTGTGAAGTCTCCTTCTTCAGATGAACTTGCAGTTAGTAAAGACATCTCTGCTCCTGTAGTTATTTCCAGACCTGCTCTTGGCCTTCTTCCCCAAAACATGACTTTAAACTTAAAAGGAAGCTAACTTGGCTTTCAAGTTTCTTTGTCAAGTAACCCTGGATGACTGTCATGGGTCTCTTGCAATTTCTTTGCAGGTGATTTTTTACATCACTTTCCCTTTAATTCTTCAGAACTGGGAGTTTAAATCAGCAATCATGGCTGGTTTTGTTCATAGCTTGTGCTATTTAATCAAGGTATCATGAAAATTCAGTGGTAGGCATCAGAATTGGTTCTCATCTCTCCTGGATTTTAGTTCACTGAGAAGGAAAAGCACAGCAGACAGGGTAAGAAAAAAATTCTAAAATGAAGTTCCTACTGTACTGTAAGTGCTGGCAAATCCTAACCAAACTTCAGATGTGTTATATGGCCTTGAAATAGACAATATTCCCAGATACAAGCAATGAAGACACTCCTCAGACCTTATTTTCAACCTGCAATTCGAGCAGCATACTCCAGATGGCAGACAGTGATGAGAAAATTATACACGAACAGCTTTGAGGGATGGAATATGCAAACAGAAGGAGCTTGTTAACACAAAGCCCCTGGAAGCCTTTCAGGACTGACAGTCATCTGTACAGTCAGAAAACACACAAAACTTTTCACTCTTTAAAAGATAGTGTTTTGGGGAAATAAACAAACAAACAAAAAATCCAGTGCTAATCTCAATTATAATGTGGATATACAAATGTTTGAAGAATTTTCATCCTTTATATGCTAATAGATATTGAATGGCAGATGTTTTCCAAGCAGAGAGATGACTAATTTGGCCTTTTCTTACAAAGAAATAAAAGATACATGAACTTTTAAGGGAGATTATTACTTGAACATAATTAGAAGGGATATACCAGCAACGCCTTACATTAAAGACATGTTGCACTACTTTTTTTCTCATTCTGAACAAAAATTTTCCTTGTGGTTAGTCCTAATTATAATGAATACTGCAAACTGCAAAGGGCAACCATATCTGAAGAGTCATGTGCTTAGATTTCAAGAATAATTCCATGAAACATCAATACATGCCTGTACATGCAACACAGTAGAGAAGACTAGAATTCTCTGACTCTATTTTAGCAACTGATCAAACCCCTCATTGCATAACAATTTCACAGAATAAGCCTTTGGAAGATGATGAGGCTTTTGAATTGTGGGATAAACCCTGTATTTCGAGTGAAATATTGAATTGTACAGGATGCAAGTGCTGGTTCTGACTTTGTGCTGAATGAAGATTGGGTTTTTGAATATTCACAGAAGGAACAAAAAGAGATTTCTGAAACTGCCAGTGTTAATGCACTTTGTAACAAAAATCCAGCTATGTTAGAGGAACCCTTCAAAGGGCTTGCAAACTGGCCTTCTCACATTGCTGCCCAAAAAGTTCTCTTGAGACCTGATGAAAACAGCTTTCCTGAAGCACTAGTCCCATCTTAGGGTAGGCAAACGCTGAAGCAGTTATCTAAAAGCAACAAAAAATGGCACTAGTGGAGCAGCTTTCCCTGCAGAAGCCCTCTGAAGCACATTTAAAATAGTTTATTCTGTAGTCTAGGTGGCTTCAGATAAATGCAGCAGCAATGCTTTTTGTAAATGCACAAATCTAGGTAAGTACTGTATTGTGTGAGGGGGCAAGGTTTACTTTTTGTAGTTCCACACATTGATTCTGATGAACATTTCATGCAAAAGGAGTTTCTGTAGTAGAACATTTCAGAATTCATGAATAGTAATTGAGCCCTTTAGTTCTGCACTAAACTTAAATCCATTATTCTCCATTTAAAGCAGACACATCATGTTGCTCTACAGAACACTGCTCTGTCAATTCAGTGCTTTTTTCAGTGAGCTGGGCTAGAATATTAAGCACTCTTTGCTCTCAGTATTCTTGCTGTGCTTGGCACATTTGGATTCCATTTGAAATAGGCAAATAGCAATTCTGTTGTTCACAATGAATAGCCTATATGTGTATATGCACCTTGCCTTTGAAAGGGGAGCATATATTATTTGCCACATCTTGATTCTCTGGCAACTGGGTTGTTTCACTTCCTCTCTCTCTCTTGCTCTCTCTGCACATAAGCAGCGACATGTAAAATGTAATAAGAGCCCCTGACACATTTCTGTCTTCTACACCCAACAAACCACTCTCTTTTGGAATTCAGACTGTAAATTTTATATTTTTTTCCCTGTCATGGACAAACTAAAGAAATACATGTAAAAACAAAGAGTTAAGTAAGCAAGATTAAAGTTTTTAAAAGTCCCCTCCCATGCTGAACATTTTTCAATCATTTTTTTAGCATGTAGCTGTTACTGTGCCTAGGTAGTGGTGTGCTGATACAGCCATAAGCCTGCTCCTACCCTGCTACTCGAGGTGGACACAATTCAACCTCTCACCATATAATTTTATTTTTTGTTGCTGAAGCTCTATGAATACACAGCTTAAACCCTGCTAGCATGTCCCAGTGAGTTTGTGCACTGGCAGGATTTTATGTTCATCTTAAGCAATAAATCATGTGGCTTTGCTTAAATGAATTAGGATGTTTGAGAACGGTGTGTTAAGCAGAATTTTGTAAGAGCATGCCAACATTTAAAGTTTTCAGCTTCCCAATTTTTTCCCTGTTAGCTATGGCTCTATTACATTTAGATCTATGTTCATAGGGTTTGCCTGCATGCAAGCTGGGGGAGGAGAATTCTCTGTTCAATTCGAATAGAGAAAGAGAAGAGAAAGTGTCTGTTATATGTTGCTTAACACATCTCCTATTCAGATTCTTATGACTAGGAGAAATTATGCAAGGAAACGCCTCATTTCCACCCTTAGTTTTCAAGTAACCCTAAAATAATGAGATTTTAAGAAGAAATTATGATGATGCCTATGCGGGAGGATGTACAAAGCATGATGTTTCTCCCTTTTTTTTTGACCAGCCAAGTTGAAATACTGTTACAAGGGATAATTCTCTTTTTCTGTGCCAGTTTGGGTACAGAGCTGAGCTATAAAGCCCTCTGCTTCTGCCTGCATTGGCTGGTGGTGTTTTGATCTGGGCATCAAGAAGAAGTCAGGGTAAAGGTGAACCTCAGAAGAGCTGAAGCTTCCCAAGTTATGATGATGATTTAAAATCAAGGTTGTTTAAAAGGGTATGGCAAGCCTTTACCAGCAATTAGCTGATTAGATTGAAACACCCCTGTGAACATCCCTGGGGAGAGATCACAGCCAGCCAGGGGCTCTTCAGGACACCACACCTGAGTCCAGTTATCCCAGCACCCATTTGTACCTCTCTGCTAACAAGTGATGATGGCACTGAATAATCTGCATGTTTTACCTGGTGTGATAACACTTGTGCAAAGGGAGTCCTCCGTTTCCAGCAGGAAAAAGCAGATTGAGAAGATTTACAAATGTATTCCAGTCTTCCTAGGCCAGGAGATGTCAATGAAGTGCTTTAAGATTACCAATTACAACTGTCCTGTTTGAACTGAAAGATGTGTGAGGAATGGTGATGGTAGATTAGAAAAGGGTTTGAACTGCAAACCATTGTCTTGCCTCACAATCAAATCTTCAAGAAAATAAGAAGGTAACACTTTGGAATTTAAAGACTGTAATTTGAATTTAATATTAATGCTTGGATGCTTGGGTTAACTTG
Organism: Prinia subflava; assembly: GCF_021018805.1. Taxonomy (NCBI): domain Eukaryota; kingdom Metazoa; phylum Chordata; class Aves; order Passeriformes; family Cisticolidae; genus Prinia; species Prinia subflava. The sequence goes on along the minus strand of NC_086249.1, from coordinate 12,278,309 downwards.
GATGCAAAGTTAATTGACCTGGGCCTCCTGTAGGAGACACAAACAGATGCTCAACAAGAAAAGCCTGTTTTATTTGTTTTAATTATTTTGGTTTGAGAAAATTGAGATATTGTGCTACAGGCTGGATTTTGTTCCTTGCAGAGGTCAAACCAGTGTCTGCTTGAAAAATTCATGATCCAGAAAAAGGTAATTTTTAATGAATATTTATGAAAGGTGTCCTTTCTTATCAGAGCTGTTCAAGTTTTCAGAAGCTTGCCACTAAGTCTGGCTTCTGATTTTTAGCAAATAACTTGTGAATTTCATCTGAGAAAATATTCAGGTTACATTTTTGTCTAGCTTTTTCTAGTTTTTTTCTGGGATGTATCTTTTTGCATAGTAAGATATAGCACTGTAAAGCATGTGTAATACATCACATCCAGGTTGTTTCTTTTCCTGTAGGAGACTAGTATTTTGGGAAGGTTAGTGTTTTAAATCAATCTTACCACAGTGTTAATCACTTTAAAAAATCATCATGATATTAAACAAGAGCTGATGGGTTTATATAATTCAGTATTCTAAAATAATATGTAGCTAGAATTGCCAAAGATCAAAAACTAGAAGGCTTTGCTAGTCTAGTTTGCTTTTTTGAGTCTCAGCTCTTACCAGGTATGCTTAGAGTGCTGCTGAGCAATAGGTGAAAAGAATATTTCATTTTTTGCAGTTGCTTTTGGCTTTAGCACTGTGGCAGCAGCTAGAAAGGGAAGCTGAGGTTGGTGTCTGGTGTTTGTAATGTGTCTGAAGAGCCCCTTGTGCACATGGCAGGCCAAAAAGGGTCTGGAGCCAGAGGTGCTCCCACGTGCAGGGACCTGCCAGGGCCACATGGCAGGGACGGGCTGAAGCTTTATCAGGATCCACCTCCAGACTGAGTTTTGTGTTCCACTGGAAATGTTGCCCTTAGATAAGTCCAGGGAAAATATTTTGAGAAAAAAATATTGCTCCTGAGTCTTGATGGAGTCATAAAGGGTAATTAAAGTTCTGGATTCTGGTCTTCTCTCACAGTTTTAAAGTTTACAATTACTGTGTGGATTTTCACTCATTTCCCTCATTTCCCTCTTCTCTACACCTTCTGTATGTTAAAAAGGCTTTACGTTTTTATGTTATTTCTCATACTTGAGAGGTTTAGCTAGTATTCCCTAACCTCTCACCTTAAAACTGTATTTACTAAGTATTTTATCATACATCATAATAGAATTATTTTTATTAGATCATGCCTTTTTAAAGGATACAATTTGATCACAGCAAGGCATCTTTTGAATAATGCCATTTTGGTGGATGCCTTTACACATTGTGACCATCCTGGGGCCAGCAGAGGCAGAGGTTTGAGGTGCATTCAGCAAGGGAAAACCCTGATAATTCCACTGCAGCCTGAATTTCTGCTCTGCCTGCTTAAGAGTTTCCTTTTATTTCTGGCCCTCTGGGCTGGTTCCCTCTGGAATTTCTTTCAGAGTTAATCCCAAGTGGATGGGAATTATTCATAACTTAATTTAAGCTTGGAGTACAATTCTCAGCTAGTGGAGGTAGTGTATTGTCTCAGAGTCCTTTTGAATGCTCTGGCTGGTAAATACTGATTTTGTAGACAATATTGAAAGTAATATTACCTTTCAGTGGAATCTGAGAGGGTCCTGGAGAAGAACAATCACCTCATGATAAACTACTGAGTTCCTTTGGTTCTTTTTAAAGATTTTAATTTCAATTCTGTGAATAATATAATGTTGACCTGAAAAAAAAAGATTAAAAAGGAAACATCTATTAATAGGAGAAACGTAATATCATGTGACTGTACAAAATCATATTTGTATTTGACATTTTATGGAAGATAAGGGAAAAAAAAACCCAACCCACAACCACCCCCCAAACTGGTAACAATAACAGGTAAATTTTCATAAATATCTAAACCAGATAATTTCAATAAGCTGCAGGATACCAAAGAATAATAAAAAAAAATCGATGTGTTACTGAAGTTAAATAATGAAATACTTTCTAAGACTGTTTTTGTTATGATAGCTTGTCTTATACCTGATAAGTAAAGAAAGCCCTGAAGAACAGCTGGTTTTGGAGAACAGAGAAGGCAGGTAGTCACATAATTGTTTTGACTACCTGTTATTACTTGAGATTCAACAGATTTGGTGAAAAATGTAATAGAGAGTCAGGCATAAATCTAACCTTTGTATGTCAGAAATCACTTTTAGTTACAAGAAAATATTAAGAATCTAAATCTATAAAATTAAAACACAGTTAAGTTCTGCTGCTTAGAGTTTGACTTGTCTCTAATGATGTGTCTAATTTGTCTCAGCCAATTACATTATTGGTGCCACTCCCTCCTGCCTCCTTTGATTATGTTTTTTTCCTCTCACATCAATGAATTCATTGCAATGAGTAGTTCTGAGACCAGCTTGGTGATGGTTTCTCCTGTGCCTTCACTCTTCATGCATCATTTAGTAGGAGTGGTGGTTAACCTGACTGCCACCTCCTCAGACTGATGAGGAAAATCATGCAGCATTTATTGTTGGGTTGTGGGGTTCTTGTTCTCAAGAATTTTGCAGTAGTGCTTCTCTTCCTGAATAGTGGGAAATGCTCTCAGAGTGCAAAATAAAGCGTCTTTTATAAATAACAATAAGCACATAATGAGACATGCAAGTGGCTGCCAGCCAACAGAACCTTTTCCTCTCTCTTGTTCAGTCCTACATCTCTAAACAGTCATTTCTCCTTTGTTCCCTCTTGAGCTCTTCAGAGCATTGTGTCTTTTGACTTTTTTTTTTTTCCCCACAGAAGATAACTAGTAATATACTGACAGCTCATAATGATACCTTTTTTTTTTACTCATTAGTGGATGCAGTCAAGCCTCATCTTTAATTGATAGCTTAACTGATTAGTCCTACTTAAAAGCCACTCCTGCCAGGTTGAAATATTTGTACTAGGCAGTCTCTTACTTCAGCACTACCTATCCTCCTTCACTGCTCTGCTGCACTGATTTCTTCACATTTTGGTTGTTCAGCTTTGGCTGGACAACCCCAACTCTGTCCTCAGAGGAGAGGTGTTCCAGCCCTCTGGGCATCCTCATGGCCCTCCTTTGTGGGCAGAGGGGAAAGCAGCAATTTAGGAAACCAGTGTCAATACCGAATTGACAATGAGATTGTGATTAGTCTTAGATGTCTTTAATTGTTATTTTAGACTGCAAATATTCTTCTCAGAAGTTATTGTCTGCTAACTATAATTTGGTAGCTCTTCTTTTAAAAGAGTTACAAAACTATTGCTGGCAGACAATAATTTCTTAATCGTTCCTTAAAAAAATCCTAGGAGGAAAAGCTTTAATGCTCCTTTTGGCCTCATCCTGGAATTTCCATTTGGGTTTTCCATATTTCAGTTGCCCAGCTCTGCTCCTGGTACACTGAAATAGATAAGCATTTGCTTAATGGCTTCACAGAAGTAGGGTTTAAGATTTGCTACATGTTTGTTTTAAAATCAGATCTTACAAAAGAACAAGTCATCAATCAGCCTCTGAAAATTTGTAGCCACACTTAATAAAATCATTGTCTGTATATCCTTGGACAAAAATGGTAATGAAGATCTAGCCTCAAGTAAAGTGGCACTTAGTGCTCCAGGGCCTTTGTTTTATTTTGTTTTTTTCTTTTCTTCCTTTCTGTATTCTTTTGGAGAGTATAAACAGGCCAACTCCAAACCCCAAACTCACTCATGTCATCCATGTCACTGAAATCCTTAAACATTGCAAAAGAAAAGCATCCATACACCCACAATAATACAGCTACCACAGCTTTTTTTTTGCCTCAAGGGCATCTTCTGATTCCTGGACAGCAAAATTCCTTTGGCTGCCCCCAAATCTGGCAGAATAGCTTCAAGGTTTGGAGCATGACTGGACTCTGCAGCCCCTCATCACTTCCCTGTTGGGAGGGGGCTCTGCAGCTCTGAAATCTGCAACAGTGTGGATTTATCTCTCAATTTGATGTCACAGCTTGGTTTTGATGTACCTTCTCCTCAGGGAGCTGCTGGGCAAGGCATTTATAAACCCCTACTGAGAGTCTCTCCAAATAAACATGTGAAAGTTGCTTTGTCCATATGCAGGAGCTCCTTACTGACTGAAAGTACCGCAGTGAAAAGACTGATTATAGAAATTCAGTCTCCCTACCTGAAAATAGAAGAGGACATTTTTACAAACCCTTACAGTCAGAAAAAAAGCTAACTACTATGCTATGTAGTGAAATGTAATCAGGTGGTGAATAACCTGTAATTCACTTGCTTTACAAAGGGTTTTAAAATAGCTTTCTGGGGTTGAAGCAATTTTGCCCCTATTATTATACTTACAAATAAAATACCTTTTAAAGACTTTTTCTTTAATTCAAGGAATGGAGTTTCTAAGATCACAGCAGGCTGCAAAAGATGACTCCAATTTATGCAATAATTGAATAATCTCCTAAATATAATCTCTGTTGGGTACTCAGACACATTTGAAAACCACTGCAAAATTTTATACTCCTCTGCAACCCCACCTACCCTTTTGTGCTTCACAAGCAACAGGAATTAGGTATTAAAGTTTATCCAGGGCACGGAACAAAAAGGTAGGAAGGGATCCCTTATCCCATATGCTGAGCTGATTTTGAGCTCTTAAATTATTCCACAGTGCCATACAATCAAAATGTTGTTTTATTTTGTTTTGTTTTGTTTTAACAAGCCAATAACTCATGCACCACAGCTGGATTGCTTGGGGAGCCCTGCTCCTGTGGCAAACTGCAGCTGACTCTTTATTTTAGGACAGAAATCTGCGTGTGATGGGAGAGGAAGCTTAGTCAGAGTCTCAGTCTTTCTTTTCTCAATCATTGTGGGGATTCCATCAGTTACCAGCCTTGTTTTCAGCCTTCTGCTTTTTTAATTGATTTTGTGCTTTGTGACCTAGTGAACTCAAAGTCACATCTTTAGCATTGTGAGCTTGGGAGGGTTTGGACAGTTAATTGGTACTCATCAGTACCAGCCAAAACAGCAGTCACTGAAGCTGCTGTCTGGGCCCAGAGGCCCTGGCTGTGAGGGAACTTAGCACTGGTTATTTCAAAAATAGAAATGTGGCAAACGGGTTTTTGCTTAACTGGGCATATATGAATAAATAGTTTATTAAAGCAGTGAAAGTAAGAGAAACTGTAATAAATGTAACAGAAGGGGATGCAGGGAGGAGCTGTGTGTTATTGGTCAGCTCTGGAAATACCCATGAAGTTTATTTGGTCTGTTACTGTTAGTTACCCGTAAGCTGATGACTTAAATGAAATATAAACAAACAGCAGCAAAATGTATATTCCTTATAATTTAGCAAATGCTGATATTTAATGTATTATTTAACAGTGAGATATTAGTGTGAGCGTAAATGAGTGCTTTTTTTTTTTTTTTGTTAAATGTTAGATTCCTATTTCATGAATGTACATTTAAAAAGGCAATAAAATTATACTCCTTGATTTAAAAACTTGATTTTCACTTAAGTAAAGAAAATTCAAACATGAACTCTCAAGAAGCAACCTGGAATCTTTTCTTCTATCTGAATATTTCCTCCTTTTTTTTTTTAATTCCTGATTTAAGTGAAAATTCAAAGCAAATTGTTGCAAAACTCAACCATTTGTGTATAAAATCCCTGTGTTAAAATCCTCAAGCAGAATAAAGTGGCTCAAAAAAGAGTCATAGAATTTTTCAGTTTGGAAAAGGCCTTTAAGATCATCAAGTCCAAGCTTTAATTGCAGAGAATCCTTGCAAGCTTCTCCCATTGATTTTAAAAAAATGTTATTTTCCATTTAAGTGAAATAACTGGTCATCCCTTCATCTTCAGGGAAGCAGCTACTCAGTAGAATGGAGGGACTAAGTGGTAGACCAGCTTCACAACCAATCTGGTCTGATTCTGTGGTGATTACAAGCTAATGAATTGACCTTGGAAACTGTCCTGACTCGGTGCCTGCTGCTCAGAACAGCACCACTGAGTGCTTTGTGTAGCTGGAAATTGTAAATACGCCAGGAAAACTTCTCACTGATACTACTCAGACACTGATATTTGCAGAGTTGGAGTTCAGCTCCATCATATGCAGGGATTATGGGAAGAGACTAACAGCTTCTGTTAGGTGAGAATGATTTGGGGAGAGGATGAGATGAGAATGATTTGAGGTGAACAGCATTGTATTTAGAAGAATTTGCATGGCTTGGCTTTAAATTGGTGTAGTAAAACATCTTTAAATTGCATATGGACTTTGGAAGGGATTTAAAAAATTGTGATTAAAATATGTTTGGATTTAGGATTTGTTTGGGGTTTTTGGGGATTTTTTAGCATTTAATTTTCTTCTGTGTATATTCACTGTGTTTTCAGTCATAAACAAAAAACAAAAAACAAAAAAACCAATTGTCTGATTGCTCTGATTGTTTTTTGTTTGACAAGCTGCTCTTTTTTCCAACACAACAATCCAGCTTTGAAAGCTGTTAAAATTCAGAGGGCGCCTTTACCTTAAGCCACTCAAAGGGATCAACCAAAGTCTGCAACTTTTGTCTGCGAGAACTCCTGAAAGTTTCCCCTCTGCAGCTCCCGTTCCGTGGAGCAACAGTGACAACCAGCGGCCGCTCCCCTGAAGTTATTCCTTGTGGCTGCCCCGCAGATGGATAACCAGGCACTCACACCCATTCCCTTCCAACAGCAAGGGAGTCCTGATCCAAAAGGAAAGGGCAGAGCACATTTATTGCCTTTTCCCTTTTTTCTGGGGATGAGTTCGAAGGAGTTTTTCCTCTTGGAACAGGTGTGTTCTCACAACTCTGTACAGACCTGCTGCAGACCTACAGATCGCAAATGTCCCTGCTGACCCATGCTGTCCACACCTCAGTAGTGTATCTGCATTTACATGGCCACTAAAGGTTTCCTTGCCTTGCTTGTTTGATCAAATCAAATTAAATAAGCAAAGAAAATCATGGTTTAATCCTCCAGAGGAGAAAGGGAAAAGGTTTGAGGATAAAGGTCACCCTTTGGTACTGACTGGCCGTTAATATGCATAATATGTGAATATAAAGAATTGGAGAATAACTTGTGTTGCCTGCATCCTAGTTCATGATTGCTTCCTTAAAACTAAAACATTTATCTGAGAGAGTTACTCTTGATTGTGATGCTGTAGAAGGCCTGGTAAAAATAATATTTTCCACTGCTTTTAATGCAGATATTTGTTTCATTTATGCTCTGGAGTTTGAGATAGCTGTACTTTGGGATCAGTGGGGATATTTTTGTGGAGAGGTTCCCTGAAACTTGAGGAAGATACTGGGTGTCAGTCCAAAGGAGTTTGGTTTGTATTGTTTAAAGTTGTTCCATGCATTTCATTTAACTGCCTAACATAATGTAAATAGTTTGCACGGGCTGGAAATCACCCTTTCTGTTATGACAGTTCTTCTCCTTGGCAAAGATTTTTTCCCCTATTATACTAAAGTGAAATAAAAAATGTGGCATGGGGAGTGAAGAAAAAAAAAGGAAAATAAAAAGAATCTCCAAACCTCCATTTCCTCTTCTCTGGCACAGTTTTATGAGTGCTTATGGCAAATTTGCTTCTGTAATCATAACTTGAACCCATCTGGGGATGAGATTGGCTGCTAGCTTAGTATTTCCACTTAACATATTCATGATTAGCATGCACAGAAGGAGTAGAATTAGGATGAATGTTTTTGGAACAGTACAGATAAATCCTCATAAATGTAGTACAACAGCTCTGGAAATGCAGAGTACTGAAATGTAATGAAGCTGAACTCTGTAGAGAGTTTGGTATTCTCAGTACCATGCCTCTCCTAATGAACTCATTTAGATTAGAAAATGGATTTAATATTTTATTGGAATTAACCTGAGCCAGTAAAGAGGATTACAATTTCTTTCCATAAATATGGTGATATTACAGGGTGAGGTAGCATGTTACATGAATATTAAGCATTTTATGAGCATTGTCATGAAGCCAGAAAGAGTATAAGGTAATTAGGTTTTAATATAGTGATACTGTTCCTATAGTAATTAAATTTGAAAAGTGATAAAAGTATATTTCAAATTTATTTAAATCCATATTTTTTGTATTTTAATACCCTTAAAAATACTTAAAATTAAAATTATGTTTCCCCTAAATAACCAATTTCATCAGTTTGGTTTTAAACATAGAAAACTAAGACTATCACAGGTCCTTAAGACAGGGAAGACATATTCCAAGAAATAAGTGACAAGTTTATTCCATTTTCCCTTGAACTGTATCTGCTGGTGGGAGAAAATATACAGAAATGAGCAAAAAATCTTGACAAAAATTGCATTGTTTTTCTTTGTTTTTCAATGCCTTGCAAAGTTTTGTTCCAGTGGTTTTCTGTCTCTTAGACTGTCTTTTAGAGTCACTCACAAACTAGTTCTTAATTACAGCTTATGTTCTCCTACTTTTGAAAGGTTCTTTACTAAAAAAAATTAAAAAAGGACTAAGTCACTCTCATCTTAGTTGTCTTTACAGGTGTCACATAAACAAACAAACAAACAAACAAACAAAAACCAAAAACAAAGAAGAAATTCAAAAAGGGAATACTGAAAAACCTTGGTAAATTCTTTTGCGTGTTATTCTAAATAAATTATGGGGTTTAAAAAGAAATATAGGATCTGAAATTGCCTTTTAATATAGACTGTCATCAGAATATTGCTTGTGCTGAAAAAAATGGTCTTAAACCTAAACTATGTGCGGGGGAATGTGGGAAGAGAGCAATCACAAGTAACATCTTTCTGTGGATGGACAGAGGGTATCTGGGGGAGCTAAACAAGAAAATATACCATGTCATGATGATGGTAACTTGAATGAAATTCAGTAAAAGTTTAATAGTTAAATTCAATGAGACTATTTTTTATTTCAATTAGTCTCAAAATTAACTTGATGCAGCAGCACAGAATCTGGTATAAGACTATCTATACTGCTGCCAGGCCATGGTTTTAAATGGTTCAGAATTCTGAGAGACAGTCCAATAGTTCAGGATTTTGTTGCATTGCAATATGAATTAAGCAATGGAATAAAAATTCAGAATTTAATTAAATGAAAAGAAAGAAAAAATAGCTATGAAATGTCAAAGGTTTAGATTGATTTGTTGAGTCTGAAAAGTTGCTTCCAAAATATTTCCTTCTCTTGGTGAAGACAAATAATGAGAACTACTCTATTCTCTGTTGCTCTGAGTCTTGTTATACCTGAAAGAAAAAATTACTACCATTACACTTTTGCATCACGGAGCTATAATACAGTTTTTTGAAGAAAATGGGGTTATGAGTCAAAAACATATTTCAATGTTTTGATGAGTGATTTCAAAAGGCTTTTCATGTTTGTACTGACCACAGCCTTAACTCAGGACATTTTCATTTTTCTTAGTATCACATGTATCAAGGAAATCTGGGAGCAGTTGGGTGCTGTGAATACTTCCCCTCCTCAAGGCCAGCTCTCAACAGATCCCACTTTGTAAAATGTTGAACTCTAAAAATTTTACCTGGTGTGTAACAGCGAGGCAACAAATTCTATCTCAGATTTCCACTAGTTCATATTCATGGACTGGTGAGTCAATGCTATTAATCCTAGAAAAACAAAACAAAAAATAAAGGAAAACAAGGAAACAAAAGGGTGAAAAGGCCCCACATTTATTTTTTAAGAGTTGCTTTGGTTTTATTCTACATTCTGCTGGTGATAGTGGCTGTTGCTATTATCACTCTCTTGGTTCCCTGGATCTGGAATTATTTATGTGCATCACTCATTTTGGTATTCCTGCCATATTTATGAAGAGAAGTTACAGAACCACTTATCTACATAATATTAGTCTGCTTGACCAGCAATTAACCGTGGCACCAGTCTTTTGCATTATTCTGAGTGCTCCCAGCCTCAGCACCTCTTCAGGAATTCTGCCTTTGTCTCCTGAGTCACCAACATGACCTCTTTTCTTCTCCACCTACACACTGGAGGTAGTGGAAAGGAGGATGGAGCAAGGGGGATGGGAAGTGATGAAAAGACCTCTGAATACTTCCCTCTCTTCTCAGCTTTGTTTAAATAATTTCATTTCATTCTTGAGCCAGTTCTGGTGGCGAATTTCCCCTGAAGTGGTGGGAAAGCAGCAACAAGAGCCTGTCTGAGGAGATTTGCCTCAAGGCAGGACTGAAATTCCCCAGAAAGCTAAAAAGCTGCATATCAATGTACGAGTGACTTCTCTGTGGAAGAAAATCTCAAGAGGTGGCACTTCTTTTTATTGAATGTTCATCTTCCTGTGCTCACAGTACAGTCCTAGGCGAAGTTCTGCATTGGCCTTGAGCAGTAAGCGAGAGGGCTGCAATGACAAATGCTAAAACTCAAATCTTGGTAGCAATGTCTTAATAACACAACATTGAGTTGTAATTGTCCTTTTGTTATAAATACATTTTCTTCCTTGGGCTCTTATCTCTCTCTGTTCACACTCAATTTTTTTCATTTTCATAATTAATTAAAATGGCAATGTACTATAACCAGTGATTGAATTTATGATATTACTTGCCTGAGGCCATCAAAATTAATCAAAATAAGGAGTGAAAGTTTTGCTATTTTTAATACAGCTGATTTGATTCCTGAGGTTTTGATCAAATTAAATGAAGGATCAAATTAACCAGTGATTAAATTGAGTAAAAGGCACTTTGTATGCCTGAAATATATTTTAATTTAATTAATTTCAAGACACAAAATATTAACTCGTGTTCTAAAAAATCATTTGTATTTTAACATTTAATTTTCTAGGAACTATTTCCTTCTCAAGTTTAGAATCTTTTACAGGAGAAAAAAACACACTTTAAAAATTATTTCCTTCTCATTCCTTCCATTTTGCCCCCTATACTTTTTTATGTTTACAGAGAGTCCTTTGCTCTCATAATATTATTGGAGAGCTTGTGGACTCAACCTGCAAAGACTTGATGTGCCAGAGGCTGCTTTAGCAGAAATCTGGGACTCCCCAGAATAGAACCTGCCAACCTGAGAAGATGATTTTGACCACAAAAGACCTCAAGCTGTTAACATTTAACCCACACATTTGTAGAAGTGTTACCATAGTGTCATGTAGAGTTTAATTTTGCGTTCTGATAGAATCTAATTCATCTCTTCATTTAATGGGTTGATGCAACCACTTACTGTACACTGCTAGTGTAGAAAAGAAGTTGAAAAATGAGATTTTTCTTATGGTGTAGAAGTCATCTGCATGAGAACAAAATCATCCTTTTTTTTTTTTTTCATGGTAGAAGAAAAACTTGGACCTGGACTCATGTCACCTACAGGGAGTTTGCACAAAGTGATGGCAAGTGGCTGACCTGGTTGGGATGCAACTGCAAGAACCTGAGACTGGAGATAATTTTCTTAAAGGTTTTTTTTACTTAATATTTAATGTTCATCAGACTCAGAAAATAGCATGGCAAAAGGCAAGGTGAAGATCATGGTCCAGTTTTGAGATCTGCAGCATTAGGAAAGCACCGCCTTGTCTTGAAACACTTCTCTTCCACTCTTTATATTAACAGAAGTGAAATAAAACTGTGAGTGTGTAAACATACAAAGGACTGATTAAAAATACTCGCTGTTGTGTATCAAGGCTGAGTGTATTTATGCATTGAGGCACTTGGAAATTTCAAGCAAAATGTATTGGTTTGTAAGTGGAGAATAATCTCATTATTCCTCAAGTCCTGGAAAAGGCCTGCTTAAAGGATTAGATCTATTAAGTGTGATCAGCTTGGTCAGTCTGTTGCAGCTGGTTTTGATTAACGCATTTTTTCTCTCTAAAGGGAAAAAAAAAGTGTTTTAGTGGGAGGAAGAGAAATTGAAAAATGGACACTTGGGGTAGTATGAAAGAGCTATGATACTCTAAGAAGCGTTTCATAGTAAGTTGCAGTGTCATTTTGAAATAAGCTTTACCAGGAGGCAAACAACTGGCACGAGCTGGATCCTGACTTACTCTGTGCTTGGAAGCAATTGTCAGTCACTGGAAATCGAAGCTGGGAGATAAAATTTTGGTGCTGGCAGGTTGATAGTCCTGGTGATAACCTCAGGAGAAGCGTGTAAGACAGGAAAAGGGACAAGCTGCTGGACATGTAGGAGATAAAGAGCTGATAAAGCCAAAGAGAGGAGAAGCAATGGAGAGCCCTGGCCTTGCACAGCTTGCAAAAATCAGGATTTTGGCCTTGAGGGTAAGGTCAGGTTTCCCCTGCTGGCTTGTCCTGCACGTTCTGTGCAGGACTCACCCTTTGGGATGAGTACATTTTGTTTGGGCCTCAGGTTACCCGGGGTGTTCTGTGCTGTTGGGATGCACAGTGCCCATAAGGATGAGAAGGTGTCTGATGTTGACAACTGGGGCTGCAGGCACCTGCAGCTCTGCAGAGTATTTTACTATATACAAAACCAACACCTCTTAGAAACCCTACATGCAGGATTCCTTATAGAAGGTAAATCGATTTCCTGTCACATATTTTATGTTTGATAATGAATGTTTAATTCAGTGGGAAAAGGATTTTGAGTTTCCTTTCCTGACCTTGTTATCAATTTGGAATTAGAGTTTGGACTTGCATTTCAATAGCTTTTTCCTGCTCACTGACCTGCAAAAACGAATATAACTCTAATTATTTACTTTATATGGTACTTGCATGACTAATGCATTTTAAGATCCTTGGATAAATACTGTCATGGAGCTAAGTGGTTTTATGTTCTTTGCATTGTGCATTTTAAAACTGCAACTAAAATATTTGGGGAATTGTTTTATGAGTGAAATGGTTTTATGAGTGTTATCAGAAGCATTTTGAGAAAAGCTTGGAACTGCAGGTAGAGTTTGATGCAGAAGGTCAGTTATATAACTATATTTCTGTTGCATCTTTGACAGATTTTTTTTTCTGTACCAGTTTTAACCTTGAATAACAGTGGTATGGCATCTGTGAGTTCTTGAACAATGTTTATTACTTTCTCAAATCTTGCTGATTTATAGAAGTACTTCTTCAATCATAACAAGTTTTTCTTTGAACTTCCTTCTTCCTACTTCTCACTTAATTTTAAGAACTTTAGTTTATCTGAAAAGATGCAAACAGTAAACCAACCCTTTTTAAAATTCCACTGCTTTCCTGAGATTGTCTCTTTTTTTCACTGATGGATATAATCGAAATTCTTATGCTTCCTCTTTGGTGTTATGTACTTTACATGACATCTAGAGGCCAAAATTGATGTGAGCTGTAATTAATCTTTCTGCAAGGCTTTATAGACCCATTGGTAAACCAGAGATAGGAATCACACTGTCTGCATACTTAAAGTTGTTGGACATCCCAAAACAATTCTGCATTCAGAAACTGTATTTCATGCTGTCACTCTCCAGCAGATGTAAAAGATCTGTTGAGGGGGGAAAAAAAGAAAAAAAAAAGAAAAAGATGTGTGTAAAACAAAGACTGCATTTGTTTTTTATGCACCCTCCTGTGCAATTAGTTATATACAAGTTGTACAATAATCTAATTACAGCATCTGACATTTCCTGTGACAACCAGAAGCCTTTAGGTAATCAATAATGTTCCCATAAAGTGGCTGATTAAATACACCTTCATTTCCATCTGCATTCTCAAGCTGATATGCAAATTCACCTTGTTTCATTTCAAATACCTATCTTCTGATTCTTTGCTTTAACTATATCTACTTCATCCATCACAAGATCAAAAGACCAAATTTTGCTATATAAACCATAATAAGTTGTACTGTTGTAGCTTCATAGGCATTTTGTGAGCTGTTTCAAAACATTCAAGAAGCTTGAGTGCAATTAAGTTATTGTTATGTATTTGCAGGCATATTACTAAATAGAGCAAGCAGAAAATAACTCATTTTTTAGAGGCTGAGTTTGCATAGCTTAAATTTGGAGCACAATTTAATTTTTTTTTCTGCTTTGTTATCAGGAAATGGTAAAGATTCATTTTGTGATGACGTGTTCAGGAAAATATTTCCCTCTGTTGAAGAGAACCATCTTTTTCTGTAAATGTTTGAGCTCATTAGACCTGGTTTATCATTTTAGGCCACATATTTTAACTTCTCTTTTTCACCCTCAGGTTTACTATTCTCTATATCCTGGTTAAAAACGTCTCTCAGAATGCAGCCCATTGATTAGCAATTAGCTAAGCTTGTTTCAAGTCACAAACACTTTAGAGCTTGAACTGGTGCTTACATTCAACCTTCCTAACTAGTTTATGCATCCTCCTATAGCCTTGGAATTCGGTTTGGATTAGCAACACTCAGCTGCAGTGTACAAGAGATCATTATCAACAATAGTAATTAGCTTCTGTGTAATGTTTTGTCTAAAAAAGAGGAAAAAAATTGCATTGCTTTAGAATTCTTTAAAATTAGATCACAGTGGAGTCTTCATTTAACACTTCTACTCCGTCCAGCTCGTAAGGGTGGGTCTGGGATTGTTGGGACAGTGTGGCCCCTTCATCAAGGCAGGCAGGGTGTCCCGGGGGTGGCAGGACTGCAGGATGCCAGGGCCAGGAACTGGGGAAGCTGGAAGAACACTTGAAGCAATTTCTTTTGTGTTTGTCTGCAGTAAATAACCCTAATTGGCTACAGTTACCCATTTCTTCAAAAGACTATTTTAGCTAAAAAATTCAAATGTCATGGTGGGTTTTGCATTCTCATGAAGGATAGTCATTATCAGGGATTGTTCTTATGTTATAATTTTAAATTATATTAATTCAGTTCATTACAATTCCTTCTTTTAATGGCAAAAACTATAAATAATTTTAATGTTTTAATGTCTAGACAGCCCAACACTAAAACTCATTAAAAAGTACTTGAGGAAATGACAGGCCTAGGTTTTGGCTGGTGCCACATTTCCTCCCCCCTAAGTTACACAAATATCTCTGTGTACTGGGTTTGCATGGCCAGGTTTGAGTGGCAGGGGGTGGCTGCTGTAAGAAGCTTCCAGAAGCTTCCTCCATGTCCGACAGAGGCAGCTCCAGGATGGACATGCAGCTGGCCAAGGCTGAGCCCACCGGGAATGACAGCGAGGGCCCTGTGATAACAGATGGACACCAAATTCACTGTGCAGCCGTAATTGTGGTCAGAGGAGAGCAGGGTGAGAACATGTGAGAGGAACAGCTCTGCAAGCACTGAGGATGGGCAGCAGGAGGGGCAGGAGGTGCTCCAGGCATTGGGGGGAATCCAATCTCCAATTGGAGATCCCCCTGCAGCCCCTGGTGACACCGAGGTGAGGCAGCTGTGCCCCTGCAGCCCAGGGAGGGCAGAGGGAGCAGAGATCCATCACAGCCCAGGGAGGAGCCCACCCTGAAGGCAGGGAGATGTCTGAGATGAGGCTGTGACCCTGTGGGAGCCCTGTGCTGGAGCTGGGTCCTGGCAGGGACCTGCAGACCCTTGGAGAGAGGAGCCCACACTGGAGAAGGTTTCCTGGTAGGACCTGTGAGCCTGTAGGGAACCCAGGCTGGAACAGGCTGTGGCTGGAGTGGAGGAATGACCCTTTGGAAGAGCTGCAGCAGGCTGGGCAGGACTGTTGTCCATAGAAAGGACTCTCACTGAAGAAGTTAATGGAGAACTGTCTCCCATGGGAGGGACCCCAGGGTGCATCAGGAGAACGAATCCTACCATGGAGCAGCGGCAGGAACAGTGGGTTAGGAGCTGACCATGCCCCATTCCCTGTCTGCCTGCACCCCTGGGGCTGGAGGAAGAGCTGTGAAGGAGGGAGGGATGGGGGAAAGGTTTTTAAAGTCTTGTGTTACGTCTAATTATCCTGCTCTGATTGTGTTCCTAATGAATTCAGTTAATATCTCTGAGTTGAGCCTGCTTTGCTCATGGTGGTATGTGGTGGATGCTCTCTCTCTGTCCTTATCTCAACCCTTGAACCCTTTGTTGTATTTTCTCTCCCCTGCCCAGCTCTGGAGGAGAGTGATGGAGAGACTTTGGTGGGTGCCTGGCATCCAGTCATGGTCAACCTGCTACACTTTGAAATTAATAAATTTTGGCTTTTATATTTCAAATAAAAGTAGTTTACACTGAAAAACAAACAAAACAACCCCCAACTAAAATATATACATAACATAAACACATATTCCTGACAAGTTTCTCCACTGATTCCTGTCCTGCCAAACTACACCCAAAACCTGACCAAAAAAAGCAAATAAAAAACCACCTTAAAATTTCCACATCTTATAGTGCAAATCAAATCACAGCTTTTCCTTCAGTGTATTCAAATACTGTAAGTAAACTGATGGAATAAGAAAAGATAAAGATGACTTAAGATAAAACAACAAAGGATGTTGAAGGCTTTATCAGAAATGCCAGAATATGTTTATTCATAGATTTCTCAGAAACAGTATTTATAAGTCTGTGTATTATGCACATAAATATTTGCAAAAATAGTTTTGTATTCCTGCAGTTTTGGCATATGTTATGATGTAAGATAATTGGCATCTCCCCATTATCCAATTTTTTTTGTTTCTTTAATGTTCAACAATTAATTTTATTTGTTGTCACCTCCAAATTTCCTCAAAATATTTTTTTCATGGTAGTAGTACACATGAGGTCTAACATTATTTTATGTGAAGCTTAGATATTTTTTAGTTTATTACAATTGTTCTGGGGGAATTATTACATCCTTGTGATGCTTTTGTGCTTAAATAACTCCTTCCTACCCTAAAACGTATGAGGAAAATGTTTGCCTACCAGTTTTAATCTATTCAAATTATTTCAGAATTTAAATATTAATAATGTACAGGAAAACTAAGATATTTCTGGATCAGTTCTGATTTTTTCCTAGAATTAGATAGAGGAATTCCACAGCTATTAAAAATAAACTTCAAGGATGCATAATATTTTCTTTTTTGAGGTCATTAGCTGAAAAAGACCGACATATGCTAAATGGACCAACACTTTTCTTATGGGAGTGAAATTTTAATTAACTTTTACTCAGATTAATTAACTACCTTGTAATCTCACAGAAAAATTAATCGTTCTCACAGGCTGGGTAGTAATTTCAGGGATAATGCATCACATTCATTGCTTACAGCAAAACTCTTGGCAAGATGGCATTTGGTCAGTACAGGCAGTGCAACAAATGAGATTCTCCCTGAGATTTTTTTCCAGGCTGAACTTTTCCACACCCAGCTTTTCCTCATAGGAGAGATGCTTCAATCCCTTGCCTTTCTTTGTGGCCCTTCCCACGGGAGTTTTTCCATCTCTCTCTCGTGCTGGTGAGCCCAGCCATGGGCACAGTACTCCTGGTGTGACCTCACCATGCTGAACAGAGGGCCAGCATCACCTGGCCCGTTTGCAAAAGCACAAAGCTTTGAGGAATTTGGTCTGGTTTGTCTGTTTTCAGCCATAGAAAATATCCTGCCTGGCCTCCAGCTCCCAGCTAGAGGACAGCAGGTCTCACTTGGATCAAAAGTCATATCTGGCAGCCTTGTGAGGCTGTTTGGGTGCCCACATGGTAATGAATACTATGTTCTAGCAACTGAATCTTTACCCCACTTTTGGGTTTCATGGTGTTTTTTTGGTTTGTTTGTTGGTTGTTGGTTTTTTTTTTCCATTTTATCCCTAAACCTTTTGACTTGTTTCAAAAAAAATTTGAAAAAAAATATTCTTCACTAATTGCTCTTGACAGATGCTGTTTGTTTACTTGTAATCTTTCATGCATTGCCTATTTTGTTTGCTTATTCATCCCAGATTTATTTTTAATTCTAAAAGAATGTCACCATACTTTCTATTCCTTGTGTTTTAGGACCTCGTCTGTCTTAAAAACATCAGGTATTTTGAATAGCAGCTAACCAGAAAATAATAGTCTGACATTGATACAATGAGGTAACAATCCAAATATAGCAGAAGTCAGTAATTTGCTGCAAATAAATTGTTTTCTCCTCTTCTTTACTGCACTTGCTTTCCCCCACCACTGAATCCAGCACTGGCATGACCACGTGGCCCTACCTGCTGGACCTTTGGGTGCACCTTTCCTCCCACAGGGCATTATCTTTCTGTGGAATTAAGATCTGTGCTACTATCCACCAGGCATCCTTAGTGATATTAAAGAAATTATAGAGTGTAACACGATTTTGGGTTTATACAAACAGCTATACTGAATCCTGTGGCATGTGCCTGCATGTGCCATCCCACCATTACAGCAAATGTCAACTCACTACTATATATTTTTTATCAGCAGTATTTTTTTTACTGTTTTGAGGCAGCAGACTACAAGCAGTTTGAATCCAAGTAATGACCTACCAGTAGGATCTTGGACATTTATGTTTTAAATGTATTTTTAGTGAATAGACCTTTAAGAAATCAATGAAAGCTCTGGAATGGTCATTTTTCAAATGTCTAATCTCTTCTTCAGCTTTTCCATTGTATCAGATATCAGGATCATTTCAGGCTGAAGCACAAACTACTTTTCTCTCTCAGAAAAATCTTTTATTTCTTTTTATCTCAAGTTTCAGCTTCAGCTACTGGAGTTGGGCAGCCCTTGGAATTTACATACCCAATACCTTCCAGATGACTTTGAATTCCTTATAAATACATGGAAAAAGAAGTTAGATTTAAAGATATTAGTTATTAGCACCTATATCTTGTAGCCTTCACATACATAGATCTCCCATCAACTTAAATATAGACTTATTTTTGCCATCTGTGTCACGTGTGAGGATAATTTATTTGTAGGTTTTATGAAGTACAAATTGTAAGCATAGTCCTGATATATCACTTTCAGAAAAGCAACATCACTCAAAGAAAAAAATAAACTCAAGAGTCATGGTTTTGGGGTTTCTTTTAAATTTTTAAATATTAAATATTTTCCAGAGTGAGAACAGTGTTTAGACATTTAAAGTAAACCCCTGGAAACTGAGTCACCTCTACCTTTTTAACTGGAAGTGCTGGGTTCCTGCTGCATCTTTTGATGTGGTTCTTAGAATCTGTTATTCTCTTATACACTGATCATGTTGTAGAAACGTGGAGTTATACTAATAACTAGCTAATAACTAATATACTAATACCCTGGTGCTGTGATGAGCTGGGGGTGAAGGAATTTTGTGTTCTTTTGGTGATTCCTGTAGAATCTTTGAATAGATTTTTAGCTCTCCTACAGTACGGACTGAGGGATCCATCCATCTCTGTATGTTCAAAATCTACAAGTATTAGTGAGGTGATGAACATCAGAGCTATAAATTCACCTATTACTTTATTTTCATAACAGTAGTAACAAAAGGTCTTGCCATAATGATTTTAAGAACCAATCCTTGAGTTGCCAGATTCCATGCATAGTATCAAGTATTTAAATTAAAATTATGCTCAGAAATACTGTTTGAAAAAGGGCATTATGAAAAAGTAGAGTGTATTTGTATCTTCAGTTCACATATTTCACAAATTTCCTCTGTCTTGTTCTCATTAATCAGAGTAAAATATTTTAAAAATTAATCAATTTATGAAGTCATTTCAGAAGTACATACTTGTACATTTCCTTCTTTTTATTATTTTTAAACAGGGATTTATTTAAAGGAATGATTGACAAAGTTAATGACATAAAGAGAATATTTTTAGAAGGGTATTTGATTGGATATTTTAATATTTCCACTGTTGATTATCATATTTTCACCAGTTCCTGCAAGGTTTTCTATTATGCTTTAATCTAGTTTTCTGGAAGTATTTTAAAAATTAGGAGGTCACTTATTATATTTGATGCTTAAATATTTCAAACAGCAAATTTTTCTTTTGGGATGGTTTGTAAACTGGATTTTGGGACAGAAATTAGAATTTATCATCCATGCATCTATTACCAATTCATGAGTGAAATTTGGGTGACCTTTTGTTACACAGCCAAAGCTGCTGAAGTGCAGCTTGCTAAGCATGTTTGTGTAACACTAAAACCAAATTCAGTCTTGGGGGTTTTTGTCCATGAGAAAAACAGTAGAAACAAAGCCATGTGGGCTTTCCTAGATGAAGACTTCTAGTGTATTTTATATTATGGTAATATCTAGTCTAGTAATTAATTTTGTTATAGAAAGAAGTGAAATATAGGTAAATTACCCTTACTAATAAGCTCTTAGCAGTCGTGCCAGTTGCAGACTGTTTCACCTCTCAGAAGAGGCAGAGAGGAGCAAGCAGCGCACCTGAGGACTTTTCCTAATCTTTCCAAACTGTGAAAGACTGATGAAGGCACAGCACAATTAAGACAAAGAATTTCCATGTACTTCTTCATCCCAAAAGGTTTGCTTTGAAAGATTTTCATTCCCATGGGCCAAAGGTGAGGTAGTCCTGCCACAAACCGTGCATTCAAGGATTCCCAGAGGGATATGGTCATTTCTTGTGTCAAAGGAAAAGAAAATCCCAGATTATAGACAACAGCCCATTACAGGTGTCCTTCTGCCACACCTACAGCAGCCCTGGGTCTGTGACTTTAATACCCATGGTGGTCAAAAATGTCCACAGGTGATGTTGCAAGGAGGGACAGATTTGAAAAGTCAGCATCCAGTGTTTTGGTCTGTCAATGTGGACACAATTCTTGTTGCCAAAACCAGATTTCTGTGCCAAAGATAGCAAGTTTATAATACCCTGGATACAGTACATGTAGGCTGGATTAGGGGTGATTAAATCTGGTAATCTGTGGAACCTAAAAGGAGATATAAGTGCTTGATATACAGGTGTGTCTTCATACACAATACAGAACTGTCAGCACACTTTTAAAGGAGAATAACACACTGTGCATTTATTCACACTTGCTTCCTAGTTAGTAATGTACTTTCAGGCAATGTATCTTTCAAGGTGAAAACTATAACAGCAAATTTATCTATTTATTAGATCTTCCACAGATATTTTGGTCCTGTGCACTGTAAAAACAAAAGACAATGAAATTTCTTTGAAGAACCTAGAAAGGACCAACAGAATTACAGGAGCAAAGAAGTTCTACAGATAAAAGTGAAGCATTACAATGTTTTGTTTCTACAGAGCTGGCCACACATAAATATTGAATCAGAGGCTGAGCCAATTAAAGACACAAAGTCCTTGCTTGCACTTGGTGAAGAAATGCAAACTGGGAAGCTAAAATAAGAGATGTCAAACTAATATTTAAATGTATAAACAAACATATGCAGCAGTCTGAATAAGTAAATAATTTACCTGGAAATTGCAGAGACAAGACACATTCATGACAATATCCTTGTCTGTTGTCATTGTAAAAGTGCAAATATGTATGTATTTATTTTAACATCTTTGCACAAAGAAGGGGAAAGGAGGAAGCCTGACTTTCATCTGGTAAGTACTGAACCAAAGTGATCTATAGAGATGTTGCATCTTTTGACATAGTGTCTTAGTATTATTGTTGATTTCAAAAATAGTATTGCTGTTAATATGGTTAATGAAGAATAATGGATAATTAGTAAGAAGTGAGAACAGCAGGTGATCTGGGAGGTGGCTTTAGAAATTCCAGATGTTGGGCCCTGACAGATAATGTTGAAATTCAGCTGCAGGAAGCAAAGGCAATTCCCAGCTGCGGCACCCAGATGGACACAAGGATTAGAATTTTGTTTTGTGAGCCAACTCTATCGTTTCATGGATTAAAAAAGAGAAAAAAAAAAAGACTAGAAATGTTTCAAAAGATGTGTAAAAGAATTGAGATGGTAGCTCAGTTTATTTGGAGATATCCCATAAAGTGAGTTTTGACAGCAGCTAATCCCAGAGTCTTCTGTTTACTGCAAAGTTATATTTTGCAGGTTGGAGGGACACAAAGATTTGAGGAGAGGCAGATGAGTTTGTCTGGTTATCAGAGTTTGTCAAATAGTGAAGGAAGGATTCCTGTGCAAGTAAAGGCAAGAGATTTTTCCAGTTTAGATTTTCATCACATGATTTTTGCGTTCTTGAAGGACTTTCAAGAGGTTTCATGTTATCTGTGAATTTTGTCTGGAAGAAGTCCAGGCAGCTCCACTGGTACTGTTCAGCAAAAATGTAACCATGGTGAAACAAAGAGATTTTGACTAAGTTTTATGTTGAGCAAAATCCTGCAGGACAAAATTTCAGATGGCTGAAAACCTCTGTGTTTGGGCAGTCATAATCAAAGAAAGATACATGCAAAATTTTCTTTTGCAAGAAGAAAATAATCCAACACTCTTGATACCTGGACACAGGGAACTATAGCGTGGAGAGAAATGAAGTTTAATTTAAAAGGAATATTTTAAAGCAGAATTTCAGAATATGATGAAATTGCTTAAACATTATTTCTCATATATATATAAACCATAAATACTTTTAGGAAAATATCTTCTAAAAAGTGCCTTTTTTATGCCTAAAGACCCTTCTGGTCAAAAGCAAAAGACTGAAAAAAATTGGTGTAAGAACAAATATGGCCATTACTGTTACTTTTGGGGTTGTTAATAATATACTTGAAAATAGTAAATGGTGTTTGCACCCTCAGAAATGAAGTTATCTTGTAAGATTCACTGCCTGAGTCATCTTAGAGTAAGTAATGAAAAATATTAGATTTATGGCTGTAGTTGTTAAGTTACAGGATAACTTTTGTTTCATATACATAAAATGGATACCAATATCCTTCTCTTAGTGCAGATCATTTGTAATGCATGTTACAGCACAAGCTTTTACCTCATCTAAGACTATACCCAAGCACTTCTTTTGATTCTATTTTTGAGAGTTCTGTATCAAATCATCCACAGCATTTTATTTATTTATGCTTCCCCTCAAATAGTCCTTGCTTCAGTATCTTTCAATTTGAAATGAAATAAAAATTTACTGGGCCATGTCTGGGAGATGCTTGTGTCTAATAATTTCATTAGCTTTTCCCCGATGAATTTTGTAGACTTCACTTCTTCCACTGAGATGGGCTTACATGGATCAATTAAGTGCAGTCATTCCCTGAGTGGAAAATCAAATTAAATGCAAGACAGGAGAATAGAATGGTTAAACTATGGCACTCTGCTGTGAGACTGGAGTGAGTTTGTGAGGAGAGCAGTCATCCTTGGAAAATGTTACTGTCCAGTTTTGCTTTCCTTTCTTGTCTGTGTAATCTGATGCCTGAGATACTGACAGCTCCTGATGCTTTAACAGATGCTGCTGTGGATAACTTGTTGATCATACTGGGGGAAAAGCCTGGTTTGTGCCTTTCCTCCTCCAAAAAAGGAGTACCTGGAGTATTTCTGTGAAACCCGCAGGGAAAGGCAATCTTGTCTTCTGGGAGTGACACTTAGGGCAAAAGGAATTCCTCTTTTGTTTTCTTGCCCTCTGTAAATGATGGACCAAACCCAACAGTTGCACCTCTGGCTCAGGGTGCTGCTTTGCATATAGAGTCCTGAAAACAATTTCTGTGCATTCAGTGAAACAACCCAAAACTCTAAATTTGTTTATTCACTGAGAAATCAACTGAATAGAATCCCATCTTTTCTATATAATAGAATTACATAATAGAATTTTTTTTAGTGATTTGGAAACACTTCCCAATTAAATAAGCAGCTGCTACATACCTAAGACATGTTCAGATATTATGCCTCAATATGCATATTTGAAAGCCCAGGTGAAAAAATGCGTAAAGAAGAGAGAGAAATAAGCTTTACAGTGTTTCCCTGTCTTTACTAACTACACCAAGCACGGAGCATTGGAAAATATGCCAAATCCCCCATAAAAAGTTTTTGACTCCTACAGAGGATTTTTCTTGGTCTCTTTTTTGTACATAAATTAAGTTTGGAGCCGTGAGTCTGAGTAAAGCCTTAGGGCTTGTTGGACTCCAGCTGAGATGCCTAAGGGTCTGTGTCAAAGCACAGAGATTCTGAGATATTATCCACTGATTAGAAAATAATGTTTTAATTTGAGGCTTGGAGTTCAACTGCTCTTTCATTTAGTTTGACATCCTCCTTGTTTGCCTTTCTGGCGTCATGCCACAGATTTTGCTGAAGCTTCTCTCTCTTAATAAAAAATAAACCTAGAAAGCCTCATATTGTTTATGAATGCAGGTTTGTCATTAAAGGTGGTGCAATTGATGCCATTTGGATGATAGAACTCAGATATCATTGGATAGCACTGGAGAAACCACCACACATTCATAAAAGAAAAATCCAGTGTTCTCTCCAGATTTTTCTGCATTGCCCATTTTTAGGGCATAAAATGAATAATGCTTTTCTGTTAGGAGAAATCAGTGAGTTCTCATTTATGAAAGCAATTCAGCTGCAGTGTGGAAAGGGAGAACTGTCTGTTTGCTCATCTGGTTTTTACACCTTTTTAATATCCAGGTGTATATGACCTCAATGGGAGATGGGTCTGCTTTAACTTACATGGCCATCCAGAGCACTGGACTTTTATCACAAGTTTACTCAAAGTTAGGGGTTATTTATTGTTTAGAAACAACGTCTGAAAATCTGCTACTTAAAACAGGAGAAAAGCGCAGACACTGAAGTAGAGCTCCTTTGGAAGGTACTGCATTGTCCCTGAGATTCTTTAGGGCTCTGCTCCAAATATCTGAGGTTCTCAATTAGTTTAAAAAAATATCCAAAGTAAACTCATGCCATAATGTCATTTAAGTAATAATTTCACATCAAAATATCCTGTAGTGGTTATTCTACATGCTGGAAGCAGAGATGTTGTGTTGCTGAAGAATATTTTCACTTAGCAGTGAATGGTTACTCAAAATTAAGCAGACAAGAAGACTGAATAATGCATAAGATCTGTGACACAAGCAGAAATATAATTCCTTTTTTCCAGGACCACACTCTAATGTTTATCCATAAGATTATTTTTTGCTGTCAAGATAATTTACCTAAAAATGGAATAGCAAAACTTGAAAAGATAGAAGGGAAATCGAGGGAGTTAAGGAATGGTTTCTGAACGAAGAATAATTTTATAGACAAGGACTCTTCAGAGTGAGAGAGCACTGAAGGGGGAATATGACATAAGACTAAAATCAAGACTGCAACAAAGGAAATGAAGAATGTCTCTCATAAAAAAGGAGGGAGTGATTGTTAACTGGAACAAAGTAGATGCTTACTCACATAATGGGTGAATCACATTGCCATAGCATGTTGTGGCACTAGACTGGTTCTAAAATTGATGAGATAAAAAGCAAGCAAGAGCTATTAAATATATCTAATTTAAGCACAAAGGCATTGATAAAGATTCATTATTGATATTTAATATTTATTCTGTTTCAGAAAATCCATAAAACATAGCAAACTGGAGGCTGCCAGAGAGTCCAGCAGAACTTGAGTCCTCTGTCCCTGAGTTCTTCTCCAGGCATCCTCTGCTAGCCACCCTCAAAAGATGAGATACTGAGCTAGACATAACTTTGGAACCCACTTTTACTAGGAATGATTATGTAGGGTGCTGCTGACACATTAAACAAGGTATTAGAATGAGAAAATCAAATGTTTCTATCTAAATGTTTAAAATGAAATATGGAATGTACCTACAGCAATCATAATATCAATAATCTTACTCAGAAGGGTGTGACAGAGATATAAATGATAAGGCTATAAAGATGTTACAGAGTGTCCAAAGGAGGGCAATGAGGATGGTGAAGGGATCAGGAGGGAGCAGCTGAGGTCACTTTGTCTCTTCAGTCTGAGGAAGAGGAGACTGAGGGGTGACCTCATTGCTGTTACAAGTTCCTCACAAGAGGAAGAGGAGGGGCAGACACTGATCTCTTCTCTCTGGTAACAGTGACAGGATCTGAGGGAATGGCCTAAAGTTGTGTCAGGGGAGGTTTAGGTTGGGTATCAGGAAAAGGTTCTTCACCCAGAGGGTGGCTGGGCACTGGGACAGCTCCCCAGGGCAGTCACGGCACCAAGTCCCAAAGAGTTCAATAAGTGTTTGGACAGTGCTCTCAGACACAGGGTGAGACCCTTGGGGTGTCTCATGCAG
Source organism: Prinia subflava (assembly GCF_021018805.1). Classification (NCBI taxonomy): domain Eukaryota; kingdom Metazoa; phylum Chordata; class Aves; order Passeriformes; family Cisticolidae; genus Prinia; species Prinia subflava. The sequence goes on along the minus strand of NC_086249.1, from coordinate 12,252,396 downwards.
GGCCAGGAGTTGTGCTCAATGATACCTGTGGGTCCCTTCTGACTTGGGAAATTCTATAATTCCATGACAACTCTTAGTTTTCCTTTATATGACCTATAAAATACACGACCATTTAGTTACTGCAGCTATAGTTCCAGGCTTAGCAGTGGCACTTCATGGATACATGAACGTCATTTGTGCAGATTATTATTCAAATCTCTGTTGCCTAAAAGTTATTTAATTTTTATTCTTTTAAAGAAAAAATATCCATAGAATTATGGTTATAATGATATAATTCTATATCCATAGAATATATATAGAATATATCCATAGAGTTATATCAGCTGTTCTGCCAGGCAGTATTTTTTATTGCTCCTTCCAGATATAGCTCAAGGGAGAAAACTTTGCTTTGTGGCATTGATCATATTTTTTGTTTTACTTCTGTATGAGAACTTTTTTAGAACGATAAGGCTTTGTTCTTGAGATTACTTAAAGCTTGCAGTCTGGCAGGTTTTGCCTACCTGTTCCTTCCTGAAGCAGGTATTAAGGGAATAAAACTGCACATAGGATGAACAAGATCTACCTTATAAGTGGTCCTAAAACAAATAGGATAAGGTTCTATAAAAGCCTAACTATATATATGAAATAAAACTGGCCACAAATAAGAGCGGTTTTGAGCTGTAATATTGATATCTGTTGTATGAATCCAGCTAGTCCTGCATCCTGTCTTGGAGAGTGAACAATGCAGGCTGCCTGGGGACCAGAGCAGGAAAAGAGCAGGGACACAGTGATATGTCCCAGAAGGGTCTCCCAGTCTCCACCATTTTGCTGCTCAGGGACTGTCTGACCCAGGGATGGCTGTAATTAAATGAATAATTAATAATTCATTGCGGTCTTCCACTTTTCGTGAACTTGTTCTCTTTTCCCTCGGCGTTGTGTGGCTTTTTAGCTTCCACCACATTGTTTTTCTTCTTGTCCCTTTCCTCACCATTCACCCCTTTCAAAAATATGACAACTGTGCTCAACACAGAGTACAAAACAAAAGGTGAACATGTACACCAAATACTTCTAATATGACTAAATGTAATGTTTGTGTTGAAGAACATAGAATATTTTAGGACAACTGTGTTAAACTTTGCTGTCAAATTTTGTATTCCATCATAACTTTTCACATATATCTCCTGAAATTATTAATATACTAAATAGTGCTTATTTTTACATTGTTTGTTTAGTTGAAAAGGATCTTGGGTGAAGGCACAATATTGTAGAAGTTTGTGCTTGGTGACATTAGATGCCTACCAAGCTCTTAAAACGTTGAAAAGAGAACAATTTAAGATCAACCCAACCAGCCTTCTTCCCCCAATTATATTTCCTCTCCTGATTCTGGGAATTTGAGTACTTTCATCAATAGGACCAAGACAAGCACCTGAAATGAAGTGCTATACACTTTCAGATGTAGTTTGAGATGTTGTCAAGGCCCATGACTAAAATATCATTCAGCCCATCAAAATATTTCTTTGACCAAAACAGGACTTTTTCCAGAAAGATTTTGGAGCTTAAATATTGACAGTTAATGTTCTAAGCCGAGGTTTAAAAGAACAGGACAAAGCTGAGTGAGAAAGTCTTGGATAAAGCAGCCTCATTACCTAGTAGGTTTAATTTAATGGTTGTAATTCAAATACCATTTGCAATATTCTGGGACTATGGAATGCGTGTTTGCTCAGAAATTTTGTAATAATACTTATACATACTTTGTGTGCATAAAGGATTTTACATATGCTAACACTGTTTTTTTCTCGTTGGATTATTGCTGATTTTTCTCATGGCCAAACAGGATGGCCAAATTCTAATTTACGCTTAAAAAAAAAATGTTTGGCAAAGGACAAAATGTTAGGTAATATGGAGCACCTATATCCTCTTTACACAAGCAATAATAGGTCTAAAAGTATTAAAATTCTAGTCTTTATATTGTAGAAAAATAGATCATAGTAAATAGTTACACACTGCCGTTTTGAATGGCAACCCATACCTGAGCTCCAAACAAGTTTTAGTTAAAAACGTGTTTTTTAAGCCACAGTGACAGCAAGTGTCTTCTTTCTTCTCCTGCGTTCCAAAGATGAAGCTTAGGAAGTTGGTTTGTTAAGTAGATGAGAAGGGAGAATATTTCACTTCTACCCATGATTTGTACCTCAGCATTGCAGATCTCCAGGGTTTTATGTAAGCCTAAGTATGTATATGTATGAGAATAAAAAGCAGAAGAAAATGAAAGACAGCAGGAAAGATATATGTAACTTTTCACCCCTGATTAACTTCATTTTTTATTTCTTGAGTACAAAAATCTTTCTTTGAGGCTTAAGAAATGAATTATTATCTAATTTTAATAAAGGTTTTTAAACCCAGAAGTTTGAGGGCTTTGCTGCATCTCTCTTGACTGAGTCCTACATTTCTTCCAGTTTTTAATATCAACTTTATAAAATAACTGTGCAAAAATAAATTATCATTTTATTTCCTTCTTACGCTGATTGCAAAAGTTTGTGATTTAAACAGATAAGAAGTTCAGTCTGGCAAAATTAAGATTTCTAAAATATCTCTTGTCTCTTTGGGCAATCCCTGCATTTTTGCTGGTTCTAGGACACAATCTGTTGTGGATCTTAGATTAGTAAAGCTATTTCAAATTAAACTGGAGCAGTGGTGCAAAAACTGAGTTGTTTTTGAGGTAAAAGTAAGAAACAGGATGCAGAGGCTGAAGATGCTCCAGCTTGGGACCTGGAGGACATCCTCACACATTTCTGTGTGGCATGGGAAGTGGTTTTCATGGCAAAAGCAGAGAATTGAAGGGACAACACTTGTGCAAGTGCTATTGTGTAAAATCTATTTTTCTTCTTCAATTCAAAATAATTTTCTCTCTTTAAATATTTCTTAATTCATTTGTTTGAAAAGTAGAAGTAACTTTAGAAAATTATAGAAAATAAAGACATAGGAAATTTCTGAGTTGATTAACAATAGGAAAACACGTCGATTTTCAAATATTTAGAAATTTCTCTCTTCTTTTCAGAGGGGAACAAAATCACAAAAGACATCAGTCAGGATTAGAAGAAATGTTCAGAAACATCTGAAATGCATTTCATTCAAAGTGGTTAGGAGGGAAATGCTCCTTTATGTTAAAACATGTCTTCTGTAAAATAATCTTAGCAGGAGATATGATGAAATTCCTTGTAGATAATTTTTTTACTTAGGGCTAGAATGGTGAAAAATGTGCAGTAGAGAGGAGTTCTTCAGTGTCAGGACCCTGACCAAAGGTCTTATAAAACTTCCTTCTCCTGCTATTTTTTGTGTAATCCAAACTAGATGACACCAACAAAGCAGCGTGCTGTACCCTAAACTTTGTGCCCTTTCCACCTACCCAGGTAGGCATATTTTATTTTCAGTTCCCTTCATTTTACTTCCTAGAGCTTCACTCAGGAGACACTGCTAATGTTGACGAAGAGCCTGGTGTCACCGAGCTCATGGTGGTAAAGACAGAAGAGAGACAAGCTGTTCTGAGGCTTGTTTGAAGATTAAATACATCTCACATCTAGACTGGGAGGTTTGACTTTGAAACCAGGAGAAGGTGCAGTGGCTTGAAGTGAATCAGAGATGAGGCAGTCATAGCTGCCTTCCAGCATTAATGAGCGTCAATCTAGGATGCTCTTACACAAACATTTGCTTATTTCTAATGAAATTTAGGGTCTTCAAACAATTGCAGTTACAGAAATAATATTTGGAGCATGGTTTTAGAATTATTCACACTATATGGGCATCACCTCATCTTTTACTTGTCAAAATCCAACTGGTATCCAACACGAAGAATAGATTTAATTTGTTTGAAAAGTTAGAAGTGTAAGAGGTAGAGTGCAGTAAAACACTCAGTGAAAATCAGCACTGCTATTTTATTTTCATCATCTGCCTTATTAAATTTACAATATCTTGTGTCTCTACAAATCAAAAACTGGAGATGAAGACTCTCAACTTTTGTTGGTAGGAGGCAGAAAAAACAATCTCATTGCTATTGCTGGCTACAGATGATTTGGTGAATACGGAGTTTTGGGGGCAGGGTACCAGATCAAACACCAGCAATAAAATTAAAATTCTCCTCTACTGACAAGCAGCTTGCACACACAGTGCTAGGTGATACCAGAGTGATAATTCTGCCCACCAGATGCTGAATGAAGGGGCTGCACCAACCAGCCATTCCCATTGTGCACCCAGCCTAAAGATGGGGTGCACTCAGCGGATGCTGTCAGATACACTCACGTTTCATGGACTGAGATGCAATTCCTTGCTATTTTAAAGAATAGACAATTTGAGAAAAAGTTCCTGCTGTTCCTAGTTATCCTTCAGGATTCAAGTTTTCCCTGACAAGAGAACTTTTTCAGCACTTTTCTGTGTTGCTCAGCATTCCTCAGAGTAAATTGATCCATACACACAGCTCTTTTTTTGTGCCCAGCAGAATTCTTCAATTCACATGAATTCTGGGACCATTGCTTGTTTGCTCTACATGAAAACAGTTTCTTAGAATAATAAGGTGTTTAGGTATGTAACATTTCTCCTTTACTTGTGTCGAACTGATTGGGACAACCTTGGAAGCAGATGTCAAGTTTCTTTGTTCACATTTGTTTATTTCTTCAGGTGACAATCTCACCTCCTTCCTTGCTGCTGTGACAGGTTCATGACTGGATCCCGCCCAGCCAGGCATCCCAGGCCTCCTCTGCTCCCAAGGGAGCATCTCCTTGGCCAGCCTCAGCCTTTGTGGAACAGTTTTACAGAATTCTAAACAGGTTTTAAGGTCTGTATGAATACCCATACGTATTTGGTCTCTATTCCTGGAATGATCCAGAAAGGTATTGACATATTCAGGGTAAATTCTTTACAATAAATGCAGCTAAAGGGTTGAAGTTTCTTTGTGGTTGGGTTTGTTTTCTCCAAGAGTTGGTTAGCTGGTAGAAGGACAAATCTGAACATGTGAAAATGATAAATGACTACTTCCAAATGCGAGGTGCTTATTTTATTAAGTAATCATTTTATGATAGGATCATGCAGTGCAATTTTAAATTATTGTTTCATTCAATACTTGAAATTTGAATTGCATTATTTTTCAGTTTTTTTGAACCTAAATCACTAAATGAAAGGATAAAAAGCTCTTTTTTTTGTCCATTCACTATGTGCTATTGGAATACTATGTTCTTTTAAAGAACTTTTAATCACTTACCTTATACTTAGAGTTTCCATTTCACACCTTTATTTGAATGTTTCAATTTTTTCAAACACAAATTTAATTTGATAGGTATTTTTTCCATAAGTAAAAAAAAAAAGAAAAAAAAAAAAAAAAAAGAACAGAGGGGAGGAGGTGGGCAAATCTTAGGTCCCATGTCAAACCACAATTTTTTATGATCTATTACTTTTCAGCACTTCACTTTTCTGCAGGGTTCCTGCAGGGGTTTGCAATATTCACCTGTATATGAAGAACAACATACTGTAATTTTTCTTGCCTAATTTCCCTGTAGGTCCCCTCAAACGCTGTAGATCCCTTTTTGCAGGGATAATCAGTTTTCAGGGGCCTCTCCTGTGCTTATGAATGTAAAGCTCTTAAGGAAGATGTTGGGCCCCTTGAATAAGGAGATTGGCACACAAGCAAAATGTGCACTGTCCACACTGCATCTAAATCAATTATAGCACCATGGTCTAGCACACAACATAAAGTAGTATTTGTAGCATGGCAGATAATAAATAGAAATGTAGAAAAGCTGTCAAAATTAGGAATAACTTCATTTGCACCAGTATGAGGCTGAGAGATGCATATGGAATAACATTCACTGGATAGGGGTGTTCTGGGCTTTGAAAAATAATTGGAATTTCCATAGGGAAATAGAGGATCTTTATCTCCAGGAAAACAAAAATTCTTTGAAATAGTTGCCTGGCAAATACAAAAAAAACCAAACCAAACCAAAAAAAAGCCCGGTGATGATGATCATAAATTTATAAATCTTTTTGTGAGGCCTTTCCCTCAGATCTGAGGGAGGGCTTCTTATAATTTATACTATTTGTAATGAGAATGTCAAAATGAAAGGCCTGAGTTGGAGCACATTTATCTTAATTTTGCCTGTCTAGAAATTTACCCAAGTGAAAATGAAATAGTTTCTGGTTTTCATAATCTCATTTATTTTATTAGAAGTTACAGCAGAGAAATACATCCTGTGATTATGATTTTCAAAAACAAAAAAAAAAGCTCATACTTGTAATTAGGCACCTGCACAATTTTGCAAATGTTGAATTCTTGCTAGATTCCATCCACCCTGGAGACATGGGTAAAATTATCTTTATTTTGTTGTAAATTCACTCAGTTTCAGCAGAGAACAATGCAACTGTGAAAAATGCATAGGTGATGCATGGGACAAGCAAGTAAAACAGAACTGCCTGGAATATAGAATTTAGCCCCCAACCATCTGTCTTTCATTTACACCTAATTTTTAATACTGCTGTTAAATGAAAGATCAGTTATCCATGGATAAGTAGAGATTGCAGAAGTGGGCCTTGTAATTGGGTAGAATCAGATTTATTTTGAAGCGTCTTAAAGAGAATATAAATATAAATATAAATATAAATATAAATATAAATATAAATATAAATATAAATATAAATATAAATATAAATATAAATATAAATATAAATATAAATATAAATATAAATATAAATATAAATAATATAAATGTAACCTAAAAACTACTTCCTTTTACTAACTTTGTCAGTTTATTTCTTTGGTTAGTTGAGTTTAGGGTTTTGCTTGTTTGATTTTTTTTTTTAATCATCATTGTTCACATCCTGATTTAAGCTTTTTCCATGTAAATCCTCATGAGATGTTGATTTAAACTATAATTCTCTAGACTTAGTTATTTGTATTCTAGCTCATTAAAATCTGTAGAATCACTTCACACAGGAACAGCTGCAATCAAATTATTGTTCCTTATCATTTAGCTTAACCAGACAATAAATCTTCTGTTTCTATGAGAAAGTCTTAAAGTGTAACAAACAGTGACAGTTAGATATTAAGAAGAACTTTATTTGACTTTTCTCTCTGAATTCTGCTCCTTTCTCATCTGATATGGAATTCTACTGTCCAACATGCAATTCTATATGGGAAAAAATCTAGTTTTGTTTTGCTCTTTTTATCTACTTTAGATATAATGAATCTATTTAAAAAAAACCATTTTTGGCATACTTCTTAATTTTGATTTTGGCTTAATATCTGGAGAATTTGGATCTTCAGACAGTCTTTGAAATTATCATACATTTGATAATATTAGTTGCATTTTTAGTTTGTAATATTAGAGATTAGCATATATTAATATTAGCATATATTAACATTATTCTTCCTTAGATAGTAAATTTTAATGTATAAGAAACATTTTTTATATTGTTAAAGTAGTAAAAAACTTAGATAAAAACTCTCAAATTGTTGAACAAACTAGAATATAATAATTTACGGAACCAAATCAATTAATTTTGGGGTTTTTACATTTTAATTTTTTCCTTTACTCTAAGTTTAACACTGTGAGGCAAAATGCCTTCCCTGTTCAAAGCTAGAATTAAATAAATTACTAAAGCAAATTATTTATGTGACAGAGACAATTATTAATAAATTATTGATTCCTGAAAGGAATTCAGGTTCAGCCCTTGCTGAGATAAATGAACTTAATAAGGCAAGAAATATTGTCGGTCAGCACTGTCAGGAATCAGCTGTTTCTGAAGGAAGAAAAATTAATGAGTCCTGAAGGTAGAAAACTTAACTTGTTTGTAACAAAGAAAGAAAAATTTAGTGGTCAAATTTCTTGACTGGGGAAGAAGCTTGAACTTGATCTTGGCAGGAGTGAGAGTTTGTAAGGGGTTCCAGTGTGTTTGGAGTTCAAGGTCATTAATTCAGTTAATATGACCCCAGCTGGTGTCCCACAGAGTTTCCTGACAGCTCTGAGAGCAGAAAGAGGAGAAATCTTGTGGCTGTGTCTGCAGAGATGCCTGCAGCAGTGCCAGGAGTGTGGCCAGAGACACTGCTCTGCCCTTGGCAATACAATCCCCTCCTTGTTCAGGGAAGAGGAAGTCTCCAGAGACCTGCCTGAAGTGTTTTAACTTTTTCTCCTCTGATTAATGCCAACTAAAATCTTTCAAGATTCAAACCTGATTAGGTTTGCATATTTGGGGAGGGAGTGATGGAGCTACCACAAGGTGCAACTCTGAGTTCAGGTGGATCATGCCTCTAGGTGTCACTTGAGCTTTCTGATGAAATGCTAATACAAGCACATTTTTCAGAGGATAGTTTCCATAATTTAGTCATAAATGATATTTTGAAGGCTCCATATCTAGCAGTCAGTAAAGCCCATTACATATCAGGTTAACCTGTTGAGAAATACAAAATTCTCTTGAAAGCTATGAAGAAAGCCTCAAGAGCTGCTGTTGTACCAGAATAAATTACCTCTTGAAAAAATCTAAAATAAACACTTGAGACTTCAGTCAACAAACCTGCAAAAAGGGTTTGTGTCAACGTAATTTTCTGAGATGTGACTACAATAGATTATCTTGATAACACAGGTGACAAAAATTCAAATGTTCCAGTGAGTCCAAAGGCTAATCTAGTATGCACTGACTCTGAATCTCCAGCCTAGAAAAACTTGTCAATAAATATTTTTGATTGCATACCCTCTCCAAATTTGTCTGCTTATTCTCTCTTGAAAAATAAATACTTTTAAAAGCATTTCATAAAAACAAACAAACAAACAAAAAAACCCAGAAGGAAATACTTCATCACACACACAAAAAAGAGAACCAGTTACCTTCTAAAATGATACACTGAGTTTCAAGATTTGTCTATTTCAGTCTACCAACTCCAGCTTTTCAGACAACAGTGCTGTCAGTGGAAGTTTAATTTGAAATTTGTCTTTTTCAAGCTCATTTTAAAGCAACCTTAAGGGTTTTTTAGTAATTTATTATGATGCTTCAAGATCCAAATATCCTACGTTTGCTGGTTCTCCATTTCTCGTTAATCTCTTACTTCCAGTAAGACATCTGAGTAATAAGATGTTATTTCTATTTTATTAATGCATATTCTGTGAATCCATGATTTGCTGCCATTCAGCTCTATGAAATGCTGTAGATATAACAGCATCCACTATCCATTTTCTAGTCCATTTACTTTGACACACACACACTGCACATAATTTAGAAGGAAACCCAAACATGCTTTTTACCATTTGTGTCTAAGCATCAGTAGTCCAAATTATTGTTTCACAAATACTCACTGTTGCCATTATTATGTTTCTCTAGTCACCTTCCTTGACTTGCAAACTTCTCTCACAGTAATGGATATTTCAGATGGTTTTATTGCATGCCATCTCCATTTGCATCAGTTGTACAGCACGTTCCTCATGCAGAGAGTGGAAGCTGCTCTTATCATTCAAAATCATGAATGCAGCTACAGGCCACAGGCATCAGAGGCTGTACAGGCTGCAGAAAATATTGTCTTTTTATGGGAGTCAGTTGCCTGTTTTTCACAGAAGATTTACTACAGTAAAAGAGAAGGCTCTTCAGGATAACCTTTAAAGTGCTGTTTCCACAAAGGATGGCTTGAATTCTTACTAAGGCTGTCTAAGTGCTCCAGCAGTGGTAAAAAAACAAGGAGGGAGGTTTTGAATCATGGGCCTTTATGCCCATGACACATTACCTTCCAGATATCCCCATTCACACTTCAGTCTGTCAAATGGCACCGTGGGGAACACAGGCTAATGCAGTCATCTCCTGCTAAGGACATAATGTCAACAATCTTATCCTGTCATACACCCAGAGGAGAAATATGGTTAAAGATAACCCCTGGACACTTACCAGGGAGGTGGATTATGAAAGGCGAGCGCTGAAACACCGGGTGAGACTTCTACTGAATATGTTCTCTCCTGCTAAAACAGCTTATGGCTGGATGGATTTGTTACCAGAATGGAGTTAAATGGGAGTTAAAACAATGTACAGACAAGGTCATCTTGTTTAAACTGCAAGCATGCCTGGACCTTCAGTACAAGTGAGAGGTCTGCAGTTAAATGTTGATGCTTTTGAACATTACCCCCAGGAATCATCAGTCCCTGTTGTATGAAATGCAGTTTTACAATTGAAGGTAAGTTTCAAGAGTAACTATCAGGGATCCCTTTGCAGCTGCTCTTGTTGGGTTGATATCTACTGCACTTTACATCGTGCTCTGGAAAGAGACAGCCAGCTAAACCACTTCAACAGAAGGTAATGGAAGCATTGGGTAAGACTTTATGTTCTGCTCCAGATGGCTTTTAATAATTAAATAAACTATATTTTAAATCAAGTCCTTTAATCTGCTAACAGGATTTTTTTTTTTGGAGGGGCCCTTGGGTTTTGGTGGAGTTTGGTGTTGAACCATGAACTAATCCATTCATAGTTGAAAAAATTTTCATCTTTAAATGCTGGCTTTTCAGCAGTGGAGAATCCATGTTGTGCTGCTGTGTGGATGATTAATAATGGGATAGAGCAACTCTTAGCTGGGCCAAGAAAATCAGGCCTTTAGTTTGACATATCTGTGTTTCCATGTGCTGTCATAACTCCTCCTTCTCCATCCCCTCAGTAACATTTTAATCTCTTGTTCAGTTCAAGCAGGGGACACATGCAAAATATAGTTTTATTCAAGGTTATTTGAAAATAAATTTTTGGGCAGGAAAATGCACATTATCAATGTTGAAATGTGAAAAATAATAATAGGTGGTTATTCACTATGAGACTATCCCTAGGGGATAAAACATTTCTAAAATGAACCAAGAGCTTTGTAAGCTCTTCCATAAGTTTGCCCATCAAGGCTGGTGCTCGTGAGACCTAAAAACAATGGAAACAGACTTCCTTAGCTGTGATGTCTGACAACTGCTTCTTTGCCTCTGGACTTCCAGTGGGAATCAGGTCAATCGAGTAGTGACAAGCTAATTATTGTGTGATATCTGGCTGGTTTACCTTCATGATTTCAGTTCAATTCCCCAGTGGAGTAATTTACGTCATGAGGAACCCAGCACTGCAAGAGAGCCTGTTGCAAACTAGAGGTTTTCACCATAAAGAATTTCCTTTTTGAAAAAGGGATTAAAAACTTTGGCAGAAATGCTGAACTTCAAACCCTCATCCATTTCTGCTAGTGGCTGCACTTCTCTGACCTTCTCCAGATAATAAATTGCCTTGAAGGCTTCCAGTTCATAGAGAGCTGGCTTCTCTTCTTTCCAAAGGGGAGGGATTGCTTTCCTGAGATTACAGGGGGATGACAGAGCAATACATGAAAACAGCCTGTGCTCTTTGCTCTGTTTGGATTAGAGAACTTCCATATATGTTCCTTCCTTATAAATAAAAATCTTTTGAAGAATTTTGTTGAGGTTCATCTTATTTTATTAAAACCACACACACACCAACCCCCTCCCCGCTTCACCAATCCCTATTTAGGGCTTTTGAGTTGTTTCAAGAGAACTCAAACCAGAGAGATTCTAGACAGATTTCAGGTAATGCACAACAAGAGCAGAGTTTTGTGAGTGAATTGTGAGACCCTTGACTAGGGAGGCCCCATTGTGAATACCTGACAAACAGCTGACTGCAGGCAACAGAGGAAACACTTTATCAGGGCAATATATAGAAAATTTGACTTTTATTTAGTGACAAATCATATATTTCTGATTTAAGTCCAATAAAACAGAATGGACTCTGTTTTTTTGAAGATATTTCCTTCAATGTATCTTTAAAGGGTACATTATTATACTGTCCTAATGCAAAATGATCAGCTGAAACTAATCTCACTAATGAGGTTCATTTGTTCTTTGACAAAGCAATAAATAGTTTTCTCAAGAAAAAAACTAATAGTTGAGCCACAGCCTTATAATTAATTTTTTCTCTGGTGGTAGCAAGCATAGAAACAGTAAATTTTTCATTTGTTCGTCTCTTCAGAGCAACTGTTTAGCACAGATATGCTTGATTAATGGATTTAATTTGTTCCCTTCTCCTCCAGTCAGTTTTCATATTACACTGGTTATCAGAGGATGGGACAATAATGTGGCTCCTCTCATTGTACTGTATTCCATCAGTGCCAGGGCTGCCTTGTGGCTCCAGGTCTGCATCTTTAACCTTTGAGTCCTACCCAGTCTCTCATCAATCTGTGTTACAGTCACCTTGGGAAGGGAGAGCAGAAGCACTCAGTCAGCACTTACAGGTAGCAAAGTGTGTCATTATTCCTTACAAAGTGCTGGCAGCAGTGCACCTTTCCTTTCCCACAGAAATATGATTTGTGAGACGGGCAGCCCTGTGGTTAAGAGAGGAAAATGTAAATTAATCGTCTGCTTACTACTTGTATGTTGTATTTATATTTATGTGTGTGTGTGATTGTATAAATTATGTGGGTTTTTTAACCTCATGGGCTGTGTATATACATATATTTTTTTTTCCACACTATATTTTGCTGTTTTAAATCTGATTACTGTTATATACTTATATTTTGTATGCCTGGTTCAAGCAACAACATAAAAAATAAGACAGACTTCAACAAATTCCATTTCACGACGTTAGTTCCCTCCCAGCAGAACAGATACAATCAGAGAGACTTGCTAAGGTTATTCCAGGTTTCAGGCTAGAAAAGGGCTGCATAACTGCAAGGTGTCCTGTTCCTTCAGTTTCTATTATACTCAAAAGAAGTTTAACCAAATTTAATGGGAAATATATTGCTTCTATAAATGGCATATTACATGCTTATGTAATAAATCAAGTTTAAAAGATCATTAAGAACTACTGAAATAAAACCCGGTTTTAGAGTTCCACTATGGACATGCATCATATACATTCTTTGAGGATGATGGCATGAAACTGGGAAAAAAATAATTGCTGTGAACTTGTGGATTTGTGATTTACATTCAGATTTAGTGATTCATCAAACAGTATAAATGAATTATGTATTTCCTGAGATGTCAGATGCATTTCAGTATTGCATATTTAAATGTGTTCTGATTTCAATAGTGTAGAAATGCTGTAAGAGACAGTCTAGGCCACAGAACTTTTACACTATAAGTAGACAAGAACAGTTACACAGTGAAAAATAAAAGAGCTGAGGATGACTTGCCCAAAGTCCCAGAGCAAGCCAAGTGTGAGCTTGAGACCTGGATCCTGCTAGATGTGGCTTCCTGTGTTTGTTTAAGGGCCTTCTGTCCAGTTATTTCTGACATATTTCAGTTAGGAGAACTTAAAAATACCATGGTGCTCACTAGACATTGTAAGACCTGTCATATCAGGAAGAAAACCATCTGTTAAGCAGAGTTTACCTCAGAAGAACTATTTATACTAAAACCTTCTTTTGTCAGTGACAATAGTGGCCTGAAAAATTGTGAAATATTGGTGCAGGTTTTTCTCATTCATCAGGATCACACCAACCATTTTATCTATTTCAAAATGTAAGCATCAATTGATGTATTTATGAATTTAACATTTCTTTTGCCTGATCCCCTGGAAAGTGAAATTGTGAAATGGAAGTTTAAAACTACAAAAAACTCTATGATTCATGTTAGATATTTTCTTATTCTGATGATTTCATCATGGTCATGACATCTAAAGCGAAATGTTATGAACAAATTAAAAATAATAAAAAAAATATAGATGATTGTCTAACAATGAGATATTTTAGGAACAATTTTGAAACTAATATTGTCCAAGGTGATAGTTTTGATAGTCATGAACACTGTCATTTTAGTCCTCAGTTTTTGTGGGTTTTTTTCAATTTAGTAGATTTTCTTGTGTTTGTTCTACAAAGTTTTTTTCCATCTCACTCTGTTAAAGACTGTTTGGTTTCCCAAGGCAAGTTCAGGATGGTCACACATAAATATTTCGTTCTTTTGATTTTGAAAATATCTGAACCAAATAAATTTTGATCTTATTTAATCAGGATTTTTTCTTGTCTCAGTGATTATACAAGAAACTCCACAGGAAATAAGTAGTCATATTTTATCTGTGGTGTATTATTTTGCCTGCTATAATGTGCATTTAAAATGTCCATTGAAAGTCTATTTAAAAGTAGGATCTATTTAAAATTACTGTGCAATTAATTTTTACTTTAGAAAGGATATAGTATACTATTGAGTAAGGCTAGCATTTTTTCTATGATGTAAATTCCTATTTGTGTAACTTTTCAGGGAAAACACAAATCTGGAAAACCTTTCAATGGTTGAATCTTGAAATTATAGAAATATTTCCTATAAAAGTCTTTTAATAGGGTATGTTTTAAACTACCTGGATTAATTGACTTTTATTACCCTTTATCACTTCTTGCTCTCAGGGTTAGCTTTACAGTTAATGTGGTTGACATAAGGAATTGAAAAAAAACTGTGAAAATCAACACAAAATAACCAAAAGCTGATAGCTTTCATAAAAAGAAATTAATAGACCCTTCAAGCAGACAATGTAGTTCTAAAGATCCCATCCCCAGTCTGTTGATAATACTCTATGTTACAGGACAGAAAAGAGAAACAGTCAAATACAGAAAGGCACCAAAAAAACCCACAAAAAACAAAAAAAAAAAAAACCAACAACACCAAAACCCCCCCCCCAGACTTCTAATTATGAGTGGCAGGTAATTCTGCCTCACTAACTGTTTGTAAAATAAGAGCCCTTTATTCATTCCTTAAATTTCCTGAGTTGATTTCTGCCTCAGGCTGAATTCTTCCAGGTTTACCTGAGCCAAAAGAGCTCAGGGCTTTCTAAGAGCAAGGCACAATTCCCTTCTACAGAGCCAGACAGAGGAACCCAGGTAGGTTAGGGAGAGACGAAAACAAGGAAATATTTTATTTGTTTCCAGTTAATTCACCTTAGTCTTTCTACAAATGTACCATAACTCTTTGAACTTTTAAAATATTCAATGAGTCACAGATGTTTCTCTAATTCCAACAGTGTTTCAACACTTTGGAGGCCAACCTACAGGCATGCTAATGAATTTAGTGAATATTTGAATGCAAATTTTTTGCCTGCTTCCTATTTTGATAGAAAAAAACCAACTCACATCCTGAAAAGTCTGATATGGACATGGCAAATCACTGAACTTTTTCTCAGCATGTGATCTGAAAAATGCCTTGGAAAAGCCAGTGCTATGTGTGATGGAGCCCTGCTCTGCTGGGCAAGGCTGATCACCTTCCTGGCCATGGCAAGCAGTGAATGAATTCTTTATTCCATTTTGCTTGTGTGATCAACTGGTTTTATCTCAGTCCATGAGCTTTCTCTCTTCTGCCCTCCCAGTTCTTTCCCTGTCTCACTGTGGGGTAAGTCACTGTGTGATGTTCAGGGTTAAACTGCAAAAAAATATGAAAAATAAAAATCGTGTTGAATCCTACATATTAATTGGGGTATATAATAAAAATACTTTTATGAGTAAATGCCTTTGGCTCCTGTAGGTAAAAATGGAGAGTATTACCACAATTAAACTATAACTCACCCCTTTTTCTAGCTGTACAATAAATAAGGTGCCTTGAAACCAATGTTCTGCAAGTCCCAAGCTGAGAAATGTTTTATAAAATTACCTTGAGGATGTTTTTGTTGTGCAGCACGGTGTGTACATGTGCCCCAAGCACATCAGAAAGTATCTCCTCCAGCTCTGTCATTAACAGGAGCTCTAACAAGCCTGGAGATGACTTAGTGAGAAGTCAGGTGCTTCATTAAACCTGCTTGTCAGCCACTGGAGGCTTTCCAGCGATGCTGAGCTATGACAAAAACAACCAAATTTACATCCTACTCTGCACAATTAACTCCAGGAAATGAGAGGCAATTTAGGGGAATAACTGAGGAACTGGCCAAGAGGAATTACACACATCTGTACTAAAGCAAAGTGCCTCAATGCCCTGGCAATTAAAATATTGTTGCATAGAAGGGACCATTATGTCCAGCAGTTTGAGCCTGTAGTCCTTAGTCAAAAAACAGGATTTTTTTTTCTCAGAAGAGACAATAGAAATCAGAAAACCTCCTGTCATAATCACTAGCATGTTTCCAATAACTAAACAGCGATTCTCATTTGGGAAGACTGTGAAAGGTGCATTTGATCCAATCTAAGCCTCCTGTGTGTTCCATATAACCAGTAACCCTCATGGTGAAACAAATAATGCATTTCTTCCATTTTCTATTTAAATACTCTGATCTGGCATTTTGACAGAGGAGGTCACAATCCTGAAGTCAATGATTCCCTTTTAATGTCCTGTTACAAAATCCAAGAACGAAAAGAAAGGTGTGGATATTGCTAATTTGAAGAAGGCAGGGTAAAATTCAGTTTTGGTGGAAGGCCAGTTAGTTGTTATGTTTGTATTAGGAAGAGGCAAGGCAATTTCCTGAATTCTTATCTTACAATTTTTCCCTCTTTTAAAAAAAATAGTTAACTGTTTTCCTGCCAAAAGAAGTGCTGTGAATTTTACTTGAGGGGAACAAGTGAAATTTTTCACCTTACGTACAATTTTTTGCTATAACCTACTTGTATCACAAATACACATAACACTCAAACCCAGAATGAAGACCAGGAAGCAAATGAAAAAGAAATGAAAAAATACATATCATTAAATACAGTAAATTGGGAAATTTGTGTATTTATGTGGTGTAACAATGTATTTTTTAATAGTTTCATTTTCTGAAACCTGGTGCAAATGAAATATTAATTAAACCAACCTCAAACTTTCTAAACTTTTTTACAAAAGCTGAGAACAGCAAGCCACTAATAAATGAACAAGATTAGTCTAATGAATACTGTTGTAAGACTTAAATTCACTTCTCTTCTGTACCACAATTTTCCTTGGGGGGAAAAAAATAAATAAAAGAAGTAAAGAAATACTTCTCCAAATACCAAGAACACAATTTTCTGACCTTAATATTATGTGACAGCAATAATAGAGATTGAGAGGTTCTAAGCTATGATACTGATGGTAGAATATTCATTACGAAAAATTAGAAATATATAGTTTGGGATGTTTTACAAAATGTCTTTATGAATAGCTCATAATGCAAGATTTAGGAAAAACACCTTGGTTTATTTGGTTGATTGGTTTTTATTGCATAAATGAACATTAAAAAGTTGGTCAATCTCTTTCATTTGCTAATTCTGCTGTGGTTTTGCTGCTGTTAAACTCTTGCACCCCTGGCACACACCAGAAAAAGAAATAAAACTTGTCAGCTGTTAAGAATACATTGCATACATTAAGTTTGGCTTCATATTGTCTTCTAAATAGAGCTTCTGGTCGTGGTAGATTACTTTGATATCCTAAATAATTTTTCGTGAATTTTATATGGACAGAACATTTCCCTGACCCCAGCAGAATATTTGCTGTGGCTGTAATCCCCTTAAACTCGGATTGCTGGAAATGAGTCCATTTAAGGAGTCCGTTTTGTTCCAGAAGTTTCTGATTACATCATTAAAAAAAAAAGGAGTTAAGTATTCCAGGAGGCACTGGTAAACAAGAGAGTGAACAAAACAAAGTCTCAAAAAACCTGAAAGTACTTTAGATTCCTAAACATAATAAAACTCAGGTCCCTGTCATTCTTTATGATGTCCTATTTAGTGTGCAAATGTAGGTATGTTATCACAGACTGTGCTCTCATCTTCAGATTTCTGTGGAATTGCATCTGGAAAACTTTCTTTATAATGTTTTTTGTAGTGTTTGTGTTTAAACAAGAGGAGTAAACCCAGCACTATTTGAACTCGTGTTTTCACAATGTATTGTCGTGGGTAACAAAGGACTTAAGGACCCGCAAGACTTGAGGTCTTTTTTTTTTTCTTGTGCATTTACATGTCAATGCCTTTCTGATAAAATCTTCGAAGAGAAATATTTTCCAGGCAGGCTTTTGTTTGGGTTATTTTACTTCTAACAGAGAAGATAATGGTTAATGTACAGCTCTACACTGAGGTGGAGATCTTGTCAAGGATTGCAAAGAAAGCATGACTGTGCTCACAACTTACCTTCCAGCTACTGCAGTCCCTCCTTTGAATGGGGACAGTGACACAAAGTGTGATATGAGGCAGATTAGCTGCCTCTCAGTATCTTCTGCCAGCATATTATGTTCGTGTCATGTTCTTGAATTTCATTTACAGATAAGCCCTGTGAGTAATTGTAGCATGAAACTTAAAATTGTAATCTACTTTTGATGTATGGAAACAGAGGGAATTAGATTAGGAGAATCTTTCAAATGACATTGCATGTTATTTAGCTTTTGAGTACATAGTTTTTTACAGACACAGTTTTTCTCTACTGCTTCACTTTAAATGTTTTCATTCTCCAACAGACCATAGTCAAAGGCAAGAGGAATAAACTGGTCTCCAACGAGCCCTTGAGTGAGTGGGTTTCCTCTTAATACAGCAGGTCCTAATGGTCCTGCAAGCCTGGGTGGTATTGATGTATAACACATAATGTTATCCATTATCCTAATGGTCTGAATGCCATTAATATTCCACCTTAAGCCCCAGTAATTACTATTCAAATGATATTTAACCGAAAAGCAACATCTGAGTAGATTCCACCACCCCATGTTTCTCCCACACATCTCTGTCAAATGTAAGAAGTGATTAGAAAATGGATTATGTGATTTCCTGATTGTTCCTTAAAAAACCTTTTCAGAACCCTTGTGGAATACAACAAGCATTTGAATGTAGTACAGTTCCTCTTTCTGCTTAAGGAATAATTTCCAGATTTAACAAAAGAAACTCACTTTGCACAGGGATGTCATAAACAAGCGTGATGTCGTTCCGCAATCCTGAGAAAACCTCTCAATTTAACCCATGTGCAAGGAAATCTGCTGAAAAATACTGATCTTGGGTATTAGTAAAAATCATCTGCCCGTCAACCTGTCTGCTCCGAAGGATTAGAAGTCAAACTGTGAGAATGGGAGTTTGTTGAAAAAATTCCTAATTTTTTTGTATGTTTGTACAGGATTTTTTTTGTTGTTTGTTTGTCTGGGTTTTGGTTTGTTTGGTGGTGGTATTAGGGTTTTGTTATTGTTCTTGTTTTGTTTTTTAGAAAATCTGTTTTAAATACTAAGATTTGCAAGAGATTTTGAAAGCTCCCTTCCTCACTTCACACTAAACATAGTCTATCTAGATGACATATCTTCCTGCCGTATCTTATAAATCATTCTTCTATGAATTCATATTTGTTCAGAGCTATGAAAGGTAACTATCTCACTTTACACCTGAAGTTACTAATTTTCTCAGTCACAGCAATAAAAACCCATAAGGGTCATGATGGGAAATTGCTCACTTAATGATGTTAAGAGCTGAAACTTCACATCATTATAAAGAACTGTTAGGGCAGAGTTGTTTTGCAAGGAGCTGCTTCCCTCTCTGATGTATTTGCTTTGCTTTGGGAATTAAAAGTTATCTTTGTATGTAACTCATGGAAAGATGAATCACTGCACAGATCCCCTCTTGTAGACAAGAAATGAATATTGTGGAGGCATTTTATTGCATTATTGCCACTCTGTGCTGTGTCTACCATTTCACAAACACCATTAAACTGAAGATCAGTCATTATATGTGTAAAATTTAGCATAATGGCAGTTAACATGTGCATTTTCCATGCTGGAGCAGCAGCCTGGCCCCTCTGGAATGTGCATTTACAAACAAACCCACTTTGCTGGCTGTTATCATGGCAGCCAGTGAGCCCTGCATTCCCTTCTTGGCTGCTGTAAAACTGCTTCTCAGGAAAGCAATTTGAGTGAGATGGACTTGCAGGAGCTACATGTGTTCTGCTGATCTTTAGTGACTGATGCTGGGGTTTATTTTGTCACACAGACTTGGATGCCTGCAATTTCCTCAGACTTCAGCAGAAGAGAGAGACAGCGAGAACACGCTTTATTTATCTTGACACTGGTGTTTGGGAAATGCTCTGATACATAACACTCAAGTCATCGGGTAAACCTGAAAAAAGATGAACTGTTGGTTTGAAGGCCTCTGAAAGTGTCCTTCTAGGGCCTTTTAGGCTAAATGCATACTGTCCTGTGGCCTTAGTCTCATTGTAAATTCTGAGGGTTCTTTCCCTGGGACTGCTGTAGTGATTCACTTTGAGGTGCTCAGGGATTTTCTGTATAACCACTTTCAAGACTGTATTTTCTGTAAGGCAATTTTCAAGTATATTTGTATTTGAATTTCCTTTGTTTGAACCCAACGACACAAATATATGTAAACTTATCAGTAATGTCCCTGTATATCTTCAATTTCTTAAGTGCCTTTTAGGTTTTCTGTTGTAAAACACCTTTCTTGGCATGTTTTGTTTCCCAGGTCCTGCCACTCTGTCCTCTCAAGGTCTTGAACATCCTAGTAAAAGATCTGTGCACCTCATGCCACTGAGGGGATCTTGCAGCTTGTCATTAAAAGGGACAAAATAAAAAACAGTGATATACCAAAATAATAGTACATCCTACTTGTATATGACATTTTTACATTTTTCCCTTGCATCTATATTAAAGTGCAAAACTAGTACTCCCTCAGTTTCAGATTCTGCTAAGCTTGACTTCACTTGATCCTTTGATTTAAAAAGTTCATTCTTAACTGCATGCTTTGTAAATCTCATGTAAATGATTCCTGAATGAATGGCATGAAACACTTTTCTTTATATATTTAGCTGAAGATAATGAAAATTGCTTGAGAAATTTTCCATAAAGACATTTAAATATCTTAGGATTGATATCTATCTGATTTAAAGCCTGCAGAACACAGGGTAAATCTTTGATACAAAGGTTTTTTGGTAAAACCTTTATTGTTTGTGAAGATCTTTCATAAATGAGACAGATTCTAAGAGTTATTATGCTTTACAGTAGTAGTACTAGAGAGCCAAGGGCAGGAAATCCTTTGCATTACTTTGTGTGAGTTCCATTTATTTTACAGGTGTTTGTTCCATGCTTGTTCTGTGGTTGTGAACTATAAAACAACAACAACAAAAAAGAATTTTGTTTTGATTTTTTCCACCTTTGTTTCTGAAAGAAAATTTCCATAAGAAAAAGTGACCATCATGATTCAGGGTAGTTTTACTGGTCAAAATGAGAAAAAAAAAAGATGTGCAGCCTGAATCATATTCCTGCCTCCTAGCCAGAGAGTATCTTTTAGTTCTCGTGTGATGTAGATCTCTTACTAAATAGCATTTTCTCTCTGACATTGAGTTTTACATTATTGCTGACCCCAATTTGTCCTTCAGATCCTTCTATGCTGAATGAAGATGGCCTGCACTCTGTCTGCACCGTGTCTTATCATTTCTCCCTGCCAGAGGTTTTATCTTTATCAGCTAATAACCTCATTGAGACTTTTCCAGGCCAAGGCCAAACAAAACGTGTTAGGGTTGCAAATGTAATCTATTTAAACTTAACTTTGGTAATTATGATGGGAATTATTTTGGAAGCATCCGTACAAGCAACATCAGCTGTGAATTTCTTGTCCAGGCCTGGAAATCACATAAGTTCTTTATGTGGATGGTCCTGTACCCCCTCAGCATGAGTGTCTTAAGGCCTATTGTCCTTTGTACTTGTAGTTTCTAAAATCTACATTTTCTTACATTGAGATGAGCCCCCACATTTGAAGAATGCTGGGTAGGGGGTGCAGAAAAGTCATGTTAAACTGCCCTTCTCCTAGAACTAAACAGAACTCTTCAGAAAGAGGAAATCCAGTAACATTTGTTTAATTTCCCAGCTGAAACACAAACCCTGGTGAATCACTGCCACATGTGTATTTACCCTCCTACAGTATCAGGAGATTCTTATACTGTGATTTATCAAGCTGGGTCACTGTTCCACCACTGATTTTTTCCTTAGCCTTAACAGTCTATTTCTCCAATAAACCTTTTCAGGAATTTTAATTAAAGGAAATAACATGGACCATTGGCTATCAGATTTTTAGTAGATGACCAAACTTTAAGTTTGCAGGGACTTAGGAGACAGTGGAAATACCTCATTACAAAGGTAAACCTCCCCAAAACAGAGTTGGGGTTCAACACATGCATGGTTCAAATAATATCTATAAAACTAGAAGGGAGTTTTACAGATATATTTTAACTCCCAAATAAACCAACTAAAGTGTTATTTCTCTTATTAAACACTACACCAGAAAGACCAAAGGAAACAATTCCCCAGGGTGGAAGCAGTATCAGAGAGTATATCTATATAAAGCTTCACTGTACAAATTTCTGACAGAAAAGAAATTACTATGTAAAGAGAAAACCATGGAACTACATCCTTATAAACAAACATTTTTACTCAAAGATTTATATCTCTTTCATTTGTTATGTGTGGATGTGTCCATCCATAAGGACCATTCTGTATTGTAAATCAAATAAGTGGTCTAAACCCACAACTTAACATTTTTTTTGTGATCATGATAACAATCATGTTTGACAATTAAACATTGGTTTAAACAATACTTTAAAACCAATTGTTAAAGTAAAAAAGAAAAAAAGTCTACTTGTTTTCCTTTTTTAAGGAGAGGGAATGGATTAAAGGACCATTGTTCATTATAAGTATGTTCAGGAGAAATAATCTCACCTAACCTTGCAGTTATTGTTGTGGGAGCCATAATTTTTTCTTTTTTCACTCTTTTAAGGGCTGATGCATTATCCATGAAAGTCAGTGGAAGGTTATCAGGACTTACAGGAATAATTTACCACAGCTAAACATCTGCTTTGTCCTCAGAGATGCGTAAGCTATCAGTCAAGTTTGAGTTTCATAATATGTTACATATTACTAGGTGTAAATTAATAAGAAATACCTGAGTATAGGGGTTTTTTTTTATTTTTAAAATAATATAGTTTGTTAAACATTGTTGTAATAATTTGACCTGTAATTTGTTGGATAGTATGAAGAAAAGGTCGTTTGGGTTATTTTGAGATGATTGATATTTTTCAATATTTTCTGATTAAAATTTCCTTCACACCTCTTAAACAAGAGTTTGTTGATAAGTAAATTTAAAAAAAAATATGCATTGTGAATCTAGAGCAATGCAGTGATTTTTTTACTTCACAACATCTGAATCAATTTAAGAATTGGACATTTACAGTTTCGAATTTGCAGCATAAGTTACTGAGAAGAAAAAGAAAAGGTAAGACCATTTATAAATCTAATCACATTTAAAGAATGAATCTCTTTGATTCTGACTTTTTAGAGGTAAAGGTGGCAGCATAAATGCAAGCAGACTATAGCCTGCTGTTACAACATTTTATCAAAAATTACATGTAATGGTGCTTCAGGAAATGTTCATTCTGAGGCCAGTGAAATGATCCAGATTTCCCTCTCTAATATTCCAGCCCATCTGGCAGAAAAGTTGCTGCCTGTAATTAAACTTTAAGGTATTTTCAGAATAAGTTATTTGATAACAGAGCAAGCCCTTCATAACTCTTTTTCTGATGGCCTCTTGTACCAAAAGGGTACCTGAAGCATAAGGCTGGAAGGTCAGTAGTTACTTAATATTAAATTGCTGAAATATACCATATATTTGGTGTTTGTGTTACAGGTAGGCTCAA
The DNA here is from genome assembly GCF_021018805.1 of Prinia subflava. Classification (NCBI taxonomy): domain Eukaryota; kingdom Metazoa; phylum Chordata; class Aves; order Passeriformes; family Cisticolidae; genus Prinia; species Prinia subflava. The sequence goes on along the minus strand of NC_086249.1, from coordinate 12,228,856 downwards.
AAAATACTGCAGGTTGCTTAGTTTTTTCTTTTAATAAATCTAGTTTGGGCTGTATACAAATACATTTACAAGACCTGAGATATATACAACTCTTTCTGTAAAGAAGAAACAAGTGTGTAACACCATATTTTTCATCATCCCAGTAAAGAAGCACTCCATTTTTTTTCATTTTCTCAGTCAGTCAAAATGGGAGGAAATAACTGAACAGAACAACCTGGCAGGTGATGTAGGAATCTGTTATTTCACTTGTGTACATGCTTGTGCTACATAAATTGGATCTAAAAAAAATTAAAAATATCCTCACTAAACTAAAATTCTTGTGTATCTTTTGTGGGAGAAAAAGGCAACAATTGATGTGAGGAACATCAGTCTCTCAAGATATTCTATTCCTGATTTTCTCAGTTATAAGAGATAGGGAACAGAAGTGGTATTATGCAAATAAATTAGATGAAAAGTGAGCTTTTGGAAAAAAAGACTTGTCTTTTTTAACATAACCTGAAAATTTTAAACCAAATTTCTCATAGATTCAGTATACACAAAGCGCTGGTTCTTTGCTTTATTTCCTGATTTGACAAAGAAATCAATGAAAAGAATCACTTATTTTTCTATAGGCTTTATAGGTTTTTGCAAGCTACATTTAGAAAGATATTTTCCAATTGGAAACTGAACTCCTTCCTTAGACACAACAAAAAATCTATTTTGACCTATTGGGACTCTGTCCTCAAGCCCTTCACTTATATTCGTCTACAAAAGCATTTTTGTAGTGAAATGTAAAATTTTTCCTTACTCTTTTTCAGCAGATAGCTGCAGTCTGGGAATACTATTTGTTCTTCCGTGTCACCTTTGAACTGACTGGTTCAAAATACTTTTAAACTTTGAATTGCAGAAAAAGTTTGCAAAGCAGAGAAAAGCAATATATAACTTGACTTTGAACCACCGTTATACAGGAGTTATTCAATTAAGGTGTTGAAGTAGAAAACCATAACCAGTTTGAAACTTGGCTGTGAATTTGGATAGGCAGACTGCAAATATGAAGTTTAAAGACATAAGAGGCTCTAGAATGAGAACCTTATAAAGAAGTAAGGGTTTATTTACCTCAGTTTTGGGATCTCTGGTGTATATTAAAAGAAATTGGTTATTGGGAGACAGACAACTTGAATCTGCTGAAAGAAATCAGGTCACATGAAGGGTTTTCACACAGAATATGGAAAACTAGGGCATCCAGACTGCATAATTCCATGTGAAGGTTTGTGTCAGTGTCTTTGCTCTGATGGAAATCCAGGTGGCATCAGTAGGTGAGTTGGCAGACTTCAGACCCCTTGAAAAGAAATATAGGCGTGAAGAAAATATACAGGGACTTCAAAAGAAAGACAACTCTTTGAAAATGGAAATCTATCAACAACTCAATAATTTCACACATTATATAATCTTAGGTACTGTTAGAGTTCCTTCAAAAGATGCTGTCCTCATACTGCACCCCAAACCTCTCCAGAAAAAGCTCAGTGCTGGAACAGGGATGTCTATGGATTCACTGCATGCTCTCTATTATTATGAGTTTTTCCCTTTCATGGACCAGCACATTCCAGTTTATTTGGTTTGAAGATGTTCTAGAGTGATTCTCTAGTGACAGCTGGAACAGTCTGGTGTCTCAGCTGATAGCTGCTGCCTGGACACAAGCTTGGAGTTTCAGAAGTATCATAATACATGAATTAGAGAAATGTTCTGATTGCCTAGAATTTCCATAAATGTTATCTAAACAGAACAAATAAATACATCCTTTCATTCTGAATAAACATTCCTGATTTAAAGAAAGGTGACCAGTCTTGTAAGTATATATTTAGGGAATGTATTTGTACCAACACACAGCTGGTTATTGAAATTTGCTTAGGTAATAACAAGTTTCAAAAGTGATGTTTGTGAGCATGATTTAGGTGATTGTGTCTTTCTCTTCCAACATATTGCCTAAGTATTTGAACTCTAGCTTCAAAAATTGTACATAAAAAATTATTGTTTAAAAATAATAGCAATAATATGGGCAGTTTTCAAACCATGGAACAAAGGAAATGCTTGCAGGTGAAAATTACTTTAAAGTGTGTGAGGAGAGAAACTCTAGCTTATGGGAGTACAATTCAGTGATATTTACCCAACCCACCCAAATAGAAAAAAACCAAAACAAGTTGCAGCAGACAAAGCCTATCATTGTAATTCCCTTAAAGACTGTGTGCAGTGTCATCGGTTTGTCCCTATAGAAATCCCACATTTTTGGTTTGTGCAGTTACATGTGTGAAACTGTCCCTTAGCCCTGGAGCAGCTTTCCCCCAGCTGTGCAAAGCACTGATGCAGACTCTCCCCTCTTCCATACATAGATTTTATGGGAGACAGAACTGTCTTTTATGGTTAATTTCCATACTCCCTGTTTTTTTAAAAATCTTTCTTTACAAAGACATATAGTGTGAATATTTCCATAATTTTCAAGGGTAACAATAACGTAAGTTTAAGCCAAAGTAAGTGTGTGATCTGACTTTAAGCAGACACAGCTAAATGCAGGTAATACCAATGATCTACTTGAATATTGATACTGATACAGATTTTACACTCTTGTGACAGTATTACATAGCAGTATAACTGCTCTGTGAAAGTGTATTTTTTGTGAATATAAAATAAATAAAATTTAGAGGAGGATTTCTACGTGTGAGTGCACATATTTATTTTATTAATGGCTAAGTTGTGATGTATAGTAGATATCTGTTTTTTATTTTTTACAAAAAGTGCACTTTCAGCTTCTAAATCTTAAATTAAACTGCCATGGACTAATAAAAAAAAAAGAAATAAAGTCTACTGAAATAAATTGCCTCTGAAATAGATTAAAACTTTGCAAGAATTATCAGCCTCTTGCATCTAGTGGGGAAGAGAAAATATGAAGGAACTATTAAATTCATATCTCAGCGATTACAAAACAGTATTTCTGTATGTGTGGTACATGAGATTGCAGCAGTCTGAGATGTCTGTAAAACCAAGGAATCTGTAAGGATAACTAAAGGAACTGGCAAACAGATTAAGGGCTAGATTTCTTACCAGAGGGGCTGAAGGGTTCACAGTCACTCACACCATATATTCCCCCAAGTTCTCCTGTAAGTGGATGCTCCTCCTTGGAACTAGGGATGGCTGAAGCTGTTCTTCAAGATAGATAACAGATAAACTCAGCATATTCCAGATGTTGTTGTGTTTGAAAGTCCATAAAAAAGGAGGAAGGGAAGGGAGGAGATGAAGAAAATTTAGTTGGCTGATAAAAGCCAAACTAAATAACTCTCAAAGTAGGCTGAGTAAACCTCAAAGTGGAAATCAAGGAAAATAATGACCAAAAAAAAAAATTGCTTACCTATTAACAAGTAACAAGTTTATTTAGAAAATAGAAATTCCACAAGGAAAATAGAATCAAACATTTTTTCTTTTGTGGTCATTCTTCCAAAGATAAGAATGGCCTTTTACAAGAGAATTACCAAATTACTTGCAGGGCTAGAAACCAAACACATAGGATCCTAATGAGATGTACACAGAAAACTCAACATCATGAAAAAGCAACGTTAAATAATGAGACTTTTGGAAACAGTAATAGCTTGCAATAAGTTCACGTGGAATATCATAGCCTCAACAAAATCTAACCTGGTGTGCCTCTCCATCTCTTCCTATATTGCTGATGCTTTGAACTCACCCAGCAGTTTCTCAGCCCAGCTAATAATTAAGCAGGAAGAGCAGTGGCGGGAAAACATTAGAAACTCTTTAATCAAATGTTAATGGCATATAATAGACATTTAACTCCAATTTGGAGTCACAGACTTGAAGGGTGGGCTGCTCATGGGGTAAGGAATTGGCTGGAGGGATGCAGCCACCGAGCTGTGGTCAGTGGCCCTCTGTCCAGGTAGAGCCTGGTGACGATCCCTCAGGGCTCTGTCCCAGGACCTTACAGCAGCTTTCCAGTACCTAAAGGGGCGTTATAAAAAAAGAAGAGTGACTTTGTCCATGGGCATATGGTATTAGGACAAGGGAGAATGATTTTAAACTGAAAGAGGAGATATTCAGATTAGATATTAAGAAGGAATTCTTTCCTGTGCGGGTGGTGATGACCTTTCCAACACAAGCCATTTTATTATTATTTCAGTATGCATAGGTTTAGTTTGCCTGTAATTTCGCAGAATAACAACAACCTGAGCTATAAATGTAATTTTCAACAACAACAAAAAAAAAATAGTAGTGTCTCCTAACTCAATGGATTTTATTTTCCCTGTTTTTCCTGAAATGTGCTATGGTGAAATGAACTAGCAAAAATGAGGCTTAGAAACAGAGCCTTGCTGCCATAGTGAAGTTTTTAACAGGTGAAAGAATTATAAAGCAGTCATCTGCTTTGCATTTGTGTTTATTATTGCTGGGAAAAAACCCCACAGCTCTCCTTTTGATCCTACTCTCTGTTATCTGTTACATGTTTCTTTCATATAAAGACAATAAAAGAAAAATGCAAACCTCTTTTGAAATCCACACAGTGGAAAGGCAGCAGCATTCCTATTTTTAGTCACAGTTAACAAGGAGAATTCAAAATCCTCCAGGAAATTGTGCATGGCAAATAGCAAGTGCATTTTCTATCTTCACTTTATTATCTTTGCTGGAAGTGCAAGTGTTGCAAATAGAGAGCTACTACAATTAATTCAACAGTGTTAAATGATATAAATATATTGGGTTTTTATAAATTTTCTGGTAATAGTTATCTAATCATGTCTGTTACTTTATTAATCAGTATGACCAATATTTATATATAATGTATAATAGTGTCAATATATAAACCAAATATTTTTATCTTTTGGAGTATGAAACTTTATTAATTCACTTTCCTGCCTCCTTTTTTTACAGCAGTTTTTATGAATGAAGAACTTTAGTTGGCAAAGGGGCAATTAGTAATCGGTAGAGGCTGCTTGCTGAACTCCAGTGCATGGGCATTTACTCAAACATCGGAGTCAGGAATACAATGAGGCTTCTCCCATTTCAGAAAGTCTAATCATGACCTGAAGTGTTTATGTATTTGATCTAATGATCATTAAACTCCAATGACATCTCCTTGTTCACTAATCATTCGGGTTATGTCTGCAGTAAAAATACTGACAGCTGTGTTCCAGGTTGCACTGCCATCAAGGTGCAAATACTGCTTTTCCCACAGATGGAAAGGTCTAAAAGGTCAAGGCCTAATACAGCTGAACTTTGGAGTTCCTCTGAGGTTCAAAAGGGATGAGCTTTGGGAGGACTTCAGTTAGTCTTGTTATAAAAATACAAAATTTTCTCAATTTGCTGTGGGAGCAGAAAAATTTTTTAAAATAGGCTAACCTCACTTGTTGGCTTTTTCCAGGCTGAGCAGTTAAAGCAGGTAATTCAGGCTGCTTAGAAAATCATTTACATATAATTACCTTGAGCAACTCTGCTCTCAGTGGTACGAGGTTGTTATCTGGCATATGTGAAATGAAATTCAAATCCCTGATCTGTCTAACTCATCATATACCAAAAGACTGTGCTCTAAATTTAAACAGTTTCAACAGAATTGTTGCATAATTGAGTTTTTAGGTGGCCATGGGGGGTCATTTTTCTCAATCCCCCTCCACAAAACATGGCCAATCTCAAACTTAGATCCAACACTGAAGTTAGAGAGAGTGGTCCAAGCCTTGTCCTTTTGAGCTGTGAAAAAGGTGGAGAACACACAGATTCTCTAGCCAGCTCTGCTTGAGCTCTGCTGGAGCCCATGGGGAGAATTGCCTTTTTACATAGTGCCAGTGCTGAGCTGGGCCCTCTGTCTCTTTGCTGTTCCCCCCTGAGAAGAGTCTGGTTCCATCTTCTCTCTGACAGCCACTCCTTGGGTGGCGAGAGGCTGCAGAGACACTCTGTTGGCTTTTCCTTCCTCACAATAAAAAAAGTCAACATTTCCTTGGCTGTGACTCTTGTCTGGACCCTCCCTAGTTCGTTCAGCTTGAGGATGATGAACATGTTCATGTTGAAAATGTCCCTGCTTATTTTAACAGGGTTGAACCTGATGACCTTTAAAGGTCCCTTCCTACACAAATTATTCAATGATTCTACAATCTTTCTGTCCCACTGGCCACGTTGTTCATCAATAACAAACATAAAGCCTTTCCAGAAGCAGCAGTAATTAGAAATAGAGCACTTTATAGCAAATTTGAAAACAAAACAAAGCAAAGCAAAATAAAACAACATAAGAAAACAAACAAGGAAGACCCCAACCCAGGCTCCTTTGGTTATTACCTGAAAGAAAAGAGTTTTTCAGAAAAGATCCAAGGCTAAAAATTCCATGGAATTTTTAAGTAGGCCACTCTAGTCTGGTTCCCCAGAACAGTGCTATCCAGCTCCATACTATTTGAGATTCAAAAGGAATTCTGTAAAGGATATCATTTGTCTGGGCTTTTTCAACCTCCAGAAACCAATTGAAGTGAATCTTTGGTGTATTCTGTGCACAGTAGTTCAGAAAAGCATATGCTGCAGAAAGCTTAGTATGCAAGTAGGTTATGAATGAATTGCAAGAAAACAGTCCTGTTTATTTAAGTTTTTAATCACAGGATTATTCATGAGAAATCCTGTCTGTGCTCACCATTTTTCTCATCTACTACGAAAAGAACCATGCCATTTACATTTATTAGAAAACATGTAACCTAAAGAAAAGCCCTTCAGTCCCTAATTTGAGAGCAAATTGAGACTAAAGACTACTGTGAACTAAAAGTATGAAATATTGACCCGTTCCTGAAAATGTGGAAGATATGACTAAGTGAATGTAAGTTAAGTAATAATAGTGATCATGTTGTCAAATGAAAGTTTTAAAGCACTCACTTTCCCATATTTGCTCTATTGCCAGTTACATGCAGTCAGAGCCTCAGGAAACCTGTCTACACCTTTATTTTCCTGGCCTTGTGACTCCATGGGTTATGGGGAAATTACCTGTATTGCCTATTAGCAAGGAAAATGGGCAAAATCAAACAAGCTGTGACACGTGACGTGTAACACAGGTACATTCTGTGAAGTCCAGTCACCATGCTGTATTTCAGGCTGACAGCTTATGTAGAAATTTTGTTGCTTGCCTCTGATAGCAATAAATCCTATGAATTGAAATGGATTCGAATTAATGTTGTCCAATTGTTTCCACCACAAGTTGGAGGATCACACTGATGCAAACCCATCCAGCTGTGACATGGATAAATATCTGTATTACACTGCACATGTGTGTGTTTATTAATACTGAAGGGATAAGAAAAATGAGAGCAGAGGGCATTGGTCAACACCTAAATTATATTTTAAGAAATCTGCTCTATTTTCTTTTATCCCATTCTTTTCACTTTTTCTGTCAAAATTCTTAATGTTTCCTTTCAAGGAGACACAGAATAAGACAGATGCTCAGAATATATGGATGGTAGAACTGGTCTCATAAGCAACAAGAGACCAGAAGCACCTCCTGAATTTTCTCTTTCATTCCCACACTTGTGAGCCTACTTGTAAACACAGCTGTATGTCAAAACTGGAAGGTCCAGTCAGTCCACTCCTCAGGTTGGAGGCATTTAGCAGCTTGTTGTTTATAACTATTCACCCCTCAGGAGATTTCCAACCAATCCCTAGTGCTTTTCACTGGTTTGGATTTACCTTCAGAGCTGAGTGGAGGAAAAGGTGGAGTCATGTGAAAGACAGATATTCTTGTAAGTCATTTGTAATCCAACTTCTTGTCTTGCCTCCCTTCCCCTTCCCCTTCCCCTTCCCCTTCCCCTTCCCCTTCCCCTTCCCCTTCCCCTTCCCCTTCCCCTTCCCCTTCCCCTTCCCCTTCCCCTTCCCCTTCCCCTTCCCCTTCCCCTTCCCCTTCCCCTTTCCCTTTCCCTTTCCCTTTCCCTTCCCCTTCCCCTTCCCCTTCCCCTTCCCCTTTCTTTTTCATTTTCCTTCCTTTTTCCTTTTTTTCTTGTTCCTTTTTCCCCCTTTTCACCTGTGTATCTCTGTGCATGTCTCATTTTTGTTTTGCTTTTTTTTTTCCTTTAACAGTCATTAAATGCTGATGTATATATAAAATGGGAAAAAATCACACAGGTCACCAAAACCGTTTCTACAGGTACTTATGTTTGTACTGAGAGATCCCCCATAGCAGACAAAATGAGACAATCTGCATTTTGACACAGAGTGCCAACATATTTGTCTTTTGAAACAATCCATAGGCTTTTCTTGTACATCAGGCCCATCCTTAAAAATGTTCACTGTATTTTATGGGCTGGGACTTCCTCAAACTTATTTTGGTAGCGCAGCACAAAGCTGAATAAGAATATTGGCAGTCAGTTAGGGTTTTGAGAGCTATTGGATAGAATTTTTCAGAAGAGGTCTAAGCTTACTGATGGTCTAAGGATATGTTTAAAGAAAAGGAGCATTCATGCTAAAAGCAATTAAAATATAGTTAAATTAAATAGCAGTAATGTATTCAATCAGATCAAAGAACAACAACTGGGAAAAAAGCAAACACATAAACCAAAATACATATTTTGAAAGAAAGCCAGTCAGGAATGGAAAGATTTGTATGCATTTAGCTCAAGTGTCACTTAATCTTTTTATACAACTATCAGTTAAAAAATAAAAATTGTGTTTCATGTCTCAGTGTTTTTCATGTAAGGTGAAGGGGAGACATAGTCTAGCACAACATTTAACCTGAACTCTCTAACTCTTCAACCTCTTGCTGTCAATGAATACCTGTTGGAATTCACTGTACCAGAGTATAGATTACAAATTTCCATATATCAAAAATTTACATTAGTGGCAGAGGCTGACAATCTTAATTTTCTGCAATTTTATTTCATCATAAGGTTCTATGCAGCAAGGAAGGAAAGCTCTACTCAGCCCTCCCAGTGCACCTTTGGGATTGTTCCACTTGAAGATTCCTGTGAATTTTCTGCCAGCAGGGTCTGCCAAGGCTCCTTCTTCTGCAAACAGTGTGTTCCTTGCACCATTTGTGAGCATTAGCTGTACATATGTTGATTTATTAGCAAGATGTTATTCCAGACCAAGAACCAGGGTCTTAAATTAAGCTGACCTGATCTAATGGGAAATTGGAGGGAAAAAATTTCCATCATCCTGTAAATAGTACTCAGGAGCATGCTTAAAAACATATTGCCAAAATTATATTTTAGTAATGTTTCAAAGGAATACCTTTTTTTTTCTCATTTCTTGATTAAAAGATATTATTGAAATGTTAATATAGTAAAAAGCTAAGTTTTTTTGTTAAATCTAATGCTATAGTCACTTGGCCAATTCAGGAACTAAATGAATCTTTTGATAAAAATTCAAACACACAAATTGAGTTAATGCTAAGATATATTTGAATTCTGTAAAAAGCCTGTGTGAGCTTTACACAATCCACAGAAAATACAAGGGTCAATTTAAGGAGAAATTCTGTTGCTAGGAGACAAGAACTACAAGAAACCCTAATAATATTTCCTCATTTTAAATAGTAAATATGTTAAGAAATACTGCCTATGGTTCACCAAGAAATAAACCCAGGTAAGTCAGTGGGAGTATTTCTGTGAATGTATGTAAAATTCAAAGATAAAACATTTGTATCAATCTTTTATCCTCGCAGGAAATGCATATCTAAGCAAATAAAGAGCAAATACATTAGTAAATAAAGAGTAGATAGTAGATCCATACACGTGTATTGAATTTCCATTTTTGTTGACATTATACCTGGTATTAGCATCTGCAAAAATATTATGGAAATGAAAGGGCTTCTGGTACACTAAGTTGAGTACAGTTTCATACAAAATATAATAAAAATGAGAAAAAAAAGTGATATTAACTATTATGAATGTGGAAATGTAGAACTAAATTTAAGTACAAAATAAGAGCTCCATCAAAAAGGTTAATTGTCCACACAACATCCAGCATTTCACAGGAAATTGGAAAGAAACTGAAAGGAAAAAAAAAATAGGTAATGTTAAAACGCCTCAGAAAAATGTTATTATTTCATGCCTTGGTACTGTTTTGCTCTCATTTTCCTTCCTTTAAACCCTTTCAAAACTTTTCCGAAAAGCAATAGATTTTTAATACAATTTCTTGATTTAGAAGTGTATCTCAGATTAACTTTAGTAATTCATCTGTTCCAACCTGTCTTCTCATTACTAGGTGTTAGCTCTCCTTCTTCCAATTTTCTTCTAACACTTGGTTTTGTTGTTTTGGTCTCTAAAAGGCAATTAGAGAGAATTCTCCTATATGAAATATTGGCAAAATAGGGGTCCAGAATTTAAAACTTTTGATTCTGTCAATGGAAAACTTTTAACAGCGAATGGAAGAAAATACATCACAAACAAACAAAAAACCAAATAAACAAACAAAACCAACAGCAACAGAAAACCCAACAACAACCACAAAAAACCCCCCACAAACAAGCAAAACAAACCACAAAAAACCAAAACCAAAACCAAAACCAAAACAACAAACAAAAAGCAAAAAAACCCAAAAAATCCAAAAAAACCACCAACCAAACCAAAACAACAACAATAATAAAATACTTTACTTTTTTACTGTGGCTCTCTGCTCATAGGCATTTCTGCATTTTTTTTCCAATAAAGTATTAGTTTGTGGGGCTAAAGGATTTAGACAACAGCCTGAATATGCTTTGGTAACTGGTATTTCACTTATTTTTCAATAATTTTCCAGACTTATTTCAATTATACTCTACATCACACAGCTCCAGAGGGAGAGAATTTTCAGTCCCAGAAGAGATGCAGGTTACAAAGTTTTGGATTAAATGGCTGGATCAACAAAGAGAAGATTTGAACTTGGCTCTTTCACTTGCCTGAAGGATATTTTATCAATCAGATTTTAAATATTCAGTAGTGGCTACTTCTGAGGAATTTGGGTTTTTTGTTTGGTTTTTCATGTGTGTGTTTGTTTGTTTTTCAATGGGGGGGAAACCTCTAAGAGTATCCAGCATATCCTTAAACGTTTGGATGAGGAGGGGTGGGGAGGAGATATTTGGTGCTGTTGAGGGAATTTCTCACTTGTATCGCAGTTTGAGAAAGCTCCAAATATTTCACAGGATCTAGATCCTAGAGAAAGAGAGGTGAGAGAAAATGAAAGGCAATAGAGAGCCACTCACTACTGCTCCTTCTGTTGCAGTCTGGGCTCACTGCACACACTCTTGTTGTGCTGATTTTAAACTCATCCTGGCCTTTAAAGTGGAAGTCCTCTTCCACTCCAACAAACTGAACAAAAGGATTGTTGATGTTTCAATTTGTTTAAAACTCCATTTTACTTTCAAAAGGGAGGTGGTGGTAAATGGTTGCCCCACACATGCAAACTATATAACCTTTGTAAATGATTCCTTTTTGAATTCTGAGATTCTCTTTCTACCTTTATTGTAGATAAACAGATTCATCAAGGACCAGGTATTATCTTTCCCTGTAGGCAAGCTCTACTACAGAGGTTGTGGATTACTTCTCACTTCTCTGATCTTGCCACTGATTCCTGCAATGATGGCTTTTATTAATATTTATGTCCTGTCCAGTGAGACAACTTGTTTTTTCAGGAAAGACTGTTGTGCTGAATAATCATCATTCATCAGTGCAGTAATTCACATCCCTGGTCTCTGAAGTTCAAGAGAAAAATTGAAGGTTGAGAGCAGAGGTGGTGTTAGCCTGAGGGAGTTTATTGACTCAAAAGATATAGACACTTCCCATCTAAGGGGAACTTATTCCTATGAAACCTAATTTTACTAAAATGTCTGAGGTCAGACCACAGGTATTTGGTCAGTTTGCATTTATAGCCTTCTTCTGACAACCTCATGTGTATTCCCAGTGAGAAAAACACAGGCTATGAGTGTAAAACCAGCAAAGCTCCAAAGGAATTGAATCATAATTGACACAAGAGTTTATTTTTATTTGGTCTTACCTCTTCAAATAAACATTTTGTTTCCCCTCTTGACTGCTGCACCTGACATTTGTCCTGCATTGTTAAGTGTGAGAAAGGCTCTCAGTGATACCCATATCATGAGCTTAGATAACAGATTTTAAAAGAAACATAGTGGGTTTTTTTTTAGTTAGCTGAAGAGTCAATGAAGAGAACAATATTTACTGATTGAGCCATTGTGTTATGATTATAGGAGTACACTGTTTGCAATGCTGCTTACACTGAAAGCAAACAAGCAGAAGGATTTGACTGAAAATGGCATTTTGAGAAACTCTCTGTTTGTAAGGGTTGATGATACAATGCACTATCTTCTCCCTATGGACTGTGCTGGTGTCACAGGAGCTAAAACCTCCAGGAAGATGCTCATGGGTATGAAACAAAATAAAAGACAATTTGCATGTAAGACTTTCTAAATCCATTGTGCAAATAAATTTAGTTTACAGGATTTTTAAATTGCAGTTCTTTCTAATTACTGCAACTGGTGGGTAGGTCAGGCTTTGTATGAAAGTAAATTTAAAGTAGGATGAGATAAAGAAGATAAATGCTGCTTTATACACTGTCAGAACAATCAATGAAACTGAAACAGAAAACAGCTCAAATTGTAAAAAAGGATCCATTGTGCGAAATTTTTAACTAGCTTGTCAAATTTGCTGCTGTGAAAGTTTATTACAGAAGTTCAAGGAGGTTGTCACAAAGAGAACTTCTGCATGGATATGGAAAAGATGTATGGTAGAAATTATTGAAAGAGGTTAATTTCAACTGCTTAAGAAGGTAGAGAATAAATAAATAAATAAATAAATAAAACCAGGAAAAAAAGTTTCCTTTTAGCTGTTGTCCACTACGGGATTTCTAGTAACTTTTATTTTAAAAAAGGAAAATAAGGAATTCTCAATTATAAACTCCTCTTACCACTTGAATAATTTAAACAGCCTTTTAAAAATTCTATTTAGCTAAATCAGTTTCTCCACAGCAAAATGTCATGGGTTAGCACTGGCTAGATGTTAGTGCACTCATGAATATATGTTTTTTCTCTAACAACTCCTGTGGGATGTGATCAGGAACAGAGCAGAGCAGGCTTAAATCTTGAAAACAAAAAAAAACCCACTAAAACTTTATTAATTACATAAGAACAGGGACAGAAATACTCTTAAACACACACAGAGACAGAAATAAAAACTTCTTAGAACATTTCTTCTCCTAGTTTCTACCTCCCCACCCATCACTCTTCACAGACCAACCCCTGGGTTTTAGATCAAACAATCACCACTCAAAAACAAATTAATCTTCAATTCAGCAAGGGAGAGAGGAGTCTCTCTTGCACTACAAACTGTTCCTCAGAAAACACGGGTCCACCCCTTATGTGTTTCCATGTCACCTATAGCACCGCCCGGAGAAGTCTGCTAAGGTGACACTCTCTTTTTCCTATGTCCAGCGCTCTCACTGCTGTCTCATAGGCCACAACTACATACAGGGCTTTTTAAGGATGCTGCATGCTGAGCTCTCCCCTTTTCACCCAGGGGCCGGGGTTCCAGGAGCAGGTCTGCCCTGAGGGCAGAGGGCGCTACCTCACCCTCCCCCTCTCTTCTCTGCTCGCTCTACTCTTCCAAGTGCCAGTCACTGTAGCAAAAGCAAGGGCAGCTGCATCCACCTAAAAATGCAGTTTATGTTCAAAAGAGACTTAAGTTCAGTTCATGGCTGACATTATGCAAGAGAAGTCCGGCTCAAAAGGCTACTCCTCTCATTCTTCTATCGGGTTCCTTCCAATCATGCTTTATCATCTCGGTCACAGGCCGCTTCCCTCTCTCCGAAACCACCAGTCATGAGAATCAATGTCTAAGAAAAGTTTCTTTCTGCCAAGCAAGGGTTAACAGTTTCTTCTCAGCAGGGTGCAGGCTGAGGCACTCCCAGGCTCCGCAAACCCCCACGTGGCTGGGCACCTTCTCCCGGAGTTTGGGGGGAGGAGGGGGGTGAGCACACACAGAAGGCACTTCCACAGTTTTCCACCCCTCCATCCTGGACGGGGCAGCTCAGTTCCAGTCCTGTCCCTTCTCTTCTCCCCACCCCCGGGGGGGGCTCCGGCTTACCTGAGCCGACCACGTGTTTCCCCTCCCCCACCCAGCCTCGTGGCCGGGCAGGGGAAGGAGGCTGGAGACGTCTCTCTGCTAAAACTTTAAAAAAGGAAAATAAGGAATTCTCAATTATAAACTCCTCTTACCACTTGAATAATTTAAACAGCCTTTTAAAAATTCTATTTAGCTAAATCAGTTTCTCCACAGCAAAATTATATACACAGCAAGGAGAGCAAATTTACACCTAAATTATCAAATTGAATCTCTTAAAATAGCTGTATTTTTATAGAACTGGCTAAAAAAATGTCTTTTGCCTTAGAGCAATTGATTACTTGGAATGAGGCATTAATTTTTTCTTGGTAAGTGTATAGTTAAGTAAAATCCAACATGCAGTTGAAAAGGTTTATAATCTCTTGAGTGTATCAGACCATTTCATGGTTTTGTTGTCTCCTTTTTCTCAGAAAATGAAAAGACAGTAACATTAATTTTATGAGGCTCTCAGCAAATTTGGACATCTTTCTTCAGCTGTCTCAAGGACACGTAGGACTAAAATCAGGTTTGGATAGGAAGCTGCATTCCAGCTTGCACTCTGGTTTGCTGTGGCAGCAAAGCACTGATCCAAGTGGCGCGTCTGTGCAAAGGTTAAAACTGGGAGTACCTACAGTGCCATATTTCCCATTGTTTATCATGGTCTGTTTTGGCCCTTTACACAGAATGATAAAGGGAATGCCTGTGTAGTTCTGGTGAATAAATAGAGGCCATGGACCTTCAGGCAACACAGTTCAGCTGACACAGTGAGTAGAGCTGGAAATCTTGCAGCATAGCTTTGGTATACAGGGTTTGAAGGAAGCATTGGCTTCTACTTGAACTTTGAGTTTTGAGTAATTCCCACATATTCAGAGCATGCCTGGAAAAAATGACTGAATAACTCTTTTGATTTGGGGGTATTTTGTGAAACATTCAGGTTTTATTCTTTTGAATGACTCTTAAATAACTGAAAAAGGTCCTAATTCAAAGACTGAAGTCAATGGGGAAATTATCATCAACAATGTGATAACCCAGATTTGATTGTAATTATGATATTCTGCAGGCCAGCTGGTCTAGAAATTAAGATCACTCTACACAGCACAGGTAAGGTTCTCTCTGCTACCATTCCTGTCTGACTTTGTCCAAGGACTCCTTTTTACATCTACAAGGTTTGCAAAACCCCTAATTTTAAATAAGAACAAACAAACAAAAACACCCCTATGCACACACAATATCAGTAATGGAATAGGATATGGTTTCAATCATACAAAACCTCTTTCTTTCTGAACTCACAGATCATGTTTGTAAAACATATTCACCATTCAGCTTTCAAAAGCTGTTCCATAAGCAGAGAAATGTGTATTTTATTAGAGTGCCCTTGACAGTAATCCTAAAGCTAAGAAGGTAAACTATTCTTTTCTTTTTTCTTTTCTTTTCCATTTCTTAAATTTGTACTTTATTTGCTGAAACCAATTGAATATTCTATTACTGCAAAAGTAGTTCAGTTGTTATAGGCTTAATAAGAAGCAGCAGTTTTTCATTTGTGTTAAAGAAGAATGGGATTTTTTTCCTCAAATCTGTTTAGATTGTTGTAGGAACATTTCCTGCCAGTGTTTTGTCAAAGGAGCCAAAGAGAGTTGACTTTAATCTAAAAGAATATTCTAAATAAATAAAATAGTACCTGTGGAACTTTTCTTTCCTTACATGTGGGTGCCAAGTGAAGCCATGGGGAAAGAGCACCAGCAAAGACATTCTTAGTTTCAGGTTTTTACTGATATATGGATCTGAGAAAGAGAATGGAGGATTTTTTCATCACTATTGAAAGTAAAACCATCTTGAGATTTCTGGGTTCAGAAAACAAGCTTACAGTCCTCCCTTGAGTGCAAGAAGGGCACATCTATGTGTCTGATCTGTAGAGATCTGTTTGGCACATCAGTTTTGCTTAGGTTATTTGGGCAAACATATTAATAAGATTGCATGGAATGAACGCATTGTGACTAAACTCTACATGCACTCTGAAATGATCTTTTCCTTCTGAATGTCATCCTGAATAAGTGCTAAACTTTATCAGTGCTTAAAATAAGCTATTTTCTACAAACTCCTCTTGCAAGACTGTAACAGAGAATAGCAAAGAATGTTCAGTGCTGCCTTTTCAGTCATTTTTTACTTTGACTAATGACTGCCTCTCTGATCTGAGAAGAACAGATGTAACTTGTGTTGCACGTCACAGACTTCACTGTTTTATTGTGATAACTTTGAAAACTTAACTAAAAAAGGCCAGTTCTGTAGGGCAGAGATACCACAAGGTGAAATCAATCTTGCTGCTGATGAAAGGAATTGCATGCCACAAGTTTGCGCTTTAAATTATTTAGAGTGTTAAGGCTTCTTTGCCAGCAGACATAATTGATTTGAGAGCTGGTTCACTAACGACCAGCAATGTGCTATGCAAAATTTCTCATGTATTCTGTGTTGGCAGCTCACTGTGCTTCCAGGCTAAGGAAATTGCTTAGAATTGCTTTAATTCATAAAGGTGTTCTAAGCAAAGTCATTGTGAGAAGAAGCACTGCAGAAATAAAACGGTCACTAGTTTTCCATGAAATGCTTGAATTGAGGATTCAGTCTACTCAGTAGATTTCATGCTCCCAACTGTCCTCCAAACCACTGGGAAATTGTCTCCCAGAGTAGCTCCCTGAGCTACAACGAAGAGCCAGGGAACCATCAGGTGAAGCAGCAAATTTCCCTCTGGCTCATCCCCTCAGTCCTGGTGACTGGAACACTCACTCTGCAGTAAGTTATAGCTCATTTAAATTATTCTCTGCCTGTAAAATAATTTTCTCTCTCATACCCCAGTAGGCTAGATGGAAAAAAAATGTTGTAGTGCTTGAGAATCTAAAATGGAGAATGAGTCCTTCAGTTAAAAGAACATACTAAAGCCTAGCTCATCATGCCAGTCTTTTGCTAATGACATGTATCATGTATCTGAACCAATTAAAATGGAAACAGAGCCTGAATACAGCTGCTTTGATTACATCAAAAGTATCAGTCTCTATCCATCTTGATTTCCAAAAAGTCCAAGAATACATATATCTTCCTTGACTTCTCAGAAAACCAAGTATAAACCCTTTATATGCTTCCCTATGCTTGTAGAGCTGCTGGCATGCATTTGACCCATCCAATCCAAGTGGATATATTTTTTACCCAAGAATAAATAATTTCAGTGAAAATAACTGAAATCTAATATAACATCTTCTGACTCTATGCTGACCAGCTGAACCACGCTGTTTAAAGACCTCAGGTATCTATGCAGAAAGGAAAAAAGAATCGCTTTATCATTTTTATAGAGTGGTTTTTCATTAGGTAATTATCTGTTGAGAATAGGCTGAGTCTATCAGTATTGGCCAACACTATGAAGACAATAAATTATTAGTGAATCAACTACTCATGATTTGTCTGCAATAAATGTCATGCATTTAGGAG
Organism: Prinia subflava; assembly: GCF_021018805.1. Taxonomy (NCBI): domain Eukaryota; kingdom Metazoa; phylum Chordata; class Aves; order Passeriformes; family Cisticolidae; genus Prinia; species Prinia subflava. Next base: position 12,211,310 of record NC_086249.1, on the reverse strand, counting down.
AGAAGACAGAACAATGACTACATCCAGTGCAGCAGGTCAGACCTATGCATGAGTTAATGAAAGATAGTGAAGCATGTCATGTCTGAATGGAGACTTCAAATAAATAATTTACTTACTTGTCCATTCTGTCTCATTAAATCTTGTTCCTTGTCTTTCCCTTGTGACAATTTTATTACTTCCACAATTTATTGTTTTTATCTGTCAGTCTTCACAACTGGCTTACATTATTTTGACTGTTCAGATGAAGAAAAAGTATTGTGGTTTTTTCCTTGACAATCAGCTGAACCATGGGGTTACTGATTCAACGATCAGGTTGCATCAATTTTTAGTTCCTGCTTGCTTTAAGCAAGGTAAATTAACAGAATTAACAGTAAGATGAAGCTGTAGCTTTTTTTTTTTCCTTAATCAATTGAAGGTGGGAAGTAGGAGTTGAAAAATGAACGGGTGGCTGATCAGACCTGTGCTTTGTTCAGTTAGAGCCATTTTGGCACACTGAGCTCTTGGAGGTCTGCTGTGGGCACTGAACCTCAGCAGGAAACAGTTCACAGTTCACAGGATAGTGTAAAGGGACTCTGTCTCCCTTCTCCTTCTCATAAACAGATATCCACATTCAACAAGAAACTGGAAAAATGCTGTCTGAATTAATTAAAATAGCGTTTACATTTCTGAGGCATTTCATCATGGACTGATACACTGAAACCTAATTTAGTCACTCATCTCTGGTTGTCAGAAGTCAACCACGACTTTTTATTTATGTAGTTTATTAATTAGCAACAAAATATTATGTGAATGTAGTGTTAATTTTAAGGAAAATCGTTCTGGTATATTTCTTGTCTGTATCCATGACTACAGGAGAGAATGAACTTTAAGGTACTTTTTATTGTATATTACACCAGGATCAAAACCTTTACTTTAAGCTCCAGCCTTCTCACTGTTAAAATGGAAAAAAATCATGAGCTTTGGACACATCTACCTCTTTTTCCAACCCTCCCTACCACCTCCACCCCCTCCAGTGTTTCTGAAACCCCTGGCATCAGTCCAGTAAGAATCAAGTTTAAGGGTAATCAATATTAAAAAAAGGCTACAGTGATACAAATGAATTTAACTATCTTTGTTTTCATTCTATTAAAGAATCTTCATCAGTGACACTTCTCTCACCTACCAAAGAAAAGAATCACTAAGAAATAATAAGTTTCTAAATTTATGATGGGTTTGGTTTTGGTTTTGGGTTTTGTTTTTTGCTTTTTTTTTTAATTCAAGTCTGTTTCTTATTTTGTGGCTGAAAAAGCAGTTTTATTTGTTTTAATTGAGAAGATGATGGCAAAGGGACAGGCAAGAGCACCAGGGAATGGGATCTGCTTGCATGACTCCTGCTATGAGTCAGTGATGGTTTCAGATCAATTAAATGATCTGAATAAAAAATACCACTTAAGATTGCAGAAAGAAAAATCAAGGAAATGGTAATTGTGTTTGAATCAATCTTGTTTGGGATATAATTTACTGAGATGCAGAGTGACAATTTTCCTCTGGAAGGGAGGGTCCTGATTGGGCCACCCCAGCTATGGGTGGGTGATGAACCAGCACTTTGTGCTGGTTCTTGTGCCCACGGAATCTCTCCATCAGCTAATTTATTTAGCCCATTGGAAAATTTACTTAGTGGCATAACCAGGTAGACTTCTGCTTGGTTAGTGAGTCAGTGAGGAAAGATTCATGAGTGTCAGAGCTGGAAAAAGGCAGAAGATGTGTTGCTGCTCTTCAGTAATTCATCTTGGCTGCTGGAGTAGAGATTGGATACAGAGCAGATGGGAAGGGACAATGCACAATCCAGTTCCACTGCTTAACTCACACCAGTTTTGCTGTTCCTTAAAAAAGAGGTCTGACTCTTTCTGTGTAGGGACAGCAACACTCATGATTGAGGGACAAAAATGTGTAGTTACATTCCATGTTACATCCCTGGATAAGTAGGGAGAAGGGAAAAACATCACACAGAATTTAGCAGACAGTTTTCTGTTCTATTCTGGTGTGCCTCTGTCCTGAAGCTGAATAAGTTCCTGTAGATCAAGCAAAAGATAATATTTGTATGAGTGCTGAATATTTAATAGAGGAGAGGAATCCTTGTAGCAACCTCTGGTGAACTTGCCTGAGAGCTCAAGCACAGGACACCATTGAGAAGAGAAGGAAAGGTACAAGTTTTTTGTTTTTTTTTTTTAAAAACCTTTTTAAAAAGGTAGAAAAAGTTTCAAGAAACAGAAGGAAACAGATGCACAATCAGAGAAAAGGAGATAGAGACAGTGCTAATTATGAAGCACAACACTAATTCAGGGAAAGCTGGATTATGGATGCAAAAGCCTAAATCTTAAATCACTGCTGAAAAAGATATTGAGACAAAGGATAGGGAAATACTGAAGAAAAAAAAAGGGGGAGGGCGAAAGCATAGTCATGTTTTCCTTTCTTCTGCATGCTTTGAACATGCCTTGATCCCTGCCTTTAGTTATAAACACTGCACGCCTTTCGTGAATTGTTTTGTATTTCATGGACTGGAACTCCACAATGCTTCCACATTTAACATCTTAGCTACATTTCTTCCAGTTGATTTTCTTGGGAAAATAATAGAATCACTAGGCCATGACCTTTGAAATAAGCCTTACAGCAGGTATCAGCTAATTTGCTTTTTTTTTTTTTTTTTTTGCTTGTGAGGCAATCATTCCTTCGTAATTTCAGCAGAAAGACTGACCTAGAAAGCCCTCTGCATCTCTTCACTGTAGCAAGAAGAATACCATGGAAATTATCTGAATGAAAGGTAGCACATAAAATGTGGAGGATGAAAAAACACATCCAAAGAGAGGGAAAAAAAAAAAAAAAGAGAGAGCGAGAGAGAGATAGAACGAGATAGTAATTATTCTTAAATCAATGTTGTTTATGAGTCAGGTTCATTGCTTGGCTCAGCTATGAGTCATTGTGTCAGGCCTCTGTATTGGGGAAACCACAGGGATTGTGTCTCAGCATTCAAGACCAGAGAGAAAAGAGCCAAAAGAATTACAGGGGGAAATGGAGACTTTTTCCTAAATAATGGTTCAAGGAGACCTTTAAATTCCAGGATGATGTTGGTGTTTGCAGGTTCCTTGAACTTGACTTACAATACGTGTGAAATCAAAAGAAATGTCACACTAATTCTTGGAGACAGGTTTTCCTTCAATGCTGAGTGAGTGCTGGTGCCAGGTAGGTGGCATGGAAGAAGAACCCATCCTGGGGATCCTCGTTCCCTAATGTTGTCTAGAGGTGGAACCCATGCAGTCCCAACCTCCAGTGGCCTCAGTGAGCTCTGGGAAAGAAATTGCCTCCTCAGTGGATCACTTGCCTCAATGAAGGTTTCTTCATGGTTAGTAATATATATTTTTCAGTGATCCCTACTTTTCCCCTAGAAAATACCTGTCAGGTCTGTCATTATGAGTCTCACACTACCTCACACTATTCAATTAGCTGTGGTCCATGTTTTAGCTTTTTATTTCTTTGAAGGCAGGTATTTTCTAACAAAGTCTACGGCAAGTGTTAAAATGTTCAGAATGTGTAAAGGCATTCAGCTTCATGGTGGTTAAGAACAGAAAAGAACAAGAGGTGACCTGGAGTATTTTTCTCTTATTCTTGTATGCTTAGGCCATTAAAAATCATCTCTTTCTGAAATCCAATAGAATATGTTATATTAAATCTTATATTTCAGGAAGGTCCTGATTCTGAAACTATTGAAGGATGATGGCTCCAGACCTTTCACTTGTTAGTTACTAGCACTCATTTATTTTGTACATAATTTATAAATTATGTTTGTTACATAGGTTAAAAAGATCATTAATATCCATCAATTTTGTCTCCGTGTATGTGTGCAGACACACAATAATGATACATTATTTTTTGTTAGAAATGATACAGATTGAAGTCTTTCAGTCTCTCACCAAGCAGCCTTTTTTCCTCATGCCCTGAGTTGTTCTTATGGTTATTACTCAGTAGTCACTATTTATGGGGATCAAAGGGTGGTGTGTAGTGTTACATCATCTGTCTCACTGATGCCACAGACTGAGGTAAAACTGTTCCTCCATCCCTCTCATTACTTGTTTTTTATATCCACCCATCTCTGGCCCTTTGTGCAGCCTTATTCCACTGGGGACTGGTGTTAGTCACTGCCTCCCCTCACAGCCCTTAAATCCTTCCCAGAGTAATTGCTTCCCAGGACAGCATCTATCTCTGTTTGGAGCTACTCTTACATACCTGTCATATCCTCTCAATTATTTCCAATTTACCTTTGTTACAGACAGCTTTTACTGGGTATTAATCTTGTTCGTCCAGGTCACCAAAGGAAGAAAAAACTACCAGATCCACAAAGCTCAACTAAAAATGTGGAGTGGGAATGGAGGTTTTTTGATTTCTTCATTTAAAAGCTTTTTGCATGATCTGTCAGTCAATTCATGAATCTTTTACATGGCCTTTAATGCTATTTTAATCCATGTGGTAGTGCTAAATGGAGCACCAAGTGACATTGAGATTATGCTTCTTTGCCATGCTGGATTCCACAGAATTGGAAATATTTCTGAACTATATCTATATACCAGATACAGTTCACAGGGACCTCACAATCAAATGAAAGGAAAAGGGGTTAAACAAACAGAAAGAAAACATTAAGTGTGAAGAAGTGGCATGACAGAAGATAGCATAATTCTTCACGTTAACTTTTCCAAAAATTGTAAGATAAAAAATCTTCTCAAGTTCATGTCTGCAATTAATCAGATTATTCAAACCTCAGTGTTTTCTTTTATAGTAAAAAAATCACTCTTCTTTTCTCTTTTGACAACATTAAAGATACTGTTCAGATTTTCAGAAATGTTTCTTAATATTTCCAAGAGATAAACAGGTACCTTGGAGAGTACATTTACATTTTTGGAGATAAAATCTTTTATTTTGGCTGATTTGGAATACAAAATCACACTTTTTTCCCCCCTTATTTAACATTATTTAACATCCTCTGAGGTTTAAAATTAATTGGAAATTATGAAATCATTATTAGTGATAAAGAGTACAAAATATATATATGGTTTAAATTTCTGTCATTCTGGTATCCACATTAAAAGGGTTTTATTTTTATCTAGTTATGGTACCATATAACATAGAATTGTGAGAATATCTCTCTTTCTTAAGTCTTCCTTACTCTGCCAGTGGTGTATTTTCTGTACTTTTGACTTTCCTTAGCTTGGTTAGATACCTCATAGACAAAAATCAATATAAATAAAATGCTAGGAACTACTTCTTTCTTTATTCCCCCCTTTTTTTTTGTCTTCCTTTTCCTTTATAAGTTCTGCTGTGGAATGAAGATGGAATTTTAGTCTTGGCTATCATATTTTTATTTCAATTTTGGCTTAATGGATATCTAATTTGGTCCTCTTAAAGGACTCCTAATTTCCAGTTTCTTTTTTTTTTTTTAATTTATTCAGGCCTACATTAGTGAGTCTCAGTAGCATCTCAAGAGTTCTATAGAAGGAAAATACATATTTCTTTGGATAATTACCTATCAAAACTTGTTTTCAAATGATTTTGTCTCTGGAGTCATCACTTTGCACTGGTAACCTCAAAATTATGATCACAATTCCTTGATATTTTAAATGAGATCTTAATCAGTGTTCAAAGGAAAAGAGACCTCTCTTTTCCTGGATTAAATTCAGTTTCTTTTTGGCTGTATACTGAATTTTCAAGATGGAATATGTTTTGTTTTCTTTTTCTAACTTTGAGACTTGCCTATTGTTTCAATTGGGCAACAATTTAATATGAAATAAAAAGTTCTTTAAAGCCTATTAATACCTCTAATCACTAACCTTGGAAAAACTGAGAATCCCTAAACACCTGAAGGTCCCCAGCAGATTTAAAATTGCCATTGATTGGCAGTCCCTGAAAGTCAATTGCTCTGCCTTTGTGACAGCTAAATTTCTATTTTAGCTTTCACTTTATATGTTCTGTTATGCAGGAAAAGATTATCTTTAATAAAATTAAGATGAAACTCAGCAAAAATTCCAACAAAGCATTTTCATTTCAAATTATGGACTTTATTCTGCAAGAGTCTAAGTTACTGAGAATTCTGTGCTTTGTAAGGGAGTAAAAAAAAATTGTTACATTTGAAATAAAGAATGTAGAGGAGTTTCTCCGTATGATTGAGAGCTTCTGCAATAACTCACTGGCAGAACCCCTATGGAAGTGTAGGTCACCACAGGGATCACCTGAATGCATAAATGAGCAGGAACTGGGGGGAGAGAAAGAATCGTGTGTTCCTTCCTGAAACAGCCACAGCAGCTGTGCATGAGTTAAGGTTCATGTGTATTGGAGTAAATCAGTGATGGCCTTAATGTTGATTCTTGATCGATTTCAGAGTCAGCAGCTCTCATCACTTTATAATTGATAAATTAAAATGGGACCTGAGTTGGATAATAGACCAACAATTGACAAAGACAGAAACATATAACTCAAAAACAACAATGAATGAAAGGATTTCTGGAGTCACCTGATTCCAGCTCCCACCCAGGGCCAAGCTGGCTTTGGATTTAGAAGTAAGTCTCAAGTCATATCAGGTTGCTCAGTCATACACAGCTAAGCACTGAATTTTTTTCCAGGCTGGAGGTTCCACAACCATCCTGGGTGACCTGAGTAGGAGAAAAACATTTTCAAGGAAAAAGAGTCATGAAGGATTGACTGATCATAAAATGGAGAGGAGGAGTTCCTGATCATAAAACAGCTGCTACAGTTTTATGATAAGCAGCACAGAATCCACTAAAAATGATCACAGCATTTTACAGGGGTCATGTTCCATTGACACTTTCTAAAAGATGAGCTCAGTACCAGAGAAGGTGTGAGGGGAGAGGCTTTGTCTTCCTCATCTAATATTCTGGAGACTAAAGTTTTAATCTGTGTCCTCCACAGCCAGACTGTCCTAGGAAATATTTTTGATGCAAAGGTTTGGGGATCCTGGATAAAACCTTTCCTGCTTTTAGCGTGTGGGAATGTATATAGACCTCCCAAATTTTCCAAACACACCTCCATTTGCAGTACAGAAGGCTGCTGTGGGGTAGGGACAGGACTCCTACCTCTTCATCCCCCTGCTGCTCAGGCAAGGATTCTGCCACACCTGCCAGGCACAGAACCCCTAGGTTATACCTTATCCTAGGTTAAGGGCAGAAAAAGAAAGCACCCATGCTGAGGTTCATCTCACTTTTCTCCAAAAGCACTCAAAAAGAATGGACCAATTAGCTTTTTAAATTTTTATTCGTGGGTTTGATGGGTAGAAATTCCAATGAGGGAGACATCTCTTCTGACTTTTTATTCAGAACTAAAAAAGGAGCCTTGGTAATTAGATTAAACTGAATGTATAATTTTTAGATGAACATTCTCATAGAGATTAAGGGTCAGAAACATGATGGTATTTAAACTTTCAGCTCCTTTTTTAGACAAGTGTCTCACATTGATTTTACCAACCACCAGCTGCCTGAGTAATTTCTGAGATTTGAATCTAATTACAGTGTAAAGATCATATGTGAAATCTGTGGCTGGCCTTACTGAAGTAAATCTTTCAAGAAACACTTCATCCTCTCTTGGATAATACCAATAATATTTCCATGTCTGCTTCATTACTGAGATATAATAATGGGAAAAGGCATTTACGGCTTGTACTTTATAGAAACATTTATAAATAAGCTTTTAAGGTATAAATGATAAAATTTTAAAATTTAGGTATTGTAAATTGTTGTACTTTCCATTTTATTATTGATGGTGATGTTCCTATCCGTCTTTCATTAATATTAAGAGAAAATTATAATCAAATTATTTAAAGTTAATAGGTGGATGTAAAGACCACAAGCTAATATGTGTTACATTAGTTACTTATTTAGACACATGGCTGCAGTTAACTTTCCACACTTTTAACCATGTTTGAACATATTCTTTTAAATCCATTTTACCACATTAAGACACTAATAATAATATTGTATGTACTGTTTCCACCCATCCTGACCAATTTTATAATTATTTATTTCAAATATGAATTTAAATTCACATTGATTCTATTCACATGTACAGAATAAAATCATTTACCTCAATTATCAAATCATAACAAGCTTCAAAAGCAATCTTGCTTTAGGAAGTGCTGTCCCCTTCTGTTTCTTCCTCTTTTATTTGAGAAAACTGAGAAAAGTCCTGGAATGAATGTAAATATATGAATGCAAAAATGTTAGTAATCCATTACTGAATTTACATCTTTACAAGAAGAATTAATTTTTCTATAGACAAAATAATATTTTGATACTTGCTAAAAAAGGCATTTCTTAAACATATTAATATGAAATGTGATTAAAGATAATTATATTTAAACTCAGAAGAAAGGCACAAGGCATACTATGTCTATTCTAGTAAAACAGCAAAATTTCATTCATAACCACAACTGTTATTTAATAGTGATAAACTTGGCACTCTTTTTTGATAAACTTGGCACTCTTTTTGCCTTTTTTAATGTCATGCAAATGAAGCTTTGTAAAAATCAAACCATCCAGCTCTGGTGATTTTTCTGTTCTAAAGCATCCAAGAACATTTTGTACTTGGAAACTGTTTGAATTTTCTGTGCTTTTGTTCAAGGAAATTGGTGTTTCACGACAGAAATACATTTACTGGTTATGCTGTAGTGGCAGATGAAGTGAACACTTCCTACTAAATGATGCTAATTTTTGAGACTTGCAGAAAACAATGCCTGGAGATGCTTAGCTTCTTCTCATTCTTCTGACACAGATCTCCCCAAATGAGACTGCATAAGACTTTTATCCTTTATCCTTTTATCCTTTTATTCCTTCTGAAACCAGCTTCCTAGGCCAGTTGGTCTTCAAATAGGAATTAAAATCCTGTAGTGACAAAGATCAGAGGAGGCCTCTGAGGACGGATGAATAAGCTCTTGAAACAGTGAATAACATCTCGAGTGCTGCAGAAAAGCAAAAATGCCCAAGGACCTCCAGGTGTAACATTTCCAGGGCCTGAAAGATACCAGCAAGTTCTACAATTGATTTAGAAGTTTGCTGACTCAGATGTTAACTTAATTTTTGAACAGCTCATGAATAACAACTTCAATTTAGATGAGCAGAGAAAAATCAGACCCATTTGTTTACTTTCAATCTGAAAATAAATCTCTCTGATTTCATTCTCTGTGAAATTTAAATTCTGCCTTTCACCACACTAATAAGATTGCCATATGCGCATGTTTTATTAATCATAAAAGCTTATTTAATTTACATGGCTTTATTTACTTTCTGAATTAATGGTATGGTGGATATCCAAAAAGCACATAGCTGATATTATCATCCCTATTTCTGCTTAATGCTTACAGGACAACAGAACCTCAAAGCCTCCACAAAGGACTGATGTCTCTGGTGCTGAGCTCATTAATGCACACAGGGAAGAAGGAAAGCAGAAGTCTGTACACCAAGACAAAACTCTTTTGCTTTGTGCTTTGATGTTCTCTGTACTGAAGTAATATGGAAAAATCAGATTCTGGGCTTGCACAGGAAGACGCAAATAAGCAGAGGGGTATTTCTGAATTGGGGATGTTCTGTTCTTCCTCCACACCCATGGTGATACTGAGCTGTTGTCTCTCAAATACCCTCACTAAATTGTTAATGAGAGTTAAGTCATACTGTCCAGTCAGAACACAGATTCAAACGGTTTTCTATTTTAGCTGAGAGTATTTTAGTATTACATGGTTTTAAATGAGATGCATTTAATCTTATTTTATAGTGTGATTTCTATAACATAATTATAGGAAAGACATTTATCACGAAACCTTTAGAATAGTCTGTTTTCTGACATGATTGGCCAAATGGTTTAATTTTACAGTGTCTCCAAAAACAAAACCAAAGCAAAACCAAAACAACAAACAAAAAGTTTTCTTTGTACAGGAATCCAATAGGGAGGTTAGAGCAATACAATATATGCTAGAAGTTCAGTAACTGAAAAGTGGATTTTCTGCCTATTTAATTACTGCTGAACTTTATTAAAATAGATATTAGACCTGAAAGAGATACTCTATTCTAATAAAGGGCAAATATCTTGTAAGATTATTTCAAGCTATTTCTAGTTCAGTTCTGTAATCAATATGGGAAGACAGAAGGCTTGGAAGTCCTATCCATGTAACCCAACAAACTTTCTGACTTAATATTAGTGGTTTTGGGCTTTTTTCTCCTTTAATTCATACAAAAATAAATGCACTTTTTAAAAAACCTAAACCTAGCCCCTTGCCATAAACTTGTATGCTAAAAAGCTAAAAGGTATCTCATAAAATCATCAAGCTTTGCATAATACACTATTTAGAATGGAACAGGTTTTGTCCCCTAGAAAACCCCTAGAAATCTGCTTAGCTTTGATTAACATTTTAAAATACTATTAAATTCAATTAACTAATTGGATTAAAGTTGATTAAATACAGCTCCCTTTGGCTTCACTGTATTTTGAATCAGCTTCTGAGCAAGTTGCAAGACTAATCTAAATTACAGTCACTCACTGCATGAAATCCTGGCTCTGCTGAAATCAGTGGTAAAACTCGCATGGTCTACATTCAGGTCAGAATATTATTGAAATTTTCTCATCAAAGTAGTGCTCAGCTCAAAGGACTCTCTGCAGCAGTAACCTAAGTCCTCATATCATCTGGGGGTTCAAACTGCTTGAAAGATTCTTAATTTTGTTCCCGCTGCTCAAACAACAAAGTAAGGACCAAGCAGGGCTGGAGGTGTCCTGTGGAAAGAAAACTATGACTTTACAGATTTTTGTTTTGTTTGTTTTGTTTTTTTCTTGGCTCCATATTTTCTGTGTACTGTTTGATTCCTCTAAATGCTTTCCTTGCAGTCCTGAGCTTGAAAAAATCCAGGTAGTTTGTTAAAAGTCATAAACATAAGGTCAGCAGTCCACCAGCATTTTAACCTTGTTAGTTGCCTCTCATTATTGTGATATTTATTTTAACATGTCAGCCTGGATTTTGCACTAACCTTAGCATTTATCAGGATTCAAATATATAAATAATTCTCTTTGGCCAAGTACAAAGCAACTTTGTTCAAAGCAGCCCATATTCTTGTGTTGTTCTTGTGTTCTGGATTTTTTGACTATTACAGTGTTGATAACACACCAAGGTTTTGGTTATTGTCAAAAGTGCTTGCACAACAATCTCAGTCGAGATTTTTCTGTGTCCAAAACAGTCAGAAAGTTCCATGTCACTTCTGTAGTTGTGTTTTGGGGCTTTTTTGGGCTTTGGGTTTATGTTTGTTTCTTTGGTTTTGTTTGGGGTTTGATTTGTTTTGGATCTTTTGGGTTTTTGTTTTTGTTTTTTTGGTGGTGGTGGTTTTTGTTTTGTTGTGTGTTCTTTGCTTTTGAGCATTTCTTTGTTGTGGGGGGTTTTTGTGACTGTTTCAAAATGGACTAAAATGAATATTCATTTGACAATAATTAACATGACTGATTAAATGAAAAGTTGGTTTCTGAGAATTCCTCTCAGGAAACAAAAAACGTAGGTATCTGGAATATAAATCAATAACTGCACCTATAGGAGAGCTAGTTAGGCAGCATTTTTTGAGTAAGCTTCTGAATCTCATTTAAAAAATACATTTAGAAATCATTTGGATTCTTTTCCACTGTTCAGCAGCTGTATGCCTGGGTGAATTAAGTGTTGCAGGTATTAATTGAATAGTACATTGCCACTCTGACAGTGATCAGCAATGCATGTTGAACATGTATTCATGCAGTGAATTTTCTATGCAGTGAATATTCTATGCAGTGAAATTTCATTCTGCTAGTCAGTTCTGGGAAGTGTTTTAAATAAAATAGTGTTACTTTAGTTTAATTTTGTTTCTCATACTGTTTATCATCTGTGGGTTTTTCTTGTGTGGTGTTTTGCAAACTGAAGTTCTCTAATAATTTCTAATGCAGACATGAGTCTTTTGTATCAGAAATCACTGACTTTTTCATGCTCTTTTCCCCATCCCCCTTTTGAAGCAACTTACCAAAGGGAGGAGGGGAGCAAGGATTAGTGTGTGAGAGGGAAATTGGTGTGGGGGAGAGCTGAGATTTAGACCAGGTGCCCTCACTAAACTGCCATCTTCAGTCTGGATTTAAAACCTCCCTAATCCACTCGTGTGCAGTGATTGTCCTGCTGGGCAGCCAAAGTCTGCGAGTGCATCCCTCAAGTCAGTGCTGTGCCCTTCCCAGCTGGTCAGCAGGGAGCACTGAAAGGAAAAGACATCATCAGGGTGAACAAGGAGAGAGAATTTTGGGGAATAAAGCAGCTGATGATGCTGCTGGGTTGAAATTCCCAGCATTAAGACACAGACAACTGGGTGTGCTAGATGAGAGTCATTTACAGAAATTGAATAATCAGGTTAGTGGAACCCCAGAGTTATTAGTGTTGCTGCTCACGGAAATCTTTAATATTGGAAAAGTACACATTGGTCTAAAAGCTGCTTTGGGATAAGAGGTATTCAAAGAGCTGCTGATATTTTTGGCTGTTAGCCAGAAAAAAATCTACAAATCAAAAAATGGATGTGTAACTATTCACGGTGGAAAAAGTCTTTTTTTCTATCCAAATAATTTAATGTAGTCCACTTATTCTGAAAATGTTTTTGTCACTGTAGTTTTCTTCTTGTACACCAAACTAGTGTAAATTTTCAGATATTTAAATAGCCTTTAGTAACATCAAACCAAAACACTGTAATTTTTCATTTTCTCATCATTTGCTTAATTCACCATAAAACTAAAAAGTCATTTTTATTGACCATAAACCACATATTTGACAAACTTATTATTCAACACCCAAATTCTTAAGTCTTAAATTGAATTCCACTGTCTAGCCCTTCTAACATTATAAGGATTTATCTATTTTTCATATGTTCTAATTTATACCGTACTGAACAATTAAACAGCCTTAAACACAAGAAATAATAACTTTTTTCCCTTTGCCTGGTTTTCAGATGTTTTTACAGAAGAGTGCTGTATGTCTCTTAAGTCCTCACTGCCAGATATCTAATTTTCATGTCTGGGTTCCTTAGAAATTATGCCACAAATGGAACTGATTAGACCAATAAAGGGGACCTGATGTTCTGGGGAAATTATCTTTACCTTTAGAGGTTGATTGGAAGTTTAGACAGGCACTGCTGCCTCCTGCACAAAAGAAATGGAATTTTCCAGTTTGTTAGTGGGCAAGCAAACCAGTTCTCTGATGCTTCCTCATTTGAAACATTTTTCCAAAGTTGTTTCTGTTGAAGGAAAGAATTCAGATTCTTGATTGATTCTGCAGATTATATATGCCACAGATTTGCTCAGCTGCAGAAATGCTGCCTTTGCTGTGTTAAATGCTTGCTTTGGTGATTAAATCTAAATCTGGTGTACCTGAGTTGCAAAACTGCCTGGTGTAGTTTGTACATTTTCCCCTTCCAGCCAAACAATTACTTTGCAAATTTACTGTTTTATAAGCACAATATCATGTAAATTGAATCTTTTTCTGCTGGACTTGATTTATTTTCTCATGATAAATTGAGGTGGGAAGCCAGCCAACATGTAGAGCAAATCTGACCTCTCAGTGAGTTTCCTTTCACTACAGACAGAAGATTTGATCTTATCTTCTCAGCCCTAGCTTAATGGCTTCTATTTGTGACTAAATGTTAATCTTGGGTTAAGCTCCTTGGGGAGCCTGATCTTGTGTGGAAAGCTTCCGAAGATGATCTTATTTAAGTGGAACCACAAAAAAAACCATGTAGAATTACCAGGAAAAGCTTCAGGGTTGCTGCACTGGGGTCTGCATGGTGTTAGCCCTCTGCTGGGAGTGGAAAGTTGTGGCTGTGGAAATCAGGGGTTACTGGAGAAAAAAACAGATGATTTACAACCAGATGATGTGATACAGAGTGGACTTTCAGGGTGAAGAAAGGATTCCTGAGCATCTTAAGGATATCCCAAAGAGGCATTCACCCCTTCCTGAAATTTTGAAAACAATCAAATATTTTAATTTCTTTCCTCTGCACATCTCTGCTGAGCACTTTAATAATTTAGGAAGAGTCTCAGTGGAACTGGTGAATTAAACTCGTGGGAATTGGAGGTTGAGTTTCTTGATTTTTTTCTCTTGTAGTTATGAAATGTGATTTGTGTAGAGTTCTGAAATCGTTGCTTTCTAAAATTAAATAAAATTATTATATTACTGCAACCCACTCTCTGCTTAATCTGAGACTAGTAAATTCCAGCAGCCTTGATACTCTTCCAAACATGCCCCCAAAAAGACAAGACTCTTAAATTTAAAAATCAATAGCTTAAGTGCTGCCCAGACACAAACATGTAAAAGCTATCCTTTCTGACAAGTGTTTGGATTTTAGACTGATGAATTGCATTTCAGCAAGAATGGGAAAAAAAATCCAATGCTTCTCTTCTCCTACAGAGTAACATAACAATAAAAGATTTTCATGTCTCGCTTATTTTGTCTTTTCTGACTAGAATGTCAGAATTGCACAGCAGAGTAAGGAAGTTATCTCTGACTGTTTTCCTACTGAAGTGTATACAAACCTCAGTGATTTTTGGAAAGCAGTTTTGAATTACAGGAGGTTTTAAAGAACTTATTGTGTTGTTTCTGCTTTGTCTTTTTTATTAACATCTACAAACACTTAGTATAGTTTATAAATTAGAAGCAGGGGAAATTCTGCTGGGATATCAAAGAACCAATGATGGCACAGAGACCATTGCAGGTGCCATTGTAGGTGTTGCCTCTGCAGGTCAGCAGGTGAGATTTAAGCATTAATCCTCTCCTAATGTGTACATGGCAGCAAGGGTAGCGTTTAAAGGTCATTCAATATCTGTCTTCAAAAGCGAATTGGAGAGTTAACCACTTCTGTCTCAGGGAACTCAAATAACACCAGCCCCTGAGCACAAAAGGTAAAAATAACAGCCCTAAGTGGATCTCATTTGCAAGGAGCTGGGCAAATTCACTCTTGGCATCATTTATTTGACTCCCCTTAAATTCAAACTGCTGCCTGACACAACACTGCCAGTGCAGTAACTGCAGGATGGACTCCACAGGCAGGCTTTCCCAGCCATTGCTGATACCATGTGAATAGTAATGATGATCTGAAGTAAAAACTCAATTAATGAGCTATGCAATGTCTTTCTGTTGGTATGTGAAGTATATCAGAGCACAGCAGAACAAGCAGGAAGATCTGTGTGCATAAATTTGTCTTGTTTACCTCCACACATTAATGCTACTTATCAAGAGACTGCAGAGGCCAAAGAAACAGCAAATAAAGAAGATGTATAATCCTGTGTACATTTTAGGAAGGGAACAAAAACCACAACCAGTAAACCAAACCACCCAAAAAGGATTGACCTTGAGCTGTAAGATCCCGCAGTATGTATCCAAGGTTAACTCAAATATATGTTTTTGACTGAGACACATGAGCCTTCTTCAACCCAGTCAAAAGAAAAATTTACTCAAGACCTTCTGAGGGAAACACAGAGTTCAGAGCTTGAACTTTCTTTATCACCCTTATTAACACAAGTGAACAAAGGTGAGAAGTTATTCTCATTAACAGTTTATGAGAGGCACCTCAAGAAAACATTTATTTCAGTATTTAACACCCCAGTGTCTCCAGTGCAGTGTATGGGCAGCTGCATAAGTATGAGGTGGAGAGGAACTTCCTCTGAGCAAGGTGTGGTTTGTACTGGAAACTTAATGGGAAACCACAGCCCCTTTCAACATTTCTGTTCTGTCCCTGGAGCTTAGGCCCTTTATTTCTGTAGAGAAAATTATGCTGACTGAACTTCCTAGAATCTGTAACAGACTCTGAAAATCCTAAAGAGCATCTATTAGACTCCATTTACAGCTTTTCAATAGGACTATTATTTGTGTTCAGATTTTTTCTAGTACCTGTGGATTATTTATCTTCATCCAAAACCGTGCATACTGTTATTTTGATCAAATACAGTTTTCACTTTAAACAAAAAATCAGACACTAATTTTGTCATGACATGAAGACCCTTTTCTCTGTGTGGGAGGTCATCTGTATTGTCCCCTTTGCAACCAAACAAAAGAAGGAACAGTTCACTTCTTAACTTGTAGTCAACAGAATTGTATTTAACTGATGAAGTGGTAAGTATCACTGAATTATAGTTTTACCCTATGACTTATGGTACCGGGAAGATTTTAAAAATTAAGAAATCTTGTTAAAAAAAAAAAAGAAATCTAGGTTTTTTGTTTGTGGTGGGAGGTCTGGGGTTTTTTTTTCCTTTTATTTTTCTCTTGACATGAATAATGTCAGGGATTAGGGAAGAAAGGAGGTAAATAGTCCCAGCAGATTTTTTTTAAAGTGCTTAGTTCCTAATAGATTTATTACTGAAGAACAAGGAAATAATTTTGTAATACTCACCTGAAACATGGTTTCTTTAGGTTGGTGTATGCAATGTGAGAGTCTGCTTCCATCAGTTTCAAAAAATTTCAGCCTTCAACGTTTGATATTACCACAATAGCTGAAATAGAGAGATGGAACTTAAAACCACATATGGACACTGTACACAAGTGTTAGAGCTTCATTCAAACAAAACTACAGCTTGAACTACAGTTAAGAAAATGCTGAAGTACAGTAAGTATGGTCTTGAGAGGAAGGTATGACTGTAAAGAAACCCTAAGCTCTTGGCTGACTAGAAGATTATACAATAGGAAGAGACCTTTGGATATTTACTTCAGAAAATGTCTATTTCAAAGTCTAAGTGCATGACTACTGTTATATTTTTAATGTGGTTTGCTATGAAAAAAATCTCCCAGACACTAAATCTCACTTATTAAAATTTTAGCAATTTGTTATGGGCTGAATACCAAAGGAATTAAGCATCATTTGATTTAAATCCATGTTTGGAGATTAATGTTTGAGACTGGGAATTCTTTGTTTCATTTGCAAACAAATGTACAGTTTTAGTTTAAGATTTGAAATGTCATGATCTCATGGCTTTCTAATAAGGTCAAGAGTTGATTAAACTTGTATGATCTTTAAGGAATTAGAAAACGGATCACAGTCCAACAACAAAAAAAAAGTTTTCCCAATTGGGAATTTAGGCATTTAATTTCTAAGAACCTTTAATATTAAAACTTCACTGTATAAACACAAGCTATTTTCCATTTCAATCTGAACATTTGTCTTGCTAATGGCTTAAATGATATTTTAATTAGAGTTGAATAATCCACTGAGGTATAAGCAGACTTGAATTTATGACTTCTTTTCTAATCAAAAATCTCTACATTTTGTTCTTAGAAAAGACTTGATTCCCTTATGTTATCCTGCCTGTAAAAGGAAGCAACAAACCTATAAGAAAATGCTGTTTTCAAAACTTGCTTTTTTTTTCTGATTTGGGGTTTATTCACAGGCAGTATGGAAATTTCAAAAATGCTCCTCAAGTTAATCTCTGCAATACCAAGGTAACGTGCAATTTTTCTGATCATCCAAAATGCACTTTCAGCACTTAAATTATTGCAAAATCTAGGTTGGAAAGTGTCTTATTGCTACAAATATTTGCCTTATCATACAATGATTTGGAAAAGTGAAAAAAGAGTAAAGGGAAAGTGGGAAAGGAGATTTAATGAAGAAGAGAACTATGGCCCTCTAAATCTTTTTAACAGGTTTAAGGGTCTCTGAGAAGTCTTCCCCTCCTTCTGCCTCTCCATCCTCCGTCACTCGATTCCAGTGTGTCTGGCAAAGCTTGTTATTGTTGTGTTGCTCATTTGGAAGAAGCTGATGAATTAGGATGCAAGTAGATAAGGGAATAAAAATAGTGCAAAGCAAGTTTTAATAATGCTGAGGAGCTTGTCACACATCCTTTGGTTGACCCATACTATGAGCCTGGCCTTTGGACCTGCCTCCTCTCCCAGCAACCCAAGAGAAGAGAGAAGCCACAACAGCCCCTCTGCTTCGTGTGTTCCTTCTCTTCAGCATCCCACATCTCCCTGTGCCTCAAGGGCTGCTGCTCCTAATCTGGCTCTTAAATTGGCACACAACTTGACAGCATTTCTTTGGTGGGAATGCTAATATCAGCTGTTCCTGCTTTTAGTTTCTGCACTGCCTGCACGGCTGTGTTGTACAGCTGCTCATGTGGTGTCGTTTCCTGATGGGACGAGGTTTTGGTGTGTAAATCTAAGACATCGCTATGGCACCGTGGTGACTGCTCAACACAACATTTTAAGAGAGACTTTCATTAATAAGATGGTATGCAGTGAATATTCATGAAGAAAAGAAGACCGGATAGAAAGTTAGGGGATAATCTGCCTGAAAAAAATAATTCTAAACAGTTTCATTTTTCACCACATGCTTGCAGCAAAATCCTTGCAAAGAGAAACAAACAAGGTTACCTTTCACACCACAAGGTGTTTTATACTACTTCAGAAATTATCAGAGGTTTTTTTTTTGGTTTGGTTTGGTTTGGGGGTTTTTTTGTTTGGTTGGTTGATTGGTTGATTTTGGTGGTTTTTCTTTTTTTGTTTGTTTGTGGGGTTTGTTGTTGTTGGTTTTTTTGTTTTGTTTTGTTTTTGTTTTTAAGCTGAATTAAATTTCTGCCTTCCTTCAGTGCATGAGTAGCCATAAGAAAAAAAAAAAATAATTAGTTACAGTCTTGCTACCAGAACAGTTACCATCATTTATGAAAGTTGTATTGAAGTCAAGGATGTCTCAACAACCAGGCTTTACTGTCAGTCAGGACAAGAGTCCAGTTTCTAGTTTTTCCTTCAGGAACACTACATGGTTTGCATTAGCAACCATCATTGCACTGACTACTGTTTTATTATACAAGATAATTAATTTTTCTAGACAAAACTGTCATTATGTATTAAACTTATAGAGGACAACATAAGAAGTATGTCTTTTTGCAAGTGTACAAGTGCATTTAAAATCCATGCATGCATGGTGCTCAGATCACTTGGCAGCACAGTAACTCCTGTGCAACCATTATTTTTGGGTTTGAATTTTGTTTCTCTCTGCTCAAGCACCTTCTCAAATTGTGCTGATTCCACAGGTCGAGTTCTGCGCTTTTCTGCAAAGTTTCTAAATTGGAGCCATCAAACCAGGGAAAAGCAGTTGTCCTATTGCAGTCCCACTTTTCAGCTGAGAATTAAATAGACCTATTCTTATTCACCTAAGTAAGTAGCATGGACTTCCAAAATACTATTGTAACATTTTGTCATATCCATAATACAGAAATAATTTCATCTGATATTGTAATCTTCAGAATGGAAAACTGCAGCTCTCTAATAGCACACAGAAACATTATACAACAGTTTTTGCACAGGAAATGAAGAGCAAAGTCTTATCCAGATAAAACTGCAGGGAAAATACAGATAGGCAGAAGAAAATTATCACTTGTGATTGAAGTTGGCAAGGACAGGGAGGATAAGTCTACCCTTGTGAAGAGTGCCATGGGATCTTTAATGATCAGCCACAACGGGGCCTGAGTGGGCTGTATCACCCAATTACTGTACAGATAGGCTCATTAATGGAAGATTACAGCAATCAAATACCCTTCTCTTTAATTTTACTAGCATATCTACTCTCCTACCATGAATTCCTGTGACCACAAATCAAAAGTTTACTGGGAGGGGTGTGTTGGGGGAGAAGTATTCTTTTACTTGTCTTTCATAAATTAAATTTTGTGAATATTAATTCTGTGCCCCTGGCAGCAGTGCAAGAGGAAGGACACTTCTTTTTTTTTGGAGTTTATCACTCAATAGTGACTGTTTTCCCATAGAGCCAAAAAAATCAATCTCTGTTCAAAATGCCCCTGAAGACAGGAGAATGCATTGTGTGCCTTGGTGGTTAATATGTCTATCTGATGGAAAGAAAAAATCAATACATTTTTCTTAAAAAGGGTTACTGCAAGAGGAGAAAGTAGTTTATCTCTTTCTGATTGATGAAACTGCATCAAAGTCAGTTATCCACCATTAAGTTCCATATTTATCCTCGTCACCCTTCAGAGTGCTGGAGTTCAGTGTTCAGCCAGTACTTCCATTATAATATTAAGCCAAAGTTGAGAGCATTTGGAAAACTCAGAGAACTGGAAAGTTTTATTGAAATAAGTGTTTGAAAGGGAAGCATGGAAGATTTAAATAAATATAAAAAATTAAACAAAAAACGAAAGGGTTCTAAGGGCCAGAAATGAGGTCAGAACCATGGCAGGCTGAGGTTATTCTATTTCTCAGGAGATTATATACTCATGATTTTTTCTGACAGCCTGCAGTCCCAGGGTTGCTGTTCTTTTGAGTCTCAAACTCACAATTGCTCCAGGGAGATTTGGTGTCCTCCATTCCTTTTTCATTGGAGAAAACTATTTGAAATTTTAAAAATAAAGGTTAAAAAATAATGCTTATACTACCAGAGTGCCATAGTTTTAGCTTTAGGCTTCCTGCTCAAATACACTGTCAGACTTGGTATAAAGTATTAATTGTAGAATAAATAAATATAGAAGAGTTGACAAATGTTGGTGAGCCACTGGAATGGACTGCCCAGAGATATGGTGGATGCCCCATCTGTGGAAGTGTTCAAGGACAGGTTGGATGGGGCTTTGACCAACGTGATCTAACAAAAGGGAGTTGCTAAAAGATGATCTTTTAAGGTCCATTCCAAGAAAAAACATTCCATGATTCTTGAAATGTATGACGGATAGTCATACATAGTCTTCAGGAAAAGAGACAGGATTTATTTCCTCTGGTTTACATGAATTTCAAGTAGGGGAATTATTGCCCATCCTTACTGACCACTAGCAATATTCACAGAATCGTAGAATCTTTAAGGTGCTGTTATGTCACCCAGTGCAGGCCCATCTCTTGAAAAGGTTTGCTTGCAGGAAAAGGTTGAACTAGGTCCAGGTTCATCTTCTAAGTGTTACTATTACCTACAATCTGCCAATTTGCCAAGGGGACACAAGCACAGAACATGGCCTCTGAGAACTGGGTTTATACAGTGTCAGACATCACATTATTCTCTTTACAGTTTTCCATGTAGTTTCTACCCTACCATGATGTTAGGAAAGCTGTCATGAGTGTTACTAAAGATGCTGAGGGGCAGAGCTCTGCAGAGGAGTTTCCTTCCTCCCAGCTCTGGTGTACTGAAAGCTTTGTGGTCTGAGTGTCAACACCAAATATTTATTTACCGTGAGATAGAAATAAAAGAGAAGAGGCTAAACAAGGAGATACACTGTTTGTTTGTCAGCTGGGAAATACTGCTGAGTTTTTAAAAGTGGTTCCAAGCCAATAAAGTCAATAAAAAACTTTCCTAAACATTTTCAAATGCTTTACATCATTCCTCTATAAGTTATGAATTTTTGCACAGGTTACACTTACATACAAGCAGACCTAGACATAATCCGTCTGCCTCCATCTCTATGGAGAAAAATCTGTGACTGGAAAATTTCCTGGAACTGTCAGCTTTCTTCCCCCCTTGCTGTTGCTTGGAGAGTTCAATAACATTCCCCTTTACCCAGAAGATTTTGCCCTAATCCTTTGCTTTCTTTTTTGCTTCTGACATCTTCTACCCTGAAAATATATAGTCTTAAGTAAGACTAATATTATTTTATAAACCACTCCACACTGGCTAGGATTGCTAATCCTCAGTTTAGTGTCTCTTGATATCTCAGACCTGCAGATCAACCTTTGAAGGAGTGAACTGAAGCCTTTTTGGAGCAGAGTAAATTGCCCAAATTTAGGTACAGAAAATTGTTAAAGACCTAATCCTTTACTTCTTTTTTTTTTTTTTTTTTTTTTTTTTTTTTTTTTTTTTTTTTTTTGGGGGGGGGTGGGGTTTGTGTGTGTGTGTTGTTTTTGTTTAGGTTTTGGGTTCGGTTTTGGTTTTTTTGGTTTTTGTTTTGTTTTGTGATCTGCTATGCAGCAGTGGATCAGAAAGTATATTTGTCCTCCTTAGTCTGTGGCATTAACTTTTGTCTTCTTCCTGTTGGCATCCAGCCTAATCCTTCTACTTCTTCAGTCAGATGCAGAAAATGCAGTAATTCACTGTTTTCCTTCCTTCATGCTGAGTAGCTTTGGTATTGTTGAGTGAAATTCCATTGTAGAGTAATGTGGGACAGAGCATTATACAGGAAAGTGCTTTTTAAAAATAAGTTTTTGTACAGTAAAAAGCAGTGCTACATGGCAAATAGCTCGTGGTAATGATGATTATAGAAATCATAAACATAAAGGAGGAGGAGAGAAAAACAGGGTAGGCAAAAATTAGCTCACAGAGTTGAAAGTCTGCCTGGTCTAGTATGAGCTACCCAAATGTAAAATTACAACAGAAATTACCACTGCCAAGATTGTTTTTAATTAGCAACAGTCACATTAATTGTCATGATGCATCTGTTTATCTCTCAACAAAATAGGTAAAACATAAATTCTGTTCATCTTTCTCAACTGCTTTTCTTTGACTGCATGAATAAGCCACCTCATAATTAATTTTAGTTATGTTACTAAATAGCTATTAGACTACAGTGAAGCTATTTGTTATCCACCACAAATAATATATTATTTAGGGATTGTAATAACCCTAAGCATTCTCATTATTATCAATCTGAACAGACATAGATCTGCAGAGACAAATGCAGCTTCTACAAAACCTTAAAGCCTGTAAATGCTAGAGTTTACAAGCAACAGCCTGAGATGTTGTAGATCCACAACCAACCCCTCTGCCCAGTCAACTGAAAGTTTCTTTTGTGATTAAGAAAGGAAAACTTCTCACTGCTCTCCGTAAAACTGTCCAACAGAAGAGGAAGGTAAAATTATTAGAAAACTGTTTTCAGAGGGACTGAAACTCATACAGAGTTTCACACTCAAGTTTCATACTCATACTCAGGAACCTGGGTTCTTGAAAAAT
The DNA here is from genome assembly GCF_021018805.1 of Prinia subflava. NCBI lineage: Eukaryota > Metazoa > Chordata > Aves > Passeriformes > Cisticolidae > Prinia > Prinia subflava. The sequence continues at coordinate 12,188,391 of NC_086249.1, read as the reverse complement.
GGGGTTCCAAGAAGGGATGTTGTTCTCTGTTGCTGTTTAATTTGTATTTATCAAATACTGTCCTTCCAAGAATTTACTTCATGTCTCCTAGTATTCAACAGAATAACAGTCTGAGATGGAACTCCTTCACTCATCCCACTCACATTATGTTACTAAATGAATAATGAGAGATGCAGAGGCAGATTCTTTTATCAAATGGCCATATGATAAATGAAGCAGTGGATTTCAGTCCTTGCTTTACTTATTGGTTCAGTCTGTTTTCCTTTTGCTGCCCCATATATTTTGAACATGGTTAAAAAATCACCCCAAAAAACCACACTTTGCTGAAAGAGTCAGGAGGAGGTGATTTGGGAGATGATGACTCATGCTCAGGAAAGCAGCAGACAAAGCTTTTGTCAGTGATAGACAATGATTCCAACACCTCCTCCACAACACAGTCAGAAAATTAGTGTGGGGAATCTAACACTCCACAGCTTAAGACATAAGATAGCTGTGAGACAGAACACACTTTATCTAAAAGTGAGATGAGTGGAAATGTTCAACAAGAGGGAGGAAAGGTCAAGAAATCTGAGGTGGAAATCTTGGCTGAAGAATGTAATGTGTAGGGAGTTGATGAGAGAGGAGAACAGTAGGGTGTGGTAAGAAGTAAGTAGTCTTCATGCAGTAAAATAAATGCGTGCAAAAATCAGAGGTTGTCTTGTATTCAGGGCCATTCTATTTTTAGGGACTGCTGTATTTAATAGAAAATTCAATTTGAGGTATAAATTCTCGTTCATCCTTTTAAAATCTTCCTCTCTGTAGATATTGAATTCCTCTCACAATAACTGCCAGGCTTCTGTTCCTGCACAGGGAATTTGTATGAGAGCTTCATCTGTCAGCTGATATATTTGGGGATAAGATAAGGTCAGAGTAGGAAGAGAAAAGGTGGATTTCATATTCTGAATAAGAAATGCAAACAAAGATTTAGGAACAACAAAATTACTTCAGAAGTTATTGCAGGGACATTTGGTGATGTGTATACATGCAAAACAAATACTGCATTATATTAGAAAGTTCAGCACGTCATTTACAGTAGCAAGTATTTCCAGAGATGATCAAAGGAATAAAATAGTTAATGTAAATACTGAAAGATTTGGTGAATTTCTCAGAGCTGTAGTCTCACCAGTGAAATTCTCTTACCCTAAACAGAAGAGGTTTAGAGTGGGAAACAGCATTTCCTTTACAGATGTTGACAGAGCTATTGCATTGCTGACTCTTGCATGTTCCTTTCCCATGTTTCCATTTCCTTGCTTCTTCCCTTCCTCCCCTTATCTCTATAGTTTGCCCATGCTATGATTAGGATATGAATTTAATATAATATATGCTTACATGATATCCAGTACATCAGAATCCTTCCCTAAATAAGGCCTCTAACCTTCATTCCCAATAATTCCATGTGCCAAAAAAAAGCCCTGCAGGTGTTTTGCTGAGAAGGTGGCAAGGGGAGAGGGAGGGCAGTGGTGTGGGTTTGTGAGTGTGTCACAGATCACAGCAAAGCTCTTTGCTGCTAATGCTTCTCTGCCAGGGTCAAGGCCATACCTGCACAGCCTCCTGTGGCTGTTCAGCAGCTGATGAATGCACACTGGGCCTCCTGCAAGCACCTTGCAATTGATCTGGAGCAAATGTGCACAGAGATATCCCACTGCTTAACGAGCTGAGGCCCTGCTGGTTAGTACAAGTAGCACTGCACTAACCTTCCTCCTCGGCTGATTGTAATCTTCTGGCTCCATCACACAGTTAATTGTTTCTCATTTATCCATATTAGAGGAAGATCATATGAAACCCATGTAAATTAGGCTGTGAGAGCCTCATTTACTACGTTTACAGAAAACTTGCAGAGAGGTTTTTGTCAATAGAACGGGTTCTTAGCCAGCGGCCTGGTTCTGATGAAGCCCTGCTTGGTGTGGTGTGCTGCACACAGCAAGAGGTCCAAAAGGCCAAGTGCTGGGTCCTGCACTAAAGTCACAATAACCCCAGACAGTGCTACAAGCTTAGGGAAGAGCGGCTGGACAACTGCCCAGTGGAAAAGGTCCTGGAAGGGCTGGTTAGAGCTGAACATGAGCCAACTGTGCCCAGGTGGCCAAGAAGGCCAAAGGCTCCTGGCCTGGATCAGCAGTGACAGCAGGACCAGGGCAGGGATTGTCCCCTGTGCTGGGCACTGCTGAGGCCACACCTCAATCCTGTGCTCAGTTCTGGGATTCTCACTGCAGGAAGGACATTGAGGGGCTGGAGAGAGTCCAGAGAAGGGAACAGAGCTGGGGAAGGGTCTGGAGCACAAGGCTGATGAGAAGTGGCTAAGAGAGCTGAGGGTGTTTAGCCTGGAGAAAAAGAGGCTCCGAGGAGACCTGAAGGAGTTTGTAGCCCAGTGGGGTTGGTGTCTCATGCTGGCTAACAAACGGCAGGACAAGAGGACACGGCCTCAGGTTGCACCAGGGGAAGTTAAGGTGTGATACTAGGGAAAATTTCTTCACTGAAGACATGGTCAGGCTTTAGAAGAGGCTGCTCAGGGAGGTGGTGCAGTCACTGCCCCTGAAAGTGTTCACAAAGACACACAGATGTGGCTCTTGGGGGTACAATTTGGGGATGGGCTTGGCAGTGCTGAATTAGTGACGGGACTCAGCTCCAAGCCCTGGGATCCTGTGTGCCCCATGGCCCAAGTTCAAGGGGGTTGTTGCTCTGCTGCACATGTGCTGGTGGCAGCAGGAACATTTCCCTGTGATATTTGAGAATATTGACTGTAGCTTGCATTTACCTACTCTTTCCTCTCCTGAATGCCACTGCCATGAAAAGCAATATTTTTCACAGACTGAATCTGTTGTCCTTGCCTGGAAAACCCCTTGGATTACAAAAAGGGCATTGTTCTCTCTGGTAGGTTTTATTTCTGAACCTCATTCCACATATTACACATGAAATTCTGCTTCTGTGGTGACCTGTGTAGCAAATGAAATTGAAAAAAATAATCCAAACTAGACAGAGCATTTGGAGTAAATGTCTTTAACTTTTAAGCTTGATATCAGGCAATTTGGTTGAAATTTACTACTGTAAAGTTGTAAACAAGGTCAAAATTCATTTTCCCTCTGTGTTTGGGCTTTGGGGGTAGGTATCTTGGGTTTTGTTTGATTATGTTGTTTTGGCTGGGGTTTATTGTTTGATTCATTTGGTTTTCTTTTCTTGAATACATTTGATGCTCTGCTTCCCTTTGCCTTGTAATTTTCCTACTCTGAGTTGCCCTGTAATTTTCTTACTCTGAATCTGTGCAACCTACTGGTGAAACATTAGTCCTAGGGTCTGAAATAATTTATATTTTCCCACTTTTACTATAAACAGATTAAACACTTATACACAATAGTAAGGAATTGATCCCTTTGATCTTAGATCTTCCTCTTTTTTTTTTTTTTAATGAGATGAGCTTTGTGTGCTATGATGCAATTTTATTTTTGCAAAGGAAGTGTAATGAAGTATTACATAAAGGATTAACATTTTACACTTGCTTTACAAAGCATGGTGATAAATAATCAGCAGCTCTTTGCCTTGCAGTGTGTGGAACCATGCAGTGCCTATTTCATAGCTGTCTAAAAGTGCCCACTTGGTTTCTGTTTTTCAGGACTGACTAGTTCTGCATAATTTCTGCATTTAAGGAGTCAAGCTATGATTCCCTCTCAAAGAGACCCAGTGCTGTGTATTAAATAGAAATATATAGTTATTTCTTGCTTTTGTGATCACGGTCTTGCTGAACACTGACTGGGACCTGAAAACCTGTAGGAGGAATTCACCTTGATGTATGGATACCATGGGATTCCAGCACCACCTCCACAGTGAGAATGTTTCTGTGGAAGGGTTTGGTCCAGAGGACTGTGGCAGTTCTCTCATCCCATCCCTAGGGTTCTTCAAAAAGGACAGATCACTGTAGTTTCCAGAAGTATCCAGCTCACATGTGTTCAGATGTGCCTGGTGTGCTTCAGCCACAGCCAGAGCTCTGAAAGGTTTAATGCTTTGACAAAAAGGATCAGAGTAGTGGGACAGGGATCCCAACCTGAATCCTGTATTTGTCCTGAGAGAGTCATACACACCACGATTCCTCACCCATGGTGCTCTCATCTTCTTGCTTTGTAAGACACCTCTGGAGGAAAGCACAAATTTGGGCACATTGGGCATGAACACCTTTTCTTTCTGGGAGAAATGGACATTGACTTCTCAGGAATGTTTGGCTTTATTTGTCTGCTTATAATGCAAAGGTATCTTTCTAGGCTAGGAATGTATCACCTTTTCCATCATCCTGGTTTGAAAAAGTAAAGCCACTTTAAAAGTAAATGGATCTTGGTTGATTTAAAGTCTCTCAGAAAAATCCAGAAATTTGAGGTATTGACTGTAGGTGTCCTTGGTCTGGTAGGGGATGTGAGGGGGGGCCATGGCTCCTCACTGGAGTAGGGGAAAAGTGTGAGGATGAAGGAACTGCAGGTAGGAGTGGCCATGGACTGACCACAGCCTTCAACCCAAGTCTGCTGCAAACACAAGCTTTTCAATCTCGTTTTTCTGTGCTTTGAGGAGGGGTAGCAGGAAAGCAGCTGTGTGGTTTGGCAGCCAGATTAAGTGAACTCACCACAAGATAGATGCCTTGGGAACACCTTTATGCGCCTTAGTTGCATAATAATGCAACTGTTTTTTGCTATTCTATTACTGTGCCTCAGCAGTATCAAATCACCCAATGACATGGGAATTATTTGCATATGGTCTTGCCTGTTTGAGGGGAACAGGAAGGCTTCAGTGTGGAATCTAGTCGAGATAATTACTAAATATGTGAAAATGTTAATACATAAATTCTTCCAGATTCAATGAATCACTCTGTAAACTGTTGCTTTTCATGCTATTTTTGCTGAGGAAACGTTAGCTCTCCACAGTATATCTCTCTTCTTCTTTCAGTCAATATATTTGTAGTGGTTCAGAAAGAAAGGGCAAAGTATACCTAAAAAAATAGGAGAAAATCCTGCATTATCATTGTATAAATTCATGGTATAGGACAAAACTGTTCTAGTTATAGTAAGAGAACTCTAAATAGTGATCTTGAAAAAAAAAGCAAAAAAACAACCCAAAACCTAGTGATTTCCTTTTTCACAACATAAGGTTTATAAGCACATTCAGTAATTTGCATGTGCCTACAAAAATCTGTACTGACTCGTCATATTTTAAAGCATATATACATTAATGAATATAGCAAAAAAACCTGATCTTCAGTGACTTTGTATCAGCAAGAGGCTGGTCTCACACAGAGTGAATATCAAATTCGAGATGATCAGTGCCAGGCTACAAAGAAATGAAGGTAATCAAGCAAAAGAGGGACCATTTACATGTCCAAAACCCATTATGAGAACACTAAAAAAGACTTCTATGAAAGTAGAAGGGAGGCAACCTAATGCTTTTGATCATTATTCTTATTTAAAGGCAACATTTAACTAATGCAATACAGCATTTTTTTTCATGAAGTGTAAGACAAAGAGTTAAAGAAATTCTGCAGAATTCAGAGCCAGCCAGATTATTGTGTCTATTCTGATGTATGTTTTAAAGTAGATAACCTCAGATTTTTGTGAACACTTTAATTCTATTCTTCTTGTGTCAGGTATAAGTTACTTTTTGGGCTGTGTCTCCCTCCAGAGGCATTTTTACGAGAATGTGTGCCCATTTTTTAATTTTATGAAGCTGAAGGAAAAATGGAAAATTATGCCTTGTTTACCATGTAAGAGGTAATTATTTATCCAGGATAATATTTTGTTGAGCTCGCTCTCAGGTTGAAACAGGTGATGCTAGAGATCACAGTTACTGTCATGACACCTTGTTGGGACAGCAAAAATCAGTATCAATGATATTGAATATCAGTAATATTGCAGAAATTTTCAGGTAGCCAGTCTGACGTTGAGCCCTACATTAGTAAAATCAAAGTGATATTGGGGAGAAAGATTAATGCAAGTCCCTTCCAGTTAAGTACTGCAGTGATTCTTACTCTTGCTCTGCCAGTCATATGTTTCTGTGTACTGAATGCTAACACAATCCACTACATTTTTAGGTCTTCTTATTCTTCTGAAGAAGGGGAGGAGCCTTGGTTCCTTCCTAATCTGAAGGAAAGGGAAAAAGGAAGAAACGAGAGCATAGACACCAATATACAGCCCGAATATGTAGAACTAACCCTGATCTCATCCTTAGGGATTTTCAAGTACTGTACAAAATGCTTCCTGCAGCACTCTGAAGCTCATTCCTTATTTCTACAAACCCCATTAAAATATTGTACTGTTGACTGGGAGAATCCCAGCCCTTTATAATCTCCCTTGCTCAGTTTGCTCCTTTGCTTGTTCACTAGCAAGTCCTCCCAGATGTTGAGGAAGATATTTTCCTTTTATATCTTAAATAACTTTCTCTGGCTCTTTTTGTACAGTTTCTTTTCTTTGTGTTTCTGTGACATCATCTAAAATATTTAAACTAATTCCATGACTTTACTTATTCCAGATCAAAGAGGAAAAACCCCACAGAATCCAACAAATAATAAACAGCCAACCAACAAAAACCCACAAAACAAACCCTACATCACCTTTTTGATTGAAGCACCAAACTTTGTTTCACCCAGTGTGATCAATAGGCCTCCAAATCCCTTTCAAAGATTGTTTTCCTGTTCTGTGTCTAGGATGGGGCTCCACAAAAGAAATATCCTGGAAATTCCTCATCTAACTTAAAGAAAGCTCAGACTCAGTGTGGGATGTGCTTAACTGTGTTTTATGTGAGATCTAGAAGCTGTGCATCGACACACACCCCCTGGAGAAATGCCTGAGTTCTCCCTGTGGTACAAATTCACCGTGTGTCACCTTGTGCAAATTCCATAATCTCTCTGTCCCTTCAGAACTTGACTTTTAAATCAAGTAACCACAGCCTGGCAAAAAGAGTATTAAGTGATATCACTGGTTCTGACAAACCTTTTTCAGAAGTAGGCTGCAGCCTACTTTGGAGAAGGAAAAAAGGGTCTGTTCAACAAGAGGGCTGCCCACAGCACACACCTCTGCTTCCAGAGCAATGGCACCACACAACAAAAGACACTGCAAAGAAAGGACTAGAATAGGTTATCTTGCTAGTCTTGTGAGCCCTGCAGATAAATGGCATGGTTTCAAATAAGAAAAGAAGAAGATAAATGATGGTGGAATGTGCCTAAGTGGTTCAGACATAAACAAACACTAATTTGGGTTTGAATATGCTGCTGCTTCCAGGACCCAGGCCCCATGATGAGTGTTTTCTGCTACTGAGAATTCATCCTGTCTGGTACTACTACACATCCTTTCTAGTGTAGATGTACTTCAATTAACTGATGGAAATACAAATAAGTTCACCTGTTTTATATTTATTTACATGTTCACTTTTGAAAATGTCCACCTCCAATTATGAAAAAAAAGCTGAGACTTTTGAATGCATCTCTTTGACTCAGCAACTTAGATATGTTAGTTTCCTTCTGGAAATGGTCAGAAAATCATAGCTTTCAGCTGAAATTATATGTAACAGCTTAGGGCAACATGCTCCTATGCACACACTGGACATAGAAGGACTGGTCACCTGTATTATGGGCATGTCTTGTTAAATATTTGCTATCACAGCTGTTGTCAGTAAACTGATGTTTCAAAGGAAAACTTTATTTTTCTAAATACTTCTCTAACTCCTGGCTTAACGACCTTCTTTTTGTCTTGTTTTTCCTGTTCCTCACTCTCTATAGCAATATATCACTGCAGCAAACAGCTCATCACAGCTGTCACTCTGAGAACTTTTTGGAATTGTGAAGTTTTGATGTCTCAGCAAATCAGACAGTATTTTCAATTTAGTACATGGCAGATTGCTTTCTAGAATGGGCTGGAAGACTTGGTAATGGAATATGGTGCCTTTCAGCTACTTAAATCTATTTCAGTTTGATAGTGACAGAAAATTCATGACCACCTGTATTGTGAATAAGTGCAGACATTTGGGGAAAAGGTGGTCTCTTTATTTTTCTTCCCACACCATACTCAGAAGTTCAAAAAGGTTTCACTAAATTTAGATCTTTTAAGATTAGCTAGAACTTGGCTAACTTTAAACTATATTAAGTAAAGATGTTATTTTTCCTAATCTTTCAGTTCAGGGAATGCCTAAGTATCTGGGAATTGGGCAATGTCAGTCCTGAGTTGGATCTAAGAAGCACAGATAATCATAGAACCATAAAGTGGTCTGTGTTTGAAGAGACCTAAAAGATCCTCTTGTTCCAAACCCCCTGCCATATTTCAGTAGACCAGGCTGCTCAGAGCCCATCCAACCTGGCCTTGGGGTGGGGCATCCACAGCTTCTCTGAGTAACCAGTTCCAGAGCTTCATCACTCTCACAGTAAAAACATTTCTTCCTAATGCCTACTCTAAACCTACCCTGTTTCAGCTAAAAAGCATTGCCCCTTGTCGTATCTTTACAAGCTCTCATAAAAAGTCCCTTTCTTACTTTCTTGTAGGCCCCCTATATGTACTGAAAAGCTTCTGTAAAGTCTCTCCAGAACCATCTCTTCTCCAGGATGAGCAGCCCCAGCTCTTTCATCCTGTCTTCATAGGAGAGATGCTCCTTAAGGGCTGCTCTCAACGAATTCTTCACCAGGCCTGTACTTGGGATTGCCCTGAGCCTTGTGCAGGACCTTCACAATATTTCCCTTCACAGTTAAAAGGGCTGAAGTTACAGTTCAGTTGGTGTTCATGGAGAAAATGAGAAATCTGTTACTCGATCCTTGTAAGAGTCACTGTCCACCACTACCCTGAGCACCCTTGCTGCACTGATTGAGTCCTCTGTTCCATCCAGTATCTTGTACTAACTAAACCATGTAGACAGTTTAGTAGTTTTGCTTCCCTTTATTTCCTTTAGCATATGTCATTCAACTTTGGCATTTTGATCTTCAACACTTCCTCAAATTTTGAAGTTTTAATGAGCTTTAGTCAAATTTTAGTCGAGTGCAGAGTTCTCTTCTTGAATATCTCCAGAGAGATTCTGGGTTTGTCTTTCACATTTGTGGCTCTAATACTTTTAAGATGCTCTGACTTCTGAGAATGCACTTGGTATGCCCAAACTTAGCTGATGGAGATGTAATAATACAAATAAGGACTGTTACAACTTTATTTCCCAGTAAGGTTTCCTTGAATATGTTAGCATGTTCAACTATTCTCTTCCCAGCAGTGGATTTTTAAGTCCGGGAGAGACAAATGACTTCTGGATTGAGTTACCTGATCAGGTTTTCAAAAGGGCTTTGCTGATTGCGAGACTGTGTTGAGACACCAGCTGAAGGTAATTCCAGAGATTTGTATGTGGCTGATGCCATCTCTGCATTATTTACTTCTAATTTTGTATTTACTTATGCAAACATAAGAATGAGCAATGGTAATATAAACTCTGCTATTAGTGTTCAAGAATACCTCCTGTTGTTTTGTTGGATCCCCTTTTCATATATTTTTACAAATGGTAATTCTCTTTTTTTTGTAATAAAAGTAGTTAGAAGTATTTATTTACTTAATAAACCCACACATCTTTACAAAAGCCATTGGGGTTGCATGAAGTCAAGAATCTGTCTTTATGTACAGTGAATCATCAAAAATGGTTTTGTCATACACATTTTAAAAGACTGCATAAAAACATTTGCATAATACAGTCATAATAGAGCTACTGCACTGTGATCCATCATGTCAGCTCTCAAACACTCTCTGCAGGGTTTATGCTCTTTTTGCTATGGAAAGAGAAAATTAATTTACTGCAGTGATCTTATCTCCCTACATGCTGCTAAAATGTACAGTGTTCACACTTTTTTTTTTTCCAAAGCTATGAAATGAAAAGTGTGTTTATACTTCTTAAATTTCATAGGAAGAATGAAAACTCTTAGAAAAGCAAATCAATAGATTTACCCTTTTCCAGTGGGAAAATTACTACTACAAGTTGCCATTAAAGTTTGGTGCTTTGCCTGGACTGTACACACTACTTGTCACACAAAGTTAATATCAAGATGTCAAGAAATAACTCTTTGCAGCCTAAATCCCTTTGCATTTTTAAAAACAAATAAATGGACAATCCCTTTTATTCTTGATCCACTTGAAATGTGGTTTTTTGCTTTAAAAAAGAAAAAGCTCTGTGGAAAGGAGAAAGCAAATGGTGTCATAGGTAAACTGTGCTGTGCATCTCTCCCTATGGTTTCACCAAGCTGTGGACAGAATGTGCTGCTGGCTGCTTGTCAGAGAGTAAATTCTTACCCCATTCACTGCCTGCCCCCTCTTCTCCCACCACACATTAGTATGTAGAACATGTTTCACTTGCTGTCCACAGTCAGGGTCTGCTGGTATAAGTTGCATCCCATTTTAAATTAAGGGACATTCAATTTCATGTCCATACTTGCAGACTCTGAATGAAGCTTCATAGAAAATTTTGCTGCAAAATTTGGAGGGATAAAAAAAAAAAATAAATTCAAAAATGTGAGCATTATTTCTTTCCTGCTGCTCCTGGGGAAATGAGAGACTAATTCTTGTGTCTCTCAGCCTTTGGTTTGAGAATGATGGATATGTCTGTGGCCCTGCTTCCTAGACTGAGTAATGCAACCCTTTTTCTATTAGTGTACACTTTACGCAGATACACTCTGGGAAGCAACAGTGAGGAAAACAGTTTAACCCTACCTTACCACAGAACTAAAAAATATCATCACTAAACTCTCCTGGGAGTTTGTAAAAATGGTTTGTGTCCCTTCGAGGAAGACAGTTTAACGAATGAATCTTTAAATGTTATCTCTAAAATTTACTGCACAATGCAGGAGATGGGGAGTCTGGGCAGAGGAGAAGTCAGTGTGTCTGTGATGTCTGGCCCTGAGAGAGACACAAAGGCAAAGCTGTTAACCAGGACTTGCAAAATATTTCCAGTAGATACCCCTCATTAGTCACCCCTCATTAGTCCTGTGACAGACTTCTACCATTGTACATTTGACATTCAAATCTGTACGTTTTGCATGATAATAATCTGTTAATTGATAATTTATCTCATCAGTTTTATAAATGTAGTTTATTCATGAGTGTAATTTAAAGATGTGATGAACTATAAAACTTGAGTTTTAAATATCAGTGACAGTTGCAAGCCTGCCAATCAGAAATTTGAAATGTTTAAAATGTTTAAATATTTCCAGGACTTTGATTATTTTTCAGTTGCATTTGTGTGTAACTGAATTTTATGTGAGATCTGAGAGATTTTAAGGGACCTTTTGATCATTTAATCTGAAGTAATGCATATCATAGCCCTCCAAATCATGCTCATTCAACGTGACCCTTTCCACAGAATCACAGAGTTGGAAGGGACCCACAAGGATCATTGAGTGCAACCCCTGGCCCATCCTCAAGAGGCACACCATGTGCCAAGAGTATTTTCCAAACACCTAAAGTCCAGCATGTTTGGAGCTGTGATCACTGCCCTGGGGACTCTCTTCCAGTGCCCAACCCTCCTCTGAGTGAAGCACCTTTTCCTGCTATCCAACCTAAACCTCCCCTGACACCTTCAGGCCATTCCCTTGGGTCCTGTCACTGTTACCAGAGTGAAGAGATCAGTGTCTGCCCCTCCTCTTCCTCTCCTGAGGAGTTTGTGACAGCAATGAGGTCTCCCCTCAGTCTCCTCTGCTCCAGGCTGAACAGACCAAGAGACCTCAGCTGCTCCCCATAAATCTTCACCTCTGCTGGGTCTGAATCTCACTATCAGTGAGGTCTAAATGCACTGATTTTTCCTGCAGGTGTTTCTTGGCAAAGTCTCTTGTTTTAATGGTAAGTGCCTTGGTAATGTTGTGTGTGTGAGCCTGCGCTTTTGGTTTTTTCTTTTAACTAAAAACTTTTCTAATCAACCACAAGAAAAATCAACTAATTGAAGACCAGAAACACGAGTTTTAAAACATTATCATACAGTACAGGTAGAAATGCTTTAAAATACTGACGATAGTACAGGTAATATCAAACAAAAATAGACCCAGAGGATTCACATGTCAAAACCGTGATATTTCAGTTTCAATTTCAATTTCTTTTAGGAAGATCCTAAGTCTTTTCTCAAAGATTTTACCATCTTCTCCAGCACACTCTCTCCTTGACTTTACCATCTCATTCCAATGGTGACTTGTAGCTAAGCTCTCAATCATGTCTCAATTTTCCTTTAAACTTGATGAACAGACTGGACTCTGCAGGATTCTTTCAGCTCCCCTCAGCATTTTTTTCATTTAAAGTTTAGACTTGATAAGTGGTTACATTACTGTTGTGGTCAAATTTTAAGTGTGTTCCTTTTGTTCTGAATCACGGTGTTATGCCAAAGGCCTTGAAGAAACTGTAGCTATAGCAGAAAGATCTGTTCTGTTCAGATAATTTGGTAGGCAAGGTTCCATTATATCATATTGCAGAACATCACTTACACTTTAGCTTTCAGTTTTGGATTGATGAATGTCCTGAACTGAATCTCTCTATTTTAAACCCAGCTGAATGTCAGGCTAATTGCTATAAAAACTACTGTAAAAGAGGATGTACCACATTTGAAGTACCCTAAATCTTCGGAATATCCGCTTTTGCAGTTTGCCCAGTACTTTTTGTTCTTGGAAAGAAGGGATCTGGAATTTAAAATATTGAAACATAGTGTACACAAACAAGAGTTTATCCTCTCATGTTAAAAACACTGGATTGAAACTCTGTGAGCTTTGCCCATTTCCCAAACAGATGTCATAGAGAACATGAAGTGAGTCTCCATAAGTTTCTGCTCTTGGTAGAGATTTCACTTTTTTTTTTTTTTTTTTTCCCTCCACACCTATCAATCTCACCTCTATGAATTATGAAGAGGAAACACTGTTCCTTACTTAAAAAGAATGGGGAAAGCCCCATCAGGAAGGGGTGCTAAACTTGGCCAAGACTTCCAGGCGTATCTCATAAGAATACTTGGTTCTGCACATGAAGGACAGGGCAAAAGAGGCAGAGGGCAGTGTGTGAAGGTGTGTTAAGATTTTTCAGTTTGGTTTGGTTTTTTTTGGGAGGAGGGATATCTAGATGAGCTCTTGAGGGGATGTTACTGATTGATGTGGGTGCTGGTGACAGCAGCTGAACATGAGCCAGCTGTGCCCAGGTGGCCAAGAAGGCCAAAGGTCCCTGGCCTGGATCAGCAGTGGTGTGGCAGCAGGGCCAGGGCAGGGATTGTCCCCTGTGCTGGCACTGGTGAGGGCACACCTCAATCCTGTGTCCAGTTTTGGGCTCCTCACTGCAGGAAAAACATTGAGGTTCTGGAGCAGATCCAGAGAGGGCAACAGAGCTGGTAAATTTTCTGGAGCATGGGAAGCAGCTGAGGGATCTGGGGCTGTTTAGCCTGGAGAAAAAGTGTCTCAGAGGAAACCTCATGGCTCTCTACAACTCCCTGAGAAGAGGTTGTGGCCAGGTGGAGGGTTGTTCTCCAGCCAGTTTGTCCCTTGTACTGATATCTGAATTTATCCCAGTACTTCCATAATCCTACATTTCACATTTTAATAATCAGCTGATTACCAGATGAATAAGTACTGGACAGGTTTTTAAGCTGCACAAAGGGATTTAAGGATGATCTGTAAGCATTTTCATAAAAGGAAGAGTTGCACAGAGTTCTGTAAAACCTAACTTCTGCTGATCCAATACAACTACTCTAGATACTAGAGTATTCTTCCCTATTGTCCTCTCCTGGGGAATTGTGAGGAGGGATTATAAAGGATTCCAACAATTAGGCAGGGTCAGAGGTGAGAGGAGAGCCTCCAGGCCTCCAGAGGTTCCCCAGTAGCTGTCACTGGGGACACTTCTCATGCTGACCTCTGGTTCTGGGACACTTCCACTACCTCCATCACAGGCTGTGGAAACATCAAAACACAGTCCTTCCATCAGTTAGAAGCAGATCCCTATTTTCCAAAGTTTATTCAAAAAAAACCTGATTGAATAGCCTGTTTCTAATACAAATTACTTCCTCTGTAAGACTTCACAGCCAAACTACATGGCACAACATTTTGTGTTCCATTTGGAAAGTAAATGCCTTGGTTTTGATTTCAAAGGAGAGAATTATAAGAAAGATGATTCCCCAAATAGTTATCTACTGATGCAAAAAGAGAAATTGCTCTAAGGTGAACAACATCAGTAACCACTTGCCAGAATAAAAAATGCTATTTCCCCTTCTTTTGCATTGTAAAATACTGATGCAGCAGTAGAAGTCTAACACCCTCCAAAGCATGAAATTCAAGCATTAAAATGCTGTTTGAATGCTGTATTGGTTTGTCCCACTCATCCAACTATGACCAGGCTCCTGCAATTTTTTCTTTCTTAAAGTAAATTTGCAAACAGGATCCAGAGAGCTCCATTAGCTCTAAAATGTAATTTAGAGCAGTGCACCAAGCACTGTGTCAAGGGTGAGAATGGGCACTCACAGGCTTGAAACGTCATTTTTCTTATTTTGTTTTTCCTCCTGCTGCATGGATCACTGATCTCTGTGTGATGGCCCCAGCCTGCTCTCTGCCATGTGCTTAACATCACACCCACCCTGGAAAATCACTGGAGCATGCAGCTGGCCCACAGGAGTCAGGCAGGTGGCCTCTTATTAGTGTATTGCATGGCTTTGCAGTTTTCCTAGAGCTTGCTTATTGAGGCATCAGCCCTGCAAATATATCTCATATTTACCCCTTTAACCATTAGTCTATTTAGCCCCTCTGAAAATTAACAGAGTTAACTGATGGCACAGTGTGCAGAACATGTCACCCTCCTGAAGTGCTGCTTGGGAGCAGTGGCACACATATATGAGTGCTACAGGCCTCAGTACTTGGCATTTATTGCAAGCAAGAAATGGAGAAAAGAAAAATTCCTTTGAAAGAATAAAATAGGTAGGATGAAAAAAAAAAATCCTCCCAGGCTTTTTCTTTTGCTTTCCAAGTTGTCTCGTATTTTAATTTTATTTACTCTCAATATCACTGGAAGAAGAGAAAGGCTTTTAAAACAATTGAAATTTTACAGTGTTAGTCAATTGGCATCTCTGATTATTGTTGAATAAAAGAGAGGTGGATCTGGAAGTGATTATTTTATTTTAAAATTAAAATATGCATATAGAAAGGAGAAAATGCTTATATATATATATATATACACACATATATGCACACTATCTGTCTAAACACATGCATGTGCAAACTTGTGGTTTTGTGATCTTTGGCTTGGTTAAAGTAATTGTTTTGAACAAGAAGCTCCAAGTACCAGTCACTGGTTTGAAACTGGTTTTACAGCATAATTTGGTCTAGAAAGTTTATGGCTAGTTTTGTCTGTAGGAAATTGGTCTTAGAGTTAGTTAGAGGAGTCCAAAAATGTGTGAGAAATTGAGCTAAAAAGCAAACAAGATAGACAGTCATGAGTTCAGTCCTCAGAGGGATTCCTCAGCCCTTTCTTTTAAACTCTGCATATTTCCAGTAGGTAGAGATTTTAAATTGATTATGACATTAAAATCTAAATTTTAATATGAAATTGACATATGGTTGTGGTAACAATCTATGGAGGCTGAGCTTTGCAGTAATTATTATCAGTACATTATTAACTGAAACAAAAGATTATGTATGAATATTAATCCATTTGATTATTAAGGGAAAGTACAAAACCTGCTGTTCAGAGTTAATTGAAAATCCATAAATCATCCCTCAACTGCTCTCCATCCTCGAAAGAAGGTGTACATCTGTATTAGCAGATGTGCTTCTCTTCTAATCCCAGTTTGGGATCGAGATTTGGTTACTCATCATCATCACCCTCAATTGTATCCTCTTGCCTGACTTATTTAGAGATGAATCTGTGTTTTCCTTCCAGAAAAAAAAAACCAAACTAGAGTAGGGGCCTGTTTGGTGTGAGTGGCACCTGAGCTCCACACATTTCAGTGCATCCCAGCAGTCAAACTGCTGCAGCCTGGCATGACCAGATACAAATGATAAATTAGGCCCACAGGAAGGAGTAATTAGTCTCATAATTTCAGGTGTTTAGTTTGATGCTGATTACATTCAGTTACATTTCTGGATACCTCAGCTCAAAATGTATGTTCTAAAGCTTGAGTTGGCATGGTAACTGGCTGTGTACTAAAGGTATAATCCATATATGCAACCTGAACAGTACCTAAATGTTTTGTCCTTGTCTTTAAAACCAGGATTTCTTTTGTGTGTGTGTGTTCTCTCCCACTTTCTCTTTCTTTCCTTTTTTTTCAGTCCCAAGGGACTTTGCCATTGGCTAACTAACCCAACCAAATCAAAATAAGCCCTGTTTAACTTATTCTGCAACCACTGTAAATCACCTAATGCAATTCCATTTTTTGCACAGTTTCAGAAGAACTTCAGCACGAATGATGACAAATCATCAGAAATAATAATAAAAATACATGCATTTTAAAATACTTGCCTTATTGCTATATTTCCTGGGCTTGAAACAGATGCTAAAATGAAGTCTGCTCAATGATGCATAAAGGTTGCTGGTGTGAACAATACTCTCAAGCAGTGACTTGTAACCCTACCAGGTATTTCCCAAAAGAAGGAAGAAAACCATCCTTGTTCTCATCTCCCAGCATTTTGGAAGTTTGAGCTGATTATTTGTTACCAGACCTTGTGCTAAAAATACATCAGAAAATAAATATTTGCCAGCGATACACAGGGCACTGTTGTTTTTTGAAATACATTGCAAGTACATAAAATTATAGTTCAGAGTAGTGATTATAGAGTTTGCATTTACCACAAGGTAAAAGCCCATGCAAGGCAGTTAATGTGGCACAGACAAGGGACAGCAGCTTGATGTTCTATGGATAATACCCTTCTCTTTGCACCTTCTCAGTAAATAAACTAAAGACTGTTTGGATTTTAAACTGTAGCACAGTGAAAAAAACTATCCTGCATTGAGGAAATATAAGTGTTTTATTGTGTTTTCCCTTCAGGCAGAATCTCTTTGTTCTTTTCAAACTGGTAAGTTTTTGCATTGTCCAAGAAGATTTCTCCTGGTGCGTAGCAAACTGTCATACTCTGTGATTTCATCGCGCTTAAATCACGAGGCATCAGAGAAACAAATTTAGCTTTTGCTCTGAAAAAAGGCATCAGAGCAAAATACATAATGCATTTTGTGTGGTGTGATCATTCAGCTCTATGAGCTGTATAATTGTCCTTCAGATTTAAGATTTCTCCCTTCAAAAACAAAGCAATCATTAATTTCTTTCCTTATTATTTTATGAGCCTTCTTTCTTACTATGAAATGGATGTAAATAGAGTTCAGATATTTTAGTCTAAATCTTCAACTAGAAATAAAATCTGCAAGAATACCTTGCCAATATCAACCAGTTAGCTTGATATTAGATCTGTCAAGGTGAACATAGTTGAATATTTCTCTATTGATCAGTTCAGGAAAAATGTCAATAATGATTACTGATACTGGCTAGATACTTCAGGGTTCTTCTGGCTAAAAAGTTAAAATAAATTTTGCTTCAGCCTATGAATTAAGAGAGAGTAAAACCCAACAGCCAAAGAATTTTGCATTTGAGGGGAAAGAAAAATAAAAGTGAATATTACTGACCAGCAGGCCTCTGACACTCAAAAGTGATGGCTTTTAAACATGTGTGTGAGTGCATAAAAAAGAAAAAAGAGATTTTTAGCTTCCCTTTTGCGTCCTTCACTCTCCCCTCCTCAGAAAAGTCTCTGTTTTTCTTGGGGAAGGAAAGAGATTACCAAGGGCAGGCGGGGTTGTGTTGGGTTGGCCTGGCTGTGGTGCCCACCAAAGCTGCTCTGTCACTCCTCAGCTGGACCAGGGAGAGAAAATGCAGCACAAGAATCATGGGTGGGCTGGGATAAGGGCAGGGAGAGATCACTCAGAAATTACTGTCATCAACAAACAGACTCAGCTAGGGGACAATAGTTTAATTACTAACCAAATCAGAGGAGAGTAATGGGACATAAAACCAAATCATGGAGCACCTTCCCTCCACCCTTCTCTTCTTCACAGTCTCTGCTTCACTCCCCTTCTCTCACTCCTCCTTCCTCAGAGATGCAGAACATCTCTGAGATATATTTCCTTTCCCAAAGCCTGCCTAAAAACTCAAAGGTTTATTTTTTTTCTCACATGAAATCAAGACAGCTGCCATTCCAGACTGTAATGTCCATATTTTGGTAAGAAAATGCTTTCCACGCTTTCTTTGCTTTCCATGCAAGCTGAAATCTCTGGCTGACCTTGCCATGCACACTGTGAGGAGCTCCAACAAAGACTCCTGTCATTGTCCTCAGCACACAGTCATGCATCTTGCTGAGCTGAAGGGATGTTATGAGCTGAGAAAAGGAAAAGAAAAAGCAAGTGATGATGTTTGTGCACCTTTCATGAATATTACGATACATATTTTATATGACTGATGTTTCACTGATAGATGCCTGATAATGGTTTTCTAACTTGTAGAAAGGAGATTTGGATTCTCAGCAGCCAAAATTTTCTAATGTAAGTTTTAAAAGTGATTTAACATGGGCATGGAATTATATGAAACACAAATCTTTGGAAAGAAAATGTTTTTAGTTTTGCACTGATAAAAGTGGAAAGGCAGCTTGAATATCAAGTTTTTCCTTCAGAGATAAAATAACTAAGAAATACTTGTTTAAGTGATCATTAGGCTGTGAAGGGTTTCAGTCTCCAAACTGGTTACCAAGACTGTTATTTTTCATGGTCTTGCAAGTCAGATGTGATGTTGTTTTAGGGACAGGATTTTACAAAGGTAAAACCTCATCAGCCAGAGTCAATTCCATTAAAACTACATTAAAAAAAACAAACAAAAAAACCACAAACTTTGAAGAATTATGAATGGCCTTACATCTATTCAACTTTCTTGAAAAAACTGTTTTCTGTGACATATTAGCTTGCTCATGATGGTTTCATAACCCAACTTCATGTCCTTTATTTGAGCTCCCTTGACAGAAATTTGCTGCTAGGTGTGTCAGCAACTGCATCCTCTTTTTGTGAAGCTGGATACAAAAAAGTCACAGTAAATGCCTAACTCAGCCTGGTTTAAGTAATTTTAATTTTGAAATAATCACTTTTTCATTATTTATTTATCAAAATTGTAGTTTAATGGTTGCAATTGCTGATAGAGAAGTGCAGCTTTCTTTTATAACTACAAAGACCTTTCCTTGACAGTTCTTCCTGTCTTCAAAATAATGAGTTTCAGTAGTTTTCCCCACTAGAACTGGAAATAAATATTTGGAATCATGGGAAGTATCTTTCTTGGGTGGGTTTGCTTGTTTGTATTTTTTTCAAATTATAACCACAGTATAAATATATTAGGAAAGCTATTCTTAAAAAGAAATACTGAATTTTAAATTCTAGTGACACAATGCAAATAATTCAGGCTAGTGAATTAGGTGGCTTTAGCTCTGGGAGAAGTCTCCTATAGCTTGACACAGGTTAGAGACAACACCAAACTTCATCAGGGGCACGGCAGGAGGAAAGAGCAATGTCTAAAATGCCATTGTTGGGAAAGAATTGCACTTCTTTGAACCTGCTAAGACCCATAGGAAAGATCCCAACTTTATTAAAGGCTGTAAAGGAGCAGGACAGTTGGCAGTGAGGTACAAGCTGACTGTCCCAGCTCCTCATGGTGTTTGTGGCACTCCCACTTAATACCTGCACAGCTCTTAGTTCTTGTTCCTCCTGAGAATTACAGGAATCAAGACCTCCTTTGCAGTGCAAGGGAACAAGACAACCTGCTCATTTTATACAAAAACTGATGTCACAATTTCCATGGTAATTTCTAGGCTCTTTATTTTCCACTGGCAGGCTAAACAATGACTAAGAAATAATTCAAAATCAATTTAGGAAGGAACAATATAGTCCCAAGACACACAGAGAGACTGAATATCGTATGTGGTTGTTGAATTGCTATGAAAATAAATCCTAGAAGAGAGCATTATATCTGTATTTAATCATCTGTTAAGATCCACTTCTACCTTCTTGGATATTTTCAGATCTGATTCAATTCTGAAGTCAAAAACATGTCTTCTTAGAAGGGAAACAACTTTGCAGAAAGCTTTTGGTCTGTAGTCGAAGAAATTAATGAAAAACTCTTGAGAAGGTAGAATTGCTGGATGCTTTTGTTGCATGTTGAAGTGAGATAAACATGTTGTGAGTTCATTCTTGATTACAGATTAAACAGATGCCTTTTAGAGCACTTCTGACTTTCTTGAATCTTTAAGGTTTTGTGGAGTTTTTTTGCTTTGTTTGTTTGTTTATTATTAAAGGCAAGCACAAAATCAAACCTCACACTGGAAATTTCTACAATATCACTAATCAATATCAAAGACTTCCCACTTTTGAAGAAAAGAGTTCATGTTTGGTTAGCACTTTTAAGAACAGAAGTATTTGCCATTATCATGGTGGAACATCTAGAAATGATTTTGAATACAGGAAGACCATTTGACACTTCCATTTTTTTCTCAGACCTTCTTTTGGGACAAACTTGCTCCTCAGCTTTGATTCATAAGGAGGAAACAAAAGCTTATCCCAGAGGCTGCAAGAACCAATATATGTGGAGGTGTAGCACAGCTCAGCTAAAACACTTTCCAAAAATTGGGGTTTTTTTGTTGTTAAAACAGCTCTTGGTTTCTCAAAACATTTGACTTGGGTGCTCAAACTGATAAAGGCTGGGAGGTAATGGTGCACAGTTCCAGCTTTCAGGCTGGAAAAAGAGGGAGATTTTGATCCTATGCAGCTCTTTGGTGGGTTCCAATGGGACTGGCCCCATCCTAGGGTGGAGAGGAGTGAGGCCTGCAGACCCTAAAAGTAAAGACCTAGAAATGCAAGACAGTGTTTTTCAGCCCACACATGGTACAAACACTGAGCAGGAAGGACCTGATTGAGACAGCTTCATAAAACTCCATAAAATTAGTTAATATAAACAAAATTATAAATATAAAATAACTTTTAAAACAAGTAACCCTCATTAGAGATATGAGTGTTTATTTATGAACTACTATTTTAATTTCTAATGCCATCTATGATCCACTAGAATTTTTTCCCTTGCCTCTGTCCCAGTCTCATCTCATTCCTTTCCTTGAGTAAATTCCTCACCTTTTCTTTTCCTTAGGTGACTTTACATTGTATAGAAAATGAGCATGCCTCCCATCAGTCTTCCTCCTCTGTGATTTTTCCATGTGTAAAAGCCATATTGTGACCACAGGGTTATATTTTAACCCTGCTGTTGCTGTCAAAACTTCTCCATCACTTAAACTCTCCTGAATATGATTTTTAGTTTGTCCACAGTATGGCAAGATTTATTTAATAGCAGAAAATTCCTAAGTTCACACTTGATTGTAATTAATTTATTAGATTTTGATTTTTTCAACCAGATTTCTCATTACATGGAATTCTTTTGTAAACTTATGATACATCAGGCCGCTAAGTGAGGATGTATTCCAAAAGGTTCCTCCCAGCAAAAGATATTTTAAATTATTTCTGAAGTAGGGAGGACCAAGGAAAACAGTTGTCATGCAAAACTGAATTTACTTCATTTCCTCAATATGTTCTTAGAACTACTAGAAATTTCCTTCTTTATGTGCTTCACATATGAATGTTTGTCCCTATTGAGTTGTTCCCCTTGCTAACATGAATGAAGTAATGGTTTTAAGGAAACACATATGGTGTGTCAGGAAAAGAAGGAGGAGCTGAAAAAAGGTAAACTCAGGCTTGGTAGAGGATTTTAAATAGAATGGATCCATTTAAAATTGTTTCTGGTTCTGTTACTGTGAAGTTCTCACCCAGACAAAACTGCACATAGTTTTAATGGGACTCAGTAAAGATGGAAATGAAAGCTAGAAGGAAAGAGAGAAGCATATTTATAATTCAGTTTCCAAAATCTCTTTTACAGAACAATCCAAAACAACATTGCTCAAACAACCATTCCTGTATTTTATTTTTTTTTCGGTGTAAGTAACATGTTTCTTACCCCTTTGGCTTCTTTGATAATTGTTGCAACAAATTCTTGCCATAAAAAGTCTGATTTGAAGTATCTTTCATGAGGAGATACTAGTAAAACCTTCTGCTTTACATGGCCAAGTTTAAAACGGGTCCTTTATCTCATTTTTATTTGTATCTTTTTTAAACCTGTAAGTGTCATTTAGAGTATGGTTTCACATTACTGCCCTCAACACTTGAACCACCCGTGGTGCTCCTCTGACTCCCTGATGAGCTGAGGCAGGGAGGTAAGCAAGCCAAAAATCAATTTTACATGACACAAATGAGAAGTGCACTCTGCACCGATTCTCTGCATTGTATCATTCAGGGACAGCTCTGGTGAAATGGAAATGGCAGAAATGCCAGGACAAAAATGGACTTTTTCAGTGACAACTAGCCATTAGGTCATTTTCGCTTTAGCTGCCAAATGTCGAGGCTTTGCTTTGTTAGTTGTCTTCATCAGACTTGTGGTGAAAAAGGTATCTCAGCATTTGAACCAAACCCTTCTGTCCTGGGTTGGGGGAAACAAACACCACAGTCTTTGGCAAGCTCCAAAATGCAAAGAGGTGCTTCTAAAGATGTGCTGGAATAATAGTAGCACTATTACAAATTTCAGCAGTAGAGCAAACATTATGGGGATACTCACTATGCTCATTAGTAAGAACATATGAAAATCAGTAAAGTTGTTTGAAGAAATATTATCATTTTAAGTGATACATTGAGTACTTGCACCTCTCTGATAACCAAGTTTCCATTAACTGCACTGTACTGGTCTGAAAGCATCATGATTGGTTACAACACTTATTGATAGAAAAACAACTGAAGAATCACATAGATTGTTTATCAGCTTTAAAATTGTCTATGCTTCATTTTATTTTTAACCTCAGAATTCTGTATGTATTGCAATAAGGATAGAAACTGCTTTCCAAATACTCTGACAGTCAAATATTTCTCCTTTCTGTTTTTCTAGTAATAGCAAGTCAGAACATATCTAACCATAAATTGCTCCAGAATACAATATACAAAACATTTTGATAAAGCAAGCTGCAGAAAGGAGATATATATTCTAATAAACAGCTTAGGTGATATTCATGATCCAAATGTGTGAGTGTTTTCCAAAATAATGAGGTTCGGATCCTATCACTTTGTTTTACAGATATCTTTCATCTACATTCAGACGTATTTTCTTTTTTGGTTTGCAGTTTGTTATCTACTTCCTACATTCTTTCTTCTTCCTCATATTTAAAGGAAAAAATATACAGACAGAACAAAACATATGACCTGTAACATGGGAGCCAAATTGGATTATCCTTTCCTTTTTTATTCTTTTAGTTCTTTTCTCCCATTCTAATCAACATTAACCTTAGTTCACCTTTACATTCAGATTGATTTTAGTGTGGCCAAGCTCACAGGCTGGGTTTGATGGCTTTATTTGTATTTACCTACCAGTTCCAGAGAGACAGAACTCAGTCTCTCATGAAGTAGTTGAGAAAATGAGGGTTTTGAGCATCTTCACTGTAGGAGGTGCTCATTAGTTTCCCAAAGTATCAGAACTGTTGTATATCCAACAGGAAGAAAATAACTAATTTACCAAAGCCCTGAGATCTTCTGCTTTCCTAATTATCTTTTTAGCCTGGGTTTCAGCCATCTCTTGCACAGAATCTAAATGAAATTCTGATTTTCACTTTTAGTAGTAGCGTTTTTGCCTGCTAGATTTCCTAACACAATAAGTATTCTGCTGTTTTAGGCTAATGCCTTCTTTCTTCTATAAATACTTATTTAATAGTATCTAGCTAATTAGATAAGCATTTATTGCTCAAAGTTTGGACTCAGTGGTCTTAGAGGTTTTTTTCCAACTGAAATGATTCTGCCAGAGCCTGAAAATGAAAAATTGAAAAGTTTGAGTATCCTGCATGCAATACCAGTATTAAATTAAATAGTTCGTGTGCACATTATATCAACATCAGTATATCAATATTCCTCTCCCACATGAGAAGTGAGTTACTCAGCTGGGAATGACTTCTACACCATCTGTGGCATGACTCAGACTTTCAGAGCTCTTCTCTTTTGATTGTACCCACAGCAAAATCCATTTACTGTCTTCTCTTTGAGAGTGCACAGAAGAAGATGCTCATGTCCTAGGGACTGTAAATCACAAGTGACAATGGAAGTTTGCTGTATTCATCAAAATACAGATCACAAAGTTTTCTCTCTGTCTTTTCCTTCCCCCTAGAATCTTCCAGGTGAAATCCAAGATCTTCTCCAATGCCCTGGTGAGATGAATGCTTGTAAAACACAGCCAATGGTTCAACATCACATGCCATTAAAACTAAGTAAATTTCTTTCTAGAGGATTCTACCCAAAAACCCCAAAAACCAGAAAAACAACCAAAAAACCCAAAAACCAAAAAAATAACCAACGAAAAAACCCCAAAAATAAAACCCCCCAAACCCACACCAAAGCAACAAAAACCACCAAAAAACTACAAAACCCAACCAACCAAAACAAAAAAGGAAAAAAAACCCAAAGCAAACCACAAACAAACAAACAAACAAAACCCCAACAAAACAAAAAACCACCACAAAAAAACCCCACCAATTTGTGAAATTAAGTCATTACTCTGGTTGTATCATTAAAGTTAATTCAACAATATTCTTCCAAATGTCAAAATCTCACCCTTGGCCTCTGACAGTAACACATTTACCATTTTGAGTAGTGGCTCTGGCGGTTTGGTTGCTTTGTTCCTCCTTCTTGCAAATGAACACTGCTTTATTTTAACAACAGACCCTAGATTTTAGGATCTCCTGGATTCCTCTGAGATTAGGGATGATGTGTCTTTTCCAAACTTGCATGTCCTCTGTTCCAGAGCTGATGCCACTTCAGTCCTTTCACTGTGCCCCTTACTCCTCTGCCTTCCTGCATTCCACTTTTTAAATATAAACAGGGATGGCTCTGGATGGAAAATCAGTGTGAGAAGATTTTGTTGTTGTTGTTGTTCCCCCTCCCCCCAATATCTGTAATGGCCTTTGTTCTGCAAACCTTCTTGAATAAGAACAGCCAATCACTCAACAATTGCATGAAAAGCAAGAAAACATAATTTTAAATTTTTTACAAGGTTCTGCTCAAATTTTGCCATACCTTACTATGGTGAAACTTCTATTGTTTGCAGAAAGTGTTGTGTATTTTTCTTTTTTATTATTCTATTATTTTGTTCAGCAATTGATTTTGTGTTACTCTTGGGGACTTGATTCTCTCTCTGTTGATAGACAGGAATTTTGTGAGGGTTGCTTTTGACTTATGGTGGGTCAACTAAGAAGGCAATCAAAGTGGAATAGTTCAGCAAAATTTACTCTTTGTGGCAAATCAGGGGTTTTTTTGTAAGGCATCTTCTTCTGAAGTGTCTGTTACATCTGTGTCTTCAGCAGAAAGCTCAAGCTAAAATTTGTCAAATTGTCTAAGTTGCACAGTTTCTAAAGTGCCAAACTCCACAGTATCTTTCCCTTTTTTAAAAGTTTCAGGAGAAGTTTTGACAAGTGATTAAACTGATGCAGACTTCAGAACACTCAAAACCTGAGACATAAAATAACTAAACCTGAAGGCTTGAAAAGAGTGATAAATTTCAATGTTTCCTCACTTCCTAGTTTAAAGTAGACGCATCATAAAATACTTAAATCCTGGCAGCTTTTCTCAGTGATGTTTAGAGTGGTATGGATAAAAGCAGACCATTTAAAACTCTTTATCCAGAACATCAAAACAACCCCCAAAGTTTTTCCTTCTGAGTGTGTGCTGGTTTAATGTTAACTTCTCTCATGGGAACTGTGTTTCACTTATTAGAAGGGAGATATGCATAACAGGAAAAAAAAAAAAGGCAAAAACCCCCCACAAACAAACAAACAAACAAACAAACAGGCATATGTCTGTGCTTTGGGGTTCTTTATCTGAAGAACTGTAAAGGAACAGCTCTGAGAGAGAAAAGTAAGATCATTAATATCGTACATGAGAATAAACAAGGGCTGTGGTTGATGGTCATTCACGATTATGACAAAGCAAGCAGCTAAGTGCTGTGATTTGTTTTGTAAAGTATGAACATTTTTATAGCTACAGTAAGTGATAAATAAAAAGAAGTCGTCTTAGCTAGCTCAAAGTTTTAAAGATATCGAAGGAAAATAATCGTCATTCTTTGTGTTTTCCCGACTTTTGTGTGAAAGATTTAATAGCAGCGCATTTCACAGCAGGACAGCTGGAAATAGCCTCACTACAGAGAGAACACTTGTGAGCAGTGAAGCCAAAAGATTTCACCACCTCACTGTCTAGCAGTTTATTAGGATTAAATGTTCAGTCGGTTGCTTGAAGGTGATTATGAGATGAACTGGGGTAGGCTGTGATGCATGCAGGCAATTTTCTTTCACCTAATGTCAGCAGCAGTTGTGACAAACCTTAAAAACATTCACACTAAAAAGTATATTTAGGTTTGTGCTAATTAAGTCTTATACCAGAATTTCATTTTTCATGAGAAATGAAATCTTGAGGAAGGGTAGGAATATTAGCTGGAGGCTTTTCTTAGCTGAGCTCTGAAAAATTAAAGAAAAGTTAATTTCTTCCAAAAGAAACCGTCTTGGGTATACCACAGAGAGTTCAATTACTCATATGCTCCTTCTGAAAGAAAGGTTATTTTTCAGACATAGATATTTTCAAATCACCATCATTAGCTAAAAGCATTTGACAAGGAAACACGGAGTCTGCTGTGCTACCTCTGAGACAGAGGTTCCTCTGAAGTTCAGTTTGAGACTTCTATAAATTAGTGTAATAGCAAGAATCACACTCTTTAAATCCCAGTAGATATGGCCTTGGATTTTTCATTACCTTTGTGCATGGCTGTGTGCTTCAAAAAAGACAATTTTTGTTTGTCATGCAGTATAGTGTGTGCTCGCCACTTACATCATCATTCCAGCTGTAGAGTGTCAAAGCAAATTCCTCCAAACTCATTTGTATCCATGGGTTTCATGCTGGGTTTACAAAACTTGATCTGTAAATAAGGTCAGGTGTCTGAATTTGATATCTGGCATGTTTTATTTTCTTTCTGCTTCAAAATTCACATTCTTGCAGATATTCTGATCATTGCATTTCTCTCTTTTTTTTTTTTTTTTTCTTTTTTTTCTTTTTTTTCTTTTTTTTCTTTTTTTTTTTTTTTCTTTTTTTCCCTCTAAGCCCATTCAGTAAATTGTAGAAATATCCTGACAGCTTTTTTATTCCTCTGAAGTCCTCATATTACAGATAAACTTTTTTGGTTTGTGCTAGCTTAAGTTATCACTAGTTATTGCTTAGTTTCCCAGCACTGGAAAAAGTAAATTCTTTATATTAAACTCATTCCAGAATAGTAATAGGTGAAAATTCCACATGATTCTTTTTAAGAAACGTTTGAAGTTGATTTAAAAACTTTTGGGAACCAAATAACTAGTTGAAATGCCACAGCTCCAGTTCCACTTTATTTTCTTGCAGAAGAAGAATTCAAGTTTGTCATGAAATGAGAAGTTAACAATTTTCTTTCTTTCTTATCCACTGCTCCAATGCTTCTTTGTAAAATACTATTTTTTTTTCATTTTGGCAGGACTTCTGTTTGTGTTGTGTTTGTTGTTGTTATTGTTTTGTTGTTTTGGGTTTTTTTTAGGTGACATTTCACAGCTGAGACAAGCTGATCTAACTGCTTACTGACAAAAACAGGGAACATGTTATCCTCTGGTCTCCCCTTTAATCTTAGACTGATTCTGGTTATTACCTAATCCTATGTGAGCTGGTGCAGCAGAAAATTAGCTTTTTCTTTTTCTTTTTCTTGTTTTTATTTTTTTTCCTTTGGATAGTTTAAATTTTCTATCATTTTAATGAGCTAGGGGAAAAGAATGCAATCCCAGCTTGCGAAAGGAAAGTACGTAATGGTTCTCTGTTTGTCAGTCCAAAATTGACTGACTTTATTGCTTATTGAAGATCCAACAGGCTGAAATTGTCTTATGTTGTCCCCTGCCCCCTCAAAACATCCACAGAAACAACCCCCTTCCCCTAAGCCTCCCAGAGCTCTAAAAATTAAATAATTTCTAAATAATTAAATAAATTAAGTAATTTCTATTCAGAAGAAACACTGTATATTGAATTTTGTGTTCTGAAAGAAACGATAAACTGTGTGCTGTGTCCTTGACACCGAACAAGATTTCTAGCTCTGGTCCTTCACACACCTCTTTTTCTGTGATCACAGATTGCCTCATGTATTTTGGCTGTTTGGGCAGTGAGAGAAGTGTGAGAGCATTTAGGAAAGTGTAGTTACAGATTTTATGATGCAGTAAGAAAGGATTCAATAATTCACCCAAACCACAAAGCCCCCCGTCCAATAACTGTAGCTCTCAAGAACAACAAAAGTGGACAGGAATATATTTCAGTCTCTAAAAGAACAATGGCTCAGTCCACGTGTCCAATAATGGTTAAGCGGGATTCTGAGTAAGAAACGTGAACTGCATATAAAACCCTGGAAGGTGTACTTAGGATAAGGATCATTTTGTGAAAAAGGGTGGAAAAATAACACAGAACAAAAGTGGACAGTGATTTATAAACAGAACAAAGTCTTACATTTCTTCTAGAACATGGAATATGGACTAGTGCAGTGGCTAGGGCATATACATATACATATACATATACATATACATATACATATACATATACATATACATATACATATACATATACATATACATATACATATACATATACATATACATATACATATACATATACATATACATATACATATATGAGACAGTGAAGGAGTATCCTGCTGGTTTATTTGGTCACACTGTTCATAAATTCACTGAAGGGGACACGAAATGCTCCGACCAAGCTTACAGAGGAAGTCCATTGTGTTGAACTGGGTTTCTCTGAACCTTCCTGTTAGATGTGATAATGGACCTTACCTTTCTTATTGACCTGGCAGGAAAAAAAAAAAATGGTCACTCTCTCATGCTGTGAGTAAGAACCAAATTTTCTTAGAAAAGAGATCACAGAGGTCTTCTCAAAATGGCACCAGGGAAGCTGTCAGTGAGGACTCCCCCAGCACTCCTCCATCATTAAGATGCTTTAAGCTTCTGGAGCAGGAAATATCACACCTGTGAAAATATTTTTAGCCAACCCAACAAGTGTTACAGCCATTTCAAATGGCTGTCTGTTCTGATACTTGCAGGAAACAAGATTGAAGCCCCAGGAATGGCAAATCCTGGAGCAAGTAGCAATTTTGGGGTGATTTAAGACCTCACAAAAAGGGTGAACACTAAGAAAAGTAGGCAGCCGTGCTGCAGACCAGAATACATCAAACTTTGTAGGTCTGAGTGTGAATACCTAAGCAGCTCTGGCTGTTATGCAGAGGGATCTCAGTAGTAATTTTCTAAGGCACCAAAGGTACCAATGTGTTGCACAAAAACAACACCTTCTGTCCCTTGAGGACCCAAACAGGGGCATCTGCCTGGCCATTTGTTAAGTGTGCCACAGTGCCTGTGCCCCCAGGCAGTAGATTCACAGCTGCTTTGTTATATTAGGAAATTTAAATTAGTTTTGTTGAGGCATGAAGATGGTTTCAGTTAGTTTGTCCTTTCTGCATTTTGAATTTGAGATCCTTGCCTCTTTGCATGGAGAGACAAATTACAGATGTTTGCACTCTGCAGAAAAAGTGGGGATTCTGAGGTAAGGTGGTCAAAGGTACAAGCTCTGTCTTGAATAGACTTTGCTTTCTAATCATAAATATATTAAAATATAAATGGAATGAAGTATGAGGGATGACAAGAACACTGAATTTAGTTGGAAAGAAGGGTTCTTGTGCAAATATAATTCAGGAAAAATATCACACATTCATCATCATCATGATATGTGAGAACCAGGTATAAATCAGCTTTGTTAGCAAAGAAAAGCTCTTACTCTGTGGCCAGTAGCTACCTCTGCATTTTGATGTGGGTGTGGGAGTTCACTTAAATATCCTCTTAAGTTAAAGACTTCTGGATAAAGCTGTTCATTGCTATGCACATCTTTCCTCCCAAGGAGTTATCCAGCATCAGGGCTGCAGTGAGATTTGATGGCTTTTTGTGATGGCTTTTTGTTTTAACCACAGGTGTGTGAATATACAGGTGGCAGACAGGTCAGCTCTGAGGCAGCTGCAGAGCATGTTAAGGTCATTAAAAATGCTTTCGTTGTCTAATTGCAAATGCAGACAGAGAAAGTTTTGAACAGGATGCCAAATAATTTCTTAAGGCTGCAGAAAAACCTCAGGACACAGAGAAAACTCCAAACTATATGTTCAGCTCTTGGCTGTGTGCAGATGCAAACCACAGAAGGCAGATAAATTATGACATTCTTTGTCTGGAATTTTTTTTTTTTTTTTTTTTTTTTTGGATGGACGCAGCACAAACTGAAAGGGAAAAAGAAAGAAACTTTCCTCATTTTTACATTTACACCGTAACTTCCAAGTCTAATTGGGAAACACTACCAGCAGTCTGGAAACAATTTGGGTGGGACTGGAGAGAAGAGAACAAAGTGAGCCCGTGATGCTCGGCAGAGTGACAGCAGAGGGCACCAGTGGCCTGCGCTGGAGGAAAATGTCCCTCTTTTTTCCCTTGAAAATTGCCCAATAAATCCTTGTTTGCTCTTACCGGCTTAATGCAACAAAGCCAAAGCAATATGTCAGTTTTAACAGATTCTTAGGGCTGACTCTTTTGGGTGTTCCAGATATGTGCTTGTGGTGGAAAGGCAGCTTCCACCATCTGATGCCAGGCAGAAACAAGAAAAATGTCCAAACTGTTGTCTATCAAAATTTATTGCTCACACATTTGCTGAAGGTAATCTATTCATAAAAGCTTGTTGCTTGGGAATTTTTAGCCTTTCACCTCCTGAGAAAAGTATTTATTCCTCATATAAAATATTCTGTGTCCTTTATGTTAGTAATCTAAAAGCTTTAAGGACTCAGTAAATGGTGATTTATGTGGTAGTTATTTTCATCCAAACTAGTAGAAACAGAAGAGAAAATATTATGCTGCTGAAATCTATGCACAAGTTCCTGGCATATCCACAAAGTGAAGGTGACACGTTTACAAACCTCAGGATCCACACAGAGTATTCATTGCATTTGTTTTGTATTAATATGTCTGTTTGAGCAGACAGCCACAAGTGTTTCAGCTTGCTGTGCCGACCTGAAACTTTCAGCTTCTGTCAGGTACAAGGAGTGAGAGGAATGGGGGGATGCAAGCCATGTAAACATGGGAATACTTTTAATTGTACCATGTAAATATTATTTTGTATATTTGCACGATATTAAATGTTACTTATAAGTGTATGCATATGTATTTTACATACTTAAAAATTATCTTATTATCTGGATGATGGGGATCTGAATATCTCTAATGGGGTGAGAGTAGGGGCAAATTCTTTGCAAGTAGCTCTGATGCAGGTTAGTGTTTAGAACTGTTCAGAGAATAATGAAATCATCAGCTACTGCCAGACCAGGGATTGAGAGAGGAATAAATAAAGCCATTGGCTATTCACTTGGCTTAATATTATGTTTATTAATCCATTTTCATATTTGTTTATTGGAAATAGCCATGTGAAGACGATGACTTTAAGAGCAGTCTTCATTTCCTGGCTCTCTCAAGCACATAGTCTCCATGGATTTGGAAGCTGGCGTGCTCTAAATTTGTAATAAAATACCCCTTTAATTGGTAAGCACAGAAAATATTACTTTTATAAATATTTGATGAACAGAGATGTTTTATCTATTCATTAGACTCCAGAGTAATATATGTTCATTAGCAGAAGATGAATAACAGCATTTAATATTCTTTGTTTACAACTGAAGGTCACATGGAAGAATATATTAATATGTAAGTTGTGACCTTCACATTTTGTCTGTTTTAACAAGAATGGGCTTGTTTGTCTTTATGGTCAGATCTGTGTTTGATTTTCAGCTTTAATTATCACAATTAAATACTCTGTGACAGGCAAAATGTGCTATGATCGACAAGACTGCTTTGGTGACTTAGAGTTCTTTTTCAATAAAGAGAAAAAACTATACTTTTTAAGAAGAGAAATTATTGTTCACGTGCCAGAGAATAAAATTATAAAATAATATTGTGTAAAAGACTTACTATTATCAGAAATAATCAGAAATAGGTATCAGAAATAACATCAAAATTAGTTTTCTTTTCAAATATATACTTTAATAGGAAATAACAGTCGTACAGTTTAGGTCTCTTTCTCTCGTGTCTCAAGAGTCGTGGACACACTCCAAGCCCACAAAGCTGTTAGACAGCACAACTCTGTTTAAAATTGTATGACTGGTAAGTGTATTACACTTACAGCTTTCAGGCATGATTTCACAGAACAGACAGCAGGGAGGAACAAAGGAAAACTAGGCTAAGAAGAAATGGTGGCTAGAGCTCATCAAAAACTGGGTTTGTCAGATTGGCTTTTGAAGGGAACTGTGATTTCCAGAAAATAATAATTTTCTTAAAAATAGTTATTCTGCAGTTTATCTTGGGAACTGGAATTCAGTCATGCTACAGCCTAGAAAAAATCCAGGGAATCACTGGGTTCATTAAAAAAAAAAAACCAAACAACCCAAACCCTCTATTTTTCTTACTGATTTTAAAACGAGAAGGAAGTGAAAATGTCAGAGATTCCTCCAGGATGCACACTTAAATGTCTGATCAACACGAGCTGGAGAAAAGTCTTTCCAATAAGATGTTTAACTTTGTGGGAGGTAAAGCTGTGGCCTACCTGCTACATGTAATATATTTTGTTAGTAACATAAAGATCTTGCCAATGTAATGTTTGTTGTTGTTGTTGTTTTTACTACTTAGGTTATGATGTTCTTTTTCCCTGTTTCCGTAAAATGTGGTCCAAAGAGAATTCCTGTGTCACAAATGGGTCAGAATACATAATGGTTTTAAATAAAATATCCCCCCTTCCAAAAACCCCAGAGTTACTTTAGCACAAGAGGACACAGCCTCAAGTTGTACCACAGGAGGTTTAGATTGTGTATTAGGGAAAAAGTCTTCACTGAAGGATGGTCATGAATTGGAACAGAGTGCCCAAGGAAGTGGTGGAGTCACCATCCCTGGAGGCACGTGAAAGATGTGTGGATGTGCTGCTTAGGGACAGGTTTAGTGGTGGCCTTGGCACCGCTGGGTTCAGTTGGACTCAGTGACCTAAAGGTCTTCTCCAACCTGAATAATTCTGTGATTATCCAGTTGTCACATATAATCTGTAAGTATAAACTTCTCCCTCCCCACCCCCATCTCTGGTGTCATCCTTGTTCAAAAGCAGAGCAGGCAAAACACATCAAATCTTCATCCTGATAAACTACTTGATTTTTTCCCCCTCATTTTAATGTTGTACTCTAAATGCAAACCCTGAATGTTGACTTCTTTGCACTACCATAGCCCATCCTCATTTTACAACAACAAGGTGTTGCTCCCAGAGAAAATAACAGCCATAAAGCCTGGGATCATTGTGCTTCTGCCTTCAGTATTTCTGCAGTGAGACTCAAACTGTGACTTACCTTTGTGGGTTTGATTTACATTTCATTAAGTCTACATTCTCCTGTGAAAAAGCACTTTCTTCTTATTTGCATAAACATATACATTGCATAAACAGCACTGACTATGAAGGAGTCATCCTGATGGAGCCAAGCAGGAATTATGTATATTCAAAGCAAGAAATTAATAGAGAAGGTGTATTATAGCTCTTGAAGGGGAAGTTTGCCAAAATATTTGCTGAAAACCTTGAGTTTGTAGATTTGTGCTGCTTAGGAAGGTCATCATGAAAAGGCGCTGAGGGAGAAATGAAAAACATGCTTTTTTGGGGGGAATAATGTGGATCCACTAATTAATCTCTTCTTCCCTATTTTAAAGTAACTGTATTTCCTCACCTGTGGAGGGAAACCAATGCTTTGTTCCATGCTCTGCTCTGCTCCCCTTGGGTTTGATGCCTGTCCCAGAAGCACCAGAGCTTCTTGATATCTCTGTCCTCACCTCCACAAGAAACAGCAAAACCACTCTCCCCTTCCAGCATCATGGAGTTCTTTGGTGGGTGTTGTCCAAATGTGTTTTCAGTTTGGTTAAGAAAAGTCTTTCTGGAGAATTACAAAGCCATGTAAACCTTGCCCTGTGGTGGCACAGCCAATATGAGAAGCCTCTTTTGGAGATGCTTCAGGGGATCAGTGCTTGACTGAGGTGAGGATGGTGAATTTTGTCATTTTTTTATGACTCAGTTTTCTTTTTATTCTCAGGACACATGCCTTCATTAGCACATGTGTGAAAGCCTGTAATTTCTCGAGCACTTACAACAAATTGGGGATTAAATTCTTTGCATAGGAAAATCCCCCTGCATTATTAAAAGACGAGGATGTATTCCCCAGTGGGCAGATATTCAGAATATATCCTATAACAGCTGTGTCCTAGGACCATGTCCATGTGTCCCAGGTGTGGAAAAGCTCAGTAGAGGGAGCAAAACCACAGGATCTTGGAATGGTTTGGGTTGGGAGGGACCATAAAGACCATCTTGTTCCAACTTCTCTGCTATTTTGAAATCTGCATCAATTTTTATTCAAAATTAATTAGTATTTCTTAAATTACTCCATGGACTTCACTACATTATTTCTTGGGATATTTAAGAGATGCTTTAACTAATATAAATTAACAAAAATCAGTTCTTCTATTATAAACCAGAGGTCAACATGCATTTCCTTTTTTCCATTCTTCTCGTCTACTCAGAACTGATTTGTTTACCAAAAATAAGACCATATATGTACTTTTGGACTATAGACAGTAATATATATTGTGATTACAGAGATGGGGAGAATGTTCCATTGACTGATTTTGTTAGATAATAGATGGGTTTTCTAAAAAGGAACAGGACTTTCCCGGTTATGCATTAGGAAAGTTGGCAAGTCTAATGAGCAATACATAATAGCTTGTTCTTGGACTTGGGAGAGTTTACAAGAAGAATAAAAAGAAGTTTCTGGGAGAGACAGAAGAAGCAAATCAGAAAAGTTGACAAGTTAACACAATTTAGTTCACTTTTATTATCTTTAAAAATGATTCTTCAAGCACAAAGCCTTCTACAGATGCCTCTATTAATGAAAAAATTATACCTTAGAATTATAATTTATTACTGGAAAAGAAATTCCTTTTATGATGTTGTTTTCAAGAACTGTGTCCTAAGCATTTGTTTGTGTGAGAATGTATTCGTTTTTGCATTAGACACATTTGTCAGATTCAGCCAGACAAAGCCCATGAAAGAATTTAATAAAAAAATTCTTTACAACAATCAAGACTTAAAGTCATTCTTTAGAAAATAAATATATATCTGACCTTCAGACGAAAATTATACTATCCTAAAATGGCTAAGAGTTTCAGCTTGCTATAGACAAAGGAGACAGAAAATCAGGGATTTGACAACATAAAATTTTGTATTTTTGTCACTGTTTTAAACAGATATCTGAAATGCCAATCTGTTACCATTCTGATAATAACCTTTAACATTCAGTAAAGAGAGATGTTAGATATTTCTTGAAGATCTCTAAGGAAGCATGTACAATTACTACTAGCAGCAGTTTTGACTACATAGCCAAAACCTAAAAAGAATTAAAGCACAAATAAATATCAAGTTGACAAGTTAATTTAAAAAGAAAAAAACAAAGAAAAAAAACCCCACCAGCAAAACAGCAACAACAACAGAAAAAAAAACCTCTGAAGGGTTTGCATTTGGAGCAAAATAATTCTGTTGCATGAGGTATTTAGTTCAAAACTTTGTTATTTTATAAGACTTCTCTAAATGTCCTCCCCCTGTATTCATTTATATTCCTATTTAGATTTGCCTTGTATTTAGACTCTCAATCAAATTTATTTATGCTCAATGTATTTAAGACACAGGATATGTAGTAATAATAATAAAAAAAAACCCAAACAAAGTAACAAAAAATCCTGACATCCTTAGGTCTCAGAAAAAAAATATTAGCTGAGACTGAGAACCAAGAGGGATTAAAAGAAAATAAAAAAGGAAGATATTTACAGATATACAACAGGAACTTCACCTTGAAGTCTTTTCATCAGAAACAGTGCCAGTGTGTGCAGAACCTCCATCACCACTCCTGAACATTCACAGGATTTTTTTCTTATGTTTTCTTTTCTCTTTCTCATTACTAACATGTAGGACAGTAATGTCTCTCTACCTATGACATAGACCAGACTCAAAGTGCTCACTGAATAAATGTGTCATTTTTTACAATGGTGAGTAATACCAGATTTGGGATATTGGCGCAGTTTTGAGACTGTCACTCCACTGGAAAGGACAGAAAAATCAAACAAGTCCTGTTTTCAAATATTGCCAGGCTTCCCCAACATTGTGCATTTCCATACATGAAAGAGCAAATGGCTTCTGGTGAGGAGATTTTGGCTGAGCTTCATGGAGGAACAGGAATTGTGCCTTGTTTGGGCACAGCAGAACCAGTTTTTCAAAGGTTGACCCTTATGCAAAGGAACTGTGCATTTTAGTATAAATTTCTGCCCATAAAGACAAGTAATTATTCAACAATATCAGCACAGCATGTAGATTTTGTGAACTAGACCTGGCTGGTATCTGTTCTGCTGTGGGCCACTGCCTAAATGGGATTGGGACAAGGAAAGGTGAGAAAGGTGAGGATGGAAGAGCCTTAGTAACACTCAGGCAAACCAAGGGACAAACGCCCACCCTCAGTAAGGGAAAAAAAAAAAATGACAAGTTTTTAGGATGTAAGGGAATAGGGAACAAATTAGGACGTGATTAGCACACTACATAAATCAATGGTGTTCTGCATTTTGACCTTTCTGTGTAGCTCAAATTTCCTCATTCTGAAACAGAAGGGGCAAAAGGGAATGTCAAAGATAGGGAGCAGCTTCTCCAGGAGGTCTGACTACTTTGACTAGGATGTTGTTGTCTGGAAAAAAGAAAATTATATAAAATATGATAAAAAGTCCAGATAAACCACATGAAGGCAGATATTTGACCTCTTGGTTTATAAAACCATGAGAGGGATGGTGAAGGTATTTTTTTTTTCTTGCCTGGCATGAGGATAGAGAATGTTTTTTGTTCATGTTCTCAGAAATAGCACATAATAGAGAAGAAATTTTCTGTGATAGTACCAGAGATATTCTCATGACGTAGCTCTGTACATGGCTAGTTGGAAAAATAATATAGAACATAACCTTCCAGTGTGCAAGGAAAGAAAAAGTACCACAAAACTAGAATTGCAAAATACTGCTACATTAGACCATTTCAGGAGTCGTCATTCTTGAAAATGTATAAAATTAAACAAGTTTTGAAGGCATATCAGTCAATAATGAAAAGGAACAACAGACTGAAAACAAACCAAATTTTAATTTCATAAACTTTTTATTTTAAAAGTATATGACAAGATTCATTAACAATTCTCTCTGAGAAAAGAGAAATGTTTAAAAAAATCTTAAAGGGTATAAAAATTATCCTTGTGTGAAATTTCAGATTAATTTTAAAAGTGTCTGAGATCTTTTAAGATGCGTAAGAATATTCAATAATTATGTGTAAGGCAATTTATCAAAGTCATTTGCTTTGCTGGAATGCATGTTTTAATATGCAAATGTGAAGCAAAATCACTACTACAGCTGCATATAAATACTATAGCTCCCTTCCTTCAAGTTAATTTCTATGTTGCCAATAGAGAAATGAGGGTGCTTTTTATTTAATACAGTTCATTTCATTATGGATATTATTCAGCTATACATTCTAAAATGACAGTTTGATTTGGTTACACTTGAATATTTTGAAGCTGTTTTGAGCTATAAAGCTCTAGTAGGCACCAATGTTTTAGCTTCCTGTTAATATTCAATATTATGCTCACAAATTGAATTAGTTGAGGAGCTGCTACTCCCACAGTAAAGATTCTTGGTATGAAATGTACAGCTTAGTGCAGATTTTGTGGTCTCAAAAAGAAGTGCTCTGGCTTTGTTTAGCAATTCTTTTATTTACAAGATGTAGTTTAAGATGACATGTCAAAGGCGATTCTGCTGGAGCATCTTTAGTGGAAGAAAATGCTGTATCTCTTTTGAAAGCATGAAAACCATTAGTTTTGAAAAAAATGTATTAAGAGAGCCTGAAATTCAGTGCTGAAATGGATCATTTCACTTCTGAGGAAATGTTCAGTTTGGGTCAGATGGACTTAGATTCAGTCTTCAAAATAGTGAATAATAATTCAAAAAAGCTGCTGTTGAATAAGACTGTTGTACACCACAAACAGGGCTGACCTTTTATTAATTCCAGAGCAGCCTGATTCTGGTGAAATTCCCCTGCAAGTTTAATTCAGTGCAGGTTGTGCTTCCAGAAACCCTTCACATGGGTGGCTGACACATCAGTGATGCTGTCTTGTAGTAACAGGAGTCTGCTTGTTTTTCTATTTACAGGAAAATGAAAAAACAAACAAACAGACTAACTCTGATGCAATTAATTAATGAGAAAAAAACCCCATAAGAACTATGTTGGAATTTTTATTAAGAGAAAGGAAGAAGATGATAAAATTAAGTTTGTTGTTTTATTTTTATTTGTTTTCCATGGGTTTCATGTGTTTTTAGGGGAAAAATAGAGGAAGAAAAGAGAAAGATCTTTGTGGTAGTAAGTCTCTATTTGCTTGGAGATGAGTTGTTAAAGTGATATAACTAATTCACTTCCTAGTCACTGCTTAAGTAGTGTAGAAATCAAATTTTAAGGGAAGAGCAGTGATGGATCTGTTGTGTGGCTTTTAATGCATTTCTCACAGCAAATGAGGATGTGGGAGGGGACAGGATGGAACCCACTTCCAAAACAAGGTTTGTGATGAAGGTGTCCAGGAGAATCTGTAGCTCCAAAGAGCTGCCTCCTTTCTCCATCATTCCCTTCAGCAGTGTTCTGAGGTTTCCAGGCACTCCTAAAAGACTCAAGCCCTTCTTAAGGCCTTGGTAGAATGAATCCTCATAACCCCCTGTCACCCTTATCAAAATTCTTCTTTCACCTTTACAGGTTCTAGTTGGGGACCCTCTGAGAGTTCCTATGGGAGCCCTAATTCAGAACATCAATTCTGATAAAGGTATCATCAAACTCTCTTCATTCTCTTTCCATGAGCAGCCAACCCGTGGCAATGGAAAGCACCTTTTTCTGCCTTTCTTCTGCAAAAGAGTTCCACAAAGACTACAAAATCAAGTCATTCAAGGGAAGAAGTTTTTTGGGGGCTGATTTTGAGCTGTGAACCCACAGTTAAGTCTTTGCTCAGCATCCTCAATCCCAGTCTCTCAGAGCTCATGAATTCCTCATTTCTCTAGAAGAGGTGCACGGGGTGTGCAGAGGGAATTCTGGTTTCAAACCACTGCTTCTTGCTCAGATGTAATTTCTGCTCCTCTATGGGCACCCAGGGCAGTGCTTCTCAAATCCATCTATTCTTCTCTATGAATGTCTTCAAGAGGATAAGCAGTTGTACTACACATAGGGATAGAAAGATGGTGAAGATGATCCCTGAGGACTGGATGATTTTTGAGCAGTCCTGAGTGGAACCTGGCCAAAGTCATCCTGAAGAAGGAGGACCCCAGAAACTACAGGCCGGTCAGTCCCACTTAGGCTTACTTCCTTAAACCAGGATTTACACATTTAACAGAACAATAAGATGAAAATAAAAAAAAATTCCAAGCAAGTCAAAATAAAAAAGAAGCTGTAAAGGATACAGAATAACTTTCAGGAGCCTTTAGCTACCACTAATCGTTACTGAAAAGAGCAATTCTAAATTTTAATTTCTTTATATTTATTTATTTATGGGCCAGTTTTAACTTGTATGCACTTTAACCCATGGCCACCAAGACACTTCTCCTGAAACAAGAAGAGTGGAATAGAAAGGTTATGAGAGCAAGTAGCAGCAGGTAAAAGGTGTAAGGAGCTGTTTCTCTTGGGTTTCAGTCCTCTTGTATTACATAAAGGAAATTAGCCTTAACAGAGTGCTGCTAGTCAGAAAAAACACCTCTCAGAACTGTGTACTTTTTATAAATTCCAAATGATTTTGTTTCCCCCATGGCTCTTCTAATATTTAACTTTAGGCAAATGTTTTTAAAAACTTCTCTTTCACTAAACTGATGTAAGTACTAGATAAATTATAGAGCTGCTGACCTCTTCATGTCTTATTTTAGGCATCCTTTATTTTAAAAGTTTTTAATCTGTAAACTAGTTTATATAGTTATAAATGCTTCCTAATTATTTTCTTTTCCTTTGTGAATGAAATAGGAATATATAATTTATGGAGAACTTAGGCAACTTCAAGACCTCAACATTTCCAGTTATATATTGATTGAAAACTCTTACTAAATACTTATTGAGGTAATTGCTTATAAAACATGATTCCATTGTGTTCAGTTCAGTGATGCCTCAGTTCTTTTTGCTTGTTTTTTGGGGTTTTGTTTTCTTTTTTTTTCTGTTGCAATTCATGTCTAAGTTGTGGAAGCTGAAGATATAATGAGATTAACATCGACATTACCTGTACAGTTTTCTATCATATATCCATACAAATTAGCAAACAAAACTTAATCCTCCAGTTGTGACGGGAATTGGTGAACAGAGTTATTTCTATCCATGGTAAATAAATCTCTACTGATAAGTGAGATCTAAAAAAGTAGTCATTAAATTGAGATGTGACATGGAGCACTACTGCACTTTCACTTCTCATGGATAAGAGTAGCACAGGCTACATTGGGAGAGCAAATGATGATTTGAAATGCATAAATACATTAAAGAATAAAAAAAATAAATTCACTCCTATTCTTAATTCCCTTCAGCATGGAGAACTCAAAATATGGAAACGAGGCAAGAATATCTGTTTTCTGTATACTAGCACACAACCTCAAATAGTATATATATAACAGAGAAATTTAAGCTAAAATCTATGATCAGTTAATTACTTTTACTGGATTAATATTGAAGATTTTGATTTCTCATAGCTCTTTTAGTGTAAAATTGAACACATAATTTCATAAGTTAAGAATTCACCAGCATTATTTATTCTATCATATAACCTAAATAGTTAATTTCAACTCCAATAAAATAAAGCTATATTTAATTTTGGATTTTGACCATGTGTTACTCTTGCAACAAATGAATCATTTCTCAATTAATTTTTAATATAACAGATAGCAATATTATGTGATTATGGTTTCTTAGTAATATTTTTCATCTTAAAAGGTAATGTGCCATTTTAGATTTTCTTTATTGGGATATGCTTGACAGTTTGAATTGTCTACATATGACAAGAAAAGTTATAAAACTGATTAAAATCACTAGTGTCTTCATCTCTCCAATTTTTAAAATCAATTTATCTTTCTTTATTTTTATATGATACTGATTTGTTACAAGTGTAGTGAAGCAGAATGTCCATTACACTTGCTTTAATCCAAATTATTGAATTTTGTATGGGTAATTGTTTTTACAGAAAGAAATATGAAAAGTAAGTCATAATCATTTTATCTTTCTGTAGAAAATACTGGAAGAGCAAAAACCTGGAATATAGATTTTGTGAAACAGGGTACAGCAAAATAGAAATATAATTACTGTGTTCAGGGGTAGAATGCAGAACATTTTGTCTGCTAATAAAATAGGTTAATTTTTATTTTCATTTCACTTAATTCCAGAAGCACAAAACTGCAGCCTAAATTTTGTGGTCTTCCCCTGAGATTCTCTTCCATAACATATTTTCATGCATTGCTGATGCCATTACTACTGAGGCAAGCAAGGGTAGCTGACCATTAATGCAAAAA
The DNA here is from genome assembly GCF_021018805.1 of Prinia subflava. Lineage (NCBI taxonomy): Eukaryota > Metazoa > Chordata > Aves > Passeriformes > Cisticolidae > Prinia > Prinia subflava. The sequence goes on along the minus strand of NC_086249.1, from coordinate 12,146,492 downwards.
GAAGATGAGCAGCAATGTGATATTGAGGAATCTTTATTTTCAGGTTTTCTACCATTGTTATTTTAAAGTTCTTCTGTAAATCTGACAAAGACTCAAGTGTATAACGTTCTATCCTTTCAACCAGAATAATTTATTCACAATTTCTATATAAAATATTCCTGCATGCAATGATCTAAATGATCTTTAGACCCTCTAAATGTGTGCTTTAATAGTCTTTTTATTTTAGTCTGTTGTGGTTCCTTTCAACAGCTGAGCACTTTGTCACATTTCTTCTTTAATACCCATTCCTCATCTTGAAACTCTTTAAAAAAATATAATCCAGCTACAAAAAAAAAACCCAAAATGAACAAACAAAAAAACCCCTACAAAACACAACAAAAACCCCAACAATGACAACAATAACAACAAAAAACAAAACAAAAAAAAACCCCACAAACCTGGAGAAAACATGCCATAAATATAGTTTAGAGTTACTTAAACATATTTACATAAGGTTAGAGTGTCCTTCAACAACCACAGTATCCCTTAGCAATTGAGCATGAAAAAACATCCACTGAATATTCTGATTTCTTTTTCTAATGTTAGCTTTTTTGCTGTTTAGACTGTCATTGCTCATGAATCTGTAACAATAAGATCAACAGCAGATTAAATGTCCTTTGGTTTTTGGGAAATATTTTCCTTTTCTCGACAGTTTTTGGTACTGCAAATAAAATTTAGCCTTTATTTTCTTAGGTCAACAAAAATCAATGGTTAATTCAAAATTCAGGTTAATCTGAGGGGTAGGAGGTTATGTTGGTAGAACTGGAAGCAAAATTTAATTTGAGAAAGGGAAAGTTTTGATGTTTGTTTGCTTGAAGGTTTTGAAAGTGCCCAAAGCGTGATTTTTGCTTTTTCTTTTGTTCAAATGCCCTGAAAGTTTCCACACTGAGCCATCACTCACAAAGATTGTGGGTTTTTTCCAGTGGGACTCGGTGCCACCTGAGATCTGCTGGGGGCAAGAAGGTGAGGAGGTCTGGAAGGAACAGAATATATTCCCTGGTCCAATTTGCCAACAATGCACTACCCCAGGTAAGAGAAAACTTCCAAACCTACACTGTGTAATCAGAAAATCCTGATTGCTCACGAAATGGTTTGCTGCAAATTCAAGTTACACTGACAGGATTCACAAACTAAAGGGATTCAAGGTAGCTGGACAAAACACACGGAACAAGGAAGAAATATTTTCTTTCCCTAGTGTACGTTTGAAAGATAAGATAAATTTATAATATTATACTGAATATTTCCCAAGCAGACCTTAGGTTTCTGTTTGTTTATTTGCTTTTATGTTTTCCATACATCTGGTTTTTTGCCATTTTTCTTCTCTACATTGGCTTATGGAAGACTTTGGGGATCTGCTGTACTAAAAACAAAGTCCAGAAGCAGAAAAAGCCCTGTGCAGCACAGGGGTGAATAATCCCTGCCCCAGAGTGCTCCCAGGGGAAGACTGAGGTGTGCTGCAGGAAGAAAAGTAGCAGGAGGTACTTTGGTGTGGTGGAGGCAAAGTTGAGACAGTGACAAAACTGAGAAAGTGAAGCAGAATTCTTGCTTTTCAATGTTTTTAGGCTGAACTTTCTATGTGAGTAATTGGCATGACAATGTCTAATCATACCAACAGCACTTGAAGCTCTGTGTCTGAAAATCAGACTCTGAGATGTGCTGCTGGATGAATTCAGTGAAAGGAACTTTTTTTTTTTTTTCTTTCCTTATAAGCAGATAGCTCAGCTCTCTGACAAAAATACCCCCAATTAGATGTTTAAAACAGACTGAAAATTGCTTGATGAATGTAATAAAGTTTTCCTGGGATTCTTGTGAATAAACTAATTTGCTTGAATGTTCATATAAAACAACTATAAGGAGAAAACAACCACAGAATGAATATTTTATTGATATGAAAATCTGTGAAAATTCTTATTGGAACATCACTTTATTGTTTTTATATTTTGCTTGCCTGAGGGTTTATCTAAGCAGTTTCTCTTTAAAAGTGATTTCTGTAGTATTTAGTATTTAAAAATACTTGGTTGTTCTGCTGTTTGTCATTTGTGTAAATTTAATTTGACTTGTATCTCTCAAAATCCAGTTTTCATGGGGTTTTTTGCTTTTGATTTTCTAGTATGATAGCAGACTCAATGACTCTTATAGTCCAGTCCAGGATTTAAATTATTCTAAATATAAAGGTGAAAATATTATTTTCTTGTTATATTGCAGTTAATATCTTGCTTTCTGATAAATTATCTTGTTTTCCCTAAAACAAGAAATGTCTCTATCTGCAGTACACATGACCTGTCACCAAAACCATAACCAGAGCACATGCCCTTTGTGCCTTCATGAGGTCAATGATCTGAGAACCATTTTTCCTTCTTTTGTTGGTGAGCACTATGAAAATACTGCTAATTACTGCTGACCCATCTGTGGCACTGCGAATTCAATCCCACAACTTGAAGCACAAACCCAGCAACAAGCTAATCCCTTGCTATATCATTACACATCCCTCACCCTCCTCTCGGGACCCTGGGGGAGAGGATTAAAGCCTTGACACATTTGGAAGGGATTGAAATGACCTATGAACCTTGTAGTTAATCTCTGATGTCTGAAATCAATGGAAAAACCTCTCATAATTGGTATTTTTTTTTAGCTAATTTCATTTGTGCCAACACACTCTGTACAATATTTTCTGCTCTTTGACTCGGAAGAAAAAGGTTGATGGGGAAAAAGAGGCAAGGGAAGACAGTATTATAAAACCAGAGGGTCAAATAATTGTGACTTTACTTGCCCAGGCAAGCAGGGGGTGTCATCAACAGTAAATGCTGCTAATCATTAATTTTCTTTGTCAGAAGATTGTGTATTGGATTTTTCATTGGTCTTTCCACAGCTATTGTGTAAACAATACAAAGCACTCTTGTTTTTTTACCCCCTGGTTTTAAAAGAGATCTGCTAATTAGATAATTTGTGTCATTAGGACAAGTCTGGGGATTTTTCTTTCCTTAAGGGAAAAAGCTCTTTTGCAATCTCTGCACCCTTGGAGTCTGTTGAGGTTATTCCTTATCAATTTAGCAGTTTTTCAAATGTTTACAGCAGGGTTTGGTTGTTTTTTGGTTTTTTTAAATACCATTCAATTCTAATCCTCTTGTGTCTTCATGCTACTGCAAAATGATCTGTCATAGCACTGATTAGGAACTCCTGCATGAAAATATGAAGCTTACTTTGTTCTTACTTTGTTCTTTGAAAGGTATTTTGAGCCCTGGCTGATGTTTGGTAGCACTCCTTCAGATCAAACTGCTCAATTTCACTAGAGGCACTTTAAAAAAGCTCCAAACTTACGTTTCACTTATTGTGCTTTACTAATTGTGCTTTTAATACACAAAATTTTACTTTTCTAATTTTGACTAATTTTGCCCTAACCCTAAGACTAACCTCTTCCTGCTTCCTCTTTTCTTCAGCAATTGCATGGCACCGTCTTCAACAATTTTCTACTCGTCTAAAAATCTCATAACTTTAGTAGAAACAGGAAATCTTAATTGAATGCCTAAACAAGACTGCTTAGCACAATGTCTAGTGAATTGCTATCAATATTCTGCTTTCTTTGGCATGAAATAAGAATAAAGTATGGCAAGGGCTTGGTGGAACCTCCTGAACTACCAGTGCTGCTACCACCATGAGCCTTTATTAAAAAAAAAAAAAAAACAACCAAACCACACCCTATAAATTAAAAGGAAAAATGCATTGATTGTCTTTAAAGTAGAGTTTTTTCAGCAGAAATATTCTCCCCTGCTGTCTCATACTTCTGCAGCTGTTTGTGTATTCTCCAGCATTAGTCTTGATTCAAAACCAGGGTTTATTGACCTTGTGGTAACAAATTAAATGACTGGCCTTCTGTGTTATACAGCTACAGAAAGGAAAATCAATTCTCCCTCACGCTCCATAATACACCTTCACCCTCCTTAGGAGATTTTAGTGAGGACAAGTCTTTTAGCCCCTTGAAAGATGTTCTTGGACAGTTGGGTTTGTGCTTCCCTAAGAATATCTATTCATTTTTTATTCTGGTTGTTTCAGGTCCCATTATGGTGTTTTTCTTAAAGGGAGCATTAAAGCACTGTCTCATCTCGAGGCTGTTATTGAGCAAAGGGTTCTAATAGTCAAACCTCCCCTGTTATAGCAAAAGTACGTGAAATAGTTCTTCCATTTAGGATATTATTTTTTTAAAAATATGAGTTAGACAAAGTGGCATCCACATTCTCTTGTTTTGGATTTTTTTTACAGCTTCATCACTCACTTCTATTGTTTTTTGATTGATTTGCTATTTATTGGCAGTTGAGGAATGTTATCAGGCCTTTTGCATAGGTTTAATCTTGTGATGGAAATCATATATTTAAAACTAATAAACATTGCTCTTTCAAGAACAGCCTTAACATTTCCAGCTTTGAATAAGTTTTGTTATTATTTTAATTTATAATAAATTTAAGTGGGTTTTGCATGAAGACACTACTGAAAGTAATGTGCATAATAAGATATTCTTGAGAAGCACAACAATTTAAATACTTTGCATTCAATATATGAGACAAGAATGTATTAAAAAATTCCATTACTCTTCCTTACAAATAAAGACATCAATAGAAATATGATGAATATAAATATGAATGATGAAAAAAAAATCCGCAAAAATAAAAATCTGATCATTAAGGTAGATTTTCTTCCTCAACCAGATGAAGCTGCAGTTTCTTGATCTTATAAATAACTAATAAATAAACAATTGCATTTGAAATTTTCTACATCAGCTACACAATCTGAAAATAATTACCTATTCTCTTCAGGGCTTGGCTGGAACTGGAATACATATTATATTAATTTGTTTTCTTTCATTTTTATTATATTTTCTATAACTCTGATGTTCATTAAAATTACTATTCACTTCCTATGGGAAGATTAAAGGTTTATTTATTTTCCTCTTACTTATTGATAATTGGCTTTTTTTTTTTTTATTTTATTTTTAAATGCAGCTACCTCCTCCACAATGGAATCTGAGCACAGGTATTTATAACCCCAAACACTGAACACCAGTCCTAGCACTGAGCTGACAGAATGGGTTCCCTAAATATTTTTGGATAGTGACATGCCTGAAATGATATTTATACCCTTTTCACAATGTGAAAGAAGAGAGAGAGGACAGGACAGGACAGGACAGGACAGGACAGGACAGGACAGGACAGGACAGGACAGGAATGTTTATTTGGAATATTTATTTGTTCTGTTGTCACAACTTCTGCTGGTAACTTATTCTGTAGCTTGGGAAACTCAAGAAAAATGTCTTATCATAGACAGCTTTTACATCACCTTTTAAACCACCTGATGATTTGAATATTCTTCAATCCAAATGAACTATAAATGTGGATTTTACATCTGTGCGACATGGCTGTACTACCTATTTGTAGGGAATTAATCTTTCCTTTCTATACAACCTCTGTGAAATCTAATTATCTTGGTTGCTTTCAATTGTTCTGTTTCCCTTAACCCCATAAATCTCCTCTCTACATCTTTTACAAGTAACATGAACATCTTTTGTCACATTTGATGGGCAATGGGAGTACCTATTTCTCAGTAGAAACCAGCAATTTTGTAGCCTCTGTTAGATTTTCTCCCAGCCCTTTGCAACACATAAACACACACACACAAACACACAAAATTACAATGTTAAATTCTATGGTGCTTTCTTATCTGCCTCATCCTTACCATTAAAGTCCCGGGTAACACCAATATTTGCAGGTTTATTGCAAATGGTAAAGAAGAGTTGTACACAAGCTCTTTATGTTTTCTCTGTTTTAACTATCTTTCTTTAGTTTGCTTCTCCCTATGCCCTTTATTAACACTGACAATAAAAGAAGGCAGAATCTGGTAATTAGATTCGCAACCCAACACAGTTCAATTGTGGAATTTGTTGCATACCTGTGGTAGCTTGGGACTTCAAACAAGCAAACAATTCTAAGTTCTAATTCGCTGCACTTGAACAAGGTGAGATTTTCCTTAATTAGACAGAAGTGAGCATGCATGGAAAAATATTGTTTGATTTAAACAGACTTAAAAGATGAGGTGTGCTCTGTGGGTAACTGATTTATTTTTTTTTTTAAATCTGTGCCCAGGGATTTTTCACCTTTATTGCTTAATCCTTATCAGCTCCAGAGGTGAGCACTGAAGAAATGTGATACAGCAAACAAACCAGGGTAGGTGAGATACAGGCAACTTGCAATTTTATAATTCTGCTGGCTGCTAAAACTTGAAAGGTGGACCCTGAGCTTTCCTCTCTCAGATAACACCCAGGGAGCATCTCAGCACAAATTCTACCATAACACATGACTAGACAATGCTGGAGCTGATGGAGACATTTTAATTTGTTTAACAGGGAACAATTTCACCAAGAAAAACTTATTCTGAACAGCTTAGATGCTTTTTGATGCTTGTTTAGTGCATAATGTTACAATTTGCACGTCTATTTGTCACTCATGTTTATAAACTTATACTCAAAAATAAAGTCAGACTTTACCTTCTGGCCCATGAAAATAAAAATGTAATTTTTTAAAAAAATATTTTCACCAAATCCTGTTGTTTGACCTTCATATTTATTCAATTCACTTCAATTGTTTGTGATTATTGTTTATGACTAACAATACCTGTCCAGGTGATTTAGGATTGAGCCAGGGACTGCTTGTATAAAATTTACCTCTACAATCCATGTCAACTTTCCAAAACAAAGGCCCATATTTATTCATTTTTTCTTCATACTCTATATCAAAACTTATCCCTGAAATGCCAAGTTTCTAAATTACCATTTGGATTTGCTTATATCTCACCAGCTCTGATGGCAAAGTTAGGTAGGTTTTTTTTAAAAAATGAAATAAAAAATAACTCATATCTTATTACAATAAGATATTGTAATATCTTTAAATAAAGTTTAAATGCTTTTATTTGAGTTTCTGACACTTAAATTCTTTAATTCATTTTATTTCAAAATATATATCTGAAAATATATACATTTACCTTGCAGCTTATACAGACACTTTAGTCTGAAGGAAGGTTACATCATCCATTGCTGCAACTGAATTTTTAATCCCCACATAACTGAGCTTTGGATTCAGTAGCAGCTATGATAAAATCTTCAACAGCATTAAAAAAAACCAATTCTGATGAAATAACAGCTTAGGTCTTTGATTAAGACTTGGAAACAAGCTTTCAAAAATTGGAAAATAACCCAAAAAAATATGCCTGTGGTTTCTAAGGTATCATTTAAAACTATTTAAAAGTCTCAAATGGTCATTGGTACTTGAAGAAGACTGCAAAGGCCACTGGTTTCTTCCTGCATGAAAGGCTTTAGTGAAAGATACTTCCTTGGTTTAGGGAAAGCATTAAACTCATGTGTAATTTTCTTATTGCTGTTAATTTTACAAGAAATACACACCTGATACTCGTACCTTTAGGTGTTGCTTTCAATTAATAGGTGCAGACATCTCAACAATGGGGTGAAAAAATAAAGAAATTTTCTTCTTTCCAGTGGATGAAAATGGAAATGTTTTTATTCATATTTCAACAGTTTCAGGTGAGGTAACATTGCATTGGGACTCATGATTAATTTATTAGGAGAATATATTTGTGATGAGAACCATGGAAAAAGAATAAATCCTTTTTCTTTTTTCTCTTTTTACTTTATTTTACCTAGATCACTTGGTTTTTAACTAAATTCATTAATTAAATGAAAAACCAATGAATAAGATCCTGCTGTTAAATAGTCTACCAGTTTCTGTGAAGTGCTACTAGAAACCAATACTTTCTATTTTCTTTGTGACTTGGGGGAACCTAACAAGGCCTGTATTTCTTTTAAAAATATGCAATTACCTTTTGGGCTGTGTTTCAGTTTTTGTGGGGTTTTGTTTGTTGGTTTTTTTTGGGGGTGTGGGCAGGGTTGGTGGTTGTTTTATTTATTAATATTAAACCCTTTAAAGAAATATATTTGAAAAGCCTCTAAACATTCAATATCAGTAGAAATTAATTTGTATGGATGCAGAGTTAATTGAATATTCTACCATACTTTGCTTTAATAAGTATTTTTCTGGTAATATTTCAAGAAATACATAATGCACTTTACAGCTCAGCATGGATTTTCAACTTAATGACTTTCCTCTGGTTACGAGACTGTCTACTTCAAAATGATTTGTTGAGAAATACAGTAGTTCCTTGGGTTTATCTCATTTTTGAATTACTATAGGGGTCCAAAGCACTATGAGATGCGTCAATTAAATATGCAAGATGGGACTGAATGCTCCTCATGCTGTTCCCAGGTTATTTAGAGGCATTTTTATTTAAAAGTAAGTCTTTTTATTCAGGCTGTTTTCAGAACAGAAATGCAACTTCTTTTCCTTGAATAACAACTTTCATATTGAGTTGGATAATCTGCAGAAACTCATGTGGAATGAGACAGGAATGGGAGTTTGCAGAGCACATCCAACCCCTGATCAAACACAAAGTACTGGAGGCTCTGTTCAATGCCAATGAAGACGTGAATGGCGCCCACCTGAACAAAATTACAGCACTCCTTATTCAATCGGTTTCTAAGACATAAAATTTCAAAGGATGAAGTGTCAAATGGATCTTGTCCCCTCTTTAAAATGAGTACAGGGGTGGAAAGGAGGGTTTGTGCACCAGCTCTGCGTTTCTCATCTGTATTTGAGCATCCATTGGGTGCCAGCAGGAGATCTGTCCGTTCTTCTGGCAGCTTGGCAAACTGGGGGTTATGAGATGTTAAATGTGCTGCAGCAGTCCCTGGATGAGCTCAGAGGAGATTGGGGTTCCTTTAAGTGTGTGCGTGCATGGGGAAAGGAATTCTACATCCAGCTATCACTGGAACTTCAAAATATAAGATGGTATCAGTATGACTGAACTTTGTTTTCTGTACCTTTATCTTTTAGAAAAACTTTGAATGTTGTGATTCCTGGCAGAGAAAGAAGACCTATCTTTAGTACAGAAAGGACAGTATGAATTGTTCCCTTAAGCCTAGTTTTAGTGCTAATTCAGATGTGAAACATGCGGCTAAATCTGACTTGATTATTTAAACATCCACTAATAAAGCAACGTCCTTACCTCGACCTAGGTAGGAAGTATTTGCAGACCCCGACCAGTTCTGCAGTTGGGAGCCACTCCTGCTACATGCAGAACTCCCTGAGGTGGGGGTCTGAAGAGCACAGTGTGTTTTATGGGATTATCCATCTGGAGGAGAAGGTATCCTTAAACACTTGGAAATTTTGCTGAAAGTACTAAGTGTGTGCAGTGACCATGATGTATCAAACCCCTATGTGAGATTTTGGTCAGAGCAGTTGTAATTTATATCCAGTTCCTGACACATTTAAGAGCTCTGCTTTTAGAAGTACATACCTAAGAAAAAATTGACAGTTTGTGGCTAAGGTTTTCTTCAGCTTATCTTTAGCCTCCTTTTTTAATCAACCTTAAAACCGTTATTAGCTTTTATTTTCTCATAGTAATAGATATAAATTTTTTTTGTTGCTAGCTTTCTTACTACATACTTAAAAATCGAGATGATTAAAACAGAGATTCATTTCCTGTGGATAGCAGCAGGAGCATCATCATTACATGTGGATTCCCTTTTTATGTGCTTAAAGCTTTCTCTGGCACTACTGTCATGCATTTCATAGACTGATCCAGCCTCCCACGTTTGCCAAAAACGAGGCAATTAAAATGTTCTTGTGAACAACTGGCATAAGCGTGCAGAGTCTGGAGCATCTGTGGCCTAGAAACCAGGGAGATGACTTATTAATGAAATGAATCATTAGATAATAGTCTCCCATGAATTTTAAATGGAGTTTTCTAAAGTTCTCATGGGTAATAGGATGTGAAGTGACTTGTATTGACTTATAAAGAAAAATGCAAGGTGCTTTAGCAGAGAATTAGCTTAATAAGAGAATTAATTTTCTAAATACACCTCTCCAGAGTTAGTTTGCAATACAATTCTAGTGTAATTTCTGTTCTCACAGTTGATGTTGCTCTACAGAGCTGACACTCCTACCCTCATGACACTCTTATCATCAAATTGCAGCCTGAGTAGTGGTGCTGCAATCCACCAAAGTAAATTTTCCCTCAGCTTTTAAGTGGGGACCAGGATTGCTCATCTTGGTTCAATTACAGCAATTACTGAAACAAGTGGGCTGGATGCTGATCTGATTTCACCTTCATATAGGCAAAGTCTTACATTCTCCAATACAAATAAAAAGAGTCAGGATCTGACCCAGAGGATCCATCCTCAGGAGAAAAATAAGCAGGATTTTACTCTTGCATAAAACTCACCCTCACTTCCCTTGTCTGGCAGGTGCCATTGCTGTTTGTTGGTGAAATTCATGTTTCATATGATTCAACAATTCCAGAATGTTACAGAAAACAAACTTCAACACTTTAGCCAAGTTTATTAGTAACAAGTCAAAATTTAGTTGATAGTGTTAAAGAACTGTACTATAGAGGTACTTTAGAGGAAGAAAGACTAAATGTTTCCTTTCTCTGTTGTGAAAACCTTGGTGCTTTTCCGGTAGCATAAAATTCTTTCCATTCCACTGAACTTTGTCCTATTGCACAGAATTTCCCAGGAACATGTTCTCTAAAACTGTGCATGTAGCATAGTACTGTATAATGAACAAAGTTTTCTAGAAGAAAATGTCCACACTTTTTCTTTTCTGTTCAATTCAATTTCTTCTCATAGGACCCAATATTTTGAGGCAAAGTATTGTTCTCCGTGGCTGATGAAGCAGTGCATATTAAATGAATAAACCTATAAAGTCTTTGTCTGGAGAACTGTGTTATTCTAACCTGTAGATTCTCATTTAGGTTCCAGTTTCCTAACTCAGGTTTGGTTCCTACAGTGTCTTTCATAATGGAGATGAATGATTGGCTAAAAAAGGCTAAACAAATGATTTCCTGATGGAAAAATTTATTTTGAGGATTTATGGAATATCATTGGATTTTATATTTAAGCTCCATCTTAGGAGAATAAATGTAGTTTGTGATCACAGGTAATTACAGAAACCAGCAGAACACCAGAAACTGCCTTTTGCCCTCTCAGCTCTGAGAATCAAAATTTCCAACTCAAGGCAATGCACAAAAAAAAAAAAATGGTTTTGCTGATGAATTTGAACAGAACTAGAGCAGAGTCCTGCAGCCAGTTAGGTTAATAAGAAAAAATGTTATTACCTTTTCCCCCGAGGGTGCCATTAATTTAACCCTGGCAAGCTATCATTAGTGCTGTGTGAAATGACTAATTCTCCCTCAGGAGCTGCTCACACATGAGGTGAGGGGTTTTCCATAAGTGTTCACAAGCCTTATGTGTGAATCATAGGTTGGACTTTCAGTGCTAGTGCTAGGAAAAAGCTGCATGTGGATTGCTGCTTTGCTTTCAGTGTTGTGACCTTTAAAACACTTCAGAATTAAACCTTCAAGACTAAATTGAAGGAAAGAATCGAGCACCTTTACATCTCAAAAATGCTTGCTCTTTCTTGCTCTTACTTCCTTGCACTTGTCTACTTCTTAGAAGAGCCTTTCCACTTTTCCACTTTAAGTTTTTTTCTTAGTCCAAAGATTAAGCTTCTGTTTTTTCAGTTTTATTACACTGCTGCTTTTCCACATATTGTGTATGAAATGCATTCATAAATGGAATGCTATTTCTTAAGCATTCATAACAATAAAAACTCAAGTGCTGCAATTAGTAGACTAATGCCACTGAAGAAATCCAGAAAGGATTCAAGATATTTATTTGCAGAGGAAGGTCAAAAGAAACTAACACTAACTACCGTACCCCAAATTTCTTTAAAAACCAACCAACCAATCAAACAGACAAACAAAAAACACCCTAAGTTGCATAATTCAGCTTGCATAGCAGCAGCAAATAGTTGGAGAAGAAGAAGAAAGAAAAAATGAACCTGTGGTCTAAAATCAGAACAATTGCCTGAAAAAAATGTATGATTTATTCTTTACCCATTGTAAACAACCTGGTTTGTTGAAGTTAGGCTGGTAATTAATTATATGGCCATTTATTGGAAAAGTGGTGGAGGGAGAAAAAGAGATGTGACAGAACTACTTACTTTTTGAATGGGAGCTGCTTTTCGGTGGGAGGTTTGTTGTTAGTTCGGTCTGAGGTTTTGTAGGTTTGGTTTGGTTTGGTTTTTAGTTAGTATTTTGCTCTGTTGAGATGGTTTTGTAGTGTTGTTCTGTCTTATTCTGTGTGCAGGCAGTGCCAAGGACATGCCAGAACCGTCTGGGGGCAGGGTGTCAGATGTTGGCAGCAATGGCTTTGCCTTCCCTTGCTACTTTTCTATGTCACTTAGGAGTAAAAAAGGCCACTCTGCTCTCAGTCTCCAAATTATCTGACATTATTTTTCAGAAACAGATTGACAAAAAGTACATCACAGGGTTTGAATTCAGTAGCCCTGATGCTGTGTTCCCAACTCGGAATGCTGCATTGTGCTCTAGTCCTATCAATGCCTTTTAGATTTTCAGTGTGTGTAGGTGACACTGCTAAGGAAATATTAAGGAAAGTCTAGAACACATCCAAATCCAACTCTTCTTGAAAGAACAAGACTAACACTTTCAGTGAAAAACTGCCAACACCGGAGCAATTGGGGAAATAAAGGAAAACACAGTCAGAGGTTTCTGTAGAGACAGAACATACCTCTGATCATCATAAAAAGTTTAGGCATTTATGAACTCCTGAATATGCTGAAAACAGCAATACTTCCTGAAAAGGCTAGTGACAGAAACTATTATTGATTGAACTGACACGAGCTGATTCTTAATGCAAGATTCTAAAATTATCACTAATGACAATATTCATCAACTAAAAAAAAAAAAAAAAAAAAAAAAAGTCCACCCCTAAATATTCTCTTGATGTTTAGGTTTAGGTTTACACTGAAAACTTGTTTTACAGAGCTTTTTAAAACTTCTAAATTTTGATAGCATTTGACGTTTACGTTGTATTTCAGTTCTTCTGTCCATATAGTTGTGTTGCTTTGGTGAAGATGTAACTTCAAAACATTTGTATTTTTAAAGCTATTTTTTCTAAACAAAATAACAACTGCAACGACAGGAACAGGACAGTAGAATTAATTACATTATTGATTTAAAGAGATTTTTTTTTCACTCCTGCGAAGTTCATAAAATTATAAAGTAACCTCCTACTGTTAAATAGAGTGAGAAAGAAATTATGTGTATATAAATGAATAATTATAAGTGAATATTTAATCCACTGAATTATGTCTTCAAAGGGCACCTTATCAAACAGTAATCTTTAATTTTTGGAGGGGAAATAAAAACAAATATTTCTCTCTCTCAATTGTCTCTTCCTTTCTCTCTTCCCTTTTATCCCAAATCTACTGCCATGTGCTTATAGAGTAGGTGAGGGACTAGCATAATGAATTTCATGCCCAATATGCAATTTACTAATAAAACTTTGGATTTTTCTGTGGACACTGCCATTCCTTTCAACCATGAGCATTTATGAATATGGGTGGGATGTCACAAGTAGAAATATTTTTATCTTTATATGTGAATACACATGACAATGAATATATCTTTGTAAGAGCTATGATCATCATGAAATATTTTAATATTTTAAAAAAATTTAAAAATCTAGTTTCTACAAAACTATGTAAAGACAAAATTCTGTCCCCATCTAAATATGCTTAAAGTTTCTAAAAACAATTGCAAAACTAAGACAGGACTCTTCAATTATGACTTTATATAATTAAAATTTTGCAGATTCTGAGTTTCAGGTTTTCAGCACCAAGGGACAGACAGTCATTTCTTCTGACAAATTTATCCTATGTCTAGTGGCAGTGCTGGATGATTTAATGTGTATATGAGACTCCCAAGAAAGTGGCAAAATGGAGTTTAACAAAGCTCCAGAAGCTCTGGATATGAGAGTAGGAATCCTGCAAAATCTTGTGAAAAGCTTCTGGCAAATCTGTTGCAATACAGAACACATTTTATCTCTGCAAGTAGGAACTAGGAGCCAAGAATTGAAAATCAATTATAGGAAGCACCATAAATCCAATCAAGAAAGGAGAGAATGCCATAAGATGCTGCTGAGAGAGCCAAAGAAGAGTTTTGCTTGAACTTTGTGCTAACATTTAGTCATTAACACGGTGAAACCCCCACCTGTAGAATCCCCCATCTCATATAAACTCCTTCCCCATAGAGGATGCAAAGCAAAATACTTGAGGACTTTCATAATCAGTAAAATGAAGTGGAAACAAAGGAAGTTGTAGCCAGTGCTTGGAGATTCAGCTTGCTGCATATGTGGGAAATGTTGACCCTTCCCTACTGGAAGTGTACTAAAGCAAGTAGCTGGCACACTGAGGCTGTGCTGGATGTGTGGATTTACCACCTAGCACCCAGCTCAACACAGACTTGAAATAAATATCTCGACTCTGTGTGTGGATTGGCTTCTTGCATACCATGCAAAACAGCCCATGCTTGGGACAACAAATCCAGGTTGCGCTTTTGCCAGGAAAACAGAGATGGATTTTATTCTACTGTCAGGTACAAACCAAGAGAGGAAAGCACAGTATAATTTATACTAATTTATGTCAAGGAGGACTCTCCCTCACCCCCGCCCCTCCAAAGGAAACAAGTTCTAATTGCAAGTCACTTTGAATAATTTCACATTATTCAAGTCTTTTGGATATTGTTATTCAAGTCAGCCCTTCTGTTGCTTGCATATCTTTGTGTTGAGTGGCAGCTGTTTCTTGCAATTGTGTGATTTTTTTTTCCTGAAAATAATCCAGGATGAAAGAGCAAACCTTGTAATTAAAGCCCTGTTCAGCATAGTGAAAGAGAAATGGCACATGTGAGAGCTGATTACCTGGGGGACTGAGAGCTCAAAAAGCTGAAGAAAACATGCCTGAAGAGAAAGTAGAGATCACTCTTTCCTCGGGAAGATGCAGAAAGCTGAGAGGAATGAGAGTCCCCTATTTGAGAGATTTGGGATTTGAAGAGCCCGAGCACACCCAAATTCTGGGGGTGGTTGATCGGGTCTCTCTCAGCTCTGTCCTTCTGGGCAGCTGCTGCTGCTGCCTGCCTGCAGCCCTGCTCAGAAGAGGGAGGGGAGATGCTGGAGTTGTGCTGCTTCAAGCCCTGCTCCCACCTCCAGGCAGCGAAAAGGGGAAATTTGCCTCCTGCCTGCCCCAAGTGCAACTCCCATGGTGGTCCCAGGTCCCAGCAGTTCCAAAGGACCACACTGATGATTGGTGTCTTCACAGACCGTGCTATTGGCTCTCACCAGATCAGGACAATGTTTGCGTTCACCTGTCTGGAAACAAAAATATTTTCATCTTTTCTTGAAGTGGAAATATGTTTTTATGTGTAGGAACATCCCTGCAATGGAAGGTTGCTTTGAGGATGGTTTCAGCTGGTGTGCATTTGATCAAAGCTGAGTGGAGGATTATGTGGTGGACCATAAATACAAATGAAAAGGAAAAAGAACACAGAAATAATAGATCAGACTTTTAAAATCATCTGCTCTTTCCTGTGACAATATTGCTTTCTGTTGTGTCATGATACTTCCTACGTTATTTATTAGGAGATTTCAACCAACATGAAGGATGTTGTTATGCTAAGACCTGTTGTTAATAAAAGATCCAATAATCTATCTCAGTGTGTATTTAAAATAACTCTATAATTACAGCTGATGAGAGAGATTGCTAAACATCTTTGCTCTGTAGAACTTCAGTCATTTGTCTTGAAAATACAAACTGACTCCCAGGGTACACTATTGAAATGTGAGCACACCTGGGGAGCAAACTGAAAGGCTTAAGCTTCTTTGTTTAAAACAATTCTTCAGAAAGCAACAAAAGACTTGCCCAATCAAGTCATAGATCAGTAATGCCGTCTCTTTTTGTATTTTTAGCATCATGTATTAGCATGCCTGTAGTAGTTAATCTGATTCATTTTCTTGCTACATTCTGCACCTCACAAATTTTGCATACTAAGATAGTATTGGAATTCTAGTAAAGGTTTGTTGGCTTTTTTTTTTTCCTGAGGGAGGATGATGATGTGGGTGACTGTGCATTAAAAAGTTTATCAAAAGCAGACTAACTGCCTGTGAAACATTACTGAGAGCATACTAACCAAACTGGGTTTTGTATAGGTGAAAACCTTGGCTCTGATGTGATCTGGTCGATTCCCCTACAGCCTGCCAATTTCCAGTCACAGGCAATGAGTGAACGCTTGGTTCAGAGACAAACGCTGCAGACCCAAAAATATTTTGTCTTCATTTAAACCTTAATCCATTTAAATGGGATCTGCACTGTAATAGTGGCATTAAATCACACAAACGGGAATAGTGTTAACAACAGGACATTATCTTTTATTGAGGGCAAGCAGCAGGGGTGCTGCTAATGAGGACATCACCAATTGATCAGCTAAAGGTCAATCTAAAAGGATTCCTGCCCTCTGCCTGTCCCCCGCCCCAATATTTTTTCACTCTGTGCTCCTCTGCCTGGATCCTTGATCATTTTTATCAATCACACTGGTCTAGGACAGGAGACATCTTAATGCAAAGTCTGCATAATGTTTACAAAAGTACAGATTTGATTAACTGGGAAATCCTGTTTTCCTCCTCCTGTTTTAATATCTTGCCATTTTCCCTAAAGTTTCTTGTCATTTTTAAATCTTAGCACAAAAGAAACCTTTGATGGTATGAATTCCTTGGTGACTGGTAGGTTTGGAATAAAACTTGGAAAATTATTCACTATCCTTCATGTATTATGTAGCTATCAAAGGCAAGAGCTTCTTAATTCAATGTTGAAAATTACAGGTACACCTCTTTAAAACACTTCTTGATTGCAAAAATATAAAATAAGTAAGATATAATTCATTGCTTACAATGGTATTTTAAAAATTAGATTGATTAAACCACAACTTATCCCATAGAAAAATTAAATTTAGATTTTATCATAAGCATTTAATTATTTCTCCCATTCTCAAGCTTGAGCCATATATTGGCTATAACATGGTACCCAGAAAGATATTTTCTCTTTCTTTAGTGGAGCTGTCAGACTCACATGGTTTCTTTCCACAGGAACTGTCTGGTGTGGTGTGGCTGTGCACTTGCCAAGGAATGAGACCTTGAGAATCAACTAAAAGAAACAGAGTGTTTTCCTGCACCTCACTGGGAAGATGCTGCTCTGTTTGAAGTTGTGTATCACCTACTTAGCTATAATTTCATCATCTCTGCATATGAGGCACTTTATGGGTGACTTTTTTTTATTTTTCCTAATTTTGTAGTTCGTTTTAATCCTTTAAAAGCTCAAATCTTCATTCTTGTTTTTTTTTTTTTCTCCTTTGTTATTTCACCATATATGGATTAGTACACTGGGGACAACAACTTAAAAATAAATTTGTCAAGAATTTGTCCAACTTAAACCTCGCCTGGTGCAGCTTGATGCTGTTTCCTCTCATCCTATTGCTGATTACCTGGGAGAAGAGACCAATTCTACCTGGTTACAATCTCCTTTCAGGTAGTTGTAGAAAGCAACAAGATCTCCCCTGAACCTCCTTTTCCCCACGCAGTGCTATGACTATTCCCATTTGAAAACAGTGATTGGTCTAATTGGGTCTCTTTTAATGAAAAATACGCAGACAAAATCTCAAATGCTGGCAATCCACTATTTAAGATTGTTAATTCAAAGTAAGGCCGCACTTTCATGCAGACCTGCAGTGTTCTAGTGTTAAAACCCCTGAGATTGTACCCAGGAGTGCCTCAGTGCCACACATCCACCATGCCAGAATGGGTACAAGATCTGAGTTATCAGCTTCAAAGGAAAGCAGAAAACCATAGTGATCATCATGATAAACACTAGTCTCAGCATGTGTTGTTAAATTATTAGGTTTTTTAAACTAATTTACTTAGTGGATAACCATAAACAGGTTAAAAATGGATGATATATTGATTTTGCTTAATCTTGTGAGGAATCAATTTAATCTAGGCTGATGTTTCAGGTTTTAAACAATTTAAGAGTATCTACATGGGAGTTTCGCACCACTTCAACTAAATCAATCTCGAACCAATTTAATTTGGCTTGGTATAATGTTTTGGACAGGAAACACTGAATAAAATGCTTAAATGTAAGACTAAAGTGGTTCTAATCCCAAATTAATGATCACACTGTGCCTTCAGTTACTTGTCATGCTCCATTAAAATTAGTAGGGATGTGCTAGGTCTGGGAAAACAACCTTCAGCAAAAGCTTTGCCTTTTTGAAAAGCACTGCTCTTTTTGAGGTGTTACTTCATCCAGATGACAGGTGATGGGTCAAGGATATTATTTATTTGTTTGTTTGTTTGTTTGTTTGTTTTTCATGTAGGTAGATCTTCAATTTAATGCTCCTAGACTTCTAGGTGAGTGTGAGTAAATTCCACATGGTGGGGATGGGAGAAAGAGGGAAATAAAATATAATGATGGGCTATGAGGTTAAATCCTGATTTGGGCTGATTTCTTGACTCTTCCTTTAATAATATGTTAGATAATCTGTTTGGTTTGTCAAAAGTACTACAGTGATCCTGAATCTCCTTTTTTCCTATGACCTATCCTGAAGAATGTCTCCATGCACAGCTGTTATTCAGCCTCTCCCTCAGTGCAGCTCGTGTGCTGTCTCACCAGCTGCATGCAGCTCTGAGCTAACAGCTCAGCATGGTGTGCTGTGCCATTCAGCGAGAACCCTCCTCCTGGGGTGAACTCACTGAGGCTTCTTCTCATCTACTTTACAAGAGACCTGAGGTCTAAGCACATCCTGGCTTAGAGCTGAGCCCTTCAAATTCTGTTACATCTTTCTAGCCACAAAAGAGGGGGAACTTTGCTTGCTCCTGCCTCAGGGTAGGTCACTTCACAGTGGTCTGGAGTCCAATCTGAAAAGATGCATATGTAAAGTCCTACAATCATAGAATGGTTTGGTTTGAAAAGGACATTAAAGGTCATCCAGCCACATCCCAGCTATGAGCAGGGACACCTTCCTCTAGACCAGGATGCCCAGAGCCCCATCCAACCCAGCCTTGAACACTTCCAGGGATGGAGCAGCCACAGCTTCTCCCCCATTCCAGTGCATCACCACCCTCATGGTAATTTTTTTTTTTTTTTAATATCTAATCTAAATCTACTCTCTATCAGTTTGGATCCATTGCCCCTTGTCCTGTCAGTCCAGGCCCTTGTAAATAGTCTCCCTCCATCTTTCTTGTAGGCTCCCTTCAGGTACTGGAAGGCCACACGTATGTGTGATGGATGAAGGCAGTTTCCAGGTAGTGAGAAAAAAACCTTTAGGACTTCTGGCACTAGGAAAATGTGTAATGTGCTACTCACTGCTGGATTTGTCCTCAGACATACTCCTGCCAATGAACAGAAGCATAGTTGGACATATACCTTGCTCAAAAGCAGGACTCCAACACCTTAAAAATGTTGGTGATATTGTAGAAATTGCATGAGGGGGATTCACAGTTTGTTTTTTCTCTTGTTCTTCCTTTTGTGCAAAGCCAGGAGCGTAAGTGCTGCTTGATAAATCTTAACGATAATAAAGATCAATAGACATGACTGTATTTATTGCTGTTTGTAAACAAAAAATGTAAAATGCTATCTCAACTGCTGTAAAAAGTGTTGATGAGGCCCATTTAATTCAGAGATATTGCTGATATTTTAATTCAGTGGTAGCACTGGGATGAGAGAAACATATATCTCTCTGAATTTACATCTGCAGCAAAATGAGAGCTACTGGAAATATGGTTTGAGAGCAAGTTTGCTGCTAGTTTACAATAACAGAATCCTGCTTTCACTAGATTAATAACAGGAAATATCACCATTTAAAAATTCAGTCATGTAGTTTATAGTTTGTCACAAGTGCCAGAAGAATAATATTGCAGATAAAACTCTATGCCACTGTCCCTACAGGCACAATGTTACAGAATACATATGAGCATAGCAGGCCTGGTTTTAACTTAATAGTTTTAGAAAATTTACTGTGGCAGGTCTAGTTGAGCATATTTCTCCTCTGAACCACTCAAAAATTGAAAAGGGCAAAAATCCTTAATAGTAGGATGAGAAGGATGTGTTCCTTTTTTAGACTCCTTTTCAGCTCCCTCCAAAAAAGGTATTTTCTTTGTTAAGGAATAACTGAAATTACTTGAAATCACATCATTACATCAGCCAGATTTTTTCCATTAATATTTCCATGTCTTGGAACCAAGTGTCATGCATCTTCTCAAACTGAAGAAAAAGAAAACAATTTAAATCTTATCTTTCAAAAATGAAGGTCCAGTGAGAGGGAGGGAAATTTGCTTAAGTATTAGCAAGTAGTCCAAACTTTTCTTTGCCACCAAGTTGCTTTGGTGGCACCCAAATGTTAATGCAAATGGGCAAATTGCCACTGTCAAAAACAAACATGCTGCTTTCTTAAAATTAATTTAAAGTACATATTTTATGGGCCAGAATGTCTAATTTATTCTCTATTGGCTTTTTTCCACATTCTAAAATTTACTTTGTTCCAGTCTCCACTCTTGCTGCAGATGGTCAAGCCTTAAAAGAGGCTTGGTTTGGCCAATAAGTGGCTTCCCAATTTGTCTTCCCTTGCCTGAAGTGGCATGAAATTCAGCTCTGAAATTAACTCCTTATGACCACCATGTAAATGTATTTCACTTATTTGACTGGGTTTTGGGGGTTTTTTTTGATACATTACACAGTAAGCTGATGCAACTGGGATAAGCCATGGGGAAAGTTTATGTAGCTATTGATGCTGATACAAACTGAGTGTAAAAGTACTTCTGCAAGTTGGAGCTGCCATAAGCAAGGCTGAGAATCAGACTCCTGGTTTGAGGGAGTGGGACTGGGCTGAGTTACCAGCAGTCTGCCTTCACTTTACCAGCTAGGCTGGCTCTTCCATGATTGATAGAAGGCATTTTAAACCCCTGCTCTTGCAGCCAGACAACCCAAGTTCACAGAAGGTGATTTCCAGTGCCTAAAGTCCCCAGTGTAAGATTTTTGCAACCATGCATAGCTTCCTCAGGCACTCTATCCATGTCACATTTGGCATCAGTAAGAACAGCTTTTTCAGTTTATTGGATTTGATCTCCCACTACTCTATAGTTCTTTCTGTTTGTCATGCTAACAGCTACAGCTTACAGTTTGTAAGATTTACACCCTTTGTCATTGTTTAGTCAGATATATGTTCTATTTTCATCAAGTATCAGTAGCTGTTCTGAAACATTTGTGGCTGCACCATAAAAGAAGTCAAAACTGCAATATTCCATGCTGCTAATGGAATGAACTAGATTTCATGTTCTGTTTTAACACAGTTTCTTTAGGCCTAGATCTAATTGGGTGGCAGCTGAACTCAGAGACTGGAAAACATTCCGGTGTGGTTTATTATAAATACATTTTACCTCTTCTCCTTTTCCCCCTAAACAAAAATCCAAAGTGCTGTTTTTTGGTGGTTTTTTGTTTTGGTTTTGGTTTTGGGGGGGTTTTTTGGGGGTTTGGGGTTTTTTTTTTTGGTGGGTTTTTTTGGTTGTTGTTTTTTGTTGTTTGTTTGTTTTTTGTTTTTTGTTTTTTTGTTTTGTTTTGTGGTTTTGGTTTGTTTTTTTTTTCTACATAGAAAAGAGTCATTTTAGACCTTTTTCTGAGGAGGGAAATTCTTAATATCTTTATTTTCCTTCCCTCCCTCTGAACTCTAAAGCTCAAGAGAGACAAAAAGGACTGTGGCCTCTCCACACTAGCCCTGGAAGTATCTTCCATCTTCTGCCTGAGGGGTTTTAAACAGGCATCTTCTCCCTCCCCTGCCTGAGGCTGCTCCCTTTGCCACTGACATCCCAGCTACTCTCTCCCAGCCAACATAAATTTCTCCAGCTGACACTGGTTTGTTCTGTAGCACAAGTGTTCACAGGAAACACAAACTAGGATCCCCTGCAACTTGCAATTTAAACTTACTTCTGAAGTGAATATCCTGCTCACTGGAGTAAGTGATGGAGTAAATGACACAGCACAAAGCAGTTCCAGCTGGGGACTGTGCAGGGTGCAAGTTTCAGCCTTCTGTTGAAAAGCAAAGCCCTTTCATTGGGTATAAAAGACTTCATCCCCTTAGATTAATGCTCTCATTCCACTGTCTTTGGGGGAAAAAATACTCATTTTAGGCAATCTCTCTGCAGCTCTACATCCTGCACATAATCCATGAAAAAAAAACACAATTAAAAAAGTATAGCAGACTAGATGAAAGGGTTGCTCTCTGCCCTTCTTTCCTTTACAAGACTGCAGGGTAAAGGTGTTTTCCTGGAAACTGAATATATGAGTTTAATCTACTAAGGGAAAAGAAGGAAAGTAATTGATATTTTCCATATTTTTCTACTGAATTAATGTGCTGATGCATTATCTGATCCATTCCAAACACATCAGGGTTGTAGCTCATGTGCAAGCCAGCTGTGTGATACATGTGTAATTTGTTCATAGTTTCCCAGACAGACTAAAGACTCTGCACAAGAGCAAAAGCCTAGGGAACAGATCTGCACTTCCACAGCCATATGATCTTTACATGCCTGTTGAGTATTGGACTGAGCTTTCTGGAACTAACTCAATCAGGGGTGCAGCCTATATAGAAACCCAGAGGAAAACACAAAGTCTGGAACTCAGATAAAACTTCCAAACAGAAAATAAATCAACAGGAAAAAAAAAAAAAAAAAAAAAAAAAAAGGCAACAAAACAGAAAAAAACCCCAAAACCCAGGAAAAAAAATCAGATCTGCTGACCTTGTTGCTTAAGCAAATTTGCACCTAGTAGAAGGATTTCTTTGAGTCCAGTAGATACATCCTGACCCTCTGCATTTCTTAAATTACTTGTCTCGGGTCTGTGACTCCAGCTAATGAGTGTGGCATGAAAGATGATAGATGGGAGAAAATCTGAAAAAAACCTCTATGTATCATTGAAATGGGGTTGCTGTTCCATTTGAGGAAAAGTTTGAAAGTGTTATTTTGGACAGAGTTTAGCAATGAAGGGGAAAAACACCTCTTTCTTTAGTGAAATAAAATTCTATGGTATTGGAAGAATTCTCATTCATGCCTAAGAAGATTAAATGAAGGGAATCAGAAAAGAACTGGAGAACCAGAAGAGTAGGAATATAAAATAATTTATTTCCAGCATGTTCAGCCTTTCATGTTTCAAATATATCACACATTTTAGAGTATTTTATTCTTCCATTAGAGAGTAATTGAATTGATATGTTCTGTTCTGTGCATTTCTGGAACTGTAAATATTTGGAACTAACACATTTCAACTGTGTGACAACCTCTAAATGAGATCAAAAATAAATCAAATTTTGAAGGGTTGCCTTGGACACCTACAGAGGCAGGATGATTAAGTGAAACTGGGTGAATAACAGGTAGGGAATAATATACTCAAAGAATTTTCATCTTTTTTTCTCTTAAGGAAACTTCCCTATCCATGCAGGAACCACTCTGGCAGTCACACCCACACCACCTGGGCTGGGTGCCACTGAAATGGGACCCTGAACAAAGGAATCTCTGGGCTTTTATACTCTGACAGTCTAAGAGTGCAAAAGTTTGGGGATGGCCGGCTTCTGCCGTGCCGCTCCATGTCCCTGTGTCTCCCTGCCCCCGGGCCTTTGCCATGCAAAGGCTGGCAGTTCACAGCCTCTTTTCTGTGGCCCCCACCCACAGCCACCTGCACCGAATATGTTCCTTTACAGTTCTCCCTTTATTTTAACCGAGCACACCAGCTGACACATTAAAAAGGGAAAACAGAAACTTTTCAAGGCATTTGACTTCTTCTCTCATGTACATTATTACAAATAATTATTCCATAATGAAGAATAACAAGATTGTCATGGGGTGGAAATTATTATCAATGTGAAACCACAAAGGATTGTTAAGTCAGTAATTACAAACTGATTGTTCATTCACTACTTATACCTGGTCAAGCATTCAACTCCATCCAACAAGGTGGTCTTAGCTGGCATATAAGTTTCTGGTAGGTACTTCCTAAAGAGCCTCTCTGTCCCCAAAAACTGATACACTTAATCAACTATATTCACTCTAAAATGAGCAGCTCTGTTTGATTCACTTGACTCTGGAACCCCATCTCTAGATATAAATTCCTTTATGAAGGCATTTGCTACTGCTCCTGTGGCAGAACTCCTTGTTAGAAGGGCTTCAGCCAGTCTGACAGCTGCTCTAGTATGACCAGTAAATGTTTGTGCCCAGTCATAGGTGGCACATCTGCAGAGTCTGTGAGCAGCTGCTGAAAAGGGAAGGAGGTCCACAGCCATCCTCCTAACTGAGATCACTCTGATATTTGAGAACTTATGGCATGTTAGGCAACAGTTTATGGCTCCCTTTTTGGTGGTATAAACTGTTAAATACTCTTTGGCAGAATTGTCTGTTCCCCAGTCATTCATATTCCATCACTATTTTGAGCTGCATCCCACTTTCCCCACTGTCTCTTTACCTCTGCTGAGCAGTCCTTCTCACACAGAGTCTTAGGGTCTGCCAAACTCGACCTTTCACTCTGGACAGCCCTCAGGGCCACAGCAGCCCTCTAATGTGACAAGGTCTCTCTGACTCTTTCCCCTCTCCCCAGATGTGCTGCACAGTCAGATACTCATTCTGCTCCTGGTGCACTCACCCTTGCCTCGAGAGTGCTTGTGCTTCAGCTATCTGCCCTTGGCTAGCACAGAGTTAAATTGGATCAAACCAGTTCAAACCAGTTCTGACCAGTTCAAACTGATTCCAACTGGCTACAACTGGTTAAAAACTGTTCC
The DNA here is from genome assembly GCF_021018805.1 of Prinia subflava. Classification (NCBI taxonomy): domain Eukaryota; kingdom Metazoa; phylum Chordata; class Aves; order Passeriformes; family Cisticolidae; genus Prinia; species Prinia subflava. The sequence continues at coordinate 12,121,616 of NC_086249.1, read as the reverse complement.
AAGCAGCAGATCAGCCTGAGCTGGGTGCCTCTGAGGGGAGGCCCAGGACAAAGAAATATCTGGGAAATGATATCCTTAAAACTTCTGCACCTGCCTCTTACATGTGTTTCATGTTGTCTTGCATGTGCCTTGTGGCACAGTAATTTTTGCCCTCAGGTCTTCTAGCACCTTACTGGGCTCTGTCTCTGTGTGCATGTAGGCTGGCCATTAATTGTAATTATCTTGCAAGCTGAAGCCTCTGCTGACAACTGTATCCTTCTTACACATTCCGCTTTGTGGTTCTGGTGCACCTGCCCGCCTTACTGAAGGAGCCCTAGACTCAGGATAAATGTTACCTAGCAACAATAAAAACATCAGTGTGTTATCAATATTCTTCTCATACTACAGACAGAACACAGCTACTGGGAACACCACTGAGAAAATTAACTCTATTCTATCTAAAAAGATATCTAGGTCCAAGTTCTCAGCTTGCAGCCTGAGGTTTCAGGAAACATAACTACTACATTCTGTATCACCCAGTATATAACTATGTAATTCAACTTAAAATTGTATTCTAAACAACTCATATCTCTCAGCAATATAATGAGACGGCCCTTGGGATCCAAATTCTCTGGTAAAATCATGTAATTTCTTGGTTTCTGTAACATATCAGGATATAACTTTTTAAAAAACTAAAGCACAAGAGGATTGGTGCTCCAGAATGTAGCCGGGTTTATTGCACTTCTTTTATTCCTGCAAGGGAAGAAGAGATCCAATGGGGTAAATAAGAAGAATTGTGCTACAATTAACCCTTTTTACTCGACTTTCATTCTCCCCAGGGCACACCAGCTGAATATTATATCTGCAGGCAAGTATGCTTGGGACCGTAAAAAGATTCCTGAAAACAATGCATTTAAAGTTTCAGAGACCACAAGGAGCTTTACTTAAATCACTTGTCAGAGACACACATCTGCAGATTTGACTGTTGAATTTTCCCCTTAGAATATGGTATTTATTCATGACACCTGCTAGGTGGGTGCTGACCCTTGTATAGTTTAACATTTCCCTCCAATGATATATTGCTTCTATAATTAGAGGTCTACTTTTGATGCCTCCAAGCCTAATTTTCTTTTGTACCTTGTGTTTGTTTTCATTAGGTTTCCATGGAAATCCTGGACTTGTAATTGATTTCTTTGAAGTTCAGCAGCTCTGTAAGTGGATGTGAAGCATTCAAGTTAGGATAGCTTTCACTACACTATACAATGCTACCCTCTAGTTCTTTTACAGTACAATAGCACCTTCCTTTAAATCTTTGTGTAGCTATAACAGACTAAAAACATGTCTAATACATCTGGATCAATTTTTTTGTGTGTGTGCATATTCTGACTGTTGGCTCAGAGGAGAAAAAAAAAATCACCCTACTTCAGTACACCTACTTTTGGAAGAAATGGGGCTTTTCAAGAGGGTTTGTCATCAAAATTAGAAAAAGAGTTGTTGAAAATATTTGCTGCTGTGGGAAGATGATATTTGCTGCTTGTCTTTTGCTGCTGGAAGCTGTCTGGAGTAAAACACTGAGCACTGTACAAATTCAGCCCTGTTGTTTTGGGTTATGCACTGAACTGGCTACACTGGCTCCTGCCTGATCAGCATTTAGCACCCAGATCTGCATCTGGAATAACAACAGGAACTAAAGTAACCCACAGACAAAGACACCTTTTTATCCAGTTACAAAGTGTTTAACTTGAAAATACAGTACACTGTTGACCTAATTAACTGCCCATATGGGAGTGAGTTGTTAAGACAGTGATTTTCAACTGTGAGACATGACTGATATCTAGGCATTTTAGCATATTACATTGTTTCTCCTTCTGTACTTCAGATAATGAAAGCTATGATTGAAATCCCCCTATACCCTTGGCCAAGATTCCCTAAAAACAAGGTTGTCACAATTATTTAACCTGTACTTTTATCTGATTTTTTTTACCAGATGCTGTGTGACATGTCAGGGCATAACCCCCTTCATCAGAAAGTGCTTTTTCTTTTGTAGATCAGAAAACAGAGTAAGTGGAGACAATGTGAGATAAAATATAACATTTTTCAAGTTTCAAGAATAACACTTGGATTAATACGGAATTTCTACAGTTTCTTGCATATAGCTGCATTACACAGGCTGGGACCATCTCTGTTGTCATTCAAAGCATTTAAGATGCAGTGGGTCAGCCTTATCACAAGCACTAAAGACATGTCTTGTTCAAATTATTTCATCACAACAATGGTGAAACACAGTCTTACTACCTTTCACATGACAGAATTTACCTGGAATATTAATTACTTGCAGAAATGTAGTAAAGTGGAATGAAACAGAAATCTGTTATTTAATTTTTGAGAACACCTGAGTAATGTCAATATTTGAGATTTCAAATTTTCCAAGCTTAGGAAAAGTCTAATTCTGTGATCTGAAATACCATTGTTTGATAGTTGAGTCGGTTTTAAATAGTAATGCTTACTACTTTTTTCTTCTTTATATACTTCCTTGTTAATCATAACATTCCCCAAAACCAGAGCAGTTTGTGACATTTTTCATTATAAAAGCACAGAAGAATGTAAATGTGTTATCAAATGAATTAATAATAATGTCACTGAAATCATCAATAACAGCTTACAGGTAATCCTGTAAGGATGTAAAATTTGGTTCAAAAGTTTACCTGAAGCTTATCCAATCTATGTAAATCTTCTGGGACATACAGCATTTTATAGGAATTTGTTCAGGTGGATCCTACATCCAGCTGCCCAGAAATACAAAAAAAACCCCCATTTGCTCAATGGTATTTCAGTGTTCAGGCTCCAGAGCCATCAGGAGCTTTAAGCTACAGAAAACTGCAAAACTAGCATGAGTGAAATGAATGAAGGGTGAGTATTAAAAAAAAAAAAAAAGAGCTTTAAATTCACGCGAGAATTTGGTGTGCATTGGTCTTCTCAGTTCTAAGTGAGAATTAATCTAGTACTTGGTAATGAATTTTTAGAATGAATGGACTGTCTCAGATGTCCATTTTGATAATTTATCAAAAATGACAAAGTCTGTTTTTTTCTTCTCATTTTTTATTCCTAATGTTCAGAAACCTGGCCTTGTTGAAGTTAAAGTATGTAAAAAATATGACTGCTTTCTATCTATCCATCCTTGGTTGTCATTTTGGCATGGGAGGATTGTACAGAAAAGCAGAAATCCATTCACAAAAAGAAAGATCTCAAATTATAACAAGAAGTGCTAATGATGGCAGGGCCACCAAGCAGGAGCTGCTATGTGTCTTGGGTTTGACTTTCCAGCATTTCCAGGATGACCAAAATTCACAAATGTGTGAGTAGAAATCTGAAGAGATTGGTTTGAGAGGTGTGTTGGTGTGATTTGAGATTTTTCTGAAAAGTCATCATTTTGAATGAATGTTGCCTTGTTTTTCACAAAGCCAATATAAAACAGCATTTCCTGAAGCAGGAGAAAGAGATACTGGACTCCCAAGGAAAATTTTTGTCTTTCAGCTACTGATATCTGACTTGGTGAGTGAAGACAGATCTGAATGTCTTTTTACAGAGAGGTAATTTTTATCTAGTGTACCAAAGGATTAAGTGATATGTTTGCAAAGTTGACAATGTGCAAGCATTTTCAAAATCTAGCTGCCAAACCAATCCTAGAAGAGTGAGGAAGATGATGGACCCTGGTCTCTGGAGAGCATGATCAGCCTAGTGGCTCCTCATCCCTGGAAGAGGAGGCTCCCTCACTTCATTTCACACCTTGTTCTCAATTCCATTTTACATCTTTAAATTTTTGGTAGCAGACCTATCCCATCTGTTCTGATGTTCCCTTCACCCTTACTATAAACTGATCTCTTCATTCTGCATTAGAGAATTAAAGCAGTCTAATTTTCAAACAATTTTTTTGCAATCTTCAGTGATGCAAATCAGCTTGGGGAAAAACTCTGCCAAGGGATGTGGGTGAGCAGTGGCCTGAGCAAAAAGAGCAAAAGAGGAGGGGAGGAGCCAGTAGCAGCAGTGAGCCATCAGATAGCTCCCCATTGTTTTCTGTCCTTTACCATTGGACCAGGAATAATTTTTAGGAGACTCTTTTTGAAAATTTTTACAAGATTCAGACTTCAGTGGCTTTTGCAGGGAAAGCAGCTCAAGAATCCCTGTGACCTCCAAAAGGCTGCACATCTCTCCTTCCCAGTAATTCTCCTCACCAGTAATCCAGCCCCTCAGTTCAGCTTGCAGGAGGCTCCAGAGGTTGAAATGTGTTGCAAACTGCTCATGTCTGAGTTTGGAAATATCTAAAGCTGGTCCCACAAAAAAGTGATCTTACTGATACACTTCATCTTGCTGAAAAGACCATTAAAGGGCAGCCTGTTTTGATTTACCATCTCTGAAATATTTTGGAGCACCTTCTATTGAGAAATGCTGAGCCCTGCAGCCAGGAGGGTGACACCTCAGGGAAGGTGTGGGGACAGAAAGACAAAATGCTCTGTGGCAAGGGGAAAAGTGTGAGAAACATCCCTGTGAGCCCCGAGAGAAGCAGAGGGAGGTGAGAGAGGAGGTGATCCTGGTCCCAGAGCAGGGGTCATCCAGCAGCCCCTCCAGAGACCATGGCTGAGCAGGTAACCCCACTGCACCCATGCTGGAGCAGGGGAAAGGGAATGGCAATGGCAATGGCAATGGCAATGGCAATGGCAATGGCAATGGCAATGGCAATGGCAATGGCAATGGCAATGGCAATGGCAATGGGAACAGGAACGGGAATGGGAATGGGAATGGGAATGGGAATGGGAATGGGAATGGGAATGGGAATGGGAATGGGAATGGGAATGGGAATGAGTGACAGAGAGGAGCTGCCATGGGCTGACCACAGCCCCCATTCCCCATCCTCCCAACACCACTCACAGTGAGACAGGCTGAGGAATCAGCAATGAAGGAGCGAAGGTGAGGCTGGGAGAAAGTGGTGGAGGAGTTTTAATTTTGTGTTCCTTTCACTCCATCCAAATCTATTTTAAGCACCAATTATTTTTCCTCAAGCCAAGTCTGCTTTGTCTGTGACAGTGATCTCCCTGCTTTCACCTTGACGCATGAGCTTGTCAGTCTTATTTCCCCTTGCCTTGTCCTGTTGAGGACTGGGGTGAGAAAGTGACTGGGTGGGCATCTGGCAGCTGGCCAAGGTCAATCCACCACCACCAGGGAAATAATTTTTAAGTCTGATTATATTAAAGGATAGTGCCTGGCTATAGGAAAGAGCCAGAACAACTTGCAGTTGTGAGGAAGAGCACCAAGCACCACCCTCACAAGCTCTAAAGCCAGGTTGCAGAGCCCAGGTAAACAGCAGCATGAAATAGTGGGTGTAGCCTAGTTCTGCTCTCACTAACACTCTGAATTTGGGTTGTAAATAGATGTCTTTGGTGTTCAGACACTGAGCTTTCTCCCACAGGACTAAAAGGGACAAACATTGTCCTGACTGGCCATCGCAGAGCCTGAGGATGCTTTTCCATGTCTGAATGCCCTGCATTATGAAACTACAACCACACATGGCAATATTTCCAACATTTGTTGGGCAATTACTTTCTTTCTCATGACTGCTTTTCATAGCTCTGCTTTCTCCTACACCTAATGGACTCTTACACTGTCTGTTGACCCTGTAACCCTCACAACTTCTGAAAACCATTAGATTTGAAAGGAAAATACATAAAGTAGAAAATAATGGAGCCTTTAATTACAGGATTGCTTGAGTTTCTAAAAGATTCTGAATGTCTCATGGAACTAAAGAGCATTGCATCCTCACCTGTAGTATCACACAGATTAACACACATAGAAAATTACATCTTGCTCTAGCAATTCTTCCATTAAAATAAATTTGTACAGTCAACAGCATTTCCTTCAGTACCTGTTACAGGGTGCTTTTGGGTTTTTTTTGGTTTTTTTGTTTGTTTGGTTTTGGTTTTTTTCTTTGTTTTTGTTTTTTTGTTTGTTTGTTTGTTTTTGTTTTTTTGGGTTTTTTTGGGTTTTTTTAAGTTTATGGTTCTACATTAAAACTTCTTGGGAACTGAGGTAGTGTATCTTACTACCTCAATTCCCCTCAACTGAAGTAGTGTTTCCAGAGACAAACAAAAACCCATGAATTATCCAGTTTGACTCACAACTGTGCTTTAAGGCAGTGTGTTTGCAAGGCAGTCCACCTTTTGAAAAAGCTTTTCATCTTGCCTTAAACTTTTATTTGGATTAAAAACAAAAAAAAAAAAGAGGCAATAATAAAGTACTAATTGATAGTTCAGAGTCTCAGGACAAAATCTAAGTAGTAGATACTTTATTAAGTAAGCATGTAGGAACAGAAGACCAAGATTAATACCTATGAAAGGAGTTAAATGATTTCACACAATGTTAAGCCTCCACCAGCATTCTAGACAGAAGAACACCCTGGCTGTGCAGAGTGCTCAGTGAGTGATGATTCCTGCACTCGTGGAGCTCTAGTGAAATCAGCAGTTCGGGAGCTGGTGTCAGCGGATTAAATTTCAGTCACATCCTGAGGAGTGATTGAGAAATTGCCTGAGACTAGTTATTGTACTAAAATATGTTGATGTTGTGTTCTTTGGCAGGAGAGAAACTAATTAGAGAGTTACAAGGCACCATGAGCATCATCTTTCCCAGTCCCATGGCAGAATTTCCATACTCGTGCCAGTGGCAAAAACCTGATTTCCTGCAGACAGATGGAGCTGGGAGTTGCTGAAACCCTTTAAGACCACCAAAGAAAGAGCAACACAGCCTCTCCCTGCTCTTCTCTTGTTCTCTTTGCTTTCTGGTGTTTACTTTGCTAATTTGCCTGAAGCTGTTTGTTCTGGTTGGTTTGTATTTGCTTTAGAGGATGTTGCTTAACACCGATTGTATCTTGTGTTTGCTTTTTGAATTCAAGCACTGTGCTACCTTCATAGCTAAAAGTTGTCTGCAGTACCAAAAACTCAGACAATTCACCCTGAGGGGGAAAAAAAAATCCCTTTGACTATGCTTGAAATGAAACGTAATAATTTGCGGAGTTTAAAGATGACAGATGAGCTCTAATTATGCTGGATATTTCTCTGTGGTCTCTCTAAGCAGTATTAAGATATAGGTAAGGTGATGGATAGCAAAGGGAACATGCTATTTCCACTATTGCAGGAGCTGAAATCCTGTTCATCATCCAGGGATGCTCTTTACTCCTGCTGTGCCCAGCTTCTAGGAGCACAAAATCATTTCATGTGAATATGAGGCCCTTTGAATTCTTTAAATTTCCTAAGAGGCGGGCAGCGAGCCTTCCTTCAGTGTCTGTCACACGGATTTCAGAAGTAAATCGCTCCATTCGTCGGCTTTGCTGGCACGCACACCTATCACATATAAAAAGCAGAAAACCCGCGGCACCTCTAAAGGCAGAACTATTCCTCAGATGGGTATTTTAAATGCAATTATTATCCCCAGGGACAATGACTCGCTCCGAGAAGGGTCTGAGGAGCCGGGGCACAGCGGGCCCGCCAGGTGGCGCTGTGCGCGCGTGCCGGCGGCGCCGCGGGAGCGGGCGGGAATCCCGGGATGGATCCGGGCGGGAATTCGGAATGGATCCGGGAGGGAATGAGGAATGGATCCGGGCAGGAATTCGGGATGGATCCGGGAGGGAATTCCGAATGGATCCGGGGGGGAATTCGGAATGGATCCGGGAGGGAATTCCGAATGGATCCGGGCAGGAATTCGGAATGGATCCGGGCAGGAATTCGGGATGGATCCGGGCAGGAATTCGGAATGGATCCGGGCAGGAATTCGGGATGGATCCGGGAAGGAATGAGGAATGGATGCGGGCAGGAGTTCGGGATGGATGCGGGCAGGAATTCGGGATGGATGCTGGCAGGAATTCGGGATGGATCCGGGCGGGAATTCGGAATGGATCCGGGCGGGAATTCGGGATGGATCTGGGAGGGAATTCGGGATGGATCCGGGGGGAAATTCGGAATGGATCCGGGCAGGAATTCGGGATGGATCCGGGAGGGAATTCGGGATGGATCCGGGAGGGAATAAGGAATGGATCTGGGAGGGAATTCGGGATGGATCCGGGGGGAAATTCGGAATGGATCCGGGCAGGAATTCGGGATGGATCCGGGAGGGAATTCGGAATGGATCCGGGAGGGAATAAGGAATGGATCCGGGCAGGAATTCGGAATGGATCCGGGCGGGAATTCGGAATGGATCCGGGAGGGAATGAGGAATGGATCCGGGCGGGAATTCGGAATGGATCCGGGAGGGAATGAGGAATGGATCCGGGCGGGAATTCAGAATGGATGCGGGCAGGAATTCGGAATGGATCCGGGCGGGAATTCAGAATGGATGCGGGCAGGAATTCGGATTGGATCCGGGGGGAATTCGGAATGGATCCAGGAGGGAATTCGGAATGGATCCGGGATGGAATTCGGGCAGGAATCCAGGCAGGGATCCCGGGGCAGGAAGGGGCAGGAATCCCGGAACGGGTCCACCCTCGGGAGCCTTCCTTGGGTGCTGTAACACCCACCTAGTTAGGAAAGTGAGTGGAATTCCTCCTTGAATTTCCATCGAAGCTGTCCTGTGCTTCTTTCTCTTCACCCTGGGAAATAAGCCTTTAACTGGCAAATCAACTTACTGCTTTCTCTTACAAATCCAGTATATAAATGCATATATGTGTATATATATATATACACACACATACATATATGTATATATATACACACACTGTATAACGTGTGTGTGTATATATACACACTGTATAATGTGTGTGTGTATATATACACACTGTATAATGTGTGTGTGTATATATATATATACATGTATATATGCATACAGTTTATATATGTCTTTTGATTAATCTCCTTCTGCAGATGTGCCTGTAGAAATCAAAGGAATATTGCTATATGTAATTATAAACACACACACACACAACTAATTGTGGTTTTCACCACGGAGTAAATGGTGAATGAAGGGTGAAGCAGCTTCTGGCTTCTAAAGAGCATAGGTAGGGTAGGCTTCATCATTGCTATATCCCAGTTCAGTGTTGGAGTAAACCTGATTTAGCCAAGACCTGCTGCCCACAAAGAAGGGCCTGCTCAGCTGGGGTGGGTTGTGGAAGGTGGCTCACACAGCCAAAACTGATAGATAGAACTGAAGAAGAGTGGTTGGTTACACATTTTTGTTCTTTTCAAACTTTCATCTCCCAATAACATTGTCTAGCTAAGCAGTGCAAGCATAATTCCTTATGCAAGCATTCCTTTCTTGCATAAGGAATAATATAATTGCTGAGAGTATGCTAGAAGTAATAAGAGTAATAAATTACAGTTTGATGGTGGTCTGTTTTTTTGTTTAATGGTGTCTCATTTTTTTAGTTGTTTGGTTTTCACCTTCCTGACAAAGATTAGTAAATATGTTTCCCTCATCATGTAAACACTACATATCTGTTTTGGGTTTATTTATTTATTTCTTTATTAAGAGAGAGTTACTAAGATTCCTTTATGAACTTCTTGTATTTTTTTTTTTGAGAGATACAGATCAGTCAGATTTGTTATCTAATTTAATACCTCCCAAATGAATTGGGTGGCTGTCATAGAAAGTAATACATATGGGAAAAAGGATTGGCTGACAAATCAACTAAAATAAAAGGTAATGAGAGATTAATTTAACCTGAGATACTGTGTGACTGTGGTTATGGGCTCAAGAACACAGCTCAGGAACACAGCTAGAAAATTGCTGTTCAAAAGGGACTCTGTTCCTACTTAAGACAATATTTAATCCTTTAACAAGACACTTGAAAATATTTCTAAGAAATAGATGGTCAGATATGAAAACTAAAAGCATGTCATGTTTTCAATGGCAAACAGAATGAGCATTATTCATCATTAAAAATAAAATTAAGCTTCCCACAAAGGGTAGATGATGCACAGCACAGATTTTGTCATGTTTGCTTTTAAATATTAAGATAAAGTTTATTGTTTGTGAGAAACAGTAAAGTTTCTCACAATACAAATTTTGTTCCCTAGTTCCCTCATCCCTTGGCTCCTAACATCAATGTAATGTGAAAAAAAAGAAAGAAAATAGTGCACTTTTTTCATTCTTCTTTTTTCACCTGTACCTCTGTTACACACTCAGTTAGAACTTCTTACAGAAATCCCACCCAGAAAGGAGCTGTGAAAGTAAATAATTTAAATAATGGAATTTTGATCATAAAAAACCCCAATGGTTTATATTATATAATTTTTATCAAGGAACTGTTAAACTTTAAATCCCATGTTATCATACCCCTCCTGAAAGGCAGAAAAGAAGCTTTGAGTTCAAAGGAGTTTCAATGAGTGAACTACTATTACTACTACTGCTACATGGAAACCAGTTACTGAAATAATATCCAGAAATCACCTGAGGGGCAGGTGCAAAGTCCTGCAGAATACCTGGGTTATTCTTATAATGTTCTGGTATTGAAAAATGCTGGGAAAAAGCAACATTGAGTGCCATGAATATGAATTTGGGGTTATTGAATAGCCAGTCATGTCAGCTTTATACTGTGGTTTGATCAGCATAAAGCAAGGAAGTTTTGCAGAATATCATGGAGATCTGATAAGGACTGTAATTTTAGTTTTACATCCTTGTTTTTAAAATGAAACTGGATAGCATGCCCTGCGTGCTCTTACATGTGTTCTATAGAACATAGGTTGGTGTTTCAACCCTTTTCATGTGTTTTAGTCACAATGTATTTTTGTGTAGAGTGATATTTGACAAATCAGTTTTGCACAGAACAAAATCTGATTGTGCGATGAGGAAGCTGTCCTGAGTTCAATCCTATAGGTGATTTCAACAGGCTTGCCTAATTTCAGCTCCATCTCAATTTATCTTTTTCATTTTTCTCAGCAAACCTCTTTCAACCTGTAGTTTGAAGAGGCACCTTTGAAAGACAAGGCGAGAAGTCTGTCAAACAGTGGGAAGTAGTGATGATTTTTTTTTTTTTTTTTTAAACAAGGGCAAAAGACTTCTGGAAAAAATGGTGCTCAATGACTGGTTATATTATACCTTTGTATTACTTTTTGGAGAGTTCATGCTATTTTATGAAATATCTTGCTGAAAGAAATCTACTTAGCTGTTTTCCATCTTCATTCCTTTAATGGGGAAAAAAAAAAGTGAGAAAATTGCATGTCTCTGTTAAACAGAAGGAAGGGTTATCCCAGAACTTTGCATTTATCATCTGATCCTGTGAAAACCTTGTTTAGTGCAGGAATAAACAGAGTCACGTTAAATTTGTTGTGAGCTTGAGCCTCTGACAGTGCTCATTTTATCAACAAAGACAAATGAAGGAGCAGAAATTGTAGCACGGCCTCTGCTATTTCATCATCGTCAACCTTAAATACAATCATTCACTGCTGATAGATTTTTCTCCTTCCTTCTCCCACTAATACTAAGCTGTCAGAATCCCTCTTGATATGGTCCAGAGCCTTAGCAGCAGTGGTTAAAAAAGAAGGAATGGAATTAGCTTTTTTTTTAATCTCTCTTGATAAATATCGCATTTTCAGAGAAGGAGCTCTGAAATATCCTCTTGTTGCAGATGCCATTTCATTAAAAAGAGGTGAAAGTAAATAGTAGAGTGGTCTGACATTAAATTTGTTTGGAAACCAATGATTAGTGGCATCACACATGTTCTTGAAAGACTGACTACTGAAAAGAGAGGAAGCTCAGTTATCAGTGGAGGTTGATTTTCTGCAGAGAGGTCCACAAAAAATCCCCTGTAGAAAGATAGACCCACTTAGATAGTGCCAGGTTCTGACTCATGTTACTGATGACAACTGCATTGACAAATTGGTCTAATGACCCCAAGGAACTACCTAAGGTGCAGAACAGCTCCTTACCATAAAGGGTCATAATCTGACCTGACACTCCAATGGTTAAATTATTAATTTTTTTTTTAAGTTTTCCTATGAAAGAGCTATTTGAACAATTTTTTAATTAATTATTTGCTAAAGGGAAAAGCTGATTGACACTCTTGTGGATAAAAAAGTTTGTCAGATCAAAATATGTCAGTTCAAAATTGCATGATCCAAATAGGTGTTAAGTATTGGTTTTTAGTTGCATGAGGTCAGGTCACCTTCAAGATGAGACAAATTAAATTAGGCAAGGCAGTTTTCAAAGACATTTGTCTATCCTACCCTTGCAAAACAGGATATGACTACCCATCAGACTGCTCATGTTTTGTATGAAATAGGGACGACAGGATCCAAGTATAAAGACGTATTTAAACAAAAAAGAACTTGGAGAAATGTAAAATATGAAAAGAACAATAAAATTAGTTTGAAAGATTGCAACTTTTGCAGATGCAAAGGAAGGACAAAATGATCATCCACTGGCAAGTACTACGTAAGGTACTAAGTATTCACAAATTCTGACTAAAGCATACAGAAGCATGATGATGTATAATCTAGTCAAATTTAAAAATATTTAGAATAATCTTTTCTTTGGAAGATGAAGAGCATGGTAGTAAAAGAAGTATCCACAAAGATGTTTTATTTACATTCTATTTAACTGAGTTTAAAAATGACCTGTAGCTCTTTTCAATCTTAATTTTTATAGAGCTCTATAATATTTATTAAGCTTGAACTGTTGTTTCCTGCTAGGCTCCAGAAACAAGATCAAGCTCAGACAGGAGCACAAGAGTCCTGCCAAGCTTTGCTGAACCAGTTTTAAGGAAGACAACAACTGAAGTTACTGAAACTTTGCTTTAAGTATTTGCAGAGGTGAAGCAAATTAACTGTGACATTCACCTGCCAGCCTGGAAGGCTCCTAAGGCTGCACACCTCATAAATCCTTTTAAAGACCCATTTAGGGAGTTTAAGTGGGATTTAAGTGATGCGTTGGCCAAGAGCAGGGGCGTGACTTTAATGACTTGCATGTCAATAGAGTTAGACTTGTATGAGAAGAGTAGAAATCGCTCAGAAGGCCCTGTGTCACTGCAGCTCTGTGTTATTTAACTGTATTATTTTGCTGTGTACCTATATTAAAATAGATTTCCCCTCCACAGGATGTAGCAGCTATACAGAAATATCTAAAGGGTACTTATAACATCAGAAGACTCTTCAGATTTTGTATTTCATTATAAACTCAGAGCATAAATTGATTTTGAGTGTGAATAAAATTTCCATTTTCAATAGTCTTTATGGATTTTCATAATTTAAAAATTAGTGTTCTGACATACTTCTTGCATGTTAGTGCAACCTCTTGTTAAACCTCCAGACCAGCAGCAGCCTCACTGCAGAAAGCTGGAGCTCAGCTTCTGAAATGAATTAACAACAGAATTTAACTGCATGTTTTACTGGTTGGCATCAGCCTAGGATTTCCAGAGGTGCAATAACAGGGAGAAAAAAATATTTTTATTATATATATTTTTTTTAAGTCTATAGAAAAAGAAGCCTAGGAGGGGATCTCATCAATGCCTATTAATATCTCAAAGGTGGTTGTCAAGAGGATGGTGCCAGACTCTTCTCCCTGGTGCCCAGAAACAGGATGAGGGGAAATGGCATAAAATAAAACGTAAGAAGTTCCACCTCAAGAGGAGGAAGAACTTCTTTACATAGAGAGTGGAAGAGCTCTGGAAGAGGCTGCCCAGGGAGCTCATGGATTCTCCCTCTCTGGAGACATTCACACCCACCTGGATTCACTCCTCTGTCACCTGCTCTGAGTGACCCTGCCTTGGCAGAGGGCTTAGACCAGATGATCTCCAGAGGTTCCTCTCAACCCCATAAATTCCATGACTCATGCAAAGCACTGTCGCTAAAGAAGCAGGAGTAGAAACAGGAGCTACCTTAGGTCATAGAAACAATGCAATGGAAGAGGTGAATTTAGTAGACCCCAAGCCCCAGCCTGATATTCCTTTAATTGTTGCTGAGAATTTTGTCTATTGTTATGCTGGTCATTAATACAAAGGGAAAATATTCTCTTAATCTTTCTGTGGCAAGCCTTGGGGAACAAGGGATGAAAGACTGAGTGTCTGAATAAGGAATCAAAGATATTACTCCTTCTGAGAAAAATAATGAAGTGTTTCAAGATGCAAATTTATCAGATTTTGTTGAAACGCAAAGCGACGGAACTGTCTTTTCTCATCTGGGATGGGCTGCTGGAAGTCAAGGGTTGTTTTTATTCCCCATTTTTATTAATCCAGGGACTTCTCTAAAAATATGTTTCGTTCTGTGGAATCATTATCCAGATGGAACTACCAGTAGGGTACATGAAACAGCTTAGCTAATTGAAATATTCTGAAAATAAGGATGGATTGTTTTATATGCTAACCCCACCTCCCAGTCATCTCTGTGGACTTAGTGAAGCATACAAGAAAAGGAGACACAGTGCACATTTTGATCCAAGCCACGTGAAAAGGGAGATTTCCCCAAACCTTCTGTGTTTGATCAGTCTGTCAGCACCCCACTAAGCCCAGCCCCTTGTGCCCAACCAGGCTGCCAGCACCCCCTTTTGGGGACCCTTCAGTGAGCAGCACGCTGAGTAGGAGAGCAGTTTGACTGACTTGTTCAGAGAGCATAAGAGAGCTCCTCTCCCTGGGTCTCCATGATTTTACTTTAGTATGATCCCTCTGCCAACAACTCCCCTGAAGGACTCACACAGCTCATGGAATACTCATTGATAATATTGTGACCATTGAGGTTTGAGGATTGATGGTGATAGTATCTGATTTGCACAGCTTTGAATAGCTCCATTCCCTAACAAAAGCTCACTCCAGGTAATTGTTCAGTGTCCCTAGAGGATGGCTCTTGCCCAACAGGCAACCCCATGAGGGAGAAGACAAGTTCAGCTCGATCCCAGAAGTTATGATGGAGTCTAGTCTGACTTCTACCCATTCTTAACTTTTTTTATATTGTTTCTTTATGATCACATGCAGCTTGAGTGACTCTAATCACACATAATGCCCAGGGAGGTGTGGCTGTACCGTGAAGGCAGGTAACCTTGGGATGGAGATGTGCATCAGTGTCACATCCCAGCACAGTGATTCTACCACACTTGCTGGTGTTTCTTTTCTCTCCCTCGGACACAGCTGCTCTGTTGCTTATCAAATAAAAGGTAGCACTGAGTTCACTCCTTTGCAAGGATTTCAACAGAGCCTGGCCACGGTGTCTCCGCTCTGCTCCATCCCTCTGCTTAATTCCCCCCTCAGCATGTGTTGTGTGGGGGAATTTGGGCATGCTGATCACTTTCCATCAGTAGCAACCTCATTTCCCACTACAATTCCTGTACTGTTATAACTGTGTCTATAACTTTCTGTGTTTGTCTAGTTTTACCCCCAGCCTTCTTTTTCCACCATCTGCTTAAGGTATTTGTTTATGATAAAGACAAAAGCAAATGAGTCTGAGAGGTGAGAACCCTTCTGAATGAGTAGCTTTCAAAAAAATTGTTTGAAACTATTGCCTTTGGATCATTAAAAATCACTAGAGATAACTAGAGGTAACTAACACTGATAAATCCTTTCACATGTTTGTATAGCAGAAAGCAGGAAGAGATCGGTGTAGTTGTCAGAATCACTATTTTGTCTGTTGTCAAAGGGGACAAATGAGTTGCTGAACATGTAACAAAATTTGTAATGAGAAAGAAAAGAGCAGTTAGAGGCATTTGGTACTTGAGAATAGCCAGGCTGTTTTCCTTCCTTGGGAAAAAAATACACCCTATCACAGCTTTATGTGCATCGCACATCCTATACAACATCCCAATAAATACGTCAGACAGAGCCTGATTTCAAAATATTACACATCAACTGAAAAAAATTGCAGAATAAATCGGTTTTCTTTAAATGACTGTGGTGTTTAACAGAGTTTTCCTCTCCACAAATGTGATTTATAAGATCTTTTCATATACATTAGTCTTGTTACCTGTAAAATTGATGTGTGTCCTCTGATGCTATAAATGGATAAAGAAAGGGAGTTATGTAGCACAGATATTGTGAGGAGAAAACATGACAAAGAGATGAAGTGTCAGAAAAATATAATTTTGATTTAGAGTGATCTGTCTGACTTTATATTGCAGACAGGGAACTAGAAAACGTTCTGGGAATGTGAGATGTTTCTGAACTATGAATTTACATCCATGTTTTATAACCCATAAATTTCTAAGGATTTTGACATGCCAATGTTCAATAAGTAAGATAGATTTTCTTTGGATTGTTGGGAGAAAATTTTATCAAAACTGTAACTTTGCACAGTAAAAATGGGAACGATGTTGTATTGTGTGAGGAATAAACAAAATCCACTTGGCTGGGAGTTTTCATGAATATTCTGATCTTATTCCTGCCCATCCATATCACATTGCCATTGATTCTGCTTGCATGACTTTTTTTTCTTTTCCCCAAAGCAAGGAGGTTGCAATGTTCATGCCTATTGATCTCCTTGCCGGAGAACCACAACCAGAGCATTTCAGAGAAATTTTCTATATGTAGCTCTGCTGGATGCTAAGCGTCCTTGTCACCCTTAAATACCTACAAGGAGGTGTTAGGACAATAAAACCCTACAACACATTAAATAAAAAGCCATTAGAATTTGGGCTAAAATGGGCAGAGAATGCCTACAGAGTGTAACTGAGTGTGCTAAAAGGCAGTACTGCCCTACAAGCAGGTGAAAACAGGAACGGAACACAAAACTACACATTGCCTTCTAAGAAAATGTATCTGGGGTGTTTCTACCCTTGCTCAGCCTTTGAAATGTAGGAGACTTGATTTTGAGTGGCATGGTTGGAGTTTTTGGGGGTCATTTTTTGTTTGTTTTTCTGAGGTAAAACAGATTTTTGAAAAATAGTGTGTTGTCTTAAACTCTTGTGTCCAAGTGTACTTTACTTTTTAAGATCTTTATTTTTTGTAGTATATTCTGGGTAAAGATATGAAGCCAGTATTTCCTAAGTTATTTCAAGAGGGTGCTCTCTGATTTCTTGAAATAAACAACAAGTAAGTGAAAAAAAATATTATTTCCCATCCAAATTTCACTACTTTCTCTGAGTTTGAATAATGGATATCACAGGGTTCAAAGATACAGGAAGAAACCTTGCTCAAATCTCTTTTCCCCGTCTCTGAAACCTTCCTCCTCCTCTGGAGTGCATAAATGCAACCACTATAATTTAGATCAAGAAAATTATCTCACAAGAAAGATTTTCATCCAAGTCATCTATTATTTTCCCTTATGTCCCATCAACAATTTCATTCTGGATGAGAAGATGAACGCATTTTCTTCAATACTGAGTGCAAGAAAGCTTTTGTCATCGTTTGAATGTGACAGAGGTTTTGTTGAATAGAACTTCATGCAAAAGACAAAGCACAAAGCAGAAAAGAACTATACTCAGAGTTGCTCATAAAGAGTCCAGTTAATAGTTAATGACAATATTGAACATTTCTTTGTTCTTTTTGTGTCAAGTCCTGCAAATCTAATTAATTACAAACACAGAAATGTTATAGCTTTTGTGCCACTTGTGCCTTATGGCTTTCAAGGAGTTTAACGGTGCAAGAGCTGAACAGCAAATAAGTTTTCTTATGAAAAGAAAGCAAATATATGCAAGACAGTATTTTCATTGTGTCTTTTTTTCTGAAAGAAACTTCTGGAGTACTTATTAAAAACAGCATTTAAATGAGGGCTGTGGAATGTTTCCCCGTTCTGCTGACGTTTAAGAAGAAAGTAATACATAAAATGTAATTGATTGCTGCTAAAAAGTCTGTTTTCCTATGAAGAAATGCTTGAAAATAAGTTATTTGACTTTTTCCCCACACAGGACTCAGGTGGACTCACAATTTTTCTTGCATTCCAAATATTGGAGTGGTTCTCTAAATGATGTAAGTCCTCCTTGATCCCTGGCTGTCAACAGTTCTACAACTGTTGATAGCAGCTGACCTAGACAGTGCATTGTAAAAGTCAGGGCAATTCACACCTCTCACTCACTCTCAGTCACTAATAGCTGATTAATCTAGTTATTTTCCCATGTGATTTTTCTCTTTTTTCTTTTTTTTTTTTTTTAATATGCAGCAAGAACATTAAAAGAGTTTAAAGAAAAAAAAAAAGTATAATGGAAATATAATGGAATCTAATGGAAAATAAAACTTTCCTCTCCATTGAGATAGTGTTTGGTTTGTTGGAATATGCTTATCTTCTTTGAGAGGATCTTCAGGGATTATTTTCATTAGGTTGGTGCAGAGGTTATCTTCACCTCTCAGTCATAAACAGCAAGGAGAAAAGGAAGAGTGGAGGTGGAAGAGAGGGGAAGGGAGACTTGAGAGACAAGGCATGAGAGGAGGGTCATGAAACAGACCTGAGGGATTGGTCAGGGAAGGAGATTTAATGGTGAAGTGGGAAGAGAGGAGTCACTAAAGGAGGCAGAAACAGAATTGTGAGATGTACCAAAGGGGAGTGGAAGTATGAAGAAGGGACTCTGGAAGGTATGGATGGAGCAAAATCAGAAGGATTTCTGGAAGACAGATAGATAGTAGTAGCTTAAGGGGAGGAATCAAAAAATATTTTGCAAAGAATAAAAAGTTAAAAAAAATAAATTACCTTATTTGTACATTTATGCAATGGGAGTTATTTGCAATAATATTTTCAGATTCCGTTTTCCTTTCCATCTGCATTATTCCAGTTCCACTGAGAGACATTTTAATTTCATGTCCTTGACATTCTGGTTTCTGTGTTTACAGAAGAAGGAAAGTAACATTTTTGGACTGCTATTATTTATACAACGAAAAGCTAACTTCATTGTGAAACTTTTCAGATTGACACAGTTTAGCACATTCCTATCTAATATTTGTTATTCCTAATGATTCCTATTATGTGAGGCTATTTGTGCCTGCTTTATTTATCCTACTAGGAAATATTTCAGCTTTAAAGAGACCAGCACTTTATTCAGCTGACTCTGGCTTTTACCTAATGATCCAATAAGTTGGTGAGTGTTTGATGGGTACATATTGTGTTTCAGGTCTCAGTGGGAAGTTGCCAAGGCTTTTATTGAGTGGTAATATTTTCCTCTTGCTGGTTTTGGATTTCTCTGAGGATCAGCAGTTAACACAGTGTTTTCTCTTACAATTAGATTAAAGTGCCAGTGATTTGTTTTTCCTTCATTCAATTTTTTTAATTAGGTCATTCCTTAAAAGGTTATCTTAATACAGTAAATGCACTACGTCTGTGAATGAGGCAAGCTGAATGATGCATGGGTTTTTACTGTTAGGGCTCTGTAAAAAAGACTTTTAGAAAATTCCCATTCTGGCAGAAATAACAATGAACTGCAAGTTGCAGACTTTTCCTCACAAATGCTAAGCTTGCTTGTAAGTAGTACCAAAAAATCACAGATTTAGAAAGAAAATCCCTAATCTTTTGAGCTCAGAGGCTGATCTCCAGCAGCCTTGTTCCTGTTTTGGTGAGCAGTTTTATGTTGGCTTATATTAGTTAAGGAACTATCCTAGGGGGCTGTGCAAGTAACCACTTCAGGGTTAGTTTTCATTGCTGCTACTGCAATCTGTGAACCACAGTCATAATCAGCAAGAAAATTTTGGTTGGTATATTTTTATACTCTAGGAATGGATTTTTAATTATTTGGGTAGGTGGTTGTTACTCAGTGGGATTTGTTAAAAAAAAATAAATAGTGAAAATTTGAAACCCTTTTACGCTTAGCCTATGTTGCTATTTGTTATTGGTTTGTTTGTTAGCAGATCTTCAATCTTCAAGTTTTCTCTCTCTAACAATTTAAAGAAATACCTTCAGGTTGCAAAATAAACGCTCGACCTTCTATAAATGGCCTTTAATAAGCAATATGGATTATGTCCTAATTCACAGAATCATAGAAACAGCAGTTTATATACAGTTTATCTTTTGTAAAACTGAATTACTACCTAACTTTAATTATATTGTACCATGAAGTTATCTTAAAAAAAAACTTAATGAAAGATTAAAATTTTAAATACATTTTTATCTGTGTGTCTATAGTATAAAAATATCTAACAGAGAAACTGCAAAATAGACAATATTTAAAATTTTGTTTTGTAATGTGCCTTTGAAAACTTGTCTAGGAATTCTCACACTGATACCTGTAGTCTTTGTTATCCCAGCCATACAGTACAGCTGAGCAGCAGATTCATGGAGAGCTAAAACACTGAGAATGAAAAGCTCAGATACAATAAACTACTAGTTGATCAAATAGAAAAAAAAGATATAATCTGTGATGGTAAACCCTTTAGTGCATATAAAGGCTTTTATAATTTTTGACTATAAGGGATCTAGCTTTGATACTGTTATCAAATTCTGGCGGATTTTGACATTTCATTTAGTGCAATATTTGTAAAGCAATATAAATAGTATTTTATTAGTAGTTTTAAACATTTTATTTATGCACCATTTCCTTCAGGCACCTGAGGAGCTTATAGAGTCGTGGTGTCCACCAGCCTTTCACACCTTTGTTGTGTCACCTTGGCTGTGGCATGTGCACCACAATGCCCCTGACAGAAACTCCTTGAAGTGGTTTCTCTGGAAGCAGGGCTCTGTGACTGGAAGCCCTCCCTTGGGATTGGGATTTTTTCCAATAACTGAGTGCCTCCCATCCTCCCACTCCGCCATGCTCTGGTGAGTTATTATTTTTCTGCTGCTTGGGGTGATCCCTCAGTCTTTTGGGTGAAGCAAACTGAATAATGTCCCTGACTGGCAACACTGAACCTATGCCCTATAAAATGTCACTGGAACATTGCTGTGGTTAACCCATTGTTTGTTAGTTTTGGCCATTCTTTTTGGATGTGAATTACAGTTTGTCTGAGTTTCTTATCCTCATGAAGTTGTTTTTGTTGACCTCCGTGATATCAGTGAGCAGTGGAACAAGAGAGGACACTCTGGAATGTTTTCCCAGAGTAGCAAGGATCACAGCCAGAATTGCTCTGGTTTCTTCTGCATCTGTCCCTGGATTTCAAGGCCACACTGCTCTTCAGGGATGTTTCATTCTTATATTTCATTCTGGTGTACCTTGACACACATAGGCACGTGCATGGAAACCTTGACACTGGGTGAAAATTTCAGCCTTCTACTGGGTGGAGTTTTAAAGGATATTTTAAAGCTTGGTCTTTTGTCTTGGAATTTTTTGGGTAGGATTTAATTTGCCTTTTTTATTCAAACCATTCAGTATTTGTAAATAATGCTCTGAGTAACTTGCATACAGGCACCCAGAAACAATGTGATTGTTTACCCAGCAAAATTTTCATTGGTGAGAAAGAGTGGTGCAGTGAAATACATGAAAAAATACATTTTTCATCTCTATGGCAGTACAGGAATGCTTTCTACTGTTCTATTTAACAATGAATTTACTATATTAGTCTTAAATGCATTTCTTCCCCAAGTACTTTCAACTGTGAAGACAAGAAAAAGTGTTGTCAGTCTTGACAAAGTGGAAAGATGTGAAGTAGAAACATTTCCTGCCCATCGTCCATCCAGTGTGACCTATTAAAGCATTCAATCCATCTATTTAGCATACCAAATTCAATCAAGCTATTTAATTAGTTGATGCTGCTATTAATTACTTAGCAAGCATTGATAGGATATTAAATGCTGTATAAAGATGTAAAGGAGAGACACGATTCCTTTCTTTAGAGAGTCACAGAGACGTCACCAGTACATACAGGCAGCTCCAGAGGAAGGTTCAGCTTACCTGCGGTCTGAGAACTTCATTTGTTTATTTATGTACTGGGTATTGTGGTGACACAGAACTGATGACTGATCACACTGGAACCTGGAAATGTAACCCTGCAAGGCTGGATGAGACAAGTGTTAGAGCTGATCTGCAAAGGTGTCTGAAGGGAAGAGGGAAGCATGAGTTTTGTCTCTGTTAAACAGAATCCATTAGAAAGTCACAGTTTCTAGACTAAACTGTGACCCCTATTGCTTGTTTTTGTGTGACAATATTTGCATGAAGGGGCCAGGAGTGTCTCCTTTCTGCAGGGGAGAACAGAAATTTTTGAAGCTCCTAACTGATATTACATGAGTACAGTACCACTGCAATTGTCTCCTTGGCTGGTCAGAGCCACTTTATGGAGACTTTCAGTTGTGGGTGTCAGAAATTAGAGATTAACAAAGTGATATTTCTCTAGTCTTCCCTGAGATTCCCTGCAAACACTGATGTTATATATAATTTGCAGAGATGTTTCAGCCACACGTGTACCCACACTGAAAAAGAAAAGAAAAGAAAAAGAAAAGAAAAGAAAAGAAAAGAAAAGAAAAGAAAAGAAAAGAAAAGAAAAGAAAAGAAAAGAAAAGAAAAGAAAAGAAAAGAAAAGAAAAGAAAAGAAAAGAAAAGAAAAGAAAAGAAAAGAAAAGAAAAGAAAAGAAAAGAAAAGAAAAGAAAAGAAAAGAAAAGAAAAATTTTTAAAAAGACAGAAACAAATAAACAAAAAACAAGGAAAAAAGCCAAGATTTTGAATTTCATTAAGGCACCTTTTTAATTTATAAACAGAGACCTTTAGTTCCAATAAACGATATGCCCAAAGTACAGGAACTATTATTCACACTGGCAGAAATTTTGGCCTTTGTAATACAAAAGTGGATATTCATGTAAAAGGTCTGAAATAATAGAATGCCATACATTAAAATCTATGTAACAGTTGCCCTTTTTATTTTATGAATTTCTGTTTAGCTTGAGTAGTGTAAGTTACAATAGACCATTTTTTAAAATTATTGATATTTCTGTATTCTCTTCAGAAAAATGTATCAGCATGTAAGGAAAGTATGCTTGGTGGTAGTATTTGAGATTTGTGTTAATAAAGAGCACTATCAAAAAGAAAAAAAAAGTCCCCAAGAAATAAAAGATTTGAGTTTGTGAGAACGTTGGATTCAAAATAAGCAGTCTGGACTTTGCTACAAGGCAAACCTGCCTGCAATATTTTATTTACTTTTGCATTTGCGGCAGAGACAGCAGATCAGTAATTAAAAGAAGCTACAGGATATAGAGATCAGCAACAGGAAGCAACATTCTTAAATATTGATGAAGGACCAAGGACCTGAAGCATCTCTTGGTTTTAAGTGGTCTGTTTAAATCAATGAGCAGACAGATCCAAGCAAAGAAAATTGTTTGTGTTAATTTAGTTCTGAGCTGTACTGATGTTTTGCCTTTATAGCAGCAGGGAGATCAGAGTGAGGTTTAATGGTGGAGAGGACCACAGGATTTATGACCAGGTGAACAACTGTGAACAACACAGGTAAATAACATAACTATTTTTACTATAATTGTACCTGGGATTCTTATTTTCAAGCAAAAAATTGAAATCTGGAAAGAAGAGCTTTCAAAAGATTAAAAAAGGTGACCACATTTCAGAGAAAATGGAAAGTTTTCTCTGAGAAATCATCTGAGACTTTCTAGTTTACCAAGGAAAATTGGTGAGGTACTGCCACAGAGAGAGAAGCTGGAGAAGATTAGCTCTTTTTACCATCAGTTTCATTTCTCAGCAGTGAGGTCTAGAAAGGAAATCTCTTTTCTGTGATGCAAAGCGAAGATCTGTGTTCTCAAAAATGCTGTTTTTCCCTTCTCACGGGGTGTAATATGTGAAAGTCACCAGCTTCCTTTTCAAAGCTCAGTAACCTGCATGTGTGATCACTGATTTCTGTACACACGGGAGGGGCAGACGGGTTGGTGACATTTTTCTTGAATTAGCTGTCGAGCATCTGATACTAAACATAAATGTTTGATGATGGGTCAGCCCTCCTCTTCTTGCACTAGCAAGGGGCAGGAGTACACCAAATAAAATAGCCCTTGATAATTTAGGTAAGGTGAGATGCACAGGGACCGTTAAACATTAATTAGAGAGCTTCCATTTAGGAAGCTTGAGGCAGCCAGCTCAGGTCTGTTGCCAGTCCTGTGGGACTGAGCCTGCTGAGCAGGACCACATCCTGAGCAGTTACCTCAGCCCATGGCACAGCCACTGAGTGACCCTAAGGCTCCTAAGAATGACGGAACTGTAGGTAAAATGTGAGAACAAAGCTCAAAACACACTTTATCGATTTCCTCATAACCTCTAGTTCTCATGGTGAACATGGTGGTGCTCAGGTAATAGTTGAACTTGAGGATCTCAGAGGTCTTTTCCAAGCTAAATGATTCTACTTTCCCTGGCTTCCACTTCCTGTATTCGCGCCAGTCTCTAGCATTTTTCTTTTTATCATCATTCACCACTACCCCAGATATTTAAAATGAGGTTACAGGAAGACAACACCTTGACTGTCCAATAAGCCATTGTCTGTTCTACTTTGTTTCTGATCCAGAAAGGTTATTTAGAGAACTAAACATTGTGTAATTCTGTTCTAGGAATTTCAGCAGTCATATTACCTTGCCTTGTGAATAGGACCTGGTCCCTAGACCATCCCCTTTGCCAGTGGTTACAAACCCTTCCAAATTGTAAATGAAGGGTGGGTTGTGTGAAAAATACAATAAGGAGCTATAAATATGAGAAGAAAGTCTTATAATATTTGAATGAAGGAGGGTGAAGTAAAGCTATACTGGTATCTTATTACTTCCACTCATTTTGACTCAAGAGTAAGATGCGTTTTTTCTGGTACTATACATGTAAGCCTAAGTGACCACGTCTACATCTTCCTTAATAAATGATATTTTTAGTGAGTCTTTTATAGAGAAATATTTTTCTATATCTGGAAAAAGTTTAGGAAAAAAATAATTCTTAACAATCTCATATCATTATTTTACATTACTATACAAATGAATACTGTATAAACAAACAATAAAAGAATTACATCTAAATCACAAAATATCTTTTGAAAGCTTGATTTTGTTTCTGGTTTAAGACATGTAAAGGTCTTCTTTTTCCAACCCAGAAAATTCTTCTCTGTGGAGAAAAGGAAGGAGGACCAAATCAAACACTTGAATCTTTTTACTTTGCACAGCATGTTGTACTTCATTCAGAAGGATCCACTTGAAATTCAAAATAGCACTTCACACTTAATCACCTTCCACAGTGCACAGGGTGTGCTAATATTTGTGCTTATGTAAGGAGCAGTTATATAGATGGGAATGAAGTATCTGACGTTTATTAATACAAACTAATACCCACGTGAGTCACACAAGAATACAGCCAAATAAAAAAGCTTCTGGCAATTTAAGGTTATGTTCTGCCAACAGGGACACCAAATTTCTACTAACCCTGTGTGCTTCTGAAGACAGAACTTGGTTCCATATTTCACAGAACTTCTGCTGACCGGCAACATATGAAAATATTGAACTGTGTGCAGCAAGATTGATGTTTTTTAAGACAGTCTTAATAGACACGAGGGAGAGGAAAATTAGTGTGAGAACACAATGAAGACACAGAGTTGTTACTTAATTTTACCAATTTGGTCATCATATTGGAGCAAATAGGATCAAACAACTCAAAGGGTCAAAGTCCACCTTCAAAGGGAAGTCCTAATGGATAATATGAATTCCCTGGATGAAAATTAATTTGGACTTGGTTTGTGAAGTGTTTTCCAAGTATATCAAAGGACATGCTCTTATACCTTTATTTGGCATGTTTTTGAAAAAAAAAAAAAGGCTGTTACATTCAAAACAATTATATTTTTATGCATATTATTGGATTCTATAAAAAGCAACACATTAACACATCTCTCTGCCAGTGGAAGATCAATTTAAATCCAATACTTAATAGCATTTAATCTAATCTAGATTAGAACTCCAAGTGATGAAACAGTAGGTAATTCTGTCTCTTCAAATATCTGGGCATTAAACAAAATGTCTAACAGGAATTCATTAAGTTCCTTTCAATGTCCAGTTTTCAGTTACTCAAAAAATGAATTGCATTTTTTCATGTGCTTAGTACAAGGTTGGAGGAAAGTATCCCTTTTACACTGTGCCTTATTGAAGGGCAAATATCTTGGTCTTCTTACAGAAATCATATCTGTAGTCTTTGGGATTATTGTTAACTCATTACAGATAAGAGTATTTTTTAATATAATAAACTTTCTATACTTTTAATAGAAAATGTAAATGTTCATTCCTTATCAGAAGTATCATTCATAACATTTATATTTTATTTCTATTCCAATTAATTCTGTTCTTCAGAAAGATTTAATAATGGCAGTTATAATTTTTCAATCTGGATGTAATAATTCTAATCAAAGAGGAAGAAGATATTTAGCTGAGTTTCTCATCTGTGCATCTCTTTCTCCCCCTGTGTGCATGTTGCAGGTCCTGGGTGGATTCAAGGTGATAAGCCCTTGAGAGAACCATAATGTGATTATCTTGCAGAGAGGTGGTAGAATAAATAAGATTATCCATAACAAGCTTAGCTGCTGATGAGTTCAAGCTGTGCTGATACAGAAAGTCCTGACACAATTGCAAGGTAATAACAGAAAAAATACACGTTTGCAAAGGGAGAGTGCTGCTTGATCTGAGAAATCTTCCATCCTTAATGCAAACTCACCTACAGCCTTTCACATAGAGACTTTACTGTATTTTGCACACTTCTTTCATAGACTATTCCAGGGTGAGCTTTAAGTCTCTTTATGCACATAAAAATTGGTATCACTTAAAGTGAAATTGTTTCTAAATTTACTCTTTTTTTTTGTTTTGTTTGACTTGAAGAACTGTGCAATATTTCTTTGAGTTTGGACTTATTTGTGATCTGTATTTGCAAATGATTTTGATAAATCATGTTTATATGATTTGTATTTGTGATCTCTATTTGCAAATGAAGGATTTTGATAAATTACATTTATACGATTATGTAGGTGATAAAAATAGACCAGGCTGTTCTCCTAAACCATGGAGACACCAACTAAAGCTCATACACTCATGTCACGTGAGGGATAGAGGACATGATTTTGAATTCATTTGCATTTTTAAGGTAATATCTGTTTCTGACCCTTCCTTGCATCATCTGTCTTTGACTCCAACAGTTGAAACACCTATTGATCTTTTTTTCTCCTAATTACCCCAGCTGCACAGAAATGAATGGAAAAATTGTTGCTAATCTAATCTGCACTATTTCATTTTGGATAAAAAGAAACATATGTAATTGTTCTCTCACACATACCATTGTTGAGTAACAAGAAAGTTTATTATGGTTAATTTTTTGATACGTCTGTTGTGAAAAAAATCCTCCATGATATATAGAAATTAAAAGGTTTTTTTAAGTAAAAATTGTACAATTTCAATGAAAAAAAGATTCTAAGCCAAGGTTTTCCAGTGGTAACAACAGACCCCAGCTTGCAATACCTTGACTTTCAGAAGCACAGTTTGTAGGTTTATTAAGAACATTGGTTATTTTGTCAGGTCATAGTGCAGGAACTCCAAGGCAGGAGGAAATTTTGGCTAAAGAATATAGTTTAAGATAACCAGTTCAGAGCCTGACAAAATACTTCAGGTCATGATAATATCCATATTTTCTAAATGATATCTAGGGCGAGAGACATTTTCTGAGATGACAATGCTTTTGGCTGTTCACTGCCGTGTGCCAAGAGAAGAAAGTATTTTAATGAAAAGTAACAGTGGCTTTAAGGCTCAACTATGAGCAGAAAACCAGCACCAGATAGATGTATGATATTAATAATAATGTATGTAATTAATAATGAAACAGGTAAAATACATACGTTTCCTAAGTCTGTAGTTGAAGTGTCTGAAATAAATATGTGGGAAAAAGGTAAAACATGCATGTAAGAAAAAAAAAGACACATGAAACAAATTGATCAATTATTCTTCAGAATTTATTTCCTAAAAATGAGAAAGTATAAAAAAGTCAACATCTATCTGGACAGAAAGAAGAGAACCTAAGGATACTTCATTATAGGTTTTATCTCCTGGAGTTTCTTTCTATTAAAAAACAGCAGAGGAAATTTCTAAATTTTACAGCTATTTCATCACAGGTTGTTAGATATTGCAGAGCTGTTAGATAGCAGCTAGAACTTTGCCATTGATGATGTATAATTTAAATAAAAATCATTTTGATTTCAGGCATCTGGAAGCCAGAACACTTAAACAGCCTTAACAACAGGATGGAAAAATCTTTTTATTACAGAATAAAAAGAAGAGGTTTCTTTATAGATTAGATTTTTTTATTCTGTACTGTATGCTTTTATAAGGAAGCTTCTAATCTGCATTTATTAAAAAGTACTAATTCTACAGAGATGAATCTTTTTTTATAACTAGGAAATTAATTTTTCAATGTTAAGTTTCTTTCTTAAACCAAAGCTAGGTTGCTTGGTTTTGGCTTCTTTTGGGTTTGAGGATTTTTCCTCAGTAAATAACAACATATGAATTCCTCTAGCAATCAACAGACACAGAGGACAAACCCCTGCTGTTATTGCTTTTTTCTGACATTTGAAATTCTTTCTTCTGATCACATGAGAAATTCAGTCTTTTTAAACATGATCATTAATAATTAATAACTTCAATAAAAACTTATAGAAGGCAAGGAAATGTAGAGGAACATTTCTTATTTTTGCTATAGAGCTGTGTGAACAGGGAACGGGGACAATTCTCTTTGTTTCTAAAGTGGTGAGTAAAAGTAAAAGCCTTTAAACAGTTCGCAGTAGAAACAGAACTGAATACATTTGCACATGTGTACATTATTTTTGGTTGTTTTTAAAAAAGGTGCACTAGGAGCTGTATGAAGCTGTGATATCCTTGCAGTTAATTTTGGTGTTTGTGAGGTCAGAGCCAGACTCCTCCTATCCAAAGGAACAGGGAAATTGCTGTAAGGAGACCACTACAGGGGCTGTGGACGTGTCTGGTCATCAGTGTCTGCAGAGAATTGTGTGGCCATGTAGACAATCAGCATCCATGGTGAGGTTACATAGCTGCCACCTGGTACTCTAATGAGATGGAATGCAATTAAAAATAATTACCACTGCAAACTCATTAACATTCCCTACGTTTGTTCAAGTCTGGCCCCTTGTAATTGCTGCAGAACATTTTAGTGTGTCTCAAAAATTACTGTGAAACTCAATGCTATTTTAAATCAGGGATTGAGAGGGAGTTTGAATCTCAAAGGTTAATTCCAAGAAGATATTTAATAGCTACAAACCACCATGGTATAGTACTGAGAAAGTTATCATTTCAATATTGTAGGAGTGTCAAGAGTTTCACCATTGAACCAGATCTGAAGGTCTTTCTCTGTAGTGTTCTGAGGTTTAAATTTGTGGATTTTTGTGTACATTTATTTGTATTGAGAGACTTGGATAGTAAAATTATCAGGAAGTTTTTAAGTTTTCAAGGTAACATCACAGAAGATACAATGCAAATGTTAAAAATGGAAGAGAACTCACAGAAGTTGCCACAAAATGGTTTCTGTAGAGTTACTCACTAATGATGTCATAAGAGAATCCCCAGAGCTTTGTGGCATCCGTAGGAGGTCTCTGATTCCAGTGGCAATGGGAAAAGGAGGTTCTTTCCAGGCAGGAATTTGCTCTAAGCAGCTGATGAATAAGGAAAGACACAAGGCAGGATCTCTTCAAGAACAGTGCACCTCCTTTGGGGGACTGGTTTGAGGACCCCGTGCAAAAAATGCACTTCAAAAATCGTGGGACTGCTGCTGTTAGGACTTTTTAATGAGGCCATTCACACTGGAACATAAAAACATGATGCAGTTCCACTTCTGGTGTTCATAGCCAGTGCCATGTTAAAATAAAGAAAGAGGTCTCCTCTGTTAGATTTTATCCTCTCTTAAAATAAAGAGGTCTCTAAGCCTAGAGGAACGAAGTTGAGTGTCATGAACCAGATCTCAGAAGCATGGAAATTAATTATTTGATTTTTTCTGGTTTGTTTTGATTTTTTCTGGTTTTTTTATTCTAAATAGTTTAGCTGGACAGGAAATAAAGAGTACATTATGTTTTATACAATATACACATACCATAGACTGCATATAGTCTGAGACGGAGGTGGGAATTCAGCTTAAAGATACAAATTTATAATGTTTGCAGAGATGAAATTTTGTAAATGAGCTATTTATGAAGACTTTAAGGAAGGAACAACCAGTCCTCCCGACAGGTAATAATGAAACAAGCTTTAATAATTGCAACATTTTGGTTTTGCACAACAATCTGGAGTTTTGTGGTGACCTCTGGGAGTCATCTGTCTCCTGGGATACCTCTTTCCAGAGAGCTGTCAAATCTCTGGTATGATAAGGACCATTTGAGCAAGCAAGGAAAAGAACCAAGATCAGAGAGATTAGAGGGGCAGGAATGGGAGTTTTGCCAGCATGGAAGAAGGAGGAGGCCTGGGGTTGGATTTACTGAAATCTAGCTGCACACATCTTCCATCCCCTCATACAAGATGTTGAACTTCTGGCCTTTGATTTTCTAAAGATAAAATGTAAATAAATTATTACCAGCTGGAATGTGACATAAACTGAGAAAGCTGCAGGTACAGTTCACATAATTCACCCTCTACTCTAGTAGTGTTCACTACTCTGCATTTTCTGGTGGTGTGATCAGTCATGACTAGGATGGTATGCGGTTCTGTAAGAAATGTTATTTTTTAGCTGAAATTCAATCTAGAATCGACATATTTTCCATTATTTGTGAAATACTGTACTGCAGTATGAAGAAACGTCACATCTTAAACCAGAAGTGTTATAGGTTAATATTCAATAGCAAAAATTTTCAGATTTTAATTCCTCATTGTCTTAGTCCTAATTTCCTTCATATCAGTTTTCACTTATGAAAGAAATAAAGGCAAAACTTATACTAGGGGATTGATGATTTTTTGTAAAGGTTCTAATCTAATTTTCTGCCTATTTCAGGCTCAATTGTTAGTGATGGCACTATTATTTTTGCTTTTCTTCTTGTTGTAACTGTGTTACTTTCTGCATTAGCAGAGACAAGTCGCCATACTACAAAATTGTGCTGTCATTTGTCATTATAGAGGACAATAGTTACACACTGTAACAACTGTGTGTTTTCTCATAGTTTTATAGGCATCAGGTATATAATCATGTGCTATGTTGTGGCAGCCTGGAAAGCAATGCAACACATCAGCAGGAGAACTGAAATGGCCTTCAGCAATATGTGCAAATTCAAATAGTGAAATACTGTTTTCTGTGGGCCTGTTGTATTTATATTCAAAATATTGCAGCACAATAACAATAGTTGAACACAGTCAGAGGTCTAATGAATTAGATTTTTCCTTGGCTCTGCTGAAAACACATTTAGCAGTTGCAGCAATGGCAAGCCCATCTCATTAAATTAAGTGCCTCAGCCACCAGTGCCAGCAACACTTCATAAGGCTTATGCACTAAAGTTTTCGGGATATTGCTAGTTTGGCACATGTCCCAAAGAGATGATCATCTGCTTTTTAGAGAACCACTATCAAATGCAATAAATATTTGAGGATCACCAAAGGTAGACAGAAGGTTTGTTCATTGAGGATGAAAAATGTGAAGAGTTTTCTACATTTGTCCCTAGAATATTTTTAAAATTTTATCTAAGAGAATTTTTCATTTAATATAGGGCCACATTTCATTGCTTTTGTTCATCTTAAGATATAATCACATTGGCTTAAGCTGTATTTATCTTGCAGCAAAGAACTCTTCTCTGTTACTCTAAAGGAAGGAATTCATCTTTATATTGTCTCCAGCACAAATATATTTGGAAATGCAGACCCAAACCTATTTCTCAAGTATTCCCATGGTTTTCAGCCAGATGAACTGTTAAGGCAGGGCTTCACTGGACCTCAGAGGGCTGGATGGAGGTGCCCAGGGTCTGGCTGGGCTGCTGGGCAGTGTCTGAGAAGTGGCCACAGCTGACCCGTGCTGGACATAGATGAGGACGTGGAGTTTGTGAAGAACTGTAGCCTGTGGGAAGGACTCATGTTGGAGAAGTTCTGGGGGAAAAAATAGACAAAATCAAGCTTGAATATCATCCTTTTTAGTATCCTGGTTTTGCCAGTGCCTTATACCAAACCGTACTCAAAAAAATAGATATGAAACACATAAAATCCTCAAGTTTTCTCCTACTTTCCAGCCACATCATAATGATTAACTAACTAGTAGTCAAGACTGTCCTCAAACCTAACTTCAAATCATATGACTAAACTTGCATCACGAGTCCTTTAAAGACTATTTTAAAAGATTTAGCAAAATACATCCTGCAGCAGGCCTCCTGGTTTCCGACAGAAAATTTGAAATGGGCAGGTTTACTTAATTTTGCCCTGCTCTGTGGAGTTGTAATTAAATTGCAGCGAGACATTTCCCTCCACTCCCAACCCCCAGGCCTGCTGCTGTATTGTGTTCCCAGCCAGCCCCCTGTTCAAGTGACAAATAGCTTATTTACTCACATGGGGAGGTGAGGTGTCTCAGCCATCATTCCTCCTTGCTCGGGGATAATCCTTGTATCCAGGAAAGCACCGCAAACCTTCATTTATGGATGTTGCAGTTTGAGGGGACTGTACGTCCTGCTGAAGCTGTCACACACTGAATGACAAATAGCTGCAGAAAGAGACAGAAAAATGACTGTTTCTCTACAGCCTAGTAGTTATCTTCTCATTCTTGGATAAAATCGTCTTTTTTCATTGAATATTTTGCTCTTTCATAGCAAATATTCAGGGTTTTTAAATGAAATAATATTGTCTTTATACAGACTAGGGAGCTGAAAGGCAGAGAGATTAGAAGTATGCTATAGATACAAGTCCTAGATGGTTGAACTGGTTTTGTACTCTCCCTGAGCTGGTTGAAGTTGAAATACCTTTGATCTAAATATAATTTGCAAACATCAATGTGTGGTGGTGCTCAGCAGTATTTTGCCTACCAGCTTTGCAGAAGGTGGGGGGCATTTCTCATGTTCTTAACCTCTCTGTCTCTCTAACCATGTCAGCTTTTTGTTCATTGTATTTAAAACCTCATTTAATTTCTGATATGCTTACACAATATCCTCTGCACACAATATGTTTATGGAAGAGATCAACACCTCAGAGCTGCATGTACCTGCTCTGATAGATGAATATTATCAGTTAATTTGAAAATTTGATCCACACTTAAGCAGCATAGAGGAAATTTCACTGTGAGTACAGTACAGAAAGGAGATGAAAAACAGGAGGAAAAAAACTGTTTAGCCAAAGGGGTTTTTGTTGAAATCTCTTTCATTGTCATAGAATCGCAGAACCACAGAATGGTTTGGGTTGGAAGGGACTTTAAATATCCTCTAGTTCCAAGCCCCTCTGTACTGGACAGGGACACCTTTCCCTATCCCAGGTTGCTCAGGGCCCCATCCAGCCTGGCCTTGAACCTTTCCAGGGATGGGGCATCCACAGCTTCTCTGGGCATCCCGTCCCAGTGCTTCTCCACCCTCAAAGTAAGAATTTCCTCCTCATAGCATAAACTAAATCTGTTCTTTCAGATTAAGGCCATTATCCCATTTCCTATCACTTCCTTCCCTTGGAGTAAGACCCTCTCCAGCTCTCTTGGAGGCCTGCTTTAGGTGCTGGAAGATGCCATAAGGTCTCTCCAGAACCTTCTTCCCAACAATTCCAACTCTGTCAGCCTGTCCTCACAGGAGAGGTGCTCCAGCCCTCTGAGCCATCTTCATGGCAGCCTACAAACAAAACTACATTGCCTCACACTGTAGAATTTTTCCATAGAATAATCTGATCTGTTAAGTAAGAATGTGTTTACATGACAACAAGAAAGGTGACAACTGCCCCATTTTTACACCTCAGGAGGCTGCAACTTCATGAGAATGAAGAGCATGTTTAAAATGAATGGCTGTGCAGTGCTGAGCAAAGTTGAGAGAACCACAAAACAGACACTGAACAGAACACACCTTTGCTCCCCATAAAATGGATGGCACATTTTCATGATTTCCAGGAAGGAAAAGTCAGTATTTTATACAATTTCATTCATTACACCTATAAATCTGTCATTTTACTTGAAATGTGAAAAGTTATGTCTGTGGTTTTGGTTTTCTTTTTATTATGTTTGCTTGACAATATAAGAACTATTCTGGCTCCAGCTAAAAACCTAATACCCACCACAAACAACTCTTCTCCAAAACTCTTCTTCTTCCCATCAAATATATTTGTTCTAGTATTTCACACTGAGAGAATGATGACTTCATAAGCTACCTGGATACTTGTGTTCTGCAGTACCAGAATTACAGATTTCTGTCCTGATTGTTCACTGATTTCACACCAGCTGTACTGACAAAAGAATTGTTTTCATAAATACAGCAGCTGATCTACAGCAGCTGTCCACCGTGAATTTTTTTAGCCCATGGCAAATGTAAAATAAATTGAGTTTGCCTAGCCTTCTTTCATGCTTACTTAAATTACGCTGCATTTGCCATGGGCTAAGAGCATTCAAATAGATATTTATTGTGGATTTGCCAGCACATGGTAACTTCTCACCCTGCAGCAATGTGGCTGCTTGAGGTCTCAGGCAGAGAAGTTTTAATGTTACAAGTTCTCACATTAAGCAATAAAATTAATAAACAAATAAAATGTTAGCATTATTTTATGGAAAGTGGATACAGAAGCTAAGCTGGCCTGAGATCAAATACAAGACCATTTAATTAATGAATAAAGGTAGGCAGAAAAGAGTAGGTCTCGATTTAGAAATCTTTTAAGAGATGAAGTTGCCTTATTTAGATTGTCAAAGTCAATTTTGAATGATTGTCCAAAACTCCAAGTGGCATGCTTTCAGAAAGTTTGATTATATTGCCCTTACAGAGAGTATAAGTTCCATGATTGCTTTCTGACTTTACAAAAGTGGTCTGACACCTTGCAGCATATCTTTATCCATTATTGTACTAGAGTAGAAGCTTCTCTAAAACTCTAAGATGTTGCTTGACCTTGATGCATCTGAGAAGACAACAGCCCTAATTTTATGATTTAAAAATCCAGTAGTGTTAATTGAAAACTCTAACAGCAATTGACTAATCACAGAAATGCTTCTTTTAGGAAAAATTTGCAATCAGGAGATTTTATGTAGACTTGTGAAAATCCACCATACCTTTTATGTGAGATGGATAGGATAGGATAGGATAGGATAGGATA
Organism: Prinia subflava; assembly: GCF_021018805.1. Lineage (NCBI taxonomy): Eukaryota > Metazoa > Chordata > Aves > Passeriformes > Cisticolidae > Prinia > Prinia subflava. The sequence goes on along the minus strand of NC_086249.1, from coordinate 12,086,609 downwards.
GGATAGGATAGGATAGGATAGGATAGGATAGGATAGGATAGGATAGGATAGGATAGGATAGGATAGGATAGGATAGGATAGGATAGGATAGGATAGGATAGGATAGGATAGGATAGGATAGGATAGGATAGGATAGGATAGGATAGGATAGGATAGGATAGGATAGGATAGGATAGGATAGGATAGGATGGGATGGGATAGGATAGGATAGGATAGGATAGGATAGGATAGGATAGGGTAGGATAGGATAGGATAGGATAGGATAGGATAGGATAGGATAGGATAGGATAGGATAGGATAGGACAGGATAGGCTGGGACGGGATGGGATGGGATGGGATGGGATAGGATAGGCTAGGCTAGGCTAGGCTAGGCTAGGCTAGGCTAGGCTAGGCTAGGCTAGGCTAGGCTAGGCTAGGCTAGGCTAGGCTAGGATAGGATAGGATAGGATAGGATAGGATAGGATAGGATAGGATAGGATAGGATAGGATAGGATAATTTGGCTGGACAAGACCTAAAATGATCATCTAATCTAACGGTCTGACCAGTTCAGGGAGGACCAAAATAGATTCTTTTCCCCTTTGCACACTAATGACATTACTTTTGTTTTGTATCTTGAGTGTGCAGTTTAATTAGCTTTAAGCATGATCAAATATATGGAGATCTATACTGAAATTCTTGCTTATTTAACCACTGTTTATAAACAGCTTACAGAAATTTGATGAGTTCTAAAGCAAGACAGCCTTTATCAATACTGCTGTTTTAAAATGCTACCCTTTGGCTAATCTCTTTAAAATTGGGAAAGTAAGAGTAGATAAGGAGAAAAAAAACCCCAAATCTCAGAGTTTCCCCTAGATGCCTAGTAAATTGCGTGGTGAAATTCAAGCCAGTTAAAAGGTTCTTTGCTGCAAGTGCTGACATTTGTTTATTCTGAGTTATGACAAACCAAAGACTTATGTTCACCTACAGAGAAACTTCCTGGGCTATTCCTGGGTTTAACCAGCAGTGTGTCTGGTGATGAAACAAGCAGTCTATTGCACAGGGTTTTTCTCAAGAGTAAAATGATGAGACTTTAAAGCTTCATCAATGTACTTCTAATATTTCTCCTTTTAATACTGAAAAATTAAGTGGGGCTTTTCCCATAAATTTTTAGTTCCTGTTTTGATAAATCTTAAAGCAGACAAGATTTTTCTATGTTGTTTCATACTGCTTGCATTTGGTATGTAGCACAGCTTATCTGCAATACACTCATTTCACAGCTATTTTTACTGGGGGAAACCTATTAAAGCAGTACATTTTTGAATGTTAGGTTCAAGAGAGGGATCACTGTCTTTAATCCTCACAGAAGTCAGCAGTGACTTGGGGTCAATCAACTTATTTGCCCATGAGGCTTGTTATCACACAGAGGTGAATTTGTTTTCTCATGAAATACAAGACTGAAGCTCTCCTTTTTCACCAATACAAGAGACTTAACTTGGGTTGAGGTTAAAACTCTCTGTATCTTGAGTAGTATAAAATAGCTCAAGAATCATCAGAATATTCTTAATCTATAGGTACTTGATTTAATTTCTAATAAATTCTGCAATTTTTTATACAATTCTTGGTCACTTTTAAGGGAAAGACTAAAGTCTTCATAATTTAAAACGTATATAAGAGAATCATGAACAATCATGAGATAGTTCATAAGCACAATGTGCATTCCTTTTAAGCTTCACAATTTTGTGGCATTCAGTTTATCTAAGACTTTGTTTCAAGAAGAAAAGGTCATCATTTACAAGAGGCATAGATCAGCACGTGTCAAATAACACGAACAGATCCTGCTTATCCTAAAGAAATGTGTTTCCTTTCCTGAAAATCATCTAGTGCACTTCTGCCACCAGGCAGTCAGCCGGGGGCTGACCCTGCAGCTGAATCAGATCCTTATTTCACCAACCAACCAGCAAACCCCTTTTTTTTTCACTCCAGCTGACCAGCCAGGGGCTCAAATCCCCACACAGTGCAGTCCAAGAAAGGTAAAACCCTGAGGAGAATTCACTTCTTGCTGAATTAACTGTAAATTGCTCAAGTTGTGAGAAACTCCTTTGCAAACCCGAAATATCACACTGTTAAACAGGTAAAGCTTGTATTTTAAAGAGAGCAGTGACACAAGTGGGAAGCTGAGGAATTCCAGCCATTGAAACCTGCAGTCACTCCTGTGTTTGGAGATGCGGTGTGCTTACCCCTGCTGCCCTTACAGTGCCTTAACTGGATGATAGATACCTATCAGCTTTCCTCTACAATTAAAAGCCACCTGGCTAGTACAGCAGCCATGCAAAACTCACACATTTAAACATTCTGGAAATTGAAGAGGTAGCCAGGGAATTTGCAGTATTTACTTAGTTTTCACCTTAGAAGCAGGAAGAAAGTCTAAGCTCACAATCAATTTTGGGAACTTCTTTTCTGTGACACCTTCTTTGCAGATTCTAGTAGCAATTCTCCAATATGCCTAAGCTTTCTTGCTCAGTTTTCAGACACCTTTTGCTCATGAAATCTCAGTTTTTCCATCAACTACCAGTTTATATGTCTCCAGAAATGACATTTACTGTAAACAGATCTGGATATTTTTCAGCTGTAGTGACTTGACTTTAGCTGGCTGCCAGAGACTCTCTCACCCTCTCATCAGCAAGATGGGGAGGAAATAGGATAGAAAAGTTCAAGGATTAAAGTAAGGACAGTGAGATCAGTTACCAATTGCCATCACAGGCAAAAGAGATTCCACTTGGGAAAATTAATTCATTGCCAACTTAGAGGAGTGCTAGAGTGAGAAATAAAAACAAACCCAAAAACACCCTCTCCCCAGCCCTCCTTCTCAGTCTTAAACTCACTTATGACTCTTCTTCCTCCTCCCCCCCGAGAGGCACAGAGGTGTGAGGAATGGGGCTGGGGGTCAGTTCATGATGCTTTGTCTCTTCCACTCCTTCCTACAGCCCAAGTTTGGGATCCTTCCCATGGCAGACAGTCCTCTCATGTAACTGAATAGGAAATATAGGTAAAATGAAATTTCTGATCAGAAACCCATCTGTTCTGAGGAGCAAAAGTGATATAGAGTAGGACTTGGATAGACTGGCACTGCCCTAGAAATAAAAACTGGGAATTTTGGAGTAAATTATAAACTACCAAATATTCACTTTGAATGCTACTACAGAGAAGGCTCAATTCGATGGAAAAAAAAAAAAGAAAAAAAAAGAAAAAAATATAATCAGCTTATATGAGTGAGAAAAGCATGGCTGCATACCGGTGGGAAGCAGGGAAGTCCCTCCCTGCCTTTGTAAGTGTATCCTGAAGAAATCGCTAACCATGGCAAAATCTCGGCTTTGAACAGATGAGACGGAAGAGACAGATGGACCTGAAATGATCAATGAAACACAAAAAATAAAAGTCAGAGGCAAACAAAAAAAAGTGAATCAGAGGCAAAGCCAGGGTTTCTAGTTCATATTGGAATATGGGTTGTGCTTATACTATACTTCTGCCAAGTTTTACCATAATAACTTAATTAAAATATTTGGGTTTGGATTTTTTGTTTGATTTTGGGTTTTCTGTTTGTTTGTTTGGTTGGTTTGGTTTTTCTGGGGGGGTTGTTTGTTTTTGTTTGTTTGTTTTGGGGTTGTTTGTTTGTTTGTTTGTTTGTTCAGCAAGTATTAATCCAGAACCTCATGGGTGTCAAACAGGAATGCAGGGGTGTGGAAAAGTGTTGTTCTGGGATTGCCCAGGCAGGGAAAATCCAGAGACAGGAGGTTGGGCAGGCAGCAGGAACAGAGCTGTCATGATCACATTCCCCTGGACATGGCTGCAGAACCTGTTCCACCAGAGTGAACAGCTGCTGCCACAGCAGGATCCAAGGCAGCACGGTGAACCATTCCAGATGATGCCAGTGATTACAGATGCATCTCCAGCAACCTGAGAGTGCCACTGTCTTAGCAAACTTCAGGACATAGAAATTGTTTTGGAGGATTTAATGGCATCACACACGGATAGAAGCACACTGAGAATCATGTGTGATCACTGCAAATGATCATTGTGTAGGCTACATACCAAAATTGGAGATACAGCCAGTATTCTTCCAAAGACTCTGGAACTTAGGTGTATAAATATCTACTTTTATTTTTTTAAAAAAAAGGGATAAAATATTTGGGCACTGGAACAGCACAGCACCATGTCTGACAGAATTCAAGAACAATTTAGACAATACTCTCACGTCCTGTGCAGGGTCAGAAGTTGTATTCAATGATCCTTGTGGATCCCTTCCAACTCAGCATGTTCTGTGATCCTGTGACTGCCTTTAATGGCTCAGCTGTCTGTCCTGCTTAAAATGCTTCATGACTTCACATATTTATGTTTCTTTTCTCCTTTTTTTTTTTTTTTAAGGACCTCGGAATGATTTTTGACAAACCTTTTGTACAAGTAAATAGTTCAACATACACATTAATGCCTTTGATATACTGCAGGAGTAGAAGTTGATTTTAAGTGGATAAACTTATGAATTGAATCAGACTGTTTAATTGAAGGCAGCTTTGAGCAATATTATTGTTGTTGTTGTTGTCGTTTTTATTGTGAGTCTTTGCTCCTAATGGTGATAGAGTCAGATGTGGGACCAAAATTTGTAAATGATCAAGTAATCAGGAAACTGAAATCCTATGTTGAAATATGACATATACTATTATGTTACTCTCAAGTTCCAGAGTTGAGAACGAGGAACCCATCTGCAAACAATTTGTATACCCCTGGGAAGGGATGATTAAGACATTATTTGTTTTGGCTGCAGTCTAACCTCTCCTTGCAGAAATCATATGCTTTAAACACAATCTGATGATCTGTTACCTCTAAAAATCAAAATAGTTAAAATAATATTTATGTGGACAGTGGGAAGATAAGCATTCAAACTAATTTATCTTTCATGGTCCTATTTATTCAAGGTAGTTGAAGATAGAAGCTCTTTTGTTTCTGCAGAGGCAGCAAGAAGCAGATTTCATTCAGCTCTTGGTATATTTGAAAAGAAATATTTCTAGAATCTCTGCTAATTTCTTAACAGTCTGCTCAGCAGAAATTATTCTTGCTGATTCTGTATGCCATTATGATGGTTTATGGAGTCACTGAAATTAATCCAAAAGTCATTTCCACAATTTTTTAATTCATTTTTTTGCAGAACAAAAACTACTGGTCCTAACAACCTGATCTATACTTTCTCTCCCTTTTCTAATGCAAAATGAGAAGAAATCCCTCACAGATACTTTGATTTTATGTGTCATATTGCTCAACATGAAAATAAAATATTATTAAAAACTATTTGAAACTGAAAAGTCAGCACTTACTAGAGCCAGGCATCTATTACACTGGCATACCTACAGAAAACTTTCATCACAACTTAGAATATCTGTAAGAGTGTAATCACTCAAATATTTGTGTCTCTGACTAGGTTTATTTCAGTGAACACAGTTTACAGCAGGTGAGGCTGCCTGTGGTGGAGAAGCTTTATACTCATATAGTGCTTTCAGGATTTGGATCTGTATGGTGAACATAATCATTATCTGCCAATGTTTCTGTAGCCAGCCATCACTGTCCACACTATTTCTTCTTGCCATGCTAAGCTTCAACTCCCTGCAGCTGTGAACTAAAAATCCTCCTCGGGAAAGACCAGAAATTTCCCATTGAATAGTGCAGAGTCCAGTTTACTTCATTAGGAAAATACTGCAAATGTTATTTCTTCACTATTAATTGCATATTGGAAAGCTTTGTACCCAACACACTTCTGTACCTTCCAGCAAATGTCTAACTTTTTCTGTAATATTATTGGAATAGTTTAGAAGTCACATGGAGACTGCTTGCATAGAGATCAATTACTGTAGATCTTAGTGGAAAATTTTGCCAATGACTTTAACACTCACTGACTTCAGTACATGTTTCATAATTCAATATGCAGTTATTTTTTGAAACAAGGCTGTATTTAGAAAGAAATGAGTCATTGGTACTGTAAAGATACCAACAAGGTGTTCATTGGAGAAGAGAATAAAAGAATTTGATGAAGATGTACCAATTTAATTAGAAAATCACCCCAAGAACAGAAATAGACCTGTTTTAAAATGTCCTTCTCATTCACAGTCCATTGGGATCGATAACATCTAATAAAAGACACAGAATGCTCTAGAAAGTGTCCCTAGGTCTGCCTGTTGTTCATGTACTGCCAGTATCAGTGAATGACTGCTGGCTGGTTTTGCATGTCTGAGTATATTTTCTCACTGAATTAGTGAAGAGATGTCAGTGGATTTACAAAATATATCTGTCTCAAAGTAGTTCAGTGTTCCTGACAGATCTGAATTCTTTTCCATGCCTCTCTGCTGTTGCCAGCATGAAATAATATGAGAGTGTTTCATCTATGGGCATGAAGACCCAAGCACAATTAGTTAATAAGTATAGATGAATGCAGCCATGTATGAGCTATTACCTTAGCCCATAAGCTTTTGGCCATGCAGATGAGTGCCAGGGCTCTGGACGTGCAGTGCTGTCACATTTCAGGATTCCAGTGCTCTCAGTCTTAGAGGCAATGCATTGCCTGCACAGTCCCTACTGGTGTCTTTTGTTCAGTTGCAAAGTCTTTTTCAGCAGTAGGGAGGAAGCTGTAGCTCAAATATTCCCTGTGCAGGATTCTTCATGGAATACTGACTGTAGGAGGGGAAATTTACTTTGCTAAACTACATCAGTCTTCTGAACACAGCCTTTCTGCCCTCTGCCCTTCATCAGATCACAACACGTAACCCAAACTGAATAAAGCAATGCAAAAGATCATTTTTCCCTGCAGAAGTGATGGATGCTTACCAAGGCACTGCTCTGTGTTTTCAGCAGGGTTGTAAGAGTAACTGGCCCCCTAAGAGCCATGAGCTGAAATGTCTCAATCCTTTTAAGACCGTCTTGCCGTTTAAGAGCACCTGAGAGTCCCGGTCAAAGTATATTAGCAACTTGATTAAATTCCTCTCCATTTCTCTCAGACAATGCCCTTAACTGCTTCTGTTGGTTTACTGTATTAAAGGCTCATCAGAGTTATGGCTCCTGACTCAGAATTAATCACCCCTGGAGGGCTCTCCCGGGGTTCGCTGGCGACGCCACCGCGCTCCTGCTGACGTGGTGTGTGCAGAAGGTCAGGGTTACCTTCACTGCCTTGGCATCTGTAGGACAGCAGCCCTACCCCAAGATTTTTGAAGTGCCAAGTATATGTACAATTTGGTGCACGAGAACTGTCTCATTTGAAGACATCAATGTGTCTTTAAGGCACCTACAGCTTCACAGATCTGTTACACTGTCAAAAGAGTGAAATCATTATGCACTGTACAAATTTTAATTTTTAATTTCATTACTATTTAAATTGATAGTCATATCCACTGATACACTGGTAAAGGAAAAAGTGGGTGCGTTTATCTGTTTGATATTTGCACCAGTGAAGAATTGGTTATCACCCAGATTAGATATGCATAAATTCTATTTACTTACATTTAGGCTGGCTGAACCTTCAGCTGCAGCAATACAAAATGAATGAGAAAGCAGACCCGTATGTTATAATTATAAACTAAATAGGTGCACATAAAAAAACATATATGGTACACTACCCCGATGAGAGGGTAGATGTACTTCTACATGTCATGAAAGATACATTTCTTTTTGATAACCATTATTTTCAATTCCTGATTTAGCCTGTAAATGTATCTATCTTATTCAAAATATATTTTCCATTTAAGTCTTCAGAAAAGATGTATGATGAACAAGTTTATAGTTGCTACATTATTTGGAAAATGGTTTGGTCTTCCACTTTTTAGTTTCTAAGAACAAAGTGGTTTCCCCCCATATTTCCCAAACTTTTCTTTGTTGCTTATCTTTTTTCAGTCATGTAAATGTATTTAATAATTAATCATTTGATATAAGCCAAAGTGATTTTTTTAATGAGCAGTAGCACTATTGCACATTGTTTTATGCTTTAGGATGGTAGGTCATTTTTTATTTATTATTTGCTTTCATAATAAAAGGGTTTTTAGAAGAAGAGATGTTTATCAGGACAATTAGTGACCTGGGGTTCTTTTGGCTAGCAAAGCCAGCCAAAACAGGATTATAACATCCCAGCATGGCTTCAGTCAGCTGTGGGCTCAGAGAACACTCTCCTTTGCCAGGAACATCTGGCTTTTGAGAAGCTGGTAAAAAGTTTGGGATTTCTGTAATAAAATCCAGAAATTAATTACAAACCCAGAAGTAACTTCAATGGCTGCTTTTTTGAAGTGGAAGCAGTTTCATTTTCCTTAGGGGATAAATAGAAGGACTTGCCAGTAGAGCTGGCCTAAACAAATTATTCAGTAGATAAACACTGATGCAGCTCAGAAAAAATTGATTCCACATCCTTGTCCATTAATCTACTTCATAACATTAACAAAGGCAAAGAAATTCTGGTAAATACAGGTAAACATAATTCTACAAACACCAGGAGTTTTGGTTTTAATCTTGATTTACTAAATATGTTGGCATCTTTAAAGTACAATCATAAAGCAAGGAACGATACTTTTTAAAACATTGCCATTCTAGAAAGAATTGAATCCTGTTCTGTAAGTGTAATAGTTACATAAGAAAAGCAGTCACAAAATGAAGCGGTTTTATATTTTTTTAATTCTCTAGGGAGACTCAGCTAGCAGTTTAAATAGATGTCTAATGTCAAAGTTATGATTAGTTTCATAGAGGGTTTATTCATATGGTTTAGTTCTGTATGCACTGAAGAAATTTGCTGAATGGAAGTCAATATCCTGTGCACACAAGAACATCCATGCTGATTCTGTCTGTGGTACAGGTATTATTACCTACACATTATAGGTAAGACATCTTTTGGTTTACTCTACAGTGCATTATGTCACCTCCAAAATTGAATACCTTTTTTCGTGTGTTTTTTTCAAATAACCTTAAATAATAATTTTCAAGCACAAACGTAGCTTCTTGGTAAAAAACAAAAACAAACAGACTTAATAAATTGTCTGTGCATACAGATGAATGATTCTGCAGTGCAAAGATGTGTGAGAAGTAGCAGTAAAAGCACCATCAAGTCCTCAGCACAAGGGAAAACTGTTCTTTTCCCTGTGGGTGCAGGGGTTTGTCCTTGCTGGGAGCTGTATCCTTTTACCTTGTACTGCACAGTTATCTGGTAACTGTTGAAATGCTGGCTGCAGTCAGGTCTTCCATGTGCAGCTGGAAAGCTGCAATTTTGGTTTTCAACCCCAGAAGGCTGCTAGGTCACAGTGCCAGTCCTGGGCATGGGAGGGGGGACAAGCAGCACGAGGAAGAGCAAGGTAAATGTGATTAAACACATCATTCCTTAAACGAGATTGCAACTCTTGCTTGTGTAGGGGTAAAGCCTCAAACACCTGAGTGAAATATATAATCAAATAGCCTATATGTTAGCAGTAGCTTGTGAGTATGGATCTGAATTTTGATTGTTTTGTTTGTACCTTATGAGCATGTTCACCTGAAAAATTAGATGTCAGCTGTTAGCAAAATTCGGGTTCATCTTGCAGCTGGGTGAATGTTTAAGTCTGTTAGCTTTTTTTCTCTAAGTAATAGAAGTGTTAAGAGGAATTTAGTACCCAGAGGTATTCTCTCCACTGTTGTTTTTTCCCTTGTTTCTTTGCTTACCCACTTTTCCATACACAACATAATTATTTTGGGGTTTTATTTCCCCACAGACTCACAGAATAAAAGTCAGTAAGCAGCCTCCTTGCTGGAAATCTGTATATCCTTAATTTGCATAACAGGGAAAAGGGTTTGTGGCATTTCAGTAGGAAAATACCTTATGAAATATTAACATTTTGAGAGTTTTGAAGAATTACAAATCAACTTCTAATTAACTCTCCCAAGAAATACTATATTGTGTGATAAGCATAACTCCAAGCTTCTTAATGGTACATTCCCAACATAATTCTTATCATCCCTGTTTTCATCTCATTTTTTTCAGGTTTTCATTTCTCCTCTGATCATTCAAGTTGACAAAGGCTCAGTTCAGCACAGCACTGGATTATTTCTTTAGCCAGTTGCACTTCACTCTGCATAAATACCCAATAATTTCCTAACCCTGATGGAATGAATGGCTCAATGTCCTTAACATAACCCTGATGTAACCAGGATTAGAGTTTAAAGTCTTGACCTGGACCATCAAAATCCAACGAGGAAGTAGAATTTATGAGAGACTTTGATAATAAAACCAGTAATGTAGAAAAAGTAATGCAAAACAAAACAAAAAAGCAAAACCCCCAGTAAAGTATAGAACATGGGAAGATTCTCCAAGATAGTGAAATAGTGAAATAATTATCTTTTTTAAGGTAACAGCACCCATTTTAATAATTGAGGGATCGTTTCCTATTTCATCATAGCAGTACTCACCTGTGTCTCGAAACATGTATTGGAACCTAAGTCATAATAAAAATAGATGTAGTATATAATAATGATATTAATAATAATAATATGGGACTAATACACAATAGAACAATAATTAGAACAGGAAGTAAGATTTAATAGTAATATAACATGGAATAAACAAATTTCAGGCTTTGTTGTGGCACTGGAACTCCACCAGTTACAGTTCAGATTTTGAATCTCTGGAGAGGAAAGAATAATTCTTCTTTCCTAGCCTGTACTAGTGATTGTTGGAGGAAATGACTGATGATAGCAGTGTGTGGAATCATGTACAAATTGAGTAACTGCAGTACAAGCTGCCACACAGAGTACCAGGCTATGGTTATGAACTCTCATGCTGTATTGCAGCCATTTAATGGTGTAATACACACCATTTGAGTGATGAGGACAGGGTGTTATTTGATGCACATGCACTGACACAGGGCCCTTTTCTACTTAAGGCAATATTAGAGGACTGTTCCTGTGGTTAGTGGCAAAGGGCAGCTTGAGTGGGGGATATAACCAGCTCCAAAAATACCCATTAAAAAGAATATCTTACCTCTGAGCATGCAAGCTTTTTATTTCGTTAGGCCTTTTGTGATGTTAAGGTGTTGAAGGTTTTCTAGAGGGGCACTGCAGGGATCCCAGGAGCAGTGTAAGGAGAGCAGCCTTTGGTGGCTCTTCTCCAAGAGTCTGGGGACATGAGGATCTACAACAAAAGTCCCATACTGGGCACACCTGAGGGGTCCTGAACTCCCTCGGCTGCATCCTCAGGTTAGCAGATAATCCATAGCAGACAAATAGCCCTTGTTTAAGGACAGAAACTCTGTCTGACTCAAAATCCTTGATATTTCTTTAAAAAATATATAGCATTGTTTCTGCAGACCCAGTGTTGAAAACGACAGATGTCACAGTGAAAGGGCTGCTGATCTGAGATTGCAATGTGGGCCTTTAAAGTAATAGGTTGAATTCTACAATACCTCCATTTTATCTCATGAACCCCTTTTCTTTGCTTATTCAGGTATGCACTGAATCCTATAGCAGGACTTAGAAGGTCAAGAAGCTTTATAGACAATGCAGAATAAGACTGCAAGTCTCACCATGTATTTACACATGTATTCTGCTAAGCTGTACTTTGTCTCAGGGAGTGGGGAGTAGGTTATCCTTTTGTTTGTTTTCTGTGATATGCCAGCATTGCAAAGCTCTGGTTCCAGCAGGTGATTGGCCTCCAATTCCAGGAGGTTTCCAGGGGAATATTCAGGGGAATATTTTCTATTTGTATTTACATACATTGAACCTGTGCTTTCGAAATAATTTTTTATCAGAATATTTCCTTCCTCTGGTTGTGTTTCATCCTTTGTAATGGCATGCTGACATGATTTGACAATGGAACCCAAAGGGACACGTACAGCTAAAAAGCAATTTTCAGAGAGAGAATAGAAAGCAAACAGGAACTTGCTAAAGCAAATCTTGATTTATATATTGCTTGAACTACTACTGAAATGAAAAGGGGGAAAACATGTTTAAGTCTTCTCTATTGCTATTAAATTACTTGAAGGTCTATGTATGTGAGCAGCCCAGACTCTTGCTAGCAGCTAGCATGTTCTATTGAGTACTTTTCTCTTTCTTTCTTTTTCTTTCTTTCTTTCTTTCTTTCTTTCTTTCTTTCTTTCTTTCTTTCTTTCTTTCTTTCTTTCTTTCTTTCTTTCTTTCTTTCTTTCTTTCTTTCTTTCTTTCTTTCTTTCTTTCTTTCTTTCTTTCTTTCTTTCTTTCTTTCTTTCTTTCTTTCTTTCTTTCTTTCTTTCTTTCTTTCTTTCTTTCTTTCTTTCTTTCTTTCTTTCTTTCTTTCTTTCTTTCTTTCTTTCTTTCTCTTTCTTTCTTCCTTCCTTCCTTCCTCCCTCCCATCCTTCCTTCCTCCCTTCCTTCCTCCCTTCCTTCCTCCCTTCCTCCCTCCCTCCCTTCCTTCCTTCCTCCCTTCCTTCCTCCCTCCCTTCCTTCCTTCCTTCCTTCCTTCCTTCCTTCCTTCCTTCCTTCCTTCCTTCCTTCCTTCCTTCCTTCCTTCCTTCCTTCCTTCCTTCCTTCCTTCCTTCCTTCCTTCCTTCCTTCCTTCCTTCCTTCCTTCCTTCCTTCCTTCCTTCCTTCCTTCCTTCCTTCCTTCCTTCCTTCCTTCCTTCCTTCCTTCCTTCCTTCCTTCCTCCCTTCCTTCCTCCCTTCCTTCCTTCCTTCCTTCCTTCCTTCCTTCCTTCTCCTTGAAATGGAGCATTCCGAAGGAGTTGTGCTAAGCACACAGAGAGCACTGCCATGTGATTATGAATCATTTAGTAAGTCGTACGTACTGTGCTTCTTTTGCCTTCCCTCATACGCCGTAATTCAGGTGCAGTTTACACTGCAGAGTAGCAAGTTACAAGCCAGAAAAGCGAGGACACGCAACATGCAAATATCTACTGAGGGGATGGGCCTGAGTATCAGCTGAGCATCTAGTGAGTGCAGAAACCCACGTATGGCTTGTATGGAAGAGGAAATAATTGTGCCATTCAAGGGAACTGCAGCCTCTCACAGAAACTTTTTTCAACCCCATTTACTACCTGAGAGGTACAAATATTTGCTACCCTACAGGACCTGAGTGACTTTGTTATGCATGGGCACACTATTCTTTCTGCACTTGTAGATCAGGTAGTATCACATACACCTAATGTCTGCCAAATTAAACCCCACTCTCCTACAGAGATCCACATAGTCTAGACATGGTACTTTTCCCAGTATTTTTTGAGTTGGCAGGGAAAAAAGAAATCTGTTAAGATCAGACAACTGTCTGTAAGCTTATAACTGATACATTTATCAAGAAATTTTAGTAGCATGGCCTATGTTGTTCTGAATAGTCTGTTCAGCTGTAGCTTGAAAACAAGCTTGAGGAGGAAAAAAAATACAAACCAAAAAAACCCCACCCAGTTTCATTTACGTTCTTTTCCTAAAGGAAATGGTTGTACTTAAAACCAACATTGAGATAACTGTGGAATTTCTATACTGAGAAACTATGGGAACAAATTTAGCAGTTTTGCAATAAGAATAAGAAAAGAGTGGTCATATTTTTCTGTCTGTATCATAAAACACACATGATACCAAATGCTTTAGCAGCCCTTTCTTATAGAACCTAGGACAGAGCCTCTGAAAAAATATTTTCTTACTATAGTTAAAAAAAATAGGCTCATAAACATTGTGTCCATGGATCTGGAGACTACAGTTCAATTAACATCTCAGCCATAGATAATCTAATCTGTGGAACTGCCAGATATTTTTATCTTGACCTTTTTTCAAGGTAGTCATTGAAAGTTTGGGTTTTTTTGTTTAAATAGCACAAATGTTAATTGTTGGATTTTTTTTCGTAAGCACTATTATACAAAGGAGTAGGCCCATTGTGTCCCATGTATCTTTGCTATCTGTGTGTGCCACACCTGGAAAATTCCCACATTGTCATGGCTGTGTGCTCCATTATGGGCACAAAATTTGTCTTTTCTCATCAGCTGAAAGCTGAACAAAGCATAAGGACAGGGAAATGGAACTGGGAACTACAGGCAGTGGGTGATGTATCCATTTACTCAAGACACAAACATCAGCATTTCACTTGCAAGCATTTTAACAGGAATAGTCAAAACACAAGTGACCCAAGCCAATATTTATCCTTCCAGGTATCAGTGGGCTGTTAAGGCGTTATCCCTGGCTACAGTTTTAAAACCCTGCAAGTGGTCCTCAGATTTCTTCTTTGGCTGCAGCATGACCTCTTTAGTCTTACTGGGATCTTTTGTTACCTTGGCTGGAAGTTTGGTTTCCTACTCAGATCTCTGCGCAAAACTGCGTGTTCTTAATTGTCCATAAAAGTTAAATAAACTCTGTATCCCTCACTTCCACATTAATTTAGCACATTGCTTTTGGATTTTCTTTCAGTTACTCCAAACTTGACGTATCCTCATCATTAGCACTGCTCTGTCAAGCGGTAGCAGCAATAAAATACCTATTTGTCTCTAGATGGATGAAGTCCTCAGGATTCTATTTTCCTAGACAGAAAAGAAGAGATGAAAGTGAAAACACAGAGGCACAGACAACCCCTGCCCTGCCCAGTGGCACAAAGCCCCGCGGGGTGCGATGGGGGCTGTGTGGTGACAGCTTCCACCTGCACACCTGGGAAACACAGCACACACGGGCATGGAGAGACACACCAGGAGTGTGCAGGGCAAGCAGCCAGCTCCAACACAGGAATCTGACATGTCCTGCTGGTAGAATGACTCTACAAATAATCTTTTGTGGAGCTCCAGGGGCTCCATCATGCTTGGAGCAGCTCTGTGCTGTGCAAGGTGCGCGCAGCGGGGCGGGAGCACTCTGGCACATCTCTGTGCACACACTGGGCACTTAAACTCTGCCATCTGTTCAGGACAGAAGGGCTTTGAGCAGCCTGACAGGCTTTCTGAACATCTGGAAAACTTGGACTAAAGGGCTGAAGTGTTCTGTCAACAGCTAAGAACTACAGGACCCTTAGTCTTTGCCTGGATCTGCAAAATTCTGTGCCTCCGCACAAATGCTCTATTCAAAATGCTCTATTCATAAATGATTCCTGAAGTGTGAGTTTGGTTGGTTTGGTTTTTATTGCTCTTTTTGGTGGTTTTTTTTTTTTTTTTTGCTTGTACATGAACAGAATTAGGAGGTTTCTGACAGCTTACAAGCATTTCAGAAGTCACGTCGCTTCAAAATCCTTAATTTATGAGGCATTGCATCTCATTATTTCCTGATAAGATTCATGAAGAGACCAAATCCTCTGAATAAATTCTTCCGTTGTAGATAAAAACATTCTTTTTTTTTCCCAGGGATAACATGACCACAAAAATTCCTTAGAAAATTCCCTAGAAGATGAGGATCTGTATTCCCCAGCAGAAACTTTTCAAAGCTATTTGGTTTTTCTTTTTTTTTTCACTTAACATCTTCCAAATCTACAGAATGATGCCAGTTTTTTGTTGATATTTTCTTGTCTTCCTATCTATATGCTTTTAAGAAATGCATCCAGTGATTTCAAATCTTATTCTTATGATGTTGAGGGAGTCCCTAATTAGTAATGAGGGGCCCAAAAATCTCAGGTCTGTAATGCGCCCTTTGACTGCACAAAGTTTTCTGTCTGCATCTTGGGGAACAAGGAAAATTTGTGCAACTGAGAAAGAAGTTCAGGATGGAAGGATGAGGAAGGAAATCTTATCTGCAATCCTGATTCAGCCAGGAGGTGGCTTGATATATCCATATCCATAACACAGATGATCCATAGTGGAAGAATGTGGTCTAAAAAGTGCCAGGTAGTACTGGGATAGCCTGGCCTTGAAGGTGAGAGCCTCAGGCCACATTTTTTGACTTGTCTGAATAGTTCATAATATGAACTCACTAAAGTATAAGGAGTCAATGACTCAACAACACTGTTCAAATTGCCCATGAAATCGAAAAGTGATTTGCAAATTGTGGGTATTCAATTTATGTGTTTATTCCACTTTTCAAAAATGGTATTTTTTTACATTTACCTTATGGAAGTTTTTTATTTGTTATTTCCAAATCTGTTTTCTTGGATGATTGTACAGGAATATAGAGAATGGCAGAGCAAGCACCTTTTTGAGCACCATTTTCTGGAATTAGTAGATCAGTTACAGATCCTAACTTTTCTTCTCCTTCTTTTCTATTGAAAGTCCCTCTGAATTTTGGCATTTTTAAAGGATTATAAACAGAGAATTTCATTGGAAGTGTATTTCTGTTATCAGCTCCAATTAAATACTTGAATTAAGTCAAACAGTGCTAGAAGAAGATCTGACAGTTTCTTTAAATTACATATCACAGATTTTTTTCTCTCTAGTAACTGAAAAACTGATATTTGATTATTATCTTACCTGAGAATAGGGGGAGAAACTGCAATGCTAAACCTAAAGGACAAGGTGCTTTCCACTGGATTCAGCAATAGTCCCTCCTGCATATAGAAGATGTGGGTAAAATCTGTCTATTTCTGCTATCCATTTATTGGCTAAATAGTAATGAAGGAAATTAATAAAGAAACAAGATTATTTTTTTTTCACTCTTCCATTTACATGGAATTATATATAAGCTGTCACTCTGAGGAAAGTGGAATAACAGAAATTGGTCCATGTGGAGTAGCTCCTCTTTGAGGTTTGTTTCAGATTCTCAGTCCAAAAAACATCCCTCAGTTCAGTTAAAATCTGGCAGAACACACTGATTTGCCAGAAGTGCTGTGCAGTCTCTGCTCGCCGGTTTCATATCCAGGGAGGAGCCACAAAAGTTGCCTGAATTTTCATGTGGAAAAATTGGCTTGAACTTCTCTCCTGAGATCTTGCTGGCAGCCAAGCGGATGCAGCTTCCCTACCTCCAGCCAGCTGGCCCACCTGGCAATTACAGGCTAAGATGTTCCCAGGGATTTGCTGGAAATGCTTGTTAGAAATTTACCCTGGAAGTGAGGAGGCGACCATGGTCACATATATATATATATATATATATATATATATATTTTTTTTTTTTTTTAATAGCACATATTGGATGGTCCCTACTGGAGATGAGGATGTTTCCCAAGGTCAGAAATCCAATTTGAGATGTGTATTCAAAAATAGAAGAAACTCCAAGACTTGCCCGTGATAAGGAGGTTTTTTATAGCAGAACATACCTGGAGCCTTTAAAGAAATAAGTACCATTACCAGAAATAGCTGTAAGACCAAAAGTTATTACTGATGAGCTGGAGGCAAGAAGGATGAATCTAACATTTCGCTGGACTTGAATATGACAATAAATATATTTGATTATGAAGCAGTGGAAGAAGACTTTAATTTCTTCCTGAAAAGGATAATTCAGTGAAGGCGATTTTTCTGTGGGGAAAAATAAGCAACTCACAGATTGTAAATAACATAATTATCTCTCAGATAATTGGTCTCTTAAAAGAGAAACAAAAGAAAAGAAAACAAAAAAAAATAGCTACTTAAAAGATTTCTCTCTATAAACAGACACATTTAAACTCAGCTGAGACAGACAGAGAATCACTGAAACCCTGAAATGTATTTAATCAATTTTCTATCTCCTGCTGGCTGTTATAAAAGGAAATGACTTAAAAGTAGTTCCTAAAGGTAGTTCATGTCAGGCCTTTCAGAGACTAGAATAAAATCTTTTTTTATCCATTTATTTCAACATTCTCAGGCACAGCTATATCATTAAAAACATTTGATTCATTTGCTTAAGATAAAATTCTGCTTGAATGTTGTAGGAAAAAAAGGAAGAAAATTCCTTATACCAATGAAATTTGCATTTATATTCAAGGCACTAATTTTTTTTAGCAGGTCCATTTATTTTTTTGCATCTAAGAATTTCTTTTACATTCTTTCTCATGCACACATGTGCTTTGGGTTGCAAAACCTTGGAAGGTAAATTATGTGGCAGTATTTTTCCGGTACTGGAAACATGGCCTGTCTTTTAATTATTTGTGTGTTTATAAAAATAAATTTCATATCATTAAGAAATTGTTTGTCTCTCAGTACAAGAAGAAGGTACTTAAGGTAAATATTATTTCCAATATTGAAACTTCCCACCACAGAATACTTCAGATATTTAAAATGGAAATTAAGCCATTTATACTTCAAACTACATCTAAATGCAATGCATACACATAAATACATTAGAAGCAAAAAGCTACTTGGTTCATATATTTAAATGCCTGATTTTTCTCTGTTCCACCAGAACTGGTATGAGAAAATGACAATGAATATTTTGGATATGGTAGCACAGCACAGAGTAATTCTACATTGTCCTTAAAAAGCTTTGTCTTTCTAGCAAAGCACACTGCCAAATTTGTTGGTGTCCCAATGTTTTTAGTGTTAAAAACATTGCAGTGTCTTCTGGACCAGGAGCCAATTTATATTACATTAGACAAAGTATAATTAGGATGTTAAACTTTAATGAATAAAAATAAGTTAAAAACACATTAAAAAATCATTACTAAAAAATTTAAAGGATTGACATTCTTTTAAAAATATTAGTTAACTTTTCACCATAAAGACTTTCCTGAAGTTTGTACTCACCCATTCTTTGAAGTACTTCAGATTAATGTGAAGGATTTCTACTAAATGATTTTGAGCTTTAAGCTGAAGCAAAGAATATCGTGGACATTTTCCATACAACAAACAGGATCTATGGTATGGCCTAAAATGGGAAACTATACAGATTAAATGTGTACTTTACTCTGTAAGATTATGTTAGCTTCCACAAGTAGTGTTTGCATGTGTTAGAAAAAATGAGGTAATTAGAACTATCCATTTAGCAAACACAGTCCCATGGAGCTAAAATCAATAAGCCAGTGAAATTCCCCTCCCTGTTTGTTGCACAGAAGTTTGCCTGTATGTGCGTGAAAACACACATGCAAATATTCTTTCTAAAACATTTGTGATTAAAATGTGCATTGATATAAATTATTTCTAATATTGGTTTGGTGGGTTTTTTTACTGAATCGTTTCCACACCTACAAAGTCAGATTAGTTCTACTCATAAAAGTCATCAAGTTTATTTGGCTCCAGAGCACTTGGATGGATTTGATAAGCAATTGTGCATGACAGTTATCCTGAAAAGACTTTAAAAATGTAACAAGAATGCGTTGAGTTAGAAAAAAGCAGCTCATAACCCAATTAAAATAAATAGCATTTTGAAATAATAAAGTACTGACATTAAAAAAAAGGAATGTAGGAAAAGACAGGGACCACAATTCACAATTTTGTCTTGGAAAATGATGTGTTGAACACTGTCAGACCTAACCTTGCCAGGTATAAATCCAGCTAACTCCACAGGCAATAATGGAACAGTTCCAGTCTGTCACAGCTAAAGAGCTAGCTCTAAATCTTTTTAAGCAAATTTTCCTCTTTAAAACTTCTGCTGGCTATGCACTTTTAGGTATGACTATCTGAGCAAAGAAATTTCTTAAACACAATAGGTTTTAATTAGGACAGCTTAAATTAATTGTTCAGATAAATTAAAGACTTTGCTTTTTTACAGATGGTTTTCTGACTCAGAACCATTTCTACATTACGTGAAAAATTCTGTGCATGGTGCCTTGGTGACATTTTGGGTTTAGTTTGTCATCAGCAGCCATTTCTCCAGGACACTGCGGAAACTGTCCTCCCTCTTGTTATACACAGGAGCCCAAGGCATAAATCTTGTGCTTTTCATCTAGAACAGGACTCTGACAAATTAATTCCAGGGCATCTTGCTGCAGCAGCTTAGGGTGAACATCTATCCGTCTGCTCCCCTAGAGATTGTCATGCTGGTGGCAGAACTCGTAGGAGAAACCTTCTGCCCACAGCTCTCCTGCTTCTGTGAGTAGTCTGTGAACCTCCTGTAATTTACTGGATGATGATACTCTGAAATCCAATATGAGTAAGTTACAATAAATTAGGATGCACACAGTGAGCCACTTGTCAAGCCTGCAAACTACATACAGGCTTCCAGGGGGAAAAAAATGGAGCTAGGAGGATGAAGGAACCTTTAAATCCAGTGTTTGAAGGGACTTAACACAAAATGGAAGGAGAGACTGTTTTGTGAATGACTTGAGAGCATAAACAGCAGAGGAAAGGAGGATTTATGAAAATACATAAAATTTAGAGCAAAAGCCTGTGGAGGCTGTGGAATGGCTATAAAAGGAAGAAAAATGATAAAAGTTACTGCATCTTATGTTTCAAAATTAGATTTTAGAAGATAATAACGAAGGAGGAAGAGGCAAAGTGCTGAAAGGAGCAGTCTGATTCCTTAATCCTAGGGCTGGCTGGGCTTCATTTATGCATCTTAACAGCAGTCACCTAGGCTGATCTAAATTACATTGGTAGCAACAGCTCCCCAAAGACAAGAGTTATGCTCCCTGTGTTGCAGGGCTGACAAGAGGAGGAACAAAAGGTTTTGAAATGAATGTTAAGTTCACCTAATTTAATTCAAATAGATTGGCCCTTTGAGAAATGCTCTGCTCTCTCAAGGAGACTGGAAGTACTGGAACAAATTTCTGCTTTAATGCTGCTACCCTCAGTAGAGTTGTATCAAGTTTAAATTTAGGCTGCACCAGAGAGAGGGAAAGGCAGAGTTCTTGTATTTTTCTCTGTGGTGGATCAGTTCTGAGTTTGTTCAGGGCTTTTGCTGGAAAAGGTTATTTCATGTCCCAATTTATGTGAAAATATTTTATAATCTCTTTTTTCTTTCATATTTTCCAATCTGTTTTCTGGAGAATTACCTCAGGATGTTTTATCAGAATCTGGGAAGGCTCACAGTAATCCAAAGCAAAAATTTAACATGAACTATTTTGCATGCCTGTTACTTCCCTGAGAGCCAACCCTGCTGCAGCAGCTTCGTAGCATGTGTGGTGTGGGTGTATCTTTCCATCCAGTGTAGTTCAAGAAGAAATAGTGGTGAGTTACCAAGTTTCACTGCTAGAATAACCTGGAGAAGAAAGAAAATATAATTCTGATTGCTGTGGGAAGAAAGAGAATCCAATTTGGCACATTAAAGTTTTCAAAAGACACACTACAGACAGCAGGGCAGGGAGGGGATTCTGCCCCTCTGCCCCTCTGCTGAGACCCCACCTGCAGGGCTGCATCCAGCTCTGGGGCCAGCACAGCAAGGACAGGGACCTGCTGGAGCCAGCCCAGAGGAGGCACCAAGGGGATCAGAGGGATGGAGCAGCTCTCCTATGAAAAAAGGCTAAAAAAATAGAGATTATTCAGTCTGGAAAAAGAGAAGGCTTTAGGATGACCTAATTGCAGGGTTCCAGTACCTGAAGGGGGCTCACAGGGCAGATGGAGACTGAGGGCCTGGAGTGACAGGACAAGGGGGAATGACTTCAGACTGAGAGTAGCTTTAGATTAGATATTAGGAAAAAAATCTTTACTGTGAAGGTGCCAAGGCACTGGCACAGGTTTCCCAGAAAAGCTGGGGCTACCCCATTCCTGGAAGTGTTCAAGGCCAGGTTTGATTTGGCTGAGCAGCCTGGCCTAGAGGAAAGTGTTCCTGCTCATGGCAGGGAGTTGAAACTTTAAGAGCATTATGGAATCATTCCAATTCAGGCCCTTCTATGGTTAGGATGAAAAGCTAAGCAAAATATATCCAATTATCTTTATAAGACTGGAAATTATTTTTACCAAAGCTAGAGCATCTTTTCTTTTGGAGAACAGCTTCTTGAATACCTGTGGGACCAGTGAGTTCATGAAAAGTGACCAGAAGTTTTTTAAAATGTTATTTTAAAGATGAAGAAATAATAGGATAAGAAAAAGCTGAGATAAGGCTCAAAAAAGAGGGTAAATGGATTAATAAAATATTTTCTCGTGGAATTGCAGAACTGGAGAAAAAAATCAGTTTTAAATCAGGTTTTATTGTTTACAAATTTCATGTGCTGCTTGAATAAAAATGATGGAAAATTCTCCACTGAATCTTGGTTAGCAGTAGCAGCCAAAGCAGATGCAGAATATTTTAATCGGATAAAAGGACTGGTGTGATTCTTCTTTCTGGAGGTTTAATAAAATGTATTAAGACTGTATTAAATGCAGATAAGTGGAGAATACCTTTCCATATGTCTTGGAGCTCAAAACCTGTTGCTAAGTAACCAAAGATTATATCCAAAATCTAGTTTCAACAGCGATCCATGTTGAAGTAATACTAATAATTGTCTTTGTCCAAAAAGTGTGATTTTCCTCATTCATTAAGTTTAAATTAGGAGAATATTCTGATATTTTAAGTCATGCCATATGTACACTGGCCCTGTTATTTAAATCAGTAACATGTATGGTCAAAGTTCTAATCAACAATCTCACAAACATATTAGTTTTGTCCAGCAAATATTAATAAAAAATTAGATTATCAATCAGGCATGAATCACACTTCTTAAGAGGTCAACTCTGTATTAATCATACTATCAACACCAAGAAAGGGGAACAGAATGAGATGTGTAAATAGGTAGAATGCATCCAGATAGTTTAGATATTTTCAAAAGATAATACTAAATGTCACAGGCATAATAGAAATGATAAAATTATCTTAAGCAGGAATATATAAGAGCTCTTGGGAATTCCCAAATATTGGAAAATTGTGACTGTAGGCTGCTATATTTTAGAGAAAGAAAGCAAGATCATCAGAATTAAATTTTCCTCACCTTCAATTTTCAGGAAAATATTGGAATAAATATTTAAGTAAACCAATCACATAGATGGTATGTAGGACATGAGTATGTACCAACACAGATTTATCAAGAGCAAATAAAGTTGAATCTCTGTATTTTCTATCTGGAGAAAAGAAATCCATGCTCTGTACCCTATGTACCTTGATTTCAGAAAGGCTTTTGATTCTTTTGCAGATTGTATTCTTTAGCAAAATAAGAAAATAAGCCCAAGCTGAAATTATTAAAATAAACAAATGGAAAAGAATACTCATGGAATACTGAATATTGTGCGTTTTTAAACTTGAATAAAACATCAATAATTCCTAAACATTTTGTTATAAGTCTTGTATTTTTTTTTTAATGAGCCAATCAATAGAAGAGATGCCACCCATTCTGGAAAGCTGGCAGTCCTTTACGAGATGGGTTCAAATGTAAAATGATTCTGATAGTCTGGAGAAATCAATTTAAAAAAAAACACAACAGGAAAACAATCAGCAAAACATGATTCAATTTTAAAAAGTTTCCCCTTGTATTGGCATATAATGAATTCTTAGATTGTGAAAGGGCATCACCTCAAATTTCTGGCTGTGCACAAATGACTTGTAAGAAGGGAAAGTGTTGAAAGCTCAGTGTGACAATGTCATATGGTTTTCAGAAAGACTGAGATGTGAAATGTGAGTTTTTCAGTAAAACTTGGAGCATAACCTTTTCACCACACAGATTATAAATCATCTGCCCAGCTCTGGGACTAGACTGGAATAAAAATTTGGACTTGCCAGTCATGAGAAGAGAATAAAAAATCTGATCAGTGACTGAGAGAACATGGCTTAAAATTTAATACTGCAAGTTTGGAGTTTTTCAAGAGAAAAAGGAGACCTGAGGGAAGTCTTTATCTCCTTTGTATAAATGTTAGTCAGAAACAAGGAAAAAGTTGCTCTGTAGGCCTCTGTACATGTTATTATTACATGGATGAATTGATAATAGTCCCAGTGTTCTTATTCCTGTTTCTGAAATTTATCTGAAATTTATCAGAAAGAGGCATTTGTCACTGCAAAGGTCTTAAAAGATGCCTAAGTTGAGAAGCTAGTACCTCATTGTACAAAATAAAATATTTATCTGTTCTTAAAAATCTTTAAAAATATTAAATTAAAGTCTTCCTCTTTTTTAGCACCTGCAGTAATGAGGGAAACTTAAAAAGAAATTTAGAATAATAAGTTCCATCAAATAGTTATAAGGTGCAATTGAATTAGTTTCATTGAACTACACAAATTAACACAACATAAGAAAACATTAATTTAGAATTTTTCTGCTGGAATAGCCATATATCAATGAGTACAAGTACATGCTTGTTAATCTATTGCATTCTAAGAGATTCATGCCATCAGAACTTGGACAGCAGTTTAGTAAAGTACCTGCTCACAATTTGTAATCATCTGCAAGACCTCCAAAATGGGCTGCTAGACTAGTAATGAAAATGCACTAAGCAGAAAAAGTGAAGGTGTTAATCCTATGAGGAGAAAATGCAAATAAACAGTAAAAAATGAGACCAAATGCAGAGCAGATGACTGTGTCTAAGGAATACCAGAAGAAAGTCACAGGGGCAGAATGGACCACTGAAGTTTCTCTGTTCAAAAAAGAAGTTTGCTCTGCTGTAACCATTGGTTCTGCAACTTTTTGGACCTATTTGGAGAAAGTTGGAGAGCTGTGAATTTGGCCCAATTTCCCCCAAACTGAGGGATTAAATTGGTCATGAAAAGCCCACTTCCTTTCCAGAAAGCACCAATTCCTGCTTGTGCAAACAGGCCAGCTGCTCTTTGCAGGGCTGGAAGAATGTGGCCTGAAAATCCATTGAATCATAAAAATAACTTTAGTAGAATTATGTGGTCTTCAAGACATCTACCCACCCCTGCAAAAGATAAAAGTACAGACATGGATAGGCAGGTAGAGATGCCATTTCTCATAACAGATTAAATTATGCAGATTGATGAAACACAAGTGAGAATTTCCAGGATGAGTACACTGTAATTCCAGCACAGAAAACATGGAGACCTAATGAAATGGATATTACCTCAGTTACTTTAAATTGTCTGACTCTAATTTGCAATTCAGAAAACCTTTGTTCTGAATATCTTTTTAAAACTTTTGTCTAATAGGATTTAAAACTTCTTGAGAAATGATATTCAAAAAACATTTCTATTTAGAAAAAAACCCCATTGTTTTAAGCATGTTTATATCTTCTAAAAACAATAAAGTGAGTACATACTTAATGTTCTCATAAACTTAAATATTTTACTCTAATATTTTAGTACAATTTTAAAATGAAAAATACATGGTAAGCATAACTAGAAGATTATTGCTATTAAAGACAAACAAAAACCTTGCCAAAAATGTTGGAACCTGATTTTGATAACTCTCCTTCACAGGAGCATAGATCAGGATCTACTCCACTCGAGTCAGTGGGATTAGATTCAAGTGTAAAATCAGGAAAAATTATATTTGATTATGCCTCAAGTTATTAGCTATTCTGTAAAATTAGAGCAAATAGGATGGGAAGAGTCGTTTGCACCTGCTGACAGAAGAATTCTGTTATCTCAGGCCCTTCTTGAAAACCATTGATGGCAATTATAATCTTGCCAAGAGCTTTAGTGCACCTGGAATGATGCTTTCAGGAAGGAGATGCCAGCAAGCTGAAGAATAGGCACAAAAGTCAGAGTACTCCTACCATGAGGGGAATATGGCCCTCACACGTTTTTCCAGGCTCTCTTCCTTGCATTTGCATTTTAATGCATGTATTTCATCAATGTGCAATTGTAAACATACCCTTCAGAAAAATGACCTATTGATGGGTTCCCCAAAAAGCCTCTACTGCCTATAATGTGTAATGTAATTTCAATTTCTATCTGAAATTAATTAGAAACACTGTGACACATCACAGAAAATTGCGTTTTCTGTTTTGCTTTCTTTTTTTTATTAGTGGCAATAAATTCCTGATTATTATTTTTGAATTATGTTTATGGTTTTGCTGATATGAAACTTTAACTGATAACAGTAGTGAGGCAGCAATAAGCAATGTGAAATATACATGAATGCACTTACTCATGGTTTATGATTAACCATAAAAAACACCAGGATTTTGAACAGCTTATCTTTTTCTAACGTCCTTTATAGTGTCTCCAAGGCTTGGTATTTTATATATTAGTTAAAATATATGCTGCTCTTACCATGAATAGAAATTAAAACCACAATTTATTTACAGGACACTTTTATAGCCATATATATGTGTACTGCTGGTCATAACCCTGTATGAGGGTGAATGAAAAAGATTTGACTGTAAAATATGTTACTCTTGATATCATATGTTTTCCTATAGTACTGCATAGAATGCATAAAAAATTCAGTCACTTCCAATGCCCGTGATATTTCTAATATAGAGAAGAATACATTTTCCATTTGTAGACTTCTTTCTTACTGTATCATTTCCCAAGCTTTATGGTAAGAACTTGGCTTTCAGAACATCAAACATAATATTTTGCCAGGATTTGGGGGGGGCAGGGGGTGGGTGATGTTGTTTGTTTATTTTTGTTGTTGTTTTGTTTGGTTGGTTTTCCTTTTGCTTTTGTTTTGGGGGGGGGTTTAATTATTATTATTTTTAATAGCTTTTTTTGCAGCTCCATCTACTCTCAGGGTTTTCTTTTCCACTTTCAGACAGCCCTAGGCCGAAAGAGAAATCTAAGGTCAGGATTTTCTCTCATATTGGATAGCTTGACTTGGCTTCCAGTATCTGATATACTTCAACACCAGAAAAGACCCAAGCTCCTAAGCTTTGAAGTTCAGTAACACTTGAATAAAGCCCTAAGGCCAGACTCAAGGAAGTTAAATCTGTTCTGGTGGTGAAGCAATATCCCATAGCTACCAAGGGAGATTTAATTAATAAAAACAAGTTAGCTCCCTATTCTGAATATCCTCTCATGATCTTTGTCAAGAAATTTAATGTTATAAAGATTTCAAGTTAAATCCTTTATTCAAGACAAACCTTCTGTTTAGTGTACCAGTTTGGGTACTTTTTGAATTAAAAAAATATAGTTATCCAATACAGAGAGAAAATAGTTGCAGCTGAATACCTAAAAAGCCCCTCAGATGCTGGGAAAAGAGAAATAAATCAGAAAAAGGAGGAAAACCATACCTCTCAAAGTGCTCTATCCTTTACAAAGCATGTTGTAACTCTGCTTAGCCTCTTCAAGTCAATGATCTGTGAAGTCTAATGTAGTTTCCAATTTTTTGTAGAAATTGCTGAATTTCTGCTTGTCCATGACAGAATACCACTCTTTGGAGAAAATAAATAAATAAATAACATGTTCAATTTACCCACGTGGATAATGTTGGAATAGAGTCAGTCATCCAAAAAGAAACTTCATCTGAAATACA
The DNA here is from genome assembly GCF_021018805.1 of Prinia subflava. Classification (NCBI taxonomy): domain Eukaryota; kingdom Metazoa; phylum Chordata; class Aves; order Passeriformes; family Cisticolidae; genus Prinia; species Prinia subflava. The sequence continues at coordinate 12,059,541 of NC_086249.1, read as the reverse complement.
TCCATTAGGCAATTCTACACCTTAGTGTTAGAATAGTTCTGGTTTTGCACACAAATCTACAGAGAAAACTATCAAAACGGGAAAACAGATTTAATTTTTTTCTTGTTCTCCAACATTTTTGCTGCCGATAATTTACTCTTCTGATTTTTTTTTCTTCTGCCTTTGTGTTCTCAGTTTATCAGTCAGCTTTATAATCCATTTAGTTTTGCTTGTTTATTCTCTTCCCTCAGAAAAGTTATCAGTCTTTTCTGAGTGTCATATTAGTAGATTCTTCCAAGAACCACATAATCAAATGCATTTTATCAGGATGTACCAAGGACAGAAATTTCTGGAATATGATGAACAGTTACCAAGGACATTCATATTCTTATAATAGCATCATTTACTTGGTTTGCTGAAGATATTTTCACATGTAGAAATATAAATTTCAAATGTTTTGCCTGCCCCATTCTTTTCTGCAGATAAATACACTTTCAGCACATATCAATAATAACTTCTGCACTGGACATTTCTTTGGGGTTTAATGACCCTTTCCAGGGTTGTGGATCATTGGCTTCCAGGAGCTTGTTAATTCTCAGAAAAATCTCTGTTCCTCTGCTTTTATTACTTAAATATATTGTTTGTGGAAATATAATATAAATACTGGAGAGGAAAGCGAGTTACCAGCTGAGCAGAAACTGATATGGCTTTATTTTATATTAGATGGCTGGATATTAACAATCATATCCAATGCTTATCTTTAATTTATTAAAATTTCAGGGTAAAAGATTGCCTTTTACTTTTCCTTTAAAAAGGACTTAAAGATGAATTATCTTGAGTGCATCAGTTGTGCTTTTGCATCATAACTTGAATAAAATCCATGAAAATTCACATTTTTAACAAATGCAATTTTCAAGTAAGGTACAATTTTGGCCTTTCTTGCAATATTAAAAATCATTAATCCTTTTGATAAACTGAATCATGACACTGGACTCAAAAATTTGGGGTTTTTAATATATAAAAAGGATTTCAGTCTCTGATAACAACAAAGAAAAATTGTATTCAGCAACAACAAATATTTCTGACGCAAAGACTCAACTTTTTCAGTTTATTATGGTGCTACTGATTTTGCCAGTAGTCTTTCCTCACCAATACTTTGCATTCTTAAAAAAAAAAGAAATCTAATTCCTTTCAGACAAGTTTATTAATTAAAAGTAATCTTTAGTGCAAACACAAAAAGATTTTCTTTAGCCACCCTTTCTCTTTGTGCAGAGGAGAATAAATGTGGTGATGCACATCGTCTATCTACCTCATATGTCTAGTGACAGAAACATTAATTCCAAGCACATTTCTATTTCAGGCACTTATTTGCACCCTGTTAGTGCATGAAAAGCAATATTTCTGTGGAGTTATGGTGACATCAAGTGGCTGGCTATATGGTCCCTGCAAATATATGGATATATGCTCCAGACATTGGAGAAGAAACCAATACAGGGAACTACCATTAAGTAGTTTTATCTCTTTGAAATATGAGTGAGCTTCCAGTAAGTTCCAAGTGATGGATTGGAATCTTAATTTTAGGTATATCATCAGGGTGTGTATCATTAAATGCCATTGATGAACATCAAACCATTGTATTTCACCCTTGAGACAGAGTTCAAAGGCAAGAGAGTGATGCTGAGAGGGAAAGTGGTGCTCAATAACAAATCATCCAAATTGTTCTCTTTTACCTGGTGCTAAAACATTTTTGGGTGACTCAGTGGTTGTGCACTTGTTAGAAAAAAAGAGCAGCTCAGAATGATCTTCTGATAGGATTTTTGGGATTGAGCTAACGAGTTAATATCTACTCCTTTTGTTGCATCTTCTGGTTTAATGAGCGCAGCCTCATAAAGATAACAAATGAAGTTCAGTTTGTTCTACAGTAGTTGGTTTATTTAAAATTCTCTCTTGTCAGAATTTCCATTTTCAACCCTTTCCATGCCATGATTGGTTCATGAGTAATGAGTATGAAGACATACATTTTAAGAGGCTCCAGTGAGTGTATTTTCTTCACCAGCTTGTTTTTACACTCACTTTCCTAATGGGATGACTTCTTCATCTCCTTTCGTGCAGCTCTTCCTTCTGTTTGCTATCCTCAGCCTCTCAAAACTAATGCAATCACTCTCATTTTCCATGTTTCTCTGCTTCAAGGCTTGAGTCCACTTGTTTGGAGGGCCTCCAAGAAAGATTAGCTGAAAGACTCAATATGAAATCAGTAAAAGATTACTGTTGACCATTCCAACTCATCACAACACTGACAAAATAGTAGCTGAGAAGCACAGAGAGAATAGTGAATGGAGTTTGTTTGAATTTAAATATATTGATACAAAAAATCCAATTGAAATCATGGCTTAATACAAGTGCAGTTTAATGCAGTGGCTGCATAATACTGACCTAAGTTGTAGAAATGTAGATGTCATCTCCTTTCTTCAGTTTGATGAAAGCCTTTAACACTGACATCTTACTTGGCTAGTCCACATTTTCCCATGTATTATAATGATTTCACTTTTATGAGAGAAATAGATTTATCTGAAAGGACTATATATGTATATGCACACCTATATACTTCCTTTTTTTTGTGGTTGGTGTTCATCTTCTTGTTGTGTGAGCCTCAGAAAGCAAATTATTAGCTCTGGTACACCAAACCTTATTTGTAAGATTAAGATAAAAATTTAATTTTAGGAAGTAGAGAAAAATTCTGACTTGAAGTGTATATTTTGTAGTGGGGACTCTCATAAAAATATTATGTATGCAAAGCTATTTGGACAAAAAATCACATAGCTTCATTGCTCTGGAAGATACACAAAATAAAATACATTAATCAGTCTGCTCACAGGACTATTTAAAGGAGAAATCCTATTAAGTGCTTAAATTGATTTACTCTTCCCTCCCCCAAAATAATAAAATAAAATTCCTCAAGTGTCTATTAAATCAGACGATAAATAAGAATAGGTAGGTAAAATCCTTGGGGAAAGGAAGGACCTTAAGGCCATCTGATTCATATTTCATACGTCTTCTATTTCTCCATCTTTTTTCATCCTTGTTGAAATTCATACATATACAATGTCATAAGCTAGTGTTGGTTTGGATTCAATTTATTTTACAAAAGGAAAAAAAAAAGAGAAAAAGTCATGTGAACTGATGCCAAAATAGTCTAGTGAAATAATTTTTATTTTCATTTATATTCACTGCCATGTCTCTCCACTGAAGTTAATGCATTTTCCCTGAAAGGTAATTCATTTCAATTTAAATCAATACAGTATCTTTGAACTAATGCCTTCCAGAGATGCCATGTTTGAACAAACGGTAGTATATTTGTGTAAATTGCAAATTTTATTAGCAATTGCACCAAAAAAAAAAGAGTGCTCGGAAAAATACTTTTGCTTCTAAACAATACAGACTGTGAACACAAATAATCCGTATTTTCTTTTGCTCTTCTGTTGTGGTATTCAGGGGTCTTATAGGCTTTGACACAGAGGAGAGAAGGGAAAAGATATTTATATATCTAAATGCAGCTGAGTATAATTCTTGGCTAAGAATTCCTTTTTTTGAGAGGAATGACTTCTTTTTGAGGAGTTGGGTTTTTTTATTCCATACCTTTCAAAATAACAGGGAAGACTGTCCCAGGATGGTACAAAGAACATAAAAATACACGTTTTAAACTTGCATTTCCTAAGCTGCAGAACATAAACTCCAGAGCAACACTTAATTAGGGAGGTGCACATATGAGAATAGACAGGTTTTTACCTTGTACCTTCTTGTTTAGCACAAGCCAGTAATGTGTGGGGTCAAAAAAGAGGAAGATGAACCCTAATTTATAAAATATTTGATTGTCATTCTCAAGTTCCTCTTGCAAACAATCTGATTTTTTTTTTTCGAGCAGTGTTTTTCAGTCTGAAAATTATCATCCCTTGTGAGGGATCAAAGGGATTATGAAAGGCTGGAAAACGTCACATCTGTTGCCAGTTGTTCTGTTCTTTCAAGGGAGCTGAGGAAAGCAGGGACTGTGTTTGCTGGATGAAAATGCCTTCACAGGTAAGAGCCTTGGATTGTGGCAGTGGTTTGGCCTCTTTATGGCAGGAGGTAGCGGGGTTTGGCTTCTGGCTGGTTTGGGGCTGTTTTGCTTCCCAGTTTTTGAGGTCACCACGTTGGGTGGTTGGAACCAGTTTAGTCAAGTTTAACATGGTTTGAGCTGAATGGAATGGGTTTGAACCAGTTTTATCTGGTTTGATCCTGTTAAAATGAGTTTGAAGGAGCTGGAACCAGTTTAGTTTGGTTTAAATTGGTTGGAACCGGGCTGATTTGGTTTAAAGCAGAAGGAACTGGTTTGTACTGGTTGGAACCAGTGTAGTCCAGTTTAAAACTTTTATGATCATTTGGATCTGGTTTGAACTGGTTTTATCTAGTTTAAACTGTTTGGAATCTGTTTTATCTGATTGGAACCAGATTAGTCCAGTTTGACCCAGTTTGAAGTGATTTAAGCCAGTTTGAACTGGTTGTATCGGCTTTGATCCAGTTTGAATGAGTTGGAACCAGTTGGAACCAGTTTTATCCAGTTTAAACCAGTAAGAACTGGTTGGAAACTGACTGAAATGTTTTGATCCATGTGAAACAGGTTTGATTTGGTTTAGACTGGAGGAAACAGAATTTATCCAGCTGGAATGAGTTTAGTCCATTTTAAACTGGTTTGATCTGGTTGGAACCAGTTTCAAAAGGTTTGAACCAGTTTTATTTGTTTTGATTTTTTAAAAACCCATATTTTAACCTCTTGGAACAGATTGGGACCAGTTTGATCTGGTTTAAACCATTTGTAGCTGGTTTGATCTTTTGGAACCAGTTTAGTCCTCCTGCAGAGCAGATGGCAGTGGCATTCCCATTTCCTGAGATGGGTCCATAAGGGTAAGAGGACCAGGGCAGACATTACCTGCCTAACAGAGTACTCTGCCAGCTTTTGGTGCTGATTGTCATACAACATCCTTAGGCCAGTCATGTTCAAAATGATGGAACGATCCAAGTTTATTTTCCTCAGATGCTTTGAAAGATCACACAGACCAACCTTTAGGGAGCTGGTCAGCTCCTCACGTAGGGCAGTCACCCAAATCCTCAGGTATGTGCTTCCTCTGCCTTTCTTTTCATCCTGTTATCTCCTTTAACCCACCCTACAACCATCCTCCTTTCTTGAGAGAAAATGCCCATGGGAGAGACATTAGCCGTTTTATTGTAATTAATTTTTCCCAGTACTCTATTTTTCCTATCGCTCTATATTTCTGTGTCCAGTCCATTGCATGAATGGGTATTGATCTTTAGATATAATACATAAAAATCTTTCTGTATGCTTTTGACAGCTTTCTTATTTATTAATTTTACTGGGTTTTTTTAGAAGCCAAGAGCACTTAGCACAGTTCTTCCTTGAGATATCATTAAAATATGATAACTAAGGTAAATGTGTATGAAGGAATGCAGACATTTCTAAAGGTTATGATCTATGACAACACTTCTCAGCTTTAAAGTTACTTTAATTGAATTAATTGTAGCATTGAAGAAACTGAAGAACAAAGAGAGCTCTGACTCTGAATGTATTAAAGAGAAATATTTGACCTTTTCAATATGCTACATTTTGATTGGCAGTCCTTTCTGTTGGAGTTCTCTTAATAATAATTTTTTAATTATTTTTCCCCATGAAAAATAAGGTAGGTGTGTCAAAAAGCTGAAGTACAGCTGAGATAATTGGAAATATCCAAGAGTAGAAGTAAGTATAATGTGTACACTATCTACCATAATTCAGAGGATGTCAGCAATGGGGAGTTCATTTTGTTGTAAGATTTAATTAATTTTCTCAAAAGAGCAGCAGGAGTTTCACATGTCATTGTATTTACCTGAGGGTATGAACTTTTCTCCTACCTCCTTTTTTTACCTCCGTTACTGGGTACAGGCTATTCCTGTTCCTGTCTTACATTTTGCTGCATTCACTCTCTGTAGCTCCACGATCCTGTTACTCATTCCAGGGTGCCCCGATCTTTTTGGGTTTCCTGGCCATTCACTGTTACATAATTTATGTACCAAAAATAAGGTAAGGGGCCCTCCCTCAGCCTAAACTTTCCCCATTAAAGTTTACATAACCTTACTACTGTCTGAAGACCTCAGTAATAGCTCTGACAACATGCTACAGCTGCTAAGGGAAAAAAAAATCAGGTGGCAAACTGTCTTTTCAGCCCCTGCATTGCTTACCTTATTTAGATTTTTACAGAAAAACTTTACTGCTGAAAAATTTTCAATTTCAATCTTTCAAAATCAAAACAAACCAAAAGCAGGCAGCGTGACTGTTGCTGATGTTTACTGATTTATTGAAAAGATCAAATTTCACTTCACATGCAAGTCTTCCCTAAACTCTCAGAGGGTAGGATAGCTGCATTTATACACAGGCAATATCTCTTTGTATTGAGCTGTAATTCTATGCAAAACCAAAGCAGAAATTATTTTCCTTGTACAGATTAAAGCATGCTTGAGGCAAAAATCTGGGCTTGTTTTCAGCTAGTGAAGAATTTGTTTGTAGACTGCATAAGTACCACATTTCTGGCCTACTGCTGCATCTCTAACCTCCCTGTAAATTGTTTATAACAAATACTCTGATTTCCAGCTTTGATATCTGATCTGTACTTACCCCATGAGAAGTTAAAAGGTCAGTAAGTGTTTTGAACTAGCTCAGCTTAATTTATTGATACTTCATTTCACATTGTCAAAACATTCACAAAAAGCCTCCAAACATGCCTTTGACCATATAGGAAGAACAAATATATCGTAAATAATTTCCCAACCTAATTTTAAATTGCTGCCTTCTGGACTTCAGTTTTCTAAGTAGAAAAGCACTTCAAATTCAGCACATCACCAGATCACTTTAACCTCTTTGAAAATGCATTTCGGGAGCCTTGATGGATCTCTTGCTCAGCAGTTGGCCTTGGGAAAGTACACACTTCATGGTAAGCTGAGTGCCACGTTCTGTAGTCTGTCAGAAAAAGAACAGCAAGTGTAATGGGAGGTTGAAACAGATCATTTAGCATTGTGACATTATTTGTGAATTTGGCTCTATGAGAGGGATTTTGTCATGCATGTGGCTGATATTTATCTGAGGTTGTGAATGTGACTGGCTGTATCCCCAGTTTCTGAAGAGTTTTGAAGTATAACTTAACCTGGGTCTCTCTCTGCAACCTTTTTAGGAGTGGGATTGACACCACCTCCTGCATAAGATGCTCCACCGGAGTGAAGCTGTGATTGTTGATGATGTTGCGGTTGTGATGCCTTCCCAATTGTCTACAGAGCAATTTGGGAGGAACCTAGCTTCACTTTTATTAACCCCAGAGGTCTCTCCCTTTCTTTGATTTTCCAGTCTATATCTTTCTTCAGCTGTCCAGCTAAATTGACAAAGCACAGAGTCCAGTTCCATATAGCAAGTGTCTTTGTAGGAATCCCTTTAAAAGCTTTAGCACTTAAGAAAAATCAATAGCGCTTATGATGTCTCCCCTCTCCTGCACACTAAATTCTCATCAGCCTGTTATTAACTGTTGGGAGACAGTAAACATTGCATTTTAAAAGCACTCGTGTGGCATTTCACTTGAATAACGTTGCCTATCTTTCCTTAATGAATTTAGTGGAACTGTGTTGTTGGTATATTTAGAAAGAGAGCGAAGAGCTGTGCAAAATGCACTGCAGGTACGGAGCCAAGTATATCTATTATACACAAATCCTCCGTGTTCACTGAAATAAAATGAGCCCATAGAAACACTGGTATTTTAAATATCACTTCAAAGTATAAATGGCCATAAAGATAATCAATTTTACCTTTGTCCAAATATACTTGGAGGAAAGAAATAAAAAAGCTCTGGAAAATCAACCTGTGATTTATCACAGGAAAGAAAATGTAGACATAGAAAACTGGAAGCAAAAATTATATGAATATACTACATTATGAAAGGTATTTAGGAAACAAAACCAGTGAAGCCAAAAACACCCAAGTTTCAAATATTTGGTTCCCAAGTGTTATCCTTGTGGTTTCTAGACCTGAGGAGTCTCTTAGAAAGGGATCTAGAAGAATTGGATTTGGATTATGTTCCTCATAACAGGAATTAAAACCAAAGGGTTCTGCATCAGGATGGTGAGTAGGTTTACCTGCTATTCACAGTTCATAGTCTCTGCTTGTTTGTCCTGTATGTCCTCTGCATTTCTATATGGATTATAACCATTTTTTAAAGATGGAAAAAGGATTTTTTTTTACTTGCTGTTGTGTCCCAGTGGTTAGAACAACAATAAAGTACAAGGATCTTAGTTGCAATCCCCCAATTTTGCTTAATAGCTTCAAATGTTCATCACTGCAGAAAACGACCTAATTACCAGGGTACTGGCCACTTGAGTAGTGCTCATGCACCTGTGAAAGGACTGGGTGTGGGGCAGGGGGGGTAGGTTTCCCATGCTTCATGCCTTTTTCCTTATAAATGATAAATATATATAAATATATTTATATAAATAAATATAAATAAAATGATTTCAAGAGATTCTTTTATTCTGGATTGAGAGTGCACACATGTGTATGATTCTGCAGTCTGGCAATGATGACATTTCGTGGAAAGGGACAGGTTTTGATTGTGCAATCTTCCTGCATGTTTTTAATCATCTGAGATGATTAAACAGTCCTTGGAGTTGAGCCTGTGAGCTCAGCCCATGTCTTCCAGAGTTGGCCTTGCACATCATGCTGGAGACAATCACTTAATGAATCTTGATCTTCTTGATATATTTACTTTTTTGTTTAGTGAGATGGGAGCTGTCCTTCCCAAAACAGCTTGGTGCTCAGCTCATGTTTTGCCAGTAGGAATGGGGGAAGGTTAAAACTCACTGGGCATGAATCCAAGGCTCCTGCAAGGGGATTGCTCTGTCCTCTCATGGTGTTGGAGAGGCCAGACTGCCTCTATTGAGTTTTAAATAAAACCTTTTACATGAGGCTCTATTTTAGTTAAAAAAAAACCTGCCAGAGTAACATGCATATCCTCAGAAGAGACAACAAAGGGAAAAGTCCAATTTTTTTCAATCCATATTGGTCTTTTACTGGCAGCACCAGGCCCTGGCTGATGCATACAGCAGAAGTACATTGGGAGTCCTGTCAGTTCAGTACCTACACCACCATTGCATTTTATCATTCACCAGTCATACTGCTGGAAGAGATATTCTGTACTTTAAATCTGGTCAGGACATGAAAAAAAAGAGTCCTTGAAAACAGATTGCAAATATTTACATTGGCATAAGTGAGAAATTTGAAGAAATGGCCCTCTAAATGATAGAGAAAAGACATACTGAGCAGGCTTCACAACTGAGGAAGCTGTAAAGTGGAATGACATCTATCACCGTGGAGGCCCAACCAGGAACACAGACTGGGGACAGAGATCTGGGTGCAACAACAGCAGCAGGGCAGAAGCCCCTGCCCTTAGTTTATTTTTCCATTATATCTCTGTGGCAAGGTGACCATGGATTGGAGAAGGGTATCGCCACCTCTCCTGTCACATTGGTCCAGGAGGCTGTCATTCAACCTCCCCTTGTCTTGGAGAAAGTATTCATAACATTGCCAATATTTACAAAACATGGTCCTGTGTTTACAATTCACCAGCGTGAGAAACTGCACGTTTCTCCTTTAATATGAACGCTTAGCAAACCAGGAAAATTCATGGCAACATCTCACCCTTTTAAGTATATTAAAAAGAAAACAGAAAAAGAAAAATGAACAATTCTATGACAGGAAAAAAGAAGGAAAAAAAAAACCTGTATAAAGTTCACCGACCTTCATTTAGGTGACGGTGTGAGGGCTACATGTTGGTCTGATTCTGCCTTTGCTACCCAGGGTTTCACCCTGAACCCCTTGTAATAACCTGCTCAAAATATCTCGAGCATAGTCTAACATAATTCAACCAACACCCTCATATTTTTAAATTTTTATAAGATACAAGGGAATATACGGTGCAAAAGGCAGGAGCATTCCAAGAAAATTTAATCACTCAATTCAAAATTCTGAACCCCAAAAGTTCTGTCCCAAAACCACAACCCCCAAACAACGTGCACTTTCCCCACAGAGGTCACAATGGCTACCATACATAAAACTGAGCCGTAGCAAACAATTTCTCTGAGTCCATGATTAACAGTCCGCTGGCTCTCAGCATCACACTGCTTCAGTCAGTCCTTGTCCAGCAGCTCCACAGGATCCAAAGTCTCTATGGAGGCCATATAGGAAAAGAGAGGATGCCAGTCCGTGTCCATGTCAATCAGATCTCGAAGAGGCTTCTGTGATGGGTGGCACTAGGGTGGCACAGGGTGCACAAGGTTTCAGGATCAAACAGGATCAGTCCAATGCACCTGAGGCAGCTCAGCAGACTTTCAGCGGCCACCTCCATGGCAAAGATCCCAGAACCTGAGGATAGAGAACTTAAAAAACACAAATTGAGCAATTGACTTTTTCTCAAAGAATGCATGCAACATAGGATGTGGACGTAGAAACCCACTGCAAGGTCCAAGGAAAACTGACCATAGCTATGTGGCAACATCAACACTTCCTACACTTGAGATGATGGCTGTACACCAGCCAGAGAATTTTGCTCTTGTTCTAGAGCTTGGGAAACTGTTTCGTCCCCCTGACGTCTTCGTCTTTTTCTTCGCCTCCGAGTTTTCGGGCTTGGCGTGGGCTCAGCATGACCCACTGCCTCGCATGTTTCTGCAGTATGGTCTGGACCCACACCTTGTGCGCAGAGAAACAAGGGAGTCACTTTCTGTGCCTCCTTTACCTGTTCTCCACTAGGCTGAATATCTGCCTGTGTCTCGTGTCCAGCATTCTGCCTCTTTTCTGCCGGCTGTGAAGCAGCCGTTGGGGTCATCACCATACAATCACAGGTGTTTAGAACTGCACAGGTCTGGACCATCTCCAGGACATTAGAAGTCTCCGGAATGGTTTCCAGGAGCCTCTGGCAAGCAGAATTAGCATGGCTTCTTGCTAATTGCTCCAAAATTATCATTGTCAAAGTTACATCCTCGACTCTCGTCTCTAAAAATTGCATCAGACGCGATATAAATTCATTAAAAGCTTCCTCTGGCTTCTGTGCTATGTCTAAGAAGTCTTCCTTTGGGGAGAAGGATAACTTGGTTTTTATCAATGCAGATATCCCTATGTATCTGCACGAACCTAAAACCATGAAAGAAAAGCCAGCTTGCACATCAGGGCAATCATATTGACTCCTCCCCATAAGTAGGTCAACTCCGACCCCAAACAAGGGATCATCTCGAGGCAGGTGGCTATTTTTGACAGCCATTTGTCCAGCTAGGAATTTCCAATTTCTTTCAAAGGTAAAAACCTGTTGAGGTTCAAGCATCATTGTTGCAAGACCTCTTATTACATAAGGAAAGATCAGATTCTCAAATTCTGCACTGATCCATTGAATTGCCTCAGTGAAGCTTATATTATCTTCTGCCACGTCCCTTGATAAGGGAAACGGGACTGCCCATGATGGGTCATCATGGCTATGATTCTGTGGACCCACGTCCACAGGTCCCTGAACTGGCTCGGGCAAAGCTGCATCTTCAGGCAGCAGCTCTCTTATCTCAGCAGCCTGGTTCACCTGCGGACTAAAAGCCTCATCCGATTTCATGACAGGGAAAGCGTGCACATCAGACAACGCTTTTTCCCCGTTATCATCTCCCACAGCCGACCCGGCCCCGTAGGGGGGGTGGGCGGGAGACAGTGGCTCGCTCAGACTCCTCTCTGAGCAGGGGGGCGATTGTCGCGCTGGGCAGGGGGGCGTGGCCGACGGGCCACAGCCTTCAGCTCCTGCCCGGCCAGCCGATGGGTCGGTGGCCAGGTCGGCGGCAGCAGCGGCAGCCGAGAGCCCCTCCCGCTCGGTGCGGGGGGGCATTCCCCGAGCGGCAGGGAGGGGACGCGCGGCGGTGCCGCGCGGCGGCGCGGGGGGGTCGCACGGCACGGGGGGGCCCGCACCGGCGGGCAGCGTTGCGCCCAGCCCTCCCCCCGTGGCGCCGGACCGGCACCGGACGCGTGGGGCGGGGCGCGGCGCGGTGGGCGGCGGCGGCGGCTCCGCTGCGGGCACCGCACAGACCGCCGGCGGCGGCGACCCCGCGCACAGCATTTGGCGCGGCGGGGGGACGGGGCAGGGAGGGGCCGTCCCCGCCGCCCTCGCCTGCCGAATCCTGCGCGGAGCAGGTCGCGGCGGGGCGGGGCGGGCCGGGGAGGCGGCGGCAGGGGGCGGCGCCGGCAGCGCCGGGTGTGGCGCGCACGGCGGCCCCCCCGGCTCCCCGCAGGGGGCCCGAGGCGGGGCGGCTCCGCGCGGCAGCTGCAGGGCGGACCCCGCAGCGGTGGCGGGCAGCGGGGGGGTCGCCGCGGCACGGCGGCCCGGGGCGGCGCGGGCGATCCCCCGCGCTCGGCGTGGGACCCGATGCCGAGCGCTCCGCCCCCTCGGCACCCCAGCTCCCCGCCCGGCCAACCGCGCGGGGAGCGGACCGAAAAAAGCTTTCCAGTCCTTCCAAAAACCCCGCTGGGCGCGCCCAACCCCCGACATGGGGGTGGGGGTCTCCTGCATCGGCTCCAACCCTGCATCAGAGCAATCCTCGTCAGAAGCGACGGAGCTCACAGGGGAGCCAGTCCTGCTTCCTGTCGAAAGCCCAGAATCAACTTCAAAGTCCTCTCCAGCCTCTTTTAGAAGTGGGAAGACTGTTGTCCATGCCCGTAAAAGAGTGCCTGCCTTAGAGTTTCCGTCAAGGACGGCAGAGAAAAGGCTTTTTCCCAGGGTTCTCCATGGGCCAATATAAAGTGCCTTTTCAGCAGTATAAAAAATTCCAAGTTTCTTTCCCCAGCTAAGCAGTTCTCTCACGTGTTTCCTGGTTAAGTCAGCGTCACAGGACAACAAAAAGGAGTGGAGCAGTTCCATCATCAATCGTTCCTCTGAGAACATCGTGGGTTTCTTCTTTTTGCAGCTGTAGAAGGCAGATTTTTTTTTTTTTTTTTCTTCTTTTTTCTTTCCTCACTAGCTTGCAACTTGACCACGTATAGGCGCCAGTTATCACCGTGGAGGCCCAACCAGGAACACAGACTGGGGACAGAGATCTGGGTGCAACAACAGCAGCAGGGCAGAAGCCCCTGCCCTTAGTTTATTTTTCCATTATATATCTGTGGCAAGGTGACCATGGATTGGAGAAGGGTATCGCCACCTCTCCTGTCACATTGGTCCAGGAGGCTGTCATTCAACCTCCCCTTGTCTTGGAGAAAGTATTCATAACATTGCCAATATTTACAAAACATGGTCCTGTGTTTACAATTCACCAGCGTGAGAAACTGCACGTTTCTCCTTTAATATGAACGCTTAGCAAACCAGGAAAATTCATGGCAACAGACATCTTTCAGTTTATTTATAGCTTACATCTATCATTTTTACTGTCAGATTAAAATATGGGGTGAGTTCTTCTGAATCTGCCTCCTGTGGTGCAACATATCCTTTCTCTGGCTCATACTACTTTTATTATCAGTGTCAGTAATCTTTCACCCTTTCTTAAACAGAAAAAAATGGTAGCATTTCACACTTACTCTGGAAAACCAGAGTTTTTTGGCATTTCCTGTACTGAAGAACGTAATGTGAAGCAAGTTCAAGAGAATTCTGGGCATGTAAGTTCAAAAGATTGTGGTCTTTTTGTTCCTGGTGACCTTTACTGCTCTACAAAGAAGACTTTACTTTGACCTCAGTAGCTCGAGGTTTTATCTCTAGTTCCATCCCATGTCATCTCACTCCTTCCCATGAAATATGTAAAGTAAATCACCTCACATTAATTTTCTTCTATTCCATATTACCTTCCAAAGTATGTGTGCCCACACTGTTCTTTTCTCATCACTCCAAGTTGTCACACAGACCTCTGACATTTCTGACCATCTCAGTTTCAATTTCAGATCATTTAAAAACAATACCTTAAAAGAACCCCAAAACATTGACTTGTTCTTCTTTATAGAAGCCATTGGAATTGTAGGTATTCTAGACAAATCTCTCCTGTGACAGAATATAAATGTTAACAATTCTGAACCTGTAAAGGAAATATAACCACACAGCTACTAAGAAGAACTGGGGATGAGGAAAGACTTGACCTTAATTAGTGGTATTCAACAGCCACAAAGTCACCTAAAGGTTATTCTCATGATTTAGAAGAAAAGAAAAAAAACCCTATTTTCTCTAATATAAAAAAGCAGCACTTTGGGGTGAGAATAATACATTAAAAAAATTAAATGGATTGCAATATCTGAAACCATAGTTCACTGTGGCCAATTAAGAAAATGAAATCTATCCAACAGATTCAAACTAGTTTCTTTAGAAATCAAAATCCCAGTGTATTCTTAAAATCCATGCCCAGCTGTAGTGATTTGGATACTTTCTTTTGATACCAAAAAGACTTTACTTTTCATCTGAAAAAGAAACCTTGTGTATATCAAACAAAAAAATAATAGATCCCTCTCAAATTCTACATTAAAAATTCACTGTTTATGAACACAGTATTGTTACTTCTACCTGCAAATTTTAAGCCTTAAAAACTCTCATTTTTCAAAAGGTGTTAAGAAAGTCTGACTTGCCTCAGGTCAGATTAGTTAATTGGAAAAAAATAAATCTTGCTGTCTCTGCTTCGTCTCATCTTATTTATGTTGTGACCATGTTTATTTTTTACACTTATATTTTTAGTACTTTATAAACTATTATAACATAAAGATTTCTTAAAAATTCATCTTTTATACAAGAATCATAGTCACTATGAGTGTGCCATGAAAAGACCTTTTAATGATGTATAAATAAATAACCCTCCAGAAAATAAACTATTTGTCCTCTTGAAACACCTTCTAAAATTAGCTGTAAATCTAAAGACAGGATAGGTTTTCTTTGCTCAGATTTGTGCCCAGTATCCACATGAACACACAATTGAACATAATGGATCATGTTTTTTAAGGGAAACTGAAATATAAAACCGAGGCATAAGAGCAAGATATTTGAGGACAAATGGCCCATGTCCAGTGATAAAAACATGTATTTCTTTGTTTTATAAGAGTAGCAGTGAGAAAAAAAGTCAGAAGTAAGAAATCAGAAGGTCAGGAATAGGGTGGTTTTCCTCATATGTAACATTCATCTGTCTGTTTTTATTGTGTTAATTGCATATGTAGGTAAAAATTAAAGCCAATTTAAATTTTGGGCAAACTTGAAAACAGATTAAAAATATATATATATTATAATAGGACAGAAGGGCTTTAAGCTTGCTCGTATGTCACTGGGGAACATCACAAACTGTGACACAGGATAGTTTGAGAGGGTAAGCCGTGCATTGTTTCCCTTGGTGTTAGGGTATAATATAAACCTCTTACAAAAGTACCTCTCAATCCTACTGAAACAAGTTGGTCTGCATCTTTTCCAATACAGGAGATGTGACTTCTCCAAATAGCTTTTCAACAGGTTATCTGTCATATATTGTACTTCAGGAACTCCAACTTATCTCCCAGTTCCGGACACTGCATTTCCTTTACAAATGCTCAGGTTAAACAGAAGTCACTAACCTTTGCTCATCCACAAATCGTCTAATCAGATCAAGGACTGAACAAAAAAACCCGCCTAAAACCAACCAAAACCAAAACAGGAAAAGCTCCAAGAAACCATGCAGTGGACAGAGAAATGAAGTCCATTGGGACACCTTGTTTGTCATCATCTGCCACAGTTCTCCCCACTCTGATAGGCGATCATTTTGCACAGTTTCTCCAGCCATCTTTCGCCCTGTGGGAGAAATGACAGTGCTTTTCATCCGGTCTCCAAACTAGGAAAAAAAACCACCGTCAAATATTCACAACTGCCAACTTCAAAGCAGTTTTTCCATGGCAACCATACCTCAAAAGCCTGGAGTTGCAGAAGTTGCCAATTAGCAACTCCAAAGGGGGCCATTAGCTCCTTCAAAAACATAGCGGACACTGTTTTAATCACCATTTGTTTCCAGCCTTGCAGCGAGCCCTTCGTGAGCACCGACCATGCAAGTGCAAGGCTGACTACTTAAAAAGAAGTTGATGTTGCATGAAAAGAGCAGCACACACCAAGCTACACTTTTTAATAAATAAAGAACAATTATCCTCAGTAAATCATCGCTTCTAATTTATTGTTGTTTAATTAAAGCAAGTGGTGTTTTTCTCATTATTGCCGGTGGTAAACCATGCGTAACAGCCACGGAATTTGCCATCAGTAGGAGTCCTTAGTTATTGCTGCTGCTTGGGAGTGAACAAGTACTATAAAGCAAGGAGCATCTGCATAAATATGAACCTTTAGAATGGTCTGCCTATATGCATAAGGCTTCTGTTCATAAAGAACAGGACATACTGGGGAAAATAAAGATAAAGAAAGTACAGAAATAGGAATTTGAGTTCCTTGGCTTATAAAATCTTTCTGACTCCACTGAAGTCTGTGGGAAGTTATGTCATTATTAGCCTTGAAGCCTAGCTCTGTATTGATTTAAGACTATCCTATACATAAAAAGGAAGACAGACCTTTTTAATTTTTAAAAAAACCAAACTCCAATATTTTCAGTAGCTCTTTTGAAGTGATTATTTCTTTATTCACATAAATGATGTGCCATGTGCTTTAGAGGTCACATGTATTTCAGCAAGAAAACTAAGAGAAACATGAACTTCACCCATTCATTTGAAAATTATGTCATTTGTGAAGCCAAATTACAACCATTACCATTAACACTGTATCACAGCTAACTAATTTATCACTTACCATTCTGTCATGAAACCCCAGTTATCCAGCTCATCTTGTGTTGCTGGAGATGTTCATGTCACTTTGACATCTGTTGCATTTGAGAGGGATAGCTGTGCAAATTTTGAACATGTCACCAACTTAGGGACCTCTCCACACAGCAGGGAGACATTTTATTTGAGGCAAAATTGGGATAATTTTGGAAGAAATGAGGCACACAGGTTGTTACATGGAACCTGCCTGAATGTCTCTGTCACAAGACTCGACATGGTCAGGGCATCACAGGCTATGATGCTGTGCAGTGCCTGTGCTGTTACTGCCACTTGAACCTGTAAAAAGCAGCCCAGACTCCTTGACAAGAGCAGGAGAGATGGCAGGGCCAGCTGAGCAATCCTCTGAATGAGAACAGGAACCTTGACAGGTCAGGGCAGCAATGAGAGCAAAGTAATGTTTAATTTAAAGACGATTTTCACACACACACATTCTTGTCTGTCCAGTAAAAGCCTAATGAACTCGTAGCTGGTTTGTCAGAAACTCTGCTAATTGAAGTTTCTAGTGCTCCTACTTGAGTAATCCCAGTCTCTTAAAAAGAGGTTCAGTGGTTCTGAAATATTGAGGACCAACCCAAATAAATAATGCTACTTTTATTGTCATCTCTAAGTAAGCCATGGATTTTCATTATGATCTCCTCTAAGATGTTATTCCATTTGCATGTGCTTGTTTAGAGTCCATATTAAAATCAGCTACATGCTTGCTGCTCACACACTTAGAAAGGAAGCTAATGAAATTTCATGGCACTCCATGTGGAGAGAAAGTGCAAATTTCCTTGTGTATTCCCAATTGGCATTTAGCCTGGCTTCACAGAGGAAGAAATATTATAGCTAGTCTAGGACATGGGGTCTTTTTAAAATATATTTCTTATGATCAAAGCCTCATGATGTGCCCTTTCTCCAAAGCTGACATCTGGTGCTGGAGTCAACAGCTATGAATAGGGAAATAATGGAATTATAACAACACACTGTCTGGACATTAAAGTCTAGAGGGAAAAAAAAGGCAACTTTTCTCTATTGAAGGTATAGAAAGTATTTGACTGCTAAATGGATGCTTTTCACAATGCCCTGGCTTAACTGCACTTTTTGTTAGTATATTAATGGGGCCTCATCCATATAAAGGCAGGATGAAGACTAACTAGAGAGAAAGGTAGAAATTGTCCCACTAAAGCTTCCTCTTAAATGAAGTTCTTAAGTTATGTGAGTTACTGCCTTTGAGAGAAGATTAAAGGAATGTTTAATAAAAGAGAAGAAATAGAGCAATTACATCGTTCTCTTCTTCTTTTTATTTTAGTAAGCTCTTTTTTGGAGGACCAGGTTAAAAAAGACAGTGAGTGAAATTTTTAAACAGAAAACAATACTATGTCATCTCTTTTTTTGACACATACAAGATGCTTTTAAAAGCAGCAGTCATGGAAAAATCCTAACAACTCCTTTCAAAACCAACAATGACAAATTAATAAAAGATAGGAAATTTCTGTTGTTTTTTATTTTCTTTTCTTAGCACTACTAGAAAATCCTTAGTAAAGTTATTTTCCCGAAGGCATGCTGCTGACCCAACCAGTGATGGCTATGGATGCCTTCACAGCCCAGGAGCGTGTTGCTTTTGTAGGTGTGTTTTATATAAGATGTTGCTTGCTTTTCCTCTGCTGGGGGAGTCCTTCAAATCCCATGGGAGCACTGGGAATATGAGTCCTGAGTAACTGCACCAGCTACCTCCTAGACTAACAATATATTGTAGATACGAGGAAACCCCTGTTTACCACAACACCGTCCTCTGCTCAGGTTTTCTCTCCAGAGACAACCCTATCTTCCCTCACTAGGATACAGCAGGAACAAAAAAGAGATACAAATACACTTCAAGAATTGTAATTTTGCCAAATGTACCCCCTCCTCTCCCCAGAAAAGTAGATCAAACTATCAGCAATGGCCTGTCAATGCAGACAGGCATGGCCAGGTGTGGGTCTTCTCCATCTGTTCCTAGAAAAACAACTCCTGCCATGAAACTCTGTCAATTCCTGTATTCTGTGGCTGAACCCTGGTTAACCCTGACAGATTCAAGGCCCTTTCCCACTAAACATTTAAAGTTTTACTGGAACAGTTAAGTGTATTAAGCATCTCAAAGGAATGACCTAGCTCCAATCTGATGCATCTCCCTGTGTTTCCCTTCTCGATGTCTGTTCAAGACTTCTGCACACACTGGAAGAGTTTCCCCCAGTGAAACTGGGAGCACACCCTGCTTGGTTGGTAGGACATGCATCTCTAATCTGCTCCCAGCTGAACCAGTTATCTTTTATTCACATGGCCTTGGTAAAGATAATTACAAACCTCTCGTGGTCTATCACCACACCCACTGCCCTATCCAGAGAATATTCATTTGATACCTGTGGTATGGCATTACACAGCAGCACTGCTTAACATCTATCACCACCAGTGCTTTGAAAAAGAAACTGAACAGAAACAAAATTAGCGTGGTCTTATTCTGCATTTTTACCAAGACAAATGCATCCCAGGACTCATGTCCCAGCCCTCTAGCCCCAATGCATATGTAGCAATGACCTAACTCTACAATATTCCAGATTTCCCTCTGCCTGTTCCTCACAAATGAGTACATATGTGTTATATTTAGCAGTGTGCTGTCTTCTTTTCTACTTGTGCCCTTACACCTTATTACTTTTAACATGTGCTTCACTTATAGCTTTATAGCAGGTAGAACAAAAGCCAAATATTTCTGAACAATTCACATCACTCTAGAATTCCTTTACTATGAATCAATACCAGATTCAATCCCAGGCCATTCTGAGCTCCCTCACATCCTTTTATTTCTCTTCAGACACAGTGCCAATAATTCTATTAGCCTTCTTGGAAGAGCTGTGTGAATTGACTTTCACAGTCAGTACTTCTTGCACCAAAAATTTTCATTTCAATGTCGCAATGCCACTAATACTCTGTCAGAAATACCCTTGCTAGTGGCATTGTTACACATCAGAATTAAGACAAAAATGCTTCCTGTAGGTGTATCCTTGATGTGTGGTCTCCCAGAACAGTTTTAATTGTTTTTTTTTTCCCTTGCTTCTTTTTCTGCTTGCCACTGTGCTCATTTACTGAGTCACACTGCAAAGTAAATTCAGTTAAGACTCTCCATAGTGCTCTTCTAAAAAACCTCCAAAGCTGAGGCTTAGAAGCCCTTCCTAAGTGATAATTCTGTCACTGGTGTTTAGAGCATGAGTGTTCCAGGTTCAGGTTCTTGGAGTGGGGAAGGATGGTGTCTTCAGGCTAAGGGCTCACAGGCTCCACCTAAATCACAATAAGCAGCAGAGTCACACTTTTCTTCCTTGGCAGCCTGTTTGTGCCTTAAAAGGGACTTTTAGTCCAAGGATCATAGCTTTAGGATATCCATTATTCTTTTAGCACTTCAAACTCAAACTCCCATGTACCACCTAGAAGGATTTAGATGGGTTCACTCTGGCATTCAGAGTGCTCTGAAATTTCTCCTGAAAGCTTTCCCTCTGCAGTCCTATCCCTGCTCCCCCTCTAACTTGTTCCAGTCTTCAAAAGCCACTCTGTGCCTTCATTCCTTTATGAAACAAATGGAGATTTCTAGCTTGCAAATCATCTGTCATTCAATTCCTTCTTTTCTTAAATTCATGCCTTCACAAGGCCCTTCTTCCACTCTCTGTGCTAGTGTAGTCTCTTCAAATTCACTTGCTACTGACATCTCTTTTTAAAAATTATTTCCCATGAATTTTCTGCCTTTTATTTTTTTTTTTAATGCTGTATGGACTGACAGATTGTTAACCTCTCTTTTTTGGACTTTTACTTTTGAAAGAGACAGGTATTTAAATTGTTTCTTTGAATAGTTTCCCCTCTTAGCATAGCTATTATGCACACAGCTACATTTGTAAGGAACTGCAAAGGTCTGTACCAAATGTTTTTTTAAGTGAGTGGTGTTTTTATCTCACTTATCTATCTTATCTGTACTACATGTATCTCACTTCTTCCACGTTATGTAGATAAAAATGTGAAAAATGGATGTGGTGTCAGTAATAATAAACTCAGCTCCACAGGGTAAATTGCATCATCCATCCTTCACACCTGGATGATACAATAGTAGAACATGGCCTCAACTATTCATATCATTGATGTTGAAGAATATGCTGTATTTTCCTAGTTCTCTATTTTTTTTTTTTGAAACACAATTTCTATTTTTTATATCACTGTCATTTGAACATGTATTTTTCAAAGACCAGCAGGTGATTCTAAGCTAAAAGTATTTCTCCTTCACCATTTGTCACACATTATCCCAGCACTTGTAATTTCACACACCTTAATCGCACACCTTAAAGCAAAAATTCCATCTTCACTGTGTCAGAGCTCATTATCAACTGCTTTCTGATGGCCTCATACACTCCTGCAGTCAATACTTGCTCTTGAAACCATGTCAATTGAACAAGATCAGAAAATCCTACATTGAAATTTTTGTGTGCAGCTGTGAAAAAAATATACTTGTTTCCAAGTAAATGTTCTAACCCTGATTTCTAAGGGGTCTGCTGTGACTTATATTTATTAATCACATATTTTTCTTGTCATTATCTGCTGTTAAGAGAGATATAAATAGAAGTATAAGAAGAAATATATAAATGCAAGAAATATAGAAATATAGAAATATAGAAATATAGAAATACATTGCTGATAGTGGATTATAACTATATCAATGACAGCAGCACTACAATGCACGTGAAAGTCACAGAATCACAGAATATTCTGAGCTGGAAGGGACCCACAGGGATCATCAGGTCCAGCTCTTAAGAGAACGGCCCACAGAGGGATTGAACCCCACAGCCTTGGCTTTTTCTAACACCAGGCTCTGACCATCTGAGTTACGTGTCATTTAAACTGCCTAAATTAAAAGCGGAAGAAATAGAAATGAAATTTGGATTACCTGAAACATATTCCTATTGCCACATTGTATAGAAAAACCAAAGGTAGACAATTAAAATAAAATTTGCACATCAATAAGGTATTATGTGTTATTTCTACAGGATAATTACAGCATTTTGTTGCTGTTTTTTTCTGTTACTATCAGTATAATATCTCAAGCAGCTAAGCATTTCTGGAGTGGAGTTTCCACTGATTTTCTTTATAAAAATGTCACAAAGGATTTTGGTAAATGAAAATTTCATCACATACCCTTCACCATCTGTGATAGCAATAGCAGCACTGCACCATTACTATGGATTACAAGAACAGACAAGAGAAATAAAACAAATTTGGAGAAAACACAGGCTAAGCTATATTTTTAGATTTATTTTGAGAATAGTACTAAAACTCCAAATGGCCATGCTGATTGTATCACAATGCTTCTCATGGTTTTCCTCCCTCCCCTGGCTTGGATTTCATGGGTGCAAGGCAGAGTTACTTTAGCTGCATCCAGTGTGACTGGATGAATCCAGGAGGAAGAATTGAGTCTATTTTACAGAATTTCTCTGGAATTCTATAGAACCACAGAATAATTTAGGTTGCAGGGATCATTTGACCACGTTCTGGTCAAACCCTCCCTCATGGTTACAAAGGTAAGGACATGTACACCTTGCAGATTGTGGGACTGGAATGTGAATCAGCAGTGAAATGTTCCAGTGCTAAACAGCTGTCCTTTGCAGTTGAAATGTGAAAATATTACACTGTTAGAAAAGGCCTGCCAGAGATGTGGAGAGCAGAAATGCTTTTAGCCAGCACCTTTTGAGGAACAAAAAAAAAAAGGAATGTGGCACTATTCATTCAATCAACACCTGGCACATGCTATTGTTCTCCTCGCTTGATTTGCCACTACAGGCTGAAAAATTCATCAGTCATCTTGCAGAGAAATCACATGGGTTTTAACTCTGATTGTGACAGCCTGATTTTCATTTGCAAAGATGATGACGTCCTTTCACATTTTGCCTGATTATTTTTTTCAGACTGATTTAGAATCAGTTTCGTTCACTAGCTGGAACAGGGAAAAGTAAAATGGCTGGATTTTTAATTTTTTTCTCTTCCAGGTTTGAATTTATCCTTTGTCTAGGAATATAAAAGATAATAATTTAAATATATATATATATATATGTACACACACACACATATTCTTTGACTTTAACAAACTCTTGGCTACTCAATGAACCTGAACTCCTTATCTGCATTTTTTTTCTCAATTATAGATGTTCCTGACCACTGAAGGTTTGCAGTCAATCTGTTGACTGTGAACAGCACAGGACAGGCTGTGTAGAAGATCTTTCTAATTCATCAGGTTCCCAAACCCTAAACATTTGTGCATATTAAGGGCTATGGGGCAAATGTGGAGTGAGAAGATGAGGGTGTGGGACTACTGATGACCCAGAGCCTTCTAGGACTCTTTGTGTGAAATAGAAACAGGATTTGTCTATATTCACCTGCCTCTTCCTGATCTGAGATTGACTTTCCATAGCCTCAGGGACCGGTTGTAAGCATGAGATAACAATGGTTTTCTTGGGAGACAGAAAAAAGAAAAAAAAGGAAAAAAGTCTGATTTACGAAATAGACTAATTCTGTCTTCTTAAACCCCTAAAGACTGGGTATAATCTCTTGCTCTGTGATTTTGTTTGGTTGGTTTTCTGAACCTTAATGGAATAATGCAGACTAATTTCAAAAAGAAGAAAGAAACAGCTGAAAGAAGGGATAGTCAGGATGACATAACATCACAAAGTAAGGGGAAAAAAAATCATCCCCCAGAGATATTATCTAGCAATATCCTTTCTATTTGGAAAATTATCAACTGCATGTATAATATTTGTTAGAAGCCAGCTCAGTTAATTCCTTTTTTTTTGTTTGTTTGTGGGGGTTTTTTGTTGTTGTTGTTGTTGTTGTTGGTTGTTTTTTTGGTTTTTGTGTTTTTTTAATTTTTCTTGTGTTGTTCTCCTTTTCACTGCTGTGCTGGAGAATCAGGTGGCCCTGCTTTTCCCACCCCCCTGTTTTGTCCTTCTAGTGAAACTGCACTAGGTTGGGAGACATTTTTTTCCTTCCCTTGCTATTCCCACTGGAAATCTCTGCACCTGCAGGCTGGGGTGTTCACAGGTCCAAGGCAGTTCTTTCCCTGACACGTGCTGAACCTGAAGGATGTGTAATGAAAATATCCTGCCTGTGACAGAGTCCCTGGCAGTGACCTTCGGGAGGTGCAAACGTGTAACTCCTGCTATTACACGGCTCCCCTGGGACCTCCTGCCCAGAGCAGGGAAATTGCAACAGGAGCTGTTTTACCTCAAACTGCAGCCTTGCAGGATCTCAGCTCTGCAGAGACACTGTCCCCTTCCCAGGAAACCTAATGGTCACGGTGCACACCCCATGGGACGTGGCTGAAATGTCACCCTACACCCAAGTGCTGCTGCGGTCCTTGCTGCTTTCTTTCTGCCCCCTGGGAAATTCTGGATCACCTGAAAACGCCGAGGATCACTGTGACTCAAACTCTTCATGCTGTGAGAGCTGTAATTCTTGTAGGGCTGGCAGGCTGAACCCTTTCATGGACCAAAGCTTGACCTGGGGTCTCATACTTTGCTGAGGATGTGGCTGCATCCTGTAAACCGTGTTGTGCTAATGCAAATAGAAGTCTCTGGGAAAGTTCACTCCATGTTATATGACCAATAAAGTGTTGCATTACAGATTCTTATCTGCCTTAAAACCATTATGTCTTTACCTTGTAAAACACACTTAACATTTTCCAGAGATTCACTAGACTTATTAGGTCAGGAATAAAATTGATGTGTAACATTCTACTTGTGTAACAGTGATTTCTTTATTACAATAGTTGTTTTAGACAGAGATATTTATTCATTTTGTGTGCTTAAGAGTATTTCTAGGATGGAGTACAAATGCTTTAATCCATTTGGTTTTGGAATGCAAACTTACTGAACATAATTCATTTATTAATGAAGCTAAAATTGTTCAGTTAGTGCTCTACTGAATTGAAACAGATGGAACCAACAGATTTAATATAATTGGCAATATAAGAGTTTCTGATTCAAAATGAGCTAACACATAAAAGCAAATCCCTCATTTAAGTTTCCAATGTTCCACTGTCTATCTTATATCATAAAGTGTTTTGGGGGCTAGTGTGATTTTGGGTCAGAAGTACAAAATCCACATACAACCATGGCTTCTGCACCTTGGAAACCTGAGCAAGTAGCTTCATACTCCTGTTCAGTCCTCCACGGGACTAATGCTGTGCTCCACGCAATGACAGCTTCAGGGTAGAACAGGACAGACAAAAGACTAATTATAACTTTGAAGATTGAAATTTGCTTTGGAAAAGTTCAGCCATGCCGCATAAACTATCATCTATATCTCTATATAACCATAATAAAGCTGGCAATAGTTCCAAGAGAGAGACAGCATGCAGTGCAGTACGGCACAAAAGCAGTTTTTCATTCAGATGTATGCACTTAAAGGACCCGGAATGAAAAAAGTGAGAGCCAAAATCTGAGTGGAAGAAAATTGTTCCGGGAAGCCCCAGGATTCAAAATATGACAGTGGAAGACAGCCAGTGAAACCTCATTTCAGATATGTGCAGATACAGGAAAGAGGCTGGCCGAGGTCTCACTGAAAAATAGAAGAAAGAGAAAGAAAAAAATCACAGACAGAGCATTTTCAAATGCAGATTTGGGAGTTTCAGCACTGCCTACATTTTGAAGAACAAAGGAGTCACAAGGAGATTTACACAAAGGCCAGGATGTCCTTAGGGAAATCTCAGTGAAGGAAAACCGTGGCACCTGGAAGTGAAGCTTATTCTGCATATTAAATGAGGTCATGAAAAAGCAATTTTTTCAGTGATCAAAGCCTCTCTGGAGAACTCAAGGAAAAGCATCAAAATGAGGGGGCAGAGCTACTGTCCAGACCAACTATAATGCTAGTAAAAATACTGTTCCACAGTAGAGGTCAAATGTTCTGTAGGTGAACACTAAAGAAAAGTCCTAGGACAACAGTTGACCAGTAGCAGATTCCTCTTTGTAGAAATGAATAATGGCATTAAAAATTTTCCAGTTAAACTCAGCCTTAAAGAGAGATAATCTGTTTTTTACAGCAGTAAAAAAACATCTTCGTGTTCACTGGCATGGTAATTCAGAGCTTATATAGTCTGGAAAATAAAATTCTAGAAAATCCAGCAACTCAGCATCTTCAGTTCAGATAACGAGACAAAATATGTCCTGTGAATGGTACTTTTTGCTGATAGGCCAACTCTCTTAATTGGATATGAGTATGTAAAGGTACATTTATTTTTTTACATATACATATCTGTCTAAGTGCATATATACATATATATGACACATACAGGAATAATTTCTTGAAAGTAAAGTCAAAAATGCTATTGAACTGGTTACATAAAGACAAGTACATGCTGCCTCAAGGAGACCTGTTGCTTCTAAGCGTTGAAGTGTAGTGCACATAAGCAATGTTGCAGGACAGTGAAGGCACACCACATATAAAAAAGAAAAATCAAAGTATTTGTGATAACAGTAGGAAACAAAGAATGGAAGCATGGCCATAGAGTAAAATTGAATTTTTTATCAATCTGGAAGCTTTTAAAGAAGTTACTGTGACAAAGTCCTAGATTGTGTATTTAAAGTTTTCAAATATAATTAAAATTTGATAAATATTCAGCACATCCCTCAAAGAGATGAGGTAGTGATTGTTTTAGTCAACTGATGGGTTATCATTCAGAAAGTCTGCTACCATCCTGTCTCTGCTCTTCTCAGTTTCTGTGCCAATTAAAGTGATTTGCAGCTGTGATGAGGTTAGACATACCCGAGGATAACAGGGAGTTTTTGGCATGCTAATCATAGAGTAGGAAGCTCTCTTTACCATCTTTCACCTTAGTTTAAATAAATAAATATATGAATAAATATTAATTTTTAATCTTATCTTCATAAGGCTTTACCTGAATAATGCAAAAAAATATTATGATTAATGAGACCACATCTCATTAGCTGTAAGTTCACCACTCAGGGCAAAACCCCAAAATAATTGTTGCAGCATAAAATACAGAAGATGTAAGAGAAGTATTCTTGCATCTTTCCCTCTTTCTCTGGAATTGTGTGTCATTTCCCTTTTATTTGGGAAGCAATTGAAATGGAGAGTACACTGTGTCTTTCAGAGCCCATTTCAGCAGTGAGCCAGAGGAGTTCAGCTTTCTCAGGAATTTGACACAGCCCTTCTCTAGCAGTCCTGAACAGGCTATTGTAACATGATTGCTATTGCTCTGTCAGATGAGAAAATTGAAAGACTGCTATGAAGACCAGAAAGAGGAGAAGATATAAAGGGAATGAAGCCATAAAGACAGGTCAGGACAGGATCCTGACTGCACAGTGTGATTTGGAGCAGATTTGGCTGCCTCCCTTTAAGAGCATCTTCCTGACAGAGGTCTCCTCTCAGCTGAGCAGAGTGGCCCTGCAGCAGAGTCACTCCAGGAAGCACATGAAGTGCAGAGTAAAGCAAATAACCAAATCTGCCCAACATTAACCAAATCTCACTGCTTTCAGGTTGTGATATTTAAGATTCTCAAGATATTCTAGATATTCAAGATGAACCATTGACAGTCTGTTCCATGTGAGCTTACCATGATTAGCAAGTGATGTGTGCACAACACCAGCCAGCAGTGGCACCATCCTGGAAGAAAAGGATTTCAATTGTACTGGACATATTTAAATTGTGACTGATACAGGAGGCAGGTATTCCTCTTACAAACAACCAGTTATCTCTGGTTGTTCCTCTTGCAATCAACCAGCATCCCACAGACACAACCACGGTGGAAGAGCAATTTTTGGAGTGTTTTATACTCTCAGACTGAGAGGAGAACACCAGCAGTTTTCAAATAAGCCCAGCAACATGCAGGATGAGAGCTCCTTATAAGAACTACAGAAGAAACACCCTTTTGGATCCCCAAAGATGTTTTATTTATGAATTGTTTGTGCTCATACCGATTAAGAGCTGGAAAAGTTTTAAGTGATAAAAACCACATTAGTGGTTATTTTTAATTAGAAAATTGTTACATCCAAAACACTGCAAAACTATTTTTGCTTACTTCTTGCAATTTTTTAATAAGGTTTGGGGCTTTTTCAGTGTCTCAGACCACAGTATGACAGGGAGTCTAAAAAGCTTCCCTCTCTCCAAAATTCACTTAAATGAATATCTATTTGGAGGAACTGAAGCCGAGAAGTTTGACCAAGTCACGATCAGCTCTGGACAGGGCACCATGTGGTTGTAACTATTTGAATGATGTTTAATTTGATGATGCTTTCTTTCTGCTAGTTTTGTCTTTGGCAAAACAACAGTAATGCTTGCAATCTAGTGCCCATTAACAGACACAGGCTGTGAGCTCACAGTACAGAGCAGTCCCTACAAGGATGAGTGCATATCTCTCACTACTAAAGAAATCTAAAAGAGGATAAAACAGAGGATAACATGTCCTGGAGATATACAGCATTTTAGCCCAGGAAAGTTAGTCTGCTATTGTATTCCTGAGAAATAATATACATTTATGCCATGGAAATTGCAGAATAAAGGATGAGAAATTTGATGTCATATTTACATTTTCCAGTCTGAAAGTTAAATCAAGCCAGGTTTTTATTACCTCCAAAATTGTTTTATCCACATTCTCACTTGTATCCCCCACAGACAAAAAAATAAGTAAGATCTCAATTCACATCTTCTGCTTTCACACCAAAGAGATCAGAGGGCAAAATTGAAAGCTGTGTTTTACTACATGTGAAAGACTCTTTGCTAATTCCACCTGACAATAACTAAGTTATTAATCATGAAGTTTTGCCATCTTGTTGAATGTGTCATGACAGCTTGTCTCAAAGTTCTAGATTTAGACTAAATTATATTATAAGTGTATTAAGTTCTTGGAGCCAGAGTTTTCTATCTGGCTTATTTTGTTCTTTCTTCACAGCATAAGTGTAATTTCTTCAATGGTTTAATATAATTGCATCCTAAATGTATAATATTAGTCTTCATTCATACAATTGTAGCTCCTGGCATCCTCTTAATTAATTGAATAAAAACAAGTGGAGATATTATCCTGTAATAAATACCCAACACAACAGTTTGCTAATAGTGGAGAGATCACTCATTCTTTCCTAACACAATTGTTCCATCACTCCAAGGGACATCAGTTTAGACCTCTGACACACCATTTACACATTTGGAACATATGTGATTATCCAGTTAGTCCACTGTGTACAAAAGATAACAAAAAGCACTTATTATGTTTCCCACATACAAAGAGAGCATAATTTACAAAGAAACAGATAATTCATAGGTTTAAAGTCCTACTAAAGCTGTGAGAGAATAAGTTAAAAGAGGCGGATTAAATAAACCATGCAGCTGTTATTGTTGGATCAAGAATTCCTTTTTCTCACACGAATGGCTTTGTCACAGACTCTGGAGACATGTAGCTCTCTCTGGCTCTCTGAAAGTTTTTCTACTTCATCCTATTTAAATCATAAAGAAATGTCCCACTCACTAAACAAGAGAATTTTTATTTCCATAAAAATGTTTTATAAAAAATGGAAAAACATCAAAAGGAAAGAAAAAGAATGGGACTTTGCAATGCCTAGTCGCCTGACCACTGAAAGACTTTGGTGAGAGCAATGGATTCAAGATTCATCAAGTAGGGGAAGATATTGAACCAGGGAATTCCAGCTCCAAGACAAGCAAATAAATAGACTTCATAACTCTCTTCACCTGCATTTTATGTCAAAGTTAAAAATAACACCAAAATACTTTCAAAACCAAAAACAATAATTGAATTTCAACTGTAGAAAACACCTCACAATTTTAACTTAGAGTTAAAATTAATTTGCTGCTAATTCCAACTGTTTTTCTCTTTTATACTGTCCGGACATCTCTCCCCACTAGATCCACAGATATAAGTATTATAGTACAGTGTCACCCTGTGATCCTCCATGAAGAATGAATATGACACAGTAAGAGAAATATTTTTACCTTTGCCATGTAATTTCAAGAACTACATTTAATTGTAAAGAATGTTAATTCAAATTTAATGGTAAAATCTTAAAATTAAAGTAATACTTGTTTTATGTTTGTAACTGTCCCATTCTGAAGATTCATTTTCTTGTAATTCAAAGTGAAACAACCATGTTACACTTTTTCTGGAACTGAATATTTAATTTCTCTACTGAAGCAGACATTATTATAGGGGGTTTTCCCAGTATGTATGTAATTATGGGTGTGAGGTTGTAGATATGTTTTTGTTAGCTTTGTTTGTAATTTTTATGTCAGGATAACTCACCTTGACAGCCATGGCTACTGGAAGGAGGGCACTAATAGACATTATGATCACAGTTCTGTCTACATTGTAAAAGTTACATTTTCACAGGTACTAGCTTCTGCTCTGGCAAGAAAAATGCTCTTGGTGCAGCCCTACTGATGATGCCTGGTGTCTTGTTAAACAACTCCAGTGAAAATTAACTCCTCAAGCCTTAATAATGAGTATATGAATATGGCTATTGTGTCCAGTCACCCTTATATAAAAACATAACTTGCATGTTTTTTCTTCAGCTTCAGCTGTTGCATTTATGTATTTTTTCCATAGTTATCAATAAATGCACCAAGTCAGGACAGTCTTTGGTTTGTATCAAACCATTATATGAGTCTATAGCAGAAGAAAAATCAGCAGATGTGATATTGAGGAAGGAATCAAATACTTTACTAAGACGTGACATTCACATCTCCAGGAGCATTAGTAGTGAGTCTATAACACCCTTTCAGACACAAAAGGTGTTCTGCAGTTATATTCTGTCATTTCACTTCAGCTTTCAGGGTATTATGCTATCAGGTTTATCATTCTTCTTGCAAACATGTTATCTGCCAGTCAGCGTGGCTTTTTCAACAACCTGTCTAGGGCAGGAAACAAAATTATTTGCCAGCCCACTGTCACAGGGGATGCAAATAAAAGGACATGCAAACTGTGTCTGTTCCCGCATGAGAAAAGGTCTTTGAAGCAGCCAGGCAGCGCAATGAATATTGCTAAAGTACAAATCCACAGCTTGTTGTACAGACTGCTTACCCCCCAAAGCTGAGTGACAAGGTCCTCTTTATCAACAAACACTGACCATGGACTTAACACGACCCAGGCCCAGCAGACAGTGTTTATCTGGTTGTTTTTTTCTCAATAACTGTGATTAACTGTTCTAACGCCCAAACAGAAACTGAAATGTTGCTGGATCTTGCTTACTTTTAGCTCAGAACTCCCCACATTGCTTCTAATTTGTTTTCTCTTATTCTCTTTTTTTCATAATTTTTAGATAAACAATAATGTTATGACCACTGAAGAAGGAATCTTTAAAAAATCACATCGTTAAGACTATTCAGGTATTCATGAAGTACTGAAACATGGATAATGACTTGAGCATGTCAGTAAAATGATCATCTGTCCCCAATTAATATTGATATATTGCAGTTGTGAAGGCTTTTAATGATCACATTACTAGGGAATTATTGCTGCTCATATAATTTGTCCTTATAATCATGTATTTATCATAGATACAAAAGACAAGTTCCCCAAGAGGACTATTAAAGACCATATTCTTCTGATTCTTAATTGGTAGAGAAGACAGTCTTTACACTTATGTGGGAACAACTGTCTTTTTGTCAACACAAGTGTCTCTTTTTTAATTACAGCCTATATATGCTACACATACCGTATGTTTTATGGGCATGGGATGTAACAGTATTCCTGAAAAATATCTGCATGGGGTGGAATAGATTACCAGTTAGGCAAGAATCAGTCTGAATAACTTTCTGAAACTCTCCTTAGAGGGAAAAGTGAGGAACTAAAAATATTAATGGTATTTTTCTCAGCCTAATTTGGTGACCAGTTCTGTGTGAGGTTATTCAATCACAGGTTAGTTCTGTAGATCACAGCTGCAGTGACTGCATCCCAAAATAATGCCACAGGTATTTGAATGGTGTGTTTGATAGATTTCAGACCACTGAAGTTGAGACCACCTAATTTTATAGGCTTAAAGATGAAGACACTACTGCTAATCACTAAATCTCACTCTGCAAAATTAGTTCCCTTGTCTCATATAATTGCCTGCCTGTCCTCTTAAACAGATTACAACTGAGTGTTGTAACTTCCATCTAGTTATATCTCTAAACTAATCACATACATGGCCACTTGGTGTAGTTTTTATTATGATTAAAAATCCTGGAGTGCTGGTGTTGTAGCTTGTTGGCGATGTAATTTAGAGAGTTATCTGAGGCATCCATTTCCCCTGCAATTACAAAACGTGTCAGATTTGAGGCTCACTAAACATGAAACTCAGTGTGTGTACTCCTAGGGCAGGCCTAGCCATCAATCTCAGAGGGTATTTTATTTATCAGGACTGCAGTGTCACACACAGCCATAAACCAAGAACTTTGAATTGTGAAGCCATTGTTGCAGCTGACCTTTTCTTTTGGTTGACTGGTGTAAGACTATTTACAGGTTAAATTCTGCTCAGACTGGCCCAGTGATATTGATGGTTGCTCTAATTATTAAATTAACATGAAGAGGATTCAGTTCTCTATTAAATTTTCTGACTCTGAAGCTCCCCTTGGAAGCACACTCACAGTGGCAAACTGGGATTTTTCTTACAGAGGAGGCAGCAAATTCTTCCAGTGTGAGCCTGCAAAGTGGATTAAGGCTGCTGTTTGCAGACAGACACACACACACACACACGAGGGAGGTGCAGAGAGAGGCTTGGCAGGGCTCAGCAAGGGATGCTCCTCCTTGGCACGTCACGGTGGGTTAGCATCACTCCCTGCAGCCTGGAAAGCCAGGGCCAGCACAGCCCTCACAGCTCTGCCTGGGATTATTGGCAGGTGCCTGTAGTCAGCAGTTGCCAGAAACTGGCCCCACATGAAGCAGCAGAGGCAAGGAGTCTCCAGTTCTGCTCTATTAGCTATGTATGACAAGCCAAATGAGGGGCTGGGTGCCTAGCTCTCCCTGCCCCTGATATTACTGTCCAGGCAGTGCTGGATAATGACACTGCACACACCTCGCCCCTCAAGGCCTCTCGTGAAATCACCAACTCTCCCTTAACTCTCATAAAGATCATTTGGAAGATTGACTGGATCCTTTTTGCCTTGGGTTCTGTGCTTTTATTATACGATGCACAACTTTTTTTTTTTTTTAATATAGCTCTTTATTATAAAAAATACTTTTTTATTATTATGTTTTTCCTTGGGGATATTTTTTGTGTTCCCCTCTAATTGTGTGTCTAGATTCCCTCAGGGAACTTGAGTGGGCTTTCTAATACAACATGTGTCCAGCTTTATAAACTAAGATTACAGGTCTGTTCTCTATTGCACTTGTACGTAGAATAAGTTACTTATATTCAGCTTTGTACATACATACAGAATAATTGCCAACTATCATCTTTTCTCTCCCTCAAAAATTTTCAGGATTATATTTTGAGGGGTTTTGGTTCAATTTTTTTTTTTATTAAGATAAAACATATATATCCTGACAGAAATTGCAGCCATTCTTTGCAAGAGAAGCAAAATAGCCAGTTGCCCAGTAAATCCCATAGAAATCACTTAAAGCTCAGCAGAAACCTGGCCCAATTATCATTCTAGGGCAAGTTATAATTTCAAGGTAAAATGCTTACACGATGCCTGAAGCTGGAGAATAGATTTTACCTTCCAAATGGAATTGTGAAAATATTCCTACATATCTTAAAGTACATTTTGTTGAATGAAATCAGTAACTGGACTGGATATACTTTCATCTTTCTTTTTTCCCCCTTTTTCTCAAAACCAACCAACCAGTCAAACATGGATCAACTAAAACTAAACAAGTTTGGACTAAACTAAATAAATTTGGATTAAAAACCAAACCAAATCTGTGCTGAAAGCCTATATCCTTTGACTAAAAATTAAACTTTTAGCTCCCCAGAAAATTTTCAATAAAATCAATACAACAAAGAAGTAGAGTTATAAAATGGAGGAAAAAACAACGTTGCATTATGTTACTCTGTGGAGAATGACAATCAGAATATTTGCTCCACTAGAAGGATTCTAATTTTGAGGATCTGAAACCAAGAGCATCATTCCCAGACTTATGAAAAACATGTTCTTACCCTCTAGTCACAGCACAACCCAGGTCTCCTGCTCTCAGCCCTTCCTGCTGACACGATCATCCCACACAAATGCTGAAACTCCCAGCTGAGCACCTCGGTTGCAAGGTTAAGGAGTCGTGCTAACCTATTTGCTCATGGGCTCAATTAACACGGGGGGTGTTGTGTGTTATGACCCATCTCTAGTAGGAAACATTGCAGCTGTTTGAATTCTGAATACTCTGAAGTTTGTCTCTTTTGACGATTTTCTGAGGGCAAGAGATCTTTGGTCAAATCTTTGATCTGAATTAAGTTTTGCTTGTCTCCCTTTGCCTGGGCTTTTTCAGAGATTTTGCTTCTGCTGCACAGTCTGGGATGAAGATTTCCTGTTGCTTTTTGTTGGAGCTGGAAAATGTGTTAAGCAAGCACTGAGTTAGAAGGGAAGCTTGAGGATAACTTGAGTCAAAGGCTGGTACATATTCTGTTCAGCAAGAATCTAACCTTTTCTCCTGGAAAGGCAAAATCAGAAGGATAGCGGAGAAAAAGAAATAAGACCCTTTTCCACTCTACCTGGTAGCATCTCATTCTCGTGGGAGCTGTAAATTCAGGTGACTTTAGGCAGTTGGTGCCCCAGCTGTAAATTTCACAAGGTGTTTTTTAATGTCAGGAGATGCAGGGCTCTGGCAGTCAACACTCACTCAGAACCTCTCCCCTGCTGTACTCTGCACAAATTTCTTCCAAGAGGTGAAAGATGGGCTACACAGCCCAGATGGTGTAAACACTTCCAGAATTCACCTCTGATGTAGCAAAGAAACCTTAACTCATCTCAGAGAGAAGGGGAAGCAGTGTAAAGATGGGTGTGAGGAGACAATCCTCTCCTTGGTGTCCGTAAGACTCCGTGGAAGGGGGCCATGTGTGGAGAGGCTGTGTCAGCTTCAAGCCACCTCAGAGGAGTATTTCAAATGCACTTCAGGGAGCTGATGTTTGGGGCAGAACCACCAGGAAGGAACAAAGAGGTATTCACTGTCAACAGGGCCTGTACTTGGGAGTTGTGACATTAAATGCAATTTTCATGTCCTTCTTCCTTTATGGAGGCCTGGAATAAATTTCTCTTATTAGCTATATTTAATGAGAACTGTGTTCCTTCCTTTCTTCCTTTTTTTTTCTTTTATTCCCCCTGCCCTGCTCTTCTCTTGCCATATGTTGCATCTATGTTCTCAGACATCTACGAAAAGAATATAGTCATCTCTTGTTTTCCCTGTGGCACAGCAATGCAGGAGATCTAAGTTCTACTGATCTCAGCACTAAAGACATCACTGTGCTTCTTGAGTCAGGTGGCTCACTAGCTGGATTTCACATCAGAGACAAATAAATGGGGAGAAAGAACAGTAGTGAGAAATGTTTTCTCATCTGTGTGTCTGGAGACACAGCTTGACATCACTTTAACAACTGCAGAGTTGACTTGAGCTGCAGAATTTGAATTCATAGCCTCAGTTTTCCTACAGTCCTGGATACACTGCATTTAAAGTGTTTTTTTTCCCTTAAAAGTATTTCCTTTTTTCTTAGAACCTTTCTGTTCCCCTGAAGCTTCTGTACTTACTAAGTAACTTCTAACTGCATTAAAAAGGCAAATGAGTTAAATGATGTAAGGATTTCATTTCTCTTTTTTAATGAAAGAAATGAGAAAATATCCCCTACAGCTGTCCTGACAGGTTGCATGCCAGTTTCAGCTAGATGTGATTTAAGGCAGACAAGTTATAAACTCTGAAAAATGGGGGTTGTAATGGAAACAACTGACCCTGAACTTCAATGTCATGTGCACAATGCTGTAATAGCTGCTACTTGGCACTTGCTTTCCATCTCTCACTTCAGTCAACAGATAAAAAAAAAAATATATATGCTGCTCATTTACCAGCTTTTGGGTTAAGCTGCCCATGCATGGGCATTCAATTTCTCCTCTTCCTGTGCCTGCTGCATGACCTGCCTCTGAGGCTCAGATCAGAAAGGTGTTAAGCTTGACTTTGCCTCTTCTGAAGCCAAGGTGGCTGCATGCAAGGCTGTCAATCTGCACATGAAGTTCTGTGGGCTTGGAAGACTTCCATAGATTTGGTTCAACATTAAACAATTTGCTTCCCAGACCTTATTCAACATTTCTTAAATAAGAAAGCACTGTGTAAAGAAATATTGTGGCAGTATTATTCAATACCCCAGCACAGTAAGGACCAGGATGCTTCAGTTGGAAACAGCGATCTCCCAGAAGGATTATCCTAGCTGGAATAACCTGGGAAAAACAACAACAACAACAACAGCAACAACAACAGCAACAACAACAAAAACAAACAAACAAACAAACAAAACCAAAACAACAACAACAAAAAAAACCACCCCTGTGACTATCTGTTTAACCTGCTTTTCCAGCTCTTGAATAAGTAGTGGCTGCCTAATAAGCACCTAATAAGAGACAATTCTATCACATCAGGATATTGAAACAGATGTGGAAAAATGTCTTATGGCAAAACATTTTTTTCCTTTGATTTGGTAAAAAAAAAAGGCATTTGGAAATGTTGAGATTTTATCATCTCAAAAATAGTTTTAAGGTAGCCCAAATTATCGCAAAGACATTAATTGGTCTCAAGGAACGCAGAAATCAACCAGGTAACCAAGTCGGTGAGAAATATTTTCATTTGAAAGCTGGCAATAGTTTTTCTGTCCGAGAAATAAAATTTTTGGGACAGTGTCAAAAAAAACCCCAAAAACCAATACAACACCATAACCACCACCACAACAAGAAAAAAACCCAGAAAAAGCCCCAAGAAAAGAAACCCTAAAATATTTTCACTTTTCATGGGACAAATTAGAGCTGGGCTAGAAATGTTAGCTATGTGCCAAGTTGAGCCATGCCAAGCATGTATAATACCAAAATCCTGTTATAATTTTACAGAATTTTGACTTTTTGGAAAGCCAGTGGCTTTCGGACTTCTGAGGAAGTCACATCAGGTCACACCTATTCACTGGTGCAGCTTTACTGGCTTCATCTGGTTCAGGCCATCACAGCATCAGCAGGACCTTACGGCAGCATTTGATGATGATTTGAGCAACCAAACTGCAAATATTCTGATAAACCACCTATTCTGATCTTACATTTTTGCCTAAAAAAGTTACTTGGCACAGGAATCTACAAGAAGTATTGATACTAGAAATACCAAAGAGAAGCTTGTATTCAACCTGTTTCAGACAACAAAATAAAGCCTTCACACTGGCTTGTAAAATTTAAAAGAGTGATCTGTAGTTCTGTGCACTTAGAGAATGTCTGTTTTTAATCAGAGAGGCAATGCTAATTTCCAAACAACACCTCAGAGCAGTCCTTCTCATTGGGAGTTGACCTTTTCCCAATTGATATTATAAAACTCTGTTATCTCCATACACTTATATACAAATGCTGAAAATCTATTGGCCTCTGTAGTTGATCACCTCATGTCTGGAGTCCATATCTGACACTGAGTGACACAAATGACACTGAGTAAAGAGAAAAAGAAAAAAAGCCTATTTCTCATCATCAGCAGCCTAAGTTTAAACGTTTATCTCTAGTTCACCTTTGAAAAATTAAATGCTCTTTCCTGTAAAGCAGAGGAATTAATAGCAGTTATGCTTAAATGTTGCTTATGTTGTTTAGCAAGCAGTCTTTTCTAATATCAGGTTAATGAGAATGCCAGTCAAGGAGGAGCACTGCACGTTAAGACATGCAAATGAGATATTAGCATACTGGAATTGCTGTCATCTTTATGTCCTGTGAGAACTTTTTCAGGAAATGCCCGGATTTCAATGGAAAAGACCAACTTACACGGTAACTAATTCACAATGTTTGCTGCTTCCATGACAGCTGAGGGAAGATAACAACACCAGAACATGCTCAAGCATAATTTTATTTTGTCTAATCTGCACCAAAAGCACAGCTCATGACATCTTGAACTGACTGTGATTGTAACCAAGTAATAATTAAATTGGAAAGAAACCTACCCAGTGATCCCTGAAAGCCATGAATTACAGAAATAGCTCTGGTGGAGCCCTTGACTTGATGGACATCGTGCAAACAGTTTTAACTCAAAAATTCTTTCTGGAGGCTCTGCACAGAGGCATTCGTAGTTCTGTCATGCAATAATTGACGCTCCTGAAAGGGAGGGATGGGAAGTGTGTGACTACTCTGAAGACCTCTGTGCCTTTATGCTTTATAGAAAAATACCTTTTGCTCCAAAGGGCCTGATGTACATCAGTTGCAAAGCTGCCCTTCCCAAAAGTTCAACACTTGGTGAGGCTCTGGTTTACATCTTCACAGCACCAGTCTCCACAGTATATCTGTGAAATGCTATTTTAGCATTTTAGCTATTTTCTACTTGACCTGAACTAATATCTTTCTTGGAAGAATATTTTACATTCCAGAAAATTCAAATACACTTACCAGATGTGGGGATTTTGTCTGGGTGTTTGTTTTATTCTAGACTGAAAACTCAAAAGTTACTGTCTTTTTATTGTATTTTCACCTTGAAAATCAGTTTTTGTCCCTGCTCTATTTACAATTGTTTAAGGAGAATGATTTATTTGAATACCACCTGAGTTCAGAAAGGCTCGTGCTCTAATAATTATCAAAAGGTGTCCTGATGACTGTCTTATTACTTGGAAGGGTTTCATTATTATAAAAACTGTTATTTTAATATGGTCTCAAGTATAAGATGCCCAAGGTATATGCCATATACACATTGTATGATTTAATTTTTTGCCATAAATTTTAATTTAACAACATTGTACCAATCTCTGCCTCGCCACACATTGTTCTTCTACACTTCTTTTTTAATATAATGGGAATTTTAGGAGTAATTTAATTTTCCTACAGTATTGATGAAGAAAGAATGCTAAATCACTCAATGAATTCCTTTCTTTACCTGTGGAAAATAATTTTTAAGAAGGCTCATTATATATTTTATGAATCTGTTTGCATTTCTGGTCTCATCAGTGTTGAAAAGGAGGCTTCTTCTGTGCTTTAAAAAAAATTGAGTCAGTAACATGAAACATAGAAAGAATCAGAATGGTTGCAAGGATTCTTCTGTAAAACGAGGGAGAGTATCCTTGGAATTTTCTTTCTCTTAGAGCAGTAAAAATTTAGTTTATTTACAATAGTGATGAATATATTTTGGTAACTTGTAATATTTTTTTGGTACAATCCGAGTTAATTTAAGTTCGTCCCTCTTTCTTCATATTGGGGTTCTTCATCATACTGGAGAGGCTAAAACCTTACACAACATTTTAGTAGGATGCTGTCTGGGTTTTTGTGGGGTTTTTTTGTTGTTTTTTGTTTGGTTTTTTGTTTGTTTGTTTGTTTGTTTGTTTGTTTTGGGTTTTTTTTGTTTGTTTGTTTTGTTTTTGGTTTTGTTTTTTTAATATTGAAAGCAAGCAAAGCTTCTCTAAAGCTTCAGTCCTTCAAAAACTAATATTGAATGTGCCAAGTAAATGCAACAATGGATGAAAAGTCTCGTGCTGCAGCACTGAGAAATAACTGGTAGCCCTTGGCTTTCCTGCTCTGTCCTGTGCTCCTGTCCAAAGGGAGACTGTCCCCAGGCCATGGCAGCTCTTTGGCCCTTGATCCTTCCAGCCCCTCACCCCCAGCCCCTATGGAAATTCAGATGAGGTGTATTTCCCCAACACTGGGAGTTATTCCCACTGGGCCAAACTGGCTGCAGGAAAGCTTTCTCCTCTCCTTTAAAAGAAATGAAAGAAAGCTAAAGTTTAGCATCTCAATTCTAGAACATATGAACAGTGAAACTGCAGACCCATAATGGTAAAAAAACAAACCCCTTTGTTGGACCTTTTGTCTTTCACAGGAATGTCTCCCACTTTATTGCCTGAATTCCCCCGGACTGTATGGATGATGCCTGGTTGTAGCTCATTGCCCTTGTGCCTGTGAAATGACCAGTGAGGGAGACAGTGGATTTATATTAACCTTATTATGTATCAAATTAATACACTCAGATCTTAAAACTCGTTCTCTAACTTGCCTGCTATCCTGCTGTGCTCCCTGAGCACTCCAAATCCTGTCTCAAATCCTGTGGGCATCCCACTGCCAGTGGATTTCCTTCTGATGCTGAAACTGCTCTCTTCCATAAATCAGTGGTGACTGTCCTGGACTCTGACAGTGACTTGGAAAAACACAGAGGCCACCACAGAGTTTGTTTGCAGCATATTTTCTGGTGTAAAATATCTATTTTCTCCTATCTATTTTGATGTTTCTCTAACACAGTATTTATTTATTATCATTTGTGTTTGGTTGGTTTTGGTTTTGTTTGGGATGTTTTTCATGGTGTTTTTATTTTTTTTTTTTTTTACCTGACATTTCTGAGATTATTTGAAGGATGATTCTGCTTTTTCTGTGTGTATCCTTAATAGGAAACAGATTTTTAGTAGCAACAGTTTCTCTATTCTGAGCTTTACTGGAAATGTGTGGAGCTTATGGGACACCGTGGCAGTCTCTGTAAGAGTTAAAATTTTGGCTCAGCCACACCAAAGCTCCAGGGACAGATCCCAGGGAAGGACTTCAGGAGCAGGTACTCATCTTGGAATTGCAAAGTTGTTTGGTAAGGATGCACTAGAGACAGATAAGCTTTGGGAAGAGAAATTCAACATTAAGGACACAAAGAAAACTCAGGAAATTATCTGTAAAATAAAATGGATTTCATGAGGAAGGGACTGCATCTGCAGAGGCAAGTTCAGTGATAAGGTACATGGAAATGAAAAAACTGTTTGAGTTGAACAGAATTCCCCAAGCCTGGCAGTTTTTAAGAGGCATTTGGACAATGTCCTTAAGGATATGATTCAAGTTTTTGTCAGCTTTCAAGTGTCAGGCAGTTGGACCGGATGACCATTAGATGAAAATTGCAGGTCACTTCCAGCTGAAATAGTCTTCTGTTCTTTTCTGTTCTGCTCTGTGCTGTTCTATAGCAGATAGGAGAAAGGAGAAAAGACAGTTCCTCTTTCCACCCTGATGGAAGTATTGTAGGCACAATTTTCTTTCCGTTCCTTCATTTAGCCAAGAAAAACTCATCCTCCCTGCTTGGGAGTAGCTGGGGACATGACAGAGCCCCAGTGTCCCCAGGAAAGGTTGTGACAGCTCTTTACCTGTGCCTGCTGAGCTGAGGCAGACAGGGAGAACCCAGCAGCAGAGCTCTCCCCCATCCTGAATGGTGAAACAACACCTGTGGCTGAAAGTTCATCGGCTTTCCAAAATTCTTGGAAAAATCTGAAATTTCCATCAACAGGGGTGGGAATATTGCCTTATGTACCACAGGAAGAAGATTACTAAAGCATTAATCCAGTCATTAATCTATTCCATGTGCTCTGGGAACCAGAGGATAAACATTGGTCATGAGTTCCTTAGCAGCTATTGTCATATCCTGGCTATTTATGTGTATCTATATACATATTTGATTTTCTTAGCAATTTCTGTAGCCTTTTCAATTTTTAGTCAAGAGTTTAATATCATTCTTGTCTCATTCAGAAATTGCTTCTTTGATAATTTGATTAGTTGATGTTTTGTTGATTTCAACCCCTCCTTGCTTAATGTTTCAGTTTTCAAAACAGTCTCCAGCTCTTTTCAATGATCTTTGAAATAATCCGACACAGGATAAAAAATTTAAAAAGTGAAGGATTTCAGTGGTAAAGAACTTAAAAGTGATGCCTTTAAAAGAGGGAAAAATGATAGCATAGACTTTTTTCCTTTGATTTCCATCACTGTGGGAAAAAAAATGGGTTTGAGCCCATAGGAGTTTAAATATTAAGGTGATGATGGGCTGCTATGGGAAAAGATAAGCATGCCTAGAGTGTTGCTCTTAATTCTGCAGTCTAGAGTGGATACACATAGTCTGTGATTCATTAGTAAAGTAAATATATATTCTTTAAATAAGACATGATGCTTCAGTAAATGAAAGAAAATTTCTATAATAAAAGCTGGGGACTTTGATTCAAGCAAATGCAAACACAGCAGAGGGAAAGAGGAGAGGCTTCATTCCACTGGCAGTTTTCGGAAGCTTTTTTTGTCTTTGGAACACATGGGAAGACAGAAAACCTTTGCAACATCCCCAGAACAGATGGACAGTCTTTGTTTAAACTTGAGCTGGATGAGTGATAATTTTCAGGGAGTTCTTTTTTAAGTGTTTTCAGTTTTATCTTCAGGTGGGATGTTGTTTTGTTTCACAGAGAATCAATAATTGGCATTTTTTAAACAAAGTTTTGGAATTTTGCTTCTACCTACATCAATCAAATATTTTCTTTGCATTTTCTGGATGCACAAGAAGAAAATACACATGACTGGGAAAGTACAGGACCATTTCATATTTTCCATTTGTATTTCTGTTATGTGCATAGATGCAGTTTTGAGATGGTCCTTTTGAAAAACACAAATTGAGAGTGCAGCTTTGGCAATTATATTTTCCCAAAGCTTCCTTCTCAGTTATATTCTTAATTCTCTTTCTTAGCCATAATCTGGAGGGCTATAGCAATAAAAATAAATATAGAATTTAATGGCAAACAACTTGTCTTTGGAGCAGTTTTTTAGTACAAAGAGCTTCCACTCTGTGCAACAACTATTGAGAAGCACCAAGAACGTTCACACAAAATGGTCAGACAGGTAGAGTTTATTCTCTTTATGTCTCTTCATCTAATTTGAGCAGTGTGCATGCCTTTTCAATGGCAGCTGTCTCTAAATATCCATAAAATCAGCAGCAGGCTGAAGAAAATTCAGAATTGAGAAAATACTAGATTTCAGTTTTTCAGAACAAACTCACATTAAGTCATTTTGTGAGCTTTAAGAGGCAATTTTCAGTTATTATTCCCTGGTTTTCCCCATGTCTGCACACCAGACGAACGGATGGGAGGTTCTGCATGGTGTTCTGGTTCCTTGCTGACAGCAGAAGAATGAGTCCAGTTCCTACTCAGTCAGAGGACTTCACCCTCACAGCTGGAAAATCTCCAATATGGTTTTGAATTCCTCACCCCATAAATACCAGGTCATGGCTGTCCCAGTCATCCTTCACTATCCTTCTCTCACCTTCTGTTCACAAACCCTGCAGTCTTCTCTGTTCTCACTTCCAGTTAACAGCTATTTTCTTCCTTCCCGTGAACTATCTACCTCCTCTCTCTTTTTTTTTTTTCTTTTTAATAATCACTCTCCATCATCCTGCAGTCACTTTCCTGCTTGCCACAAGGAAAGGACCACTCAGAGGACAGAAGGTGTAAATGGGAACCTAAACCAGAGCCTTCCGTAGCTCACAATGCCCTTGACTGGCCCAGAAAATTACAATTTGGACAATGAACTTCTGCATGAGACAGTGAAAAATATTTGCTCTTCTACATCACCATTCAGCAATTTTTGTGGTACTGATGGCATGGAAAGGAAAGTTTGGGCAATATTTCTAAAGAGAAGGAAATATGTGAGTGCTGAAATCCTGCTATGCCACACCTGCTGATCCATCCTGCCTTTAACTTTCTGTTCATGCTCTCCCTGCCAGCAGGGAAAGCTAAATAATGTCAATGTCTTCTCAGTCATCCTCATCACAAACGATCATTCTGTGTGGCCTGTGTTAATCATTCTCACCCGTCTCCCTGTCTGGCTGTTAGATTATTAGTTGCAAATTATGCATACTCTCCCCTGCACATTTATTGTTTACACATTTCCTAATTCTCTTCATTAGGCCAGTGAGTGGGCATAATTATGGTTATAAGTTATCCATCCATTTTCTCAAGGACAGTGAGAAATGTAGTAGAGCCAGAGTTTGCTTTCATGATAGCATCTAGGACTAATAAAAAATAAACTTAGGCTTTGCAGTGCCTCATCACCTCCAGTGGGAGCATTAATCTCGTGCTCGTGGTGTGTGTTCAATATGCAGATTCACTGCAGTTTTAGAAATTGTAGACACACAGAAAGAGAGGAGGTG
Source organism: Prinia subflava (assembly GCF_021018805.1). Taxonomy (NCBI): domain Eukaryota; kingdom Metazoa; phylum Chordata; class Aves; order Passeriformes; family Cisticolidae; genus Prinia; species Prinia subflava. Next base: position 12,015,574 of record NC_086249.1, on the reverse strand, counting down.
CCTGCTGCTGCCTTGATCCTCACCACTTGCCTTTTTAATGGGGAAAAAATGTGAATGATAATCACTTTGCTTTTGAACATGTAATAGCCAAGGCAGATAACGAGCAGTGGCGAGGTGCTCAGTATTTCTCTCAGCATTTTTGAGAAAAAGTGAATTCTATAGGTGATAGAAAGGACACACAAGGGGCACATTGTTTATTTACTGAGATGAGCAATCTGAAAACTCAGAGTTTAACTAAAAATCTCAGTGAGTTTTAAGGAGCACTTCTCTAAAAAATGAAACAATTACTTCTGTCTTCCTTCTGGTCCTTTAAGTAAATCACTATGGTCACCTGCTCTAAAAAGTGACTCTGTTAAAGGTGTCTAATTTATTCTGCTTTTTCCTCCTGACTTAAGGAAAGAGTAATTTTCTTATTCCTAACAAATACAAATGGAGCTTGTCAAAGACAGAGAATAAGCAAAGCTCTTCTTTCCATAAGTGAACCTTTCAATAGGGATCTATTCCAATAAATAAAAGCCAAAAATTTTGTTCAGTATCTCATTTATCAAAAAGACAGTAACAACAAACATTTGGTTTATATTTCTAATTAGCAGATTTTCTCAAATAAAAATTATGAGGCATATTGAACAATTAGTTAGAAGTGCAAATCTCTCCATAATTAAAATCCAAAATTTATTTACAAATAGGATGGCTTGCCCAGTTCAGAAAAAAAAAAGTGTAAATACTTTGTAATTAATTATTTTTTATCTGAAGCTCTCATTTGACCAGAAGATACAATCATATTCCATTTGGTAAATGAAACAGCATGTAATAACCTTTTTCCAAATTGGGCAGAAAATTAACTTTTCATGGTACTAAATTAGTACTTTTTAAAAGTCATCCATGTTTTATATTTCAGAAGAATATTGATCTGTTAACCCTACAGTCTATTCAGTTTTTATTCCTTAAAGAGCTCCAAGTGTCTGCTCCCATTTCCTATCCAAATATCAGCAGTGGCCCATATGCTGCCCCACTGAGCCAGCTCCACCCTGGAGCATTTGTGTGGTTTGACTCCTGGGAGGCTCTGCAGAACAGACACTAATCCTGGAGCTTTGACTTACTGGTAATTTTAGCAGTAACTTGTGCGTGAAGTAGAAGAATCGTGGTGCAGTTGACAAAACGCGTGGAAAATGTTGTTAGGAAACCTTTATTCCAGAGAAATTATTTTGACAGAATATAACTATTCCTCTAGACAGGGTCAAATAGAGAGTGGCCAGCTGTGTGCTTGAGAGCTGAAATATGCATTCCTGACCAATAATTTCTTGAATTTCGGCTGCTCTAGGCTTTCTTAGTCTCTTTCATTGGTGGTTCACACATATTGTTTTTTCTCCCATGCCTCATTACCCTGCATATACAGACATAAGAGTTTGTGCTTCTGTGGCACTTTGTGTCTCGGTGTGAGGGTTTCCCTGTTTATCTCCCCTGACTGCAAACACTGCATTTGGCACTTCTCAGTGAGGGCAAAACCTTGAATGATTTACTGAAGCTGAGCATCTTTGAGGACAAGAAAGAAAGTCAAATAAAATGATAAAGGGATAAAATGGTTGGGATACCTTCTGTGCCATTTATAGCGGTTAAAATCTGGTCTGCTCAAAGTGGTTCATTACTTCTGTGATCTGTGGTCTGGACTTTGATTTAGACAAGGTGCACAAGGGTGGATCCCCACCAAATCTCAGCCTGTAGATCATTTCTATTCAGGAAAGCAAAGACAGCTGAAGGACAAAGTCAAATGTAGCAACACTAAACAAGACATCGATCTGAAGCAGTAGACTACTCATGTTTTTATTGAAGTGAAAATAGAATACACAAACAAATTCACACTTATAGACTGATCTAATGCCAAACACACTTGACAGGCTTGACATAAGAGTGCTTCATTCTGTGATCAAATAGCTTGGATTGAATCTGAGATATGTGCAAAAAAAGTGTGCTGGAGACAAAGGATTCAAAAGGCATGGAGACAAAATATCTCATGAATTACTTTCTAATTCCAGAAGCAATAAGCACTGATCAATTAAAGATGCTGCCTGTGGTAGAATTGTGAATTAATATATCAGATATTTTGATAAATATGCTCTTACTCTTTTCAGTTTATTTGGATTAGAAGAAACTTGAACAACTTGCAACTGAATAGGCATGGTATTCATAAAAGGACTGCAGCCTTGACAATAAATCCAGTCCTTCTGTTATGGAATGACAAACTATGTTGTAATTGTCTCAACAGTATCTTGTGGCCTTTTAGCATTTACCTCTGAAATTATACATTCCATACAAGCAATTCCAGTGGAAATCTATATCAAGATATTACTGCTACAGGCTCCCATTTAAATGTTATTTGGGGCAAGGAGATCCACAGGGTTAATTAAGAAAGCATTATATAGTCCACTACTAAGGGATGGCCTAATGACTCCAGGCCGTAGGGGACAGAACCAGTTACACTAATATAGGACCTGAGAGGATGGTTTAATGGGGGCAGCAATAAAGTGAGAGCAGAAAAATTTTACTACCCACTGATGGTCAATAGGTTTCTTAACACAACATCTGTGACAGCCTGGATGGCTGTGATCATCAGCAGTCACCCTGAGTTCAGAATCTGGCTGAGTAAGGGTCCCAGAAATATTTTTACTCTAAAGAAAATAAGTCACTCTGAACTTCTATCTGTGAGAAATTACCTCTATTCTCTTAAAACTGTTGAATGAAACAATTCAGTTCAAATTATTCTTTACAGAGGGAGTGTAGTTAATGAAATTGTGCTGATTTAATAATCTATCTGATTTACTAATGCAACACCTGGAGTGGAAGCAGGTTTTAAGACCATTCTCAGCACTTGAAGAGTTGATGTTGAGCTCCAATAAGACCACTTAAGAACTAAGTAAAAAAAAAAAAAAAAAAAAAAAAAAAAAAAAAAAAAAAAAAAAAAAAAAGTGAAAAGTATGGGCATGCAAAAATGGAAGACTTAACTGGTGCAAAATGAACAGACAGATTTCACATAAATCCATTTTGGCAATATGAAAATACTTAGTCAGGGAAGCATTGAAAATAGGTTTTCATCTGAAATAATTACAAACTGTGGCTTTTTATTCTCACAAGAACAATTTATTCTCAAATTTATCAGGATTATATTTCTTACATTCAAGAAGTTAGGAGTATTCTAGTGCTTCTCCTTACCCACTCCCTGACCTGTCCACTTATTTGTTTCTTATGTACTACCATTAAAAACAAAACCCAAACCTGTTTTGGGGACTGATTCATTATTTATATTAGCTATACTTTATCGACTTCTAGGCAGAAATCAGATGTCTGCATTATTGTCAATGTCAAACGAGTGGGATTTCTCTCTCCAGTATGGCTCTATTAAAGTTGTGACCCTTGTGATCCCTCTGCAGCTCAGCTTTTGGGATTAGCTTGTGAAGACTGGAAAGGTTAAAGCAAACTTTTGCCTTTTACCTTTCACTTCTGCAAGGTCCAGCCAAAAGCAAAGAGAACCTGCCAGATAAAAATTCAAATTATACCAGCTGTCCTGGTGAATTCCTGAGATGTGGTAAAGGATGAAAACCTTTTCACATCGTTAGAAATAACAATGAAACACTGATCTTGCTTTTGAAATGGTGGGGTAAAGCATTTGGCAGGCCTAGAAGGGTCTCGATGACATCTAAATTTGCCACGATCCTCTGTACTGATAACACTTGCTGACTGCCACAGTGACATCAGCACTGGAACCTCCTACAGAAGCAACTGGAGTCAAAATGTTTTAAGAATCTGATCCTACTGAAATTAGAAGGAATATTTTAGTTTATTTTTGGAAGCTGACTATTGTTTTTTGTTAAGTCTAAAGATAGTCAAATAAGCTAGACGTTCTTTATACAAGTGATGCAGAAAATGAAAGGTGAAGGTGGAAAGATAAAAATAATCCAATTTCTTTCAGTTAATTCCAACACAATGTTATGCTTCCCAGGGTAGAAGGCTATCTACTTTATGTGAGAAAATTCCCCAATTTATTTATTTTTTTTCTTCCATGATCCTCCTGTAATGCATGTAGAAAATCTTGAAGATATCCATAGTTTCACTGCAAATATATCAGGAATCTTTTCTGTGTGTTAAACTCACGGAAAACAATTTAAACTGTTTGTGTTATCTGTACAGCCACCATGGCCACTGCAGCCAACCCATGCAGCACAATACTGAAACGTGATCAAGTCTATATCACTGTATTTTATATTTCACTCCACAAATTTTAGTAGTACAGTGAAATTTAACAAAGTCCAAAGTCCCAAAGCCCAGACATGACGTGAAGCTCACGGTCAGAAAGCTTGGTAGGAATCCCCCTGAAATCAGTGGAAAGCCCTTCAGAGATCACTGGGTGTGAACACTGACATATTACCCAGTGGTCCCAAATAACAGGCTCATTTAAGGAATTCCTTGGCAGAGATGTCCTCAGCTGGCTGGTACCAGCACAGTTTCATTAGTGGAGTGCTCTACCCCAGATAATTACATCTATTTTCCCTGGCCACCTAATTCTGCCTGCTCAGGCAAAGATTTAAGTAATCCTGTCCTGATGCCTTCCAGCCTTTGGGCTGGCTTATTCACAGGTCACTTCTGTAGCCCTGACTTGCATGAAAAACTTCTATTTTAATGTTTCTTTCTTGGAGCAGCAGCTCAAAATTTCTGTCACTGCCTCATTCACAACAATTCAGCATCAAAGTAACGGTAGCAAACCTCAAATGTACATATTTCCTTAGGCATCACTTACAAACACTGTAGCTGGAAAGCAGGAGGATTTGATGTACATGTGTTTTGGCCTTCCACAATCTAGCCCAAATGCTGGGAAAGAAATCTCTTGGACACTTCATAAAGAAAGCTGCAGTCCCAGGGCACCACGGTGGTAGGAACAATTCATTCCTGTCCCTGGCTGTATTTCTTGTCGTTATTACATTTTTTGTGGGTGCAGCTGTTGAAGTTCTTGCACTGGAGGCACATTCTGCCTTCTGCACTCCTGATTTGTGCTCATGACACAGCTGTTGGCAGGCTGGGAGGATGGCACACCCCGGGTTTGCACACAGATGATCCAGACAGTATGGGAGGGAGAGAGACAGAAAATATTGCACCAAGAAGAAATAACATACACATTCAGCAGCTGTGAGTTTGCCATACCCCTTCTTTGAGTTGAAGAGGGAACATCTATAATTTTATGTGTTTGCACAGCTCCTAGCAGAATGGGATGCTGTGCCATTTGGCCTCTAGATGGTACCAGAATATAAAGGTTTAATAATATTTATTTTTTTTGTCTCTGGAGTCAAAGCTTTCTTTTTCAAATCTCTTCAAGTCCAAAATTCTATAAGTCTGTGCCTCTTTTTTTTTTTTTTTTCAGTGTTCTCTATCCCTCATTAATTCCTATTTTTCCATCAGTGCATTTCTTGCTTCAGTTAAGTTTGTTGGCTTGCTTTTTACATGTGAATGTGTTTTGATTGTATAAAAAGAGCTCCTGCTAACCACATTTTTACATAAAAAACTCAGTTATCACAGTCAAAATTAATTGGATGTTAACAACTTAATTCTTAAATTAATCTGGATTCTTCATTTTATGGACTTTTTCACTTTGAGATACTCACTCACTAAAAGGTAAATAGAGAGCTGAATTAAATATCATGGGATTCTGGGATAAATGTTTTCATGGTATCCTTGTTCTTGTCTCATTGGACTCTTAAAATACCCTCAGATTTTTATATTGTCATCTCTGTCACACTGTGTCCATCTTAAAATCCTCAGTACCTAGTGTAGCTCATACCACTTCTGGTTTTGTCTGGTTCAGTATGAAGCCTTTGTTTCCACCAGTGGGTTTTGGCAGCCCTTTTGGATCAGGCACGTTGCACTTTCCGTATGTTGGTAGAAACTGCCTTGAAGTACATCTCTGAGGCCAGAATTTGCTTTCAGAGTCCACCAGCCTGTGTCAGTGTTTAAAGAATGACAGTGGGACTGAAGAAAAGTGAAGCAGTCAGTTGGATGTGTTAACTCTGCTTCAATCAGATAATCATCAAATAAATAAGTGTTGTTTCAACTGCAGTAGTGCTGAGTGTCATACAGGATTATTTTGTTTTAACAGGACATCATACATGTTAGATGTTTTAATACATTTCATTTCCTCGAGTAAGTAGCTTGATAATATTTTGCCTCAGGGACAAAAAGAAACCTGATCATCCTGGTAAATCTGAGCTGACATACTAAGTTATCTACTTTCTCTGCGCAAGGTAGGAAATGCACCAGAACTGAAATGAAGTTAAAGGCAAAAATATTAAATGTCCTCAGATTTAAAGGCTGTATATTTGAATGAAAAGAAAAACAAAAACCCCCAGATTTTGGCGATAAAATGTTTTTTCTCTGTTCAGCTGTGAACCAGGAGGAATGCCATTGGTTTTAGTGCAATCATTCCATGTTTTTACCCTTGTAAACACAAATGGCACCAAGGCTTTTGTCAAAGTCCAGTGACAGGTATGGATCTCCATCCCCCTCACTGTTTTGCTGCCCTGCACAGGGCAGCCTGATCAGACTCTTATATTGAACAGGCACATCATGGCTCATGCAAGTCTCCACTACAGCACCCTTCCACTGCATAAAAGTAACACTTTCCTTTCTCCTCTCTTTCTCTTTGACATGGGAAATTCATCTCACTGTCAGTCAGAACACTTCCAAAATTCACCATTTCAACATATCTCTAGAAAATCTGAATTGAAAAGCTGAGAAATTTTCTTTGAGAAGTAGCTTTCCCTTAATGAAAGAGTCCTGAGATGTCATATATATTTGAAGAGAATTATTGTTTGCACAAACTTAGATTTTCATATCTGCTGCCTATTTTGAAATCTGGTAGTGCTTTAAAATAACAATAATTTGAGATAAAATAGTTATCCTGGAAAAAATGCAAAAAGCAAAAGGTACTCAATGTTCCAGTGAACCAAAGTGCCCATTTCCTTCCCCAGCTGTCAGATCAGTTCACTGAAGCTCACAGATGATCTGATTCTTAATTGTGGGGTGGTAAAGAGGATGGTAAAACCTGCTGGATGAAAGCTGAAGATGGCATCTAGTTATCCTAGAAGTGCTTTCTTGCTATAAATCCTGATGGAAAAAAAGGCAAATTAGAGCTGTCACTGTGGTAGGTGCTGAGCAAGGCAGGATCTGGGGGGAGCTGGCTCTGTGCACACAAAGTCCAGGCACACCCAGCTGGCTGGGACACTTGGGGACATGTCTGGAGCTGTCTCTGCAGGAGCAGTGACCTGCAAGGCGTGCTGTGACCCAGCCCCTGGTGCTGTGGGCTTGTGCCAGCTCTCTGTGCAACACTCCCAGCAGTTTGTCTGCCCAAACTGAAGGAAGTGTGGCTACCCTGCCATGGATACCCTCAGGCAAACTGCAAACCTTCAGCAGTCTGTGAGAAGAGTTTACAAAAACATCTGAGCCTGCAATCTCATTGAGCAGAGCTCATTTGTTAATTGTTGATTTTACTGCAGCTTTACTGTCTCTCTCTCTGAGGCTCTAGGAACATAAAATCAAATTAGTGAAGGAATTCAGGTGACTCAAATTGCCAATAGAGAGATAGGTGAAGAATTTTTACATCTAAATGTTTGAAAAATTATAGAACATTGCTGCTATTACATCCTGCAACAAGTAGAACAGTTTCAGGTATTATTAGCTTTGTTACACTGTGGAAGCTGTTTCATATTGATATTTTTATTAAGTTTACCATCAGGACCAAAAAATGACTTTACTAATAACCTGTTTTTAACTGTTCACCTACTTTTTCCCCTGTTCAATTAAGCAGCTACCTTCTCACCTTCTCAGGTGAAACACAAAGAGCAAGCTTGTTTAGAATTAAGAATTCTCCTAAAAATGAGAAGAAGAATTTGAAGAAAAGCTTTCAAAGAAACAAAGGAACAGTGGAACACTTGTGTCAGGTAGGCACAAGGAAGCATATCTGACAAATGAGAAGAGTGTACAGCACGTGCTTTATCAGTGTCACTCTTCAGCACATGCTGGTGGCTGCAGGAAGGATCTGAAAGAAGTACTTTGCCATGAAAAACAGCAATACACAAGCAAAAGCAGATGTAGACATCAATTTGTTATTATTGTAGTATCCCCTTTTTTTTCTGTAATTTAAAGTGCTGTCTTTGGTTTCACATGTAAGATATTGATTGCACAAGAATACTGCACTGCTTTTGTCACTTAATAGTCATCTAAACACGGCCACTGCAGGTTCACTCCAGCTCTACATTTATGGACTGAGTTAAATATACAACCCCTACAACTACTAAAAAGCCCAGGGCATTTCCTTCCTCCCCTCTCCAATGGGTAGTTTATTATGGATTTCTGAGAAAGGCACAAACAAGCCAGGCAGGAATATAATTGGGCCAAGGAAATACTCCGAGGGTGCAGAAGAGCGATCACTCAGCGGATGTGTGTGACAGCCCTGATGATGGATTCCCTGTCTAAAATCAGGAACAGGAGACACCAGGAAAGAAAACCTTCGGGTACTGTCACACCATAAAGAACAGAGATAAGTTTTGGATTGATTGTGGATGGTTATCAGAGGTAAGAGGGAGCTGTGGCTTGGAAAGTGACAGAGCAGAGAGAGCGATGGGAAGCCTGTGTAGGTGTAATAGGTTTAGTTAGAGGAAAGATAGAAAAATTCTTTAAATGGTTTCTATATATTCCCCTTTTTATGATTGACAGTATATATGACGTTCTTGTGCCACATTTAACATTCAGAGGATTATTCGATATTCACCTACAACAAATTTTAAAAAATCAGATCTCAGTCATACATATATGATTGTATTACTTCATTCAGAACATCATTTAAGTCTGTAAAATCAGGTTTTCCTAATTAGAACGCTAAGGTGTGAAATTAAACATTGGGAAAAAGGGCTGAAGTTGCACATTTATATTTATAGACAACTCTATTGTTAAAAGATAGATGGCTTTGGCTTTTTACCAGGTTACTTAAGATATTGTCAATTTATCTGAAGGTTCACTGGTCTCTTCGGGGGAAAAAAGCTCTGAAAAATAAATAACAGAAAGTTGAAACACATCTAACTATTTATTTTTCATCTATATAAGTTCATTTGATTTTCTCTCTCCCATGAAACCATGCTGTATTCTTTTCTTCTCTGATCAAACAGCTTCCAAACATAATGAATAATACCTCTCAGCTGCAAGCAGCACTTCAACAGCAGATCAATATGGACACACAATAGAAGATAAAAGATTGACTTCAGAATTTTCTAAAGGCTTAGTCATAAAATACATATATTAAACTCCATGAAAAAGACCACGGTGCTGTCAATATATCTGGCATTATTTCCACAGCTGTTTCTTGCCTTTGGACTGGTAGTAAAGACTTTCATTTATCAATTTGCATTCGGTATGGCAGTTCTGATCGCTTGGGTCCCAGTCATAACAAGGCAATTGACACAAACCCTCTGCTAAGGGCCAGTGCTGCCCTCCCACTCAGAATCCCCGTGAAGAATGCTTGAAGTGCAGCCAGTCCCTAGGAGTGATCTTTTTCTGGGAAACCTGTGGGGTTTAACTTAATGTTAGAAATAAACCTCTCCTAACTCCTCATTTATACCAATGGACTTGTTCACATTAACATCTTTTTTTTTGTATGCTACCTTTTAAGAACCTCAAGTTAAATGGTGAAACAGAAATAGCTCACCCATATGGAAGATTTTTTTTCCTCTCTGTTGGACAGTAAATCATGGAAAAAATCATGCAATATATACACTTGTACCTTTATTGTTTCTCGTATACAGTGCTGACAGACATAACTTAGTTGAAGTGTCTCATAGATTTCAGCTGTTTTAAAAATGCACATTCACTCTTGAAATAATTCAAAGAAAATTAAACTACAAAACTGATATTGAAAGGTCTGCCAGAATGTTATAGATGACCGTGTGTATTAGGACAATTTAAAATACATTGACAGTTCCAGTGATAGCACTCCTGGATGGGAAGACACCCAGATGCCACATTAAAGAGAATTAGTATGTTTCCATCAAGTTCTGTTTCTGTTCACCTTTTAAAAGTTCATGTTTAATAGCTTTATATATGCAATATATGGTAGGTATTAATTGTTCTTGAATAAATAAAAACCCCATCTCATTAATAGTTCTTTAGGTTACTTACAGGAAGTGAGCGAGAATTGTGCATATAAGAAAGACTTGAGGAGCTCAGGCTCTCAAATATTAGTTAAAATATGGAAAAACATTTTAGCCAATTCATCCTGGTTTTGATCACAGAGCAGGATTACAGTATTTTCACTTCCAAAATGAAAATCTACTTCAGAGACCTAGTCAGGATGAACAGTTCAGTTTCAAAATAATCCATACAACCACAAAAAAAAAATCATGAAAAGTGAGTGGCAGGAAAGATATGGTAATTAATAAAAATACACTTCTATTAGGCAAAAAAGACAATAATATTCTAGTCCAAAACAATAGCAAAACAAATATATTCTCATTAGTAAAAATGCAAAAATTACTAGAAAGCATAAACAATTTTACTCTTCTATTGTATTATGCTCATCCTGTGTGGTTAGCGTGACAGGAGATGGAAAGGGGAGGAAGAAGGGTACTAATATATTTTATGTATTCCACAATAGCAAACACCTGAATTGTGGTCTTGGAGACCTCAATGAAAAGTGGAGTCTCCCTGACTCCTTCACTCCAGCTGAGAATATATCTCCTTGGATTCTGATGCAGAATGGCAATCCACTATGTACATGGGAAGCAGTGAGAATAAGTCTTACAGTATCATTTTTTAAACTGGTTTCTGTAAAAAAGCATGGAAGTGGAGAGTATTTTTTTTCACAGAACCCAAATTATTGCTAAAAATTGGTCTAAGACATCGTGGATATTAGTGCAGCTAGTATTAAGTTTGGACTGTGGTCAAGGCAGTAGCAGGCAAATCTCTGTGGGTCTAAGAATTATGTTGCTGAGATACATATATTGGGCACAATTTTTTATTGGCACTAAGGGAATCCAATTTCCAGGTTCATTACCCAAAACAACACAGAAATTTGAAACAAGAAAACATTTTAGTGCTTGAACTATAGATCAAACTATAATTCATAGTCCACATTCCCTCATGGATTGTGAGGATAAGAAGGGGAAGGAAAAAAGCAATTTTTCTGCCCACTTGATCGATGTTCTATTTGACCTCTGAAATGCCCTCTTGCTGTAACCTTTTAAATACCATCTGCTCTTTTTGTGAAGAGTGTGATGGGAAGGAGTCACTTCCAGACACCAATTGATTATAGAAGCATTAATCAAGCACATGGATTATCTGTAGCACGACATTGTGGGCTGTAGTTAAGCAATTTCACCTTAAATGTGATTGGAAAGGTTAATCCTGTTTCTCAAGACTAATTTAGACTTTGTATCAAACAATTCAGGTCATGGTGAAAACAGCTGCAGCAAACAGGAACTGAGGAATTGTCTACTTCCATTAGAAAGTCTTGTAAACTTTGGCTCTGAGAACAGATAAACTGTGGGTCTATAGGCATGTCCCTCAATTTCTCTAAATTGAGTGAATGGTGACAGCTTTTCCTCTCAAGTCACTGGATTTGTTCTCCCTCTTTCTGCAAGTCGAGAGAAAGTTCTTTTTTACTATTTGGTGCTCTCAGATACTATTACCCATTGAGTCAATTTCTACCACTGAAGGACTGCAAAGTCCTTTTCTGTTGTGCATTTCCCCCTCAGGACGTTTAACACAAAATTCTGCCTCCTTGAGGGAGGCAGTGTCCAGAGGGGGTGTCATGCAACACCTGGAACCCAAACCCAGATCCCAGGGCAGCCCTGCTTTGATTGCTCTATCTCATTAACACTCCCCTCCACGTTTTAGAGTAATGTGAGAGAAGCTAGCTCATGTAGGTATGGCACTTGCTGATAGAGAATGCTGTAATAAATACATGTCAAGTGTATTGTAAGGTTGAGGTAATTTATTTTTATCTGGGGCTCCAAACAGGCTGATTATGCTATGAAAAATTAGGATATTCTGTTCCTTTCTCCATATCTGTTGTCACCATCTTCAGATAGTGCAATTTGCAATTAATAAAGTGATCTGTCATTGCTATTACAGTGAAAGCAATCACTAGGGAGCTTGGCAATGGCCACTTCAGACAGCCTGGGGAGCAGGGGGTGAATGTCTCTGACAAAAGGCTTCAGGAGAGCTGGATACAGGAAAAAACATGGAAGCTCAAACTTCCATTAAATTCTGAATTCATATTCAGCCTGGTTTATTCCCCTTCTGGAGTGCTTTGCCATTTTCCCATATCCATCTGTGGAAAACCATCTTGGTTCCCCAAAGTCATTGGGTTTTCAGCCAGCAGTGGCTTTCAGCCTCCTCTGACCAATGGACAATATTGAAAAATAAAGGTACTGAGGGGAGTACCTTGTTTTACTCTTCACATCTGCCTCCTGTTTAATTGTTTAATTTCCTGTTTCTACAGACAACATCAGGGCTCAATGCAGCCTGTAAATTATGAGCATGTATCACAGATGAAAGTCCTCACCTCAGAGACATAAATACCACAGATCAGGAGCAATAAAATCCAAAGAATAAATGCCAACACAGCACCAAGAGTGTCAATAACCTTTCTAAACGGAAGCTCTGTATCCCCATTACATTATTCTGTATATAAACAAAAGCAATATAAAACTTCTTGTTGAGCAAGACTAAGTGTTATAATGCTGTTCCCAAAGAGAAATGTGGAGCTTGGTGCCATTTACTGTTTCTGTTGATTGATTTTTTTTTTCTAAATTGAAAGCACTCTGCTACAATAAAAATGAGGAGCTTTGTGCTCATACACATAAAGCAGATCGGTTACTAACACTTCAGGTTTCCCACATGTGACAAGAAATCATGGTCCCAAAACACCCGTTGCTGGAATTTCTCTGTTTCTGGCCTCTTTTTCAATTTAAAAACAATTTATGTGCATGTTCAAGCAGCACAAATAAAGCACAACTTGAAGATCCCATCAGTGCCAATGCAATCCTCCTCTGGTAGAAAAAACCCTGGAAGATGTACTGGTGGGACTAACAGATATTTTATTATTTGTGCATGTCCTTAAATGTGGGTAATCAAGGCACAGAAAATTCTCAAAATCTTGTGCATGCAGGCCCAAATAGAGAAAAGAATACACAGTTCAACCTGGAAAACCTTGGAAAAAACCTTGGAAAAAACCTTGGAAAAAACCTTGGAAAAGGCTTCAAAATTTAGAGATCATAAGTAAAAATGTGGGTTTGTAGTTTAGATAGAAACATATTAAGCTAGGTGGTGGCAATTTTTAAGGTTTAAGAGTTTGGATATAGAAGCAGTTACAGAAATAGTAAAAAGTTTTAAGGTGTGGTTTTGTGGGATTGTATGTCACTATACAATCAGATAAGAAAAGCCGCATTGCGGCTGCACGTGTGATCCAGTTTAATTAGCTACTGGTGTGAAAGTTAAAACAATGTGTGTGGCAGTGGATTATTGGCTAATAAACCTTTTAAATCCTCTGTAACCTGTGGTTTTGAGACTGCTGACCATGAACTCCTGGTGTACACGGTGAAGACGTTCTCACTCCCTGAGACTGAGGCAATAAATCATGTTTTAAGACATCTCCCAGTGGTCCCATCTCTCTTAATATCCCAATAGTTGAAGTTGCCCTGTAAGATGCAGTCTTCATGTCCTTTTCCTTGGCACCATCATGGAGGCAGTGCCTGCCCTTCTTCTGCAGAGCTTCCCTTGCAACCCCACTTTGTGCTTGAATGTAAGAGAATGTGAGAGAGGGCAAGGGCTGGTGGGCACCCAGGCTGGAAACAGAATGATCACCCACTTCTCACCTGAACTCATTCGTTCCTTTCTGTCTTACATGTATCATGCTGAGCTCTACTTAGTAAATAAACATGGGTAGATGCAAAATCAGGGAATATCTCTGAAGATTTGAATTAAGCAGGTAGTTTACTCACTTCGTTGTGGTACAAATCACTACCTAACTGTTGCTATAGGACACGAACAAAAGACAAAAGACTCCAAGTATTCCAGAAGGCAAAAGACATAAAAAAGGCTTTAATTGTCTAATTTTATAAGGTGTTCTGATACAGACTCAACACAATTGGTGAACAGGACTGACAGCTCCCCATCCCATCCCCATTAAACTAGAGAAACAACCAAAATGTTTTTCTCTGAGAACCAGAAAGGCAAAACACCACCTGGAAAAAGATTGTTTTGGGAAAGGATAGTTGTTTTGCCAAGATTGTTTTGGGAAGAAGCTCTCCTAAGAAACTTTTCCCTTGGGAAAGGATTTAGCAGCTATCAGCAGGCTAAAATCTTTCAGGGCCAAAAATATCAGGCCCACACCTAACATTCAGGGCACAATAGCTACTGGGTTCTCCCGCTGAAGTGGAAGACCCAGAGGCAATAAAGCCAAGAAGGTGACAAGTGAAGCTCAACGTCTTTGTCTCCTGACTAGGCCTGTCTGCTGACTGAAATATGCCCTGAATTTATCTAACTGACCTGTAGGCTTTAAATCAAGGGGCCTAAGACAGCAGTGTCATCAGTGTAGAGTTGTCTAACCTTGCATGCCCCATGAGGTGTGGTACACTGTTCCAGAGCCCATTCATCCCGCTAGGAAAATCCATCTCAATGCACCTCCCAATGTTTTTTAATCCTTGAACAGTCTCGTATCAAGTGCAGTTTGTCAGCTTGACCTTTCTAATTGCTTATAAAGCAGCCTAATGATGATGATTCATGACCATGGGTGGAATGATTTTTTTAAGGATATCAAAATGGAGGCATTAACTGCAGATCCAGATAATGTCTTTGCCATAATTCCATGTATTTAAATGTAATTAATCAAGACTTTAAATAGAAATCATACATTTATGATCACAATCATTATCTTTTAATTTAAATATTTAAAATAATGAATCCAATTGATATATGAAATATCATGTGAACCCCTGCCTGTGCTCACTGTGTGCTCACAGGTACTGGCAGACAGTCCATAAGTACATCTGTCAGCAAGTGCTAACACGGATCTGACAACTACAAGGAAAAGTGTGGGGGGAGGTATTTTCTTCCTTTTAATCATTTTTTAGACCACTTTCTCATGTCTTTCAGAACTGACACAAGGAACATCAGAAAACAATGTTTTATAACAATTTTTCCCCCTCTTTGAATACACTCTTCCCACAGAGAATATTTTCTTCAAATCATCAGCGCAAGCTAACTATATTGAGAAGATTTGTAATTAGATTTCAGACAATAGCAGGGAAAGAGAGCCAGTAGATCTGCAGAAATACCTCTACAAAAGAACATAATCAGAAACTTAAACTACGGAGCAATGAACAGCTGTATGAGATAACTGCAGACTCATTCAAACAGTTTTATACTGCTCATTTAACATCTATTACTGAAAATTGAAATGTGCAGGTCTCCGTCGCCAAAATTACCATTCTTCACTGTTTAGGCTGATGACATGAGGAGCTTAAAAATGTTCTTTTACTGGCTCAGTGTCCTCTGTGGAGACTGCACATGGGGGGAGATAGTTAAATATCAGAGAATAGCTAACAAAGAGCTCTAAGCAAATTATGACCTCATATTTCTAGGCATGGGTAATTTTGATCCTTTAAAGTTTGACTATTAATCTATGGTAAGATAAAACCAGAGCCTGGGAGAATTATGCCAGATTGTGACGAGATGGGGAGGGAGGAAAAGAGCCAAAAAATGTTGCCATCCCTTGCAAACATAACTTTAGATCTTATGCCAAAAATAATGCATTTAAATAAGTGCCTGTCAAGAAAGCAATGTTTATTCAGCCATTTGAAATTAATGACTATCAGATGCTTGCCATAAAGTATAAAGCTGGTAATATGAAAAAATACATAAAGTAGAGGAAAATGATCCTGCAGTAATATTTTAGATTTACCTGACATGAGGGAAAGTTTACTAAGAGAGAAAAATATTAAACCAAGACCAATAAACCCACTTCTTCCTTGACTGTAGTGTAAGTGTTAATTTCAGGGTTTCTGCCCCTTTAATGGACGGGAATCTGTGGAGAATTTTGTGTCTGTGCCAAGTCTGTCGTGTGGCCAAACCGACACTGGGTGAATAACAGGGGTGACTCTCTGGACTGAATTAATTTGGGTCAATATTTAAAACTATTTTATAGCCTTGCTGTAAATCTTTTGACTGCTGACACAGTGATAACCTGCAATAATTCCATTTCCTTGTACCATGAGAACTTCTCTAGTCCCCACACTTAGTTAGAACATTTTTGTATCATTTTGCGGCTACTTGTGGTGAGATCTTGACTGAAACGTTGCCTGGAAAAATATGTTAGTAATTTAGCCTAAAAACAAACTATAGCCTTTTTGTACATATAAAAAGCTGCCCCAAAGCCTAATGAGCTTTTTGCTTTTCATTTAAAATGTAAAAATACAAGTAAATACAGTGGTAAATTGAGATGCTAGTTAGCCTCGCCTCTACTGTCCAACACAATCTCATCCAGGACTCCTCCCCTAGACGTGAAGAAATGTATATATACAGTTATCAAACGTGTACCTGTAATTTCTGGGGTTAATTTGCATTCTAACATAGCAATTTCAGCTGACATGACGTGGCAGGATCGGGATGCCACCAAGCTACACTGCTCAGTGAAGCATGTGTCAGCTGGAACACCAGCTATTTAGGAGGTGAATGACAGCAAGATGGGGAGGGGAGGGGATATTTCACAGCCATCACAACAGGCCAAATCTCTCCTCCAGCTTTTCAGCAGGGTTGTTATCACACTGGTACTAATATCTCAGCAGAGAAGGCTTTTTTTTTTTTTTTTTTTTTTTTTTTTTTTTTTTTTTTTTTTTTTTTTTAATTTGCATCTCAACTAAAAAGAAATACAGAGGGAGTCATTGGGACTTCTCTTTTTCCTTTTCTTTTTTTTTCCCCTATCCAAAGGAGCTTTGAGATTGATACTGCGTGGGGGAAATGAAATGGAGAGCATGCCAGATAAAAATGCCCGAGGCCAAATCAAACAAATGCCTGCATTTGGCGCATAGATATTACAGCAATAGAAATATTATAGATTTTTTTCCTGCTCCAGGGACAGCTTATACATTTGCATCAAGTCTTTGGATATGATACAAAACAGCAGGCAGAGCAGAGAGGGGCAGCTTTTCTGCTTGCAGGAGAGTGTCCTGCTGGTTTCCTTTGAGTCCCTGTGATTCTTGCAGCCTCTCCCATGCAGAGTTCCCCCAGCTGGCACCAAGGGGAGCAGAGTTTTTCCCTGATGGGACTGGGAGCACCCCAGCTCAGGACATAGCCTCTACTCACTACCAGATGTGGGTCCACTCACAGGGTGAGATAAAAAATAAAATTAAGCAGGACTTGTTCTCCTTTCTCCCCACCTCCTAACCCCAACCACTGAACCTCTGTACAGCAGAGGGGCAGCACAAGCATCATCACATCTAAAGAGAAAGGATTTGGTTTGTGGGGAATTTTATCACGTTGGGGCAGGCTAGCTATGCTTCAGGAGAATTAAAAATGCAACAAGCAGGTAATGAGTCTCCAGCCAGTTTTAGACTGCAAGGTATGTCTTCAACAGTGCACACCAAGAGAAATGGCAGCTGCCCAATACATTTTGTAGATGTAAAGTGGATTAGCATTTAGGTAAGATCTTCCTACTGGCATTTTTAAAAGCATTTAGACTTAAAAAGTTCATGCATACTGAGAGACTGGATCCCTTGAGGACAGAGTAGACCTGAGGGTTTGGAAGTTTTAAGCTTAAAATTTCCCATTCTTGTCTATAGGCACTTATCAGGCTTAATTGCAATTCTGAGCACATTTTTCTTTCACTTACAAATTTATTCCAGTAAATTGCATTCATAGCACCTTATTAAGATTAGTAAAAAGAACCCCACACACCACACTGAAAATGAATTTTAAACAAAGCCCCACCTCAAGTGTTCTGCTGAACAAAAAAAGGGTGGGAAAAGATTGAGGTCATCAGCCAGAACAAAAATCAATTGTTGGTGTAGAAAATGATGTGCTCTTGTGACTTAGTGAAATAAAAAAGTAATATATCTGAATATCTGAAAAAGACGACTCTGAGCTTTTCCTGAGTTGCCTAAAAGTCAGCCTTTCCTTGCTAACAATACCTTCTTTTACAGGGACTAAAACGTTATTTAAACAATTATATGCTATTAAGTGAAAGATGAATTACAGAGAAAATTGCACCATTAGTAAAATTTAAGTTCTTAACTTCATGTAATAAAAGATGGTAACCTTTTTGTAATGGCATTTCAATTTACCGTTTATTATAAAAGTCTAATTTAGAAGGTAAAACGAATTCTGGTTCCAGACTTATTACTCTGGCTTTTATATTTCTATGCAAGATGCAATTCATAACACAGCTCCAGAAAAAAATAATGAAGAATATTTTAAGATAATGTAAGATCTTGGCTTGAGCACTGAAGTATATTAGAGATGATATCCTTGTTTAAAAAGCAAGGAAATATATTTGTACATTAAAAAAGACAGACCAGTTCTGACATTTAAAATATATCATCTATCACTCTTCTTTTACTAGAATCCTGGAATGGTTTGGCTCCCCTGGACTTGTTCTAATGAGTCCATATTTTATGTTGGGGACCTCAGAGCTGGATGCAGCATTCCAGGTGGGATCTCACGAGGGCAGAGTAGAAGGACAGGATCACCTCCCTTGACCTGCTGCCCACAGAGCCTTGATAAAGATGTTAAATAGCTGAAGGCTGACCCCTGAGAAATGTCACTCATCACTGGCCTCTTATGAGCCTTTCAAAACATCCCAATGTTCCAGCTAATTCTTATAGTAACTGCTCATAATTTGGTTCCCTCATTCCTTCAATGAAATGCTGTTTCTAGTTAATTAGGCATTGTAAGTAATCTAATTTTTTATCTTAAATTAGAGAAAATGAACTTTAGATTAAATTTTGGAGAAAAATTACCAAGTACTTGTTTTTATTTTAATATTATTGTTACTACTGACAGCTTGAAAATTGCCTGTAGCAAGGAGCACACCAGACCTGTCTTGAACACAGTTCTCCACCCCTGGCTCACATTTCTTGCTTCCTGCTGTCATTAAGATGGTGCAAAGGGGAAAAAAATAAATCTTTAAACTGATCTAAAGTAACTACTTTTTGAGAGTTCTATCAGAACAGGTTATTTCTGAATCCAGCGTGTCACTGGATTTCAATGGGTTTTCAGAAATGGAGATGTGCTTTGTAAATTGACTCACATTTGGGTTTATTTTCACTGTAGCTACCCTGTCTTGATGGTGCCCTTCCTGGATGCTCTATAATTGTCATGTCAACAGCACTGCATTAATAAGAAGACACCCTTCATTTTAAAAATAGCTGAAACTTCCAAGTAAAAAGCCTGCAATTCTTTCTCAGTCAAAGAGAAGGCACGGTGCCTTGAAACATCTCAGTCCAGCAGTCATTTCTCCAGGAGGCTGTCACCAGTAAAAAGCTAACACAAGCACACAGAGGTACCTGAGACACCCCAGCATGTTACAGGAGTTCTGGTACCAGAGCAGGCAATGACCTCTGGTATTTCAAAGCTATTTGATGGAGGGAGAGCACACCCTACATGCTGAACCATCTTAAAAGGCTGAACTCTTAACGCTGACAGGTATTCCTTAGTGAGATCTCACAAAACAAGACATGGTATTTTAAAATCCAGGCAAAGAGCATTTTGGAATGAAAGACAGAAATGTGGTTTCTGTCTGCTGGGGAACCCTCTGTTCCTCACATTCTGCTTTGCTTCAGGGTTCATAGGAGCTCAAATTTTGTAACAGAAACCAATTGTTGCTGATTTCTTTGTAATGTTTTAAGCTGATTAGAGTTGAGCTCTCATCTCTATCCTGCCCGTTATTGAAGAGAGGTTTGCATCTGTCTTCTCCTCTTTCCACTTAGGTATTTACAACACCTGACAATATATACTTACAATACTGTTAATAGATATCAAAAATTATTTTGGTTGGTTGGTTTGGGGATTGTGGATTTTTTGGGTTTTTTTGGGGGGTTGGGGGTTTTGGGGGAGTTTTGATGACAGTTTCTTGGTTTATGAAAAGCTTGGACCAGTGCCATGGGAATTACAACGTGTGCTAGACAGGGGAATTGGGTCCCCTGGTTGTACAGGTCATATGGTTATAGGCAAAACAACTGTACAGGATCTCCTTTAACAATCTCTGAAATTTAAGGGAAAGGTCTTCAGCTTTGCACAATGAAAAGCAATGATCTCTGCAATCAGAGGTTATAAAATCAATGGTTATATTTTATAGAATAATTTTCCTTTCTTTGAACCCAGAGGAATTTCTGATAATGGTGCATCTACATTGTTTCTGGTTTTTTTACAAGATACATATTCATCAGGTATCACTGTGATCCTACTGTCACTTGTTTACAAAGGCAAATGAATAGTGCTAGCACCATTATTCCTTTTTGGAAATCCTCATGGGTGCTCTATTCTTGTGCAACTTGTGATTAGAAACAACAAAACTAACTTCTGTTCCTCTGTCCTCAGAGTAACAGAAGACAGGTAAGAATGTAAAACAGAATTTGTCTTATCAGTAATTTGAGGGTTGTTTTTTGGGGTGTTTTTATATCTTTTTAGGTCTGTATTTAAAGTGGGTAGGGATACTCTGGAATTTTATATGCAGAGAACATGATAGATTTCCTCATCAGTCCTCCTCACCTTTATAGTAAATCAAAAATCTCTTATACAGATGTTGGTAGAAGCGTCACACTCTAAAGGAAAACATTATTAATGAAAACCCAACTGAAAAATATTGCTGGCTTAAACCATGGCCTATTTATCGTCTTTCAGTGTGTGATAAACTCTTGTGTTTTCATGCCTTTACTTCTTTAACCTTTTAAAACTGCTAATAAATTGTTATTAACAAGCATTTGACTGCAAAGAGTGAAAGGATATTCACCCTCAAATTATATTATAATAGTTTTATGGATTTATTATTCTTACTATTAATAGAGTTGACAGCATTAGGCAGAGATAAAAGCATGTTTATCTAGTCACTTATAAGTGAACAAAGAGATTAAAAATTACTGAAATGTTTTGTAACAGCTGTGTGTCTTTACAAAAGAAAGCAAAACTTGCTTGTACAAATATTCTGGCATACTTGAAGAAAATCTGATTTCTAGCCATTTAAGGAATGCAGGTTATGTAAAGTCATTGTAGACTGGCTGGAGTATTTTTAGCCACAAAACAAACACTGGTATGTATTTAGGTTCTCAGGACAGGTCACAAAATGCTGGGTTTGGAAAGGATGCCAGTCTCTTCAGTGACTGCTGGTACCACTCTAGATTAGGAGTACAAAGGACGCTGCAGTCACACTCCAGTGACCAGATGCTCTGCTGATACCAGACATCTCAGCCCACCTGTTTTCACATCCCTGCACACACGTTAGTCTGTCATTCAAACAGCCTCGTGCTGCAGGTTGGCACTGGAAATCACTATTGCTCTGGCACTGAGCCAGACCAAAGCACAGCACACACTCATCTGTCACTAAAATCCAAGCAAAACCATGAAACCTACACTTCCATTTTTATAAAAAAATGTTTGGAGGCAGAGAAAGAGAAAAAGGAGGAAAATGGTGAAAAATTAGTGAAATGGTTAAATCTCTGCATAATAAATCAGTGTTGACATCTGAAATTTTCCATTTCCTAAACATCTCAGCCACTCTGTCTCTCATAATTCTCCAGATGATCCACAGAACACATGCTCATCACAATGCCACGACCATGCTACAAAACTGGGACAATCCCGAGGGAGACACCAGCAATCTCACTCTTTCCTAACACAATTCCTAGAGAAAATTTGTTGTCACCACTCCCTTCACCTTTTATACTAGATACATATTAAGGAAAATCTTTGTAGTATTATAAATTCCTGCAATATGGTCAAAGTTTGGGCTTCCGTACTCCTGTCTTTGAAATTTCAGATGGATGGGTGGATGGATGGATGGATGGATGGATGGATGGATGGATGGATGGATGGATGGATGGATGGATGGATGGATGGATGGATGGATGGGTGGGTGGATGGATGGATGGGTGGATGGATGGATGGATGGATGGATGGATGGATGGATGGATGGATGGATGGATGGATGGATGGATGGATGGATGGGTGGATGGATGGATGGATGGATGGGTGGATGGATGGATGGATGGATGGATGGGTGGATGGATGGATGGATGGGTGGGTGGATGGATGGATGGATGGATGGGTGGATGGATGGATGGATGGATGGATGGGTGGATGGATGGATGGATGGATGGATGGGTGGATGGATGGATGGATGGGTGGGTGGATGGATGGATGGATGGATGGATGGATGGATGGATGGATGGATGGATGGATGGATGGATGGATGGATGGGTGGATGGATGGATGGATGGATGGATGGGTGGATGGATGGATGGATGGGTGGGTGGATGGATGGATGGATGGATGGGTGGATGGATGGATGGATGGATGGATGGATGGATGGATGGATGGATGGATGGATGGATGGATGGATAATACAGAAAGCAGGGCTCTTATATCTAGGATTTCTGCATCTCAGCAAAGGAGAAATTCCATTAACCTGGCAGCTCAGTTGCCAGAGGGACATGGGGCACTTAGAAATCCTGGAGAGATAGAGGAATTATTCTTTTCTATTTCTAAACTACCCAGCACTATACTGCTTCTAAGAAAACTTAGAATCTTAACACTATCTTAACACTTGCTCCAGGCAGAACAATGGGGTGAGGTTAAGACACTGGCAAATCCAGACATGGCCTGATCAGTCTGGCTTTAAACTGCCTGGTGAAGCTGCAGTATAAATGCCAGAGTTGTGCTGAAAATTCACAAGCTACTATAGGCAGACAAAATTTTAGCAGACCCATCTACACCCAGAAGATATATATAACCTTTTACAAAACCTCTTTTCTCCTGACATCTTCAGCTCTCATGTTTTGTGACAATAAGGTCACTGCATAGCGAGGTGTCCCAGTGTTCCTGGCAGTTCCCCTCTCTGGAGCTGGGTTGTGCTGGACAGCCAGCACTCTCCTTGTCGTGCCTGAAGCTGAGTGACCTGGCTCTGGCTGTCAGAGGACAGCAGCACTTTCACAGGAGAGGGAATCTCCTGAGACAAGCAGGTCAGGGGATGTGTGTACCTGGACAAGCCCTCAGAGGCAGAGGGCACTGGGAGTGAGGGGCAGAGGGTCTCCTGATGAGCCCCCTTTCATGTCCTGAATGTTCAGTCTTTGACTTGAGAAAACCTTTTACATGTTTCCTCTGAGAGATGGACTCGTGAGAATTTCTAGATTTAAAACAGAGCAACTTCCTTAGCCTAGGAGTTCTGATATCACTGCTTCTACAAGTACAGAACCATTTTATTTTTCCTTTCACTTACCTTATTTTATTTTTTTAACCCTGTAGATGTTTTTTTATTTGGTAGATCAGCAAGTGGAAGAAAGAGTAGAAAAAAATGAGAATATAAGAAATTGCTGCAAGAATTGTTTTCCCCTTGTGTTTTTGTTTGTTTGTTTGTTTGTTTGTTTTTAATTTTGTGTGTTTGATTTGAAAACTCTGCACTGCAATGGGGCTGTAACTCCCATTCCCATCTCCCTGTGTTGCTGGAGAGGAGGAGGTAGAGCAGGGAAGGAAAGGGAGAGGAGTGGGGGCAAACTGGTTTTAAGGTCTTATTTTACTTTTTATTATCCTGCTCTGATTTTGCTAGCAATAAATTCAATAAATATCTCTAATGTGAGCCTGTTGTGGCCATGACAGTATTTGGTGAATGCTCCCTCTTTGTCCTAATCTCAAGCCGTGAGCATTTTGTTATATTTTCTCTCCCCTGTCCAGCTGTGGAGGAGAATGATGGAGAGGCTTTGGGGGATGTCTGGCATCCAGCCAGGGCCAACCCACTACAATTTGCATTGAACAGGTTTAACTGCAACATTTAATATGCCCTTTGTGGAGTCTGGGAGCTTTCTGCTTCCTCTCTTCACAGAAACAAGTGTTACCTTCTCTAAGGCATCATGAGTATTTTCCTCAAAAATAATTAATCATGCTAGAATATGGGAAGATTAGAAAAAAATACATAAATAATGTATTCAGCAAAGCAAAAACCTCTTCTTACTTTTGGCAACAGTTTGCAAAACACACTATGAAGAATATTTTACAGAGCTAACTTAAGACAGGCACTAAGGTTATTGCAGAGCTTGCTCTCGTGTATCCTCACCTCTCCAGCAGGAGCTGGCAGTCCCCTGAGGGAATGGCACATGGAACACAAGGCTTCAAAGCTTCCTCTGTGAATTCCTGTGAATCCTTTTAACGTGGCTCATACACAGAAATACTGAACATACTCCTAAGATATATTGACTCCTTGGTTGTGGTTTTGGTTTTTTGTTGGTTTTGGTTTTGTTTGTTTATTTTTTTCTCTCAAAGGAATCGATTACCATTTTAACAAATACTTTGCTTTACTATAGTCAACATTCTAGCACCTTATTAAAATCACCATCCTATATGAAAATTCAAGATATTTTTAAATGGATAAAATGTTATGGATACTGCTGAGGAACAAAACAGTAACCGAGTTTTGGGATAATTTTTTCTCTCTTGGTTCTGTGAGTGAGAAAAAAATCTACAATCGGTATCCCCCTGCTCATCAGTTTATCACCAGGATCTAGTATATCAATTTTTGCTCAGAGGCACTCCGTGTAAGATTTGCAGGGAGTTTTGTTCCCTGCAGCTGCCTAACTGTGCGTGCTCAAATTGTAATCCATCCACAGCTTTCTGCTGGAGAAATCTCTAGTAAGTCTTTTAAGTATCTAATACTTTTCACTATTTCATATCTTCTTAGGAGACTCATGGTGCTGTCTTCACATCTAAACCCCAGCAAGCCTTGGAGGTTTGCTTCCAAATCAGTTCCCTACCTGGCCAAAGCAAAACAAAAACAAAAAGAAAAAAAAAAGACGTTCAAGCATAGAGCTTCAAGGGACAGCTTTCATTTCTCTCTTCCCTTTCCAGTTAGGGGGATGGACTTCTTAAGGCTTCTTGCAGGAGCAAGGCCAGCCAGCAGGTGAGTGTCTGCCACTGATGCTCTGTGAATCTGTTTCACTTTGTAAAAAACAATTGCTGTTTGCTGGGGGAAGACAGACTCTGATCTGGTAGCTCTCAGCAGGCAGAAGTGAGAGATCAAGGGATCTCCACCCCTGCTCTCACCCATCTCTACTCAACATTCATATTGCTGAAGAGACAGATTCACCTTCTGAATGTAAATTCAGATCTGAATTCTGAATCGAGGCCCTCCCAGACATTCACATAATGATCAGTGGCTGTGCCAGTCGGCTTTAGGGGCCACAGTTCCCTAATCTCCAGGGTTTTCCTTAATTTCTGTCATTCAAATCTTTATTCCAAACAAAAGGGAAGGGAAGATACTTGCTCTTTTCCTCATATTTTCCTCATCTTGCCAAAAATTGTGGGGAAAAGACTAATTTTTATAATATTTTTATATCACTCATTATTTTATTTCTATTTCTTTTGCTATTATAATTTATATTTGGGGATGGTTTATATAAACTTTAGCCTTGTGAAAAAGGACTTTTTATCTTTTTTTTTTTTTTACAAAGATTTTGTAGGATTTTAGAGGTAAATTTGCAACTTTTCTAAGAGGAACTGAGCATTCCTGCATCCTGGCCAATGCCATTCACATTAATCAAAGTTGCATTCAACAATGAGGGCAATAGAAACATTAAAAGTGGTACCACCCTCCAAGGTGAGGCAGTCACGACATCAAACAGGCAGCTGAGAGTCAGGCTTTGGAACACTGCACGTTGCCAATATTTAAACAATTACCGTTGCAATCACAAGTAAATAACGTTATTCAATTTCATCTTAAGGCTTGTTTTGCAATTTCTCATGCTGTAATTCCCATGAAGCGGTCACAGATCATAAAACTAATAGGTGGGGAAGAAAATGTTGTGGATTTTCTAATAGGACTGGCTATCAAACTAATTATGAGTCGTTAGACAAGCTCTCTCAAGGCTTGTGCACAACATGCTTAGCTGTAATCAGGGGGTAATAAAGTTCAGAGGCATTTCCATCAAAGAAGATGGCCTTCAAAATAGAGATGTGGGAGATTCTATTGAATACTTTAAATTAGATATAGATTAGTCACAAATCACTGGGAGGGCTTAACAAGAAATCAAAATAAGCACCTTGAGTATGGAAGCTGCTTGTCAATAGGCAGCTCACTAATGTGTGACATGATCAACATTTCAATATATTCCACCCCACTCATCCAACAATAATTTGGATGAGCTGAGGCAATATGATGACTCTCTTATGCAGCACTCAAACATCACTAAGTACTCCAGCAAACATTATGGTACTGGAATTTCTTTTTAAATCACTTCTGTCACTCCGGACTACTGCCAGTTAAAATATTTGCAGTAGAACTGTTTACATTTTCTCCCATCAGAGAAAAACAAATCACAAATGTTGTCTGATCTAAGGTTTATTTTAATCACCATGGGATTTCCAATCCTCTTGAGATAACCTTGGATGAAATTATTCCTGCAGATAAATATGTATTGTCATTTAGATGGCATCATTATTCAAAATAAATTTTCCCCTCAGTTCACTTTAGCCAACTTTCCTATACTTCTTTTGCTCTCCAGCTGGGTGGTAAAATTATTTGGACCTTCTAAAGATGGAATAATTACCCCTATTCCCTTAAGCTTGCAGGACAAGGTTCATTTGTGGTAGAGTTTTTCTCTGATGAGTTGAACTTATATGGCATCTTAGATCTTTTTTTGTCAGATTTTTAATAATAATTTGGAGTGAAAAATAGAGAAACAACACATCTTACGAAATCTGAATCTCCAATGCCAGATTTTTATGTCTTCAGTAAATCCTGCCTTCAAAAAGAGCAAGCAATTTAGGCTGTGTTTCATCAAATAATTTGAATACATATTTTACACAAAACAGCCAAAAGGAACCATTTGGTATTGATGGAGTTAAGGTGAGTTCATTGACAAAGGCTTTGCCTGATGTCATCCTGGGTCCTCCACCTTCTCCTCGTGTGTAACAGATTTTCCAGAAGGTTTTCCAGCAGCAGGTGCAGCTCTGACTGAACCCAGACCCACAGAAGGAGCAGGAGTGCTCAGTAGCAGGGCTGGTCCCTGCTGCATCAATCCCATTTGATTACATAACGCCCCACGCAGGTTTCTCAGAGCTGATGTCCACTTCTGCCTTGAGCACTCACCTAAACTCTTGTGCACTGCACCCTCTGCAGGATAAAACACACAGCGTGTCAGAGGGAAGGAGGGAAAATAGGAAATCTCCTATGGATATTAGAGATTATTCTCTGCAAGTGAAAATCTAACTGCTGATTTGGGCAGTCAATTTTCAATGATGCATTTCTTAAGGAATAAAGTATGTTCATTCCATTAGAACAGAAAATGTCAGATTGAAATATTGCTGAATGAGTGGATTTGGGCTTTATGCTGTGCAATAAGCTGGAGTCAGGCTGGCTGGGTGCTGAAGCAAAAATCAGAGCTCTTCCTCAGTATGTAATCCATGTGCTGTCAATACATCACTAATCCAAAGTGCAAAATGCTAATTGCACTTTCCCCTTACATAGCATGCAAGTGACAAGTGTATTTTTAAAAGGCTCGCTGTCTTTTTGCTCTTATTCTGACAGTTTTTAAGTGCTTCATGACTGACAGATTTCTGTAAGTATAAAGTTGTGTATCAAAGGAGAATAGTAAGTAAAAGTTAGAATTTCAAAGTGAACAAAATGTTATTAACTGCCATTAGTTTAGGGAACAGAGTAAAACAACCCCAGATATGAATTTTTAGACCTTTCTTATGCAAAGTATTTATAAACAATAAAAGCAAGCTCAATATAGAGATACACATAATTTAAAAGCACTACAAAATGTGACATAGTCTTATATTAAGTTTACTGAAGGACTAATTTGTTTAATAGCACTTCATCTTACACTTCAGAGCATTTTCCTCTCTGTCCATTTTATTTTTCAGTGTTATTATTAAGAACAAGGTAAATAGGAATCAATCGCCTTTCCTCTACTCACCACCAAATATTTCTCCCTGAGTTTAGTTTCTGGCTAACTTTGTGCAAGGAATGCAAAACTCTCTTATACCTTGCCCTTTCCAAGATGATGAGCAAACTATCAGAAACGTAATTCAAGAACTGCATCTTTTTGGCAAAAATACTTTTCTTTTAAGTGGGATGATTAGATGACTATCTCAGCTTGCAGTGTTCATCAAACTGTTAACATATTACTGGAACAGGAACAGCAATTTTCCCTCATTGACAGTGACATTTTGTGGAACAGTTATTTATGAGCACTTCAGCCACATGAATAACAGAACTGCTGCGTAAACACAGTTCCTATTAAATGGGTGGAAGCACTTTCCTAAACTAACATTTTTTGTAAAAGTTTTGCTTTCATTCCCTTATCTTACAGTCTCTGAGGAAAAGCTCAGACTTTGTCTCATGAGTCAATTAGTGCAAAATGCTCAGGGCTATATTCCTTTGCATGAGATCTTCTCCATAAATGAAGTAGGTGTCAAATATTCAACTTCATCTTTATGATTCACTTTACCTACTCAATGACTGAAATATATAAGTAGCAGAGCAACAAAGAGGAAAATAACTTTTATGAAAGGCATCCTTCTGTAGAGTAATGGATAAATGGAGTGGGACATTTTTTTTTTCCTAAGACAGTTCCAATAAAGTTGAATGATTTACAGCAGGGATGAATTTGGTTCACTGTCTTCCATGCACTGATGAATTCTCTCAATGAGAGTTCCTCTTAGCAACTGTAGCCAGTCTCATGGCAGTGAATTGAATCTATGATAAACTTACTGTAGAATATAGTTGAAATGAAGCATTATACCTCTCCATACCATTCTGTTATTATGGAGGTGCTTATCTGAAATCATCATGATGAGGCAGAGAGCTTAAGAAAAAACCAATCTCATTTTTGGATGAGGAGAGGAAATCAATGAGGTAGTGCTTTTCATTTCTATTTCCATTAAGAGGCATCTGACCTTACTTGCCAAGCCTTTAAAGGGAGAAACTTAAAAAGGAAAATATTCGCTGTACAATATGGAAACACGTTATTGTGTAATGGTATCAGTTTTTAATAATTAAAAAATGGCAATAGCATTTCATTCTGAGAACATACTTGCAACTTATTTATTTACCTTTTCTTGTGCAAAAATGAAAACAATCCCCCAATGACATCTTTTGAAGAGTACCATTGATCACTGAAATTTGCATAGAAGAAAAATGCTACAGCAATCATATCTTAATCATGTCTTGCCTTTGTCCTCTTATCCCTCCCAGCTTTGGGGGTTTTGTTGTTTTATTTTGGTTTAAAGATTTCTCTGTTCTTCATCTTTTGTCAATCTTAACATGTTTCCTTAGAAGCTGGGATTTTCCCTCTCAATGCTATAGTGTGTTCTGACAAAATGTTACTGTGCTGAATGGCTTTGTAACCAAGTAAGGAGTGGGATAGCAGGGAAATAAAGTGTGTCTGTAGTAACTGATACTGGATTCATAAGAGAGCTCAAATGTTTAAATATTTGAGGACATTAATAATGAACAAACATAGGTACACGTGTGTGTTTGTGTGTGTGTGTGTAACAACATACAATATGAAAATAATCCAAACATTCAAAAGGTTATTTGACTTTTCAGAGGAATCCTTGAGTGGAGGAGATGAAAAATAAGGGGGTAATATTCCCAAAACTATTATCTACCTTTTCAGCTTACCACATTAATTATGATAAATAAAATCCTGATCAAGAGAGGCAGAAAGACCCCAAACCATCACAGCATCCACTGCAGGAGAGTTCAGAGAAAGTTCTGGCTCTCTTTACTGAGTATAGAAAGCCTGAGGAAAACTGGACAACTATTTCATTTACCTGGTGACACAACTTAAGCATTCCCTCTGAAATGACAAAAATTCAAAATAGTTTCATAATATAAATGGGCAGAATATAGAAACAAACAGCAAAACATTATTCATGCATACCAATAATGCTGAAAAAAAATCAATTGTCAAAAAGCAAAATTAGTTACAATCATAGCGGCTCTATCTCCACAATAGCAATTACTTGGCACTCAGCTTTATGCCTAAACCATACAAATATATGTATGTTTGTGTGTGTATAACTATGTGAATTTGTTGAGGCAGGAAGACTTAATGTAACTGGAAAAACATATTGCAACTTCCTTCAGTTGTTCCAGGCATTCAGCTTTCATGATCCTGTCACACAGTTTCAGGTGTAAAATTCATGCCTGCTGTGATATTCGGATTATAAAAATGGGCTGTGGAGGTCCAGGATGGCCTCACACATTCTTTTCAATGAAGCAGGACAGCAGCTCTCAGATACAAATATCACCCAAAGGGTGCATACATCATTTGTGCATAATGTAGGATGGCTGAATAATGGAGGATGCTGCCCCTCTAAGGAGCAGTACAATTATTCCAGAATTTTCTCGTGTGTGAAGCTTTGCCAGGGTCATGTGTGTCAATTCTCCATTTACCAGCTCAAGTAGGTGAGCATTTGCCTGCTCCCTCATTTTTTCCACATCCACTTAACATTTTGAACCATAAGAAAATGAAAACCTCTTTCATATTGCCTAGCATCTTCCTAAAATTTGGCCTAGTTAAAAACCAAGCTCTTTGTAAAACAATCAACTTTATTCACACATTTTTGACTTTTGCCATATCTGTCACAACAAAATGGAAAGGGTGTCCAGATATTCCCAGATATTCATCAGCATGGCAGAGGTAAGGGAAATGATAAGGCAACTGTGATTTATTTCTTCCTTTCATTTCTGCTCATACTGAAGTTTGGTCATTGGTGTTTCACATCAATGTAACAATTTAGTGTTTTATAAGAAAGGGATTTAAACCAATGGCTATCAAATTACACTCACTGCCAAGTAATCTGCAGTTGATTTGTCTGGATTATGGCTCCTACAAGAACCAGATAAGCTCTAATAAAGTCAAGGCTAAGGTACAGCAAACTAGTCCTGCTGAAGAATTTGGCAAATGTTGTATCTCTTGCCGCAGTAGAGTCTTTCACAATCCATATTTTGCAAAATCCCTCTCCCACGAGCTCAGATGGTCTGTCCAAACAACTTTTCACAGCTTCATCAAGCCAACACACATTAATTCTCCATCCAGTTTCCCATTTGACAAACTGCTTTTGGTCATTTTTATGCCAGTGTTAGTATTCCACAGCCATTAAGTGTTTTGATTAATAAAGAAAGAGGAAAGAAGCACCAGCACTGAATGAAAAGTCCAACATTGTGCCGTGCACACATTTTCAGTAGTGAATGACATTACAAGACTCAGGTAACACCAGAGAGATGAAAATGAGCAGCCCTGATGTGATGCACACAGAGGTTACTGTGGGGACTCCCAACAGCTTTGAGCAGCCCATGACCACGAGGCATTGTTGGGAACCCTCACAGGGAAATAAAACAACTCCTCCTCACTACCCATGACTAAAAATTGCTAAAA
Organism: Prinia subflava; assembly: GCF_021018805.1. Classification (NCBI taxonomy): domain Eukaryota; kingdom Metazoa; phylum Chordata; class Aves; order Passeriformes; family Cisticolidae; genus Prinia; species Prinia subflava. Next base: position 11,983,895 of record NC_086249.1, on the reverse strand, counting down.
GGCCACTAAAAAAAAGCAGCTGCTTGTGTAAATTCACAGGGGTGGCTTTACCTGTTGTGTAAAAAGGGCAGCACAAAGTGAGGTTGTCTGACCTGTGTGCGTTTCACACAGGTTTGCCCAGCAGCAGATCTGTTCTTGGAATTTAGCTGTCAAGCACCTGCACTGTGGGTTATTTCTCAATGTCTAAACAGAATTTCAGAGGTATCACTATCCTCACATCTGGATTCAGTGCTCAGGTTGTTCCAGTGTGATTTTGGAATATCAGTTTTAACCATTCACATCCTTCTACAGGTAAGTAGAATAAAGAAAAAAAGAGACAAGTTTCATATGAAAAAAACTGACTGAAGATCTTTAAAACAAATAATTTTTGGTGTTTTCAGCCTTTGAAGCAAAGCAGATTGTAAGCTTATTTTGTAAAAAAAAAATAGTCCAAAATCCTTTCCCTGTTTTTAGCTACAATAATTTAGAATACTTTCCTCATTTTTGCTTATATGAAAGCTTGTACTTACAAATTAAAAGGAAATATTTACTTTAAGCCTAGAAGCCTAAAGATAGTGTATCTGGCACCAGAAGGATTTTTTTTTTTTTAATAATAAGATAAAGGGAGCAGAAAAGTGAAAGAATTTTTTTTTTCTACATAAGCAAACTTCCTCACAGGTTCTTATACCCTTTTTAAACCATGGAAAAGGTGATCCTGTTAATAATGTTAATGAGGCCCCCAAAAACTCATAGTTAATTCAAATTCTAACAGAATAAACTCGTCACCATAGGAATTCTGGTTTGTGCATCCAAGAAAAATAATACTCATCATTTAGAAAGTTGGTGATATTTCTAAATTTCACTAATCTTGCAATATTATTATTCATTTACTTTCAGTCTGTATTAGAGGAAGAGTTTCAAGAAGCATAGATTTTGTAAAATGAAAATAAAGGATCACATTGAAAATATTTTTATTAATATATTATATTAAGATAATGGATTAAAAAAACACTCAGTACTTTTTACATAATTTTGAAAAATAATTAAAAGAGTTTTTCATCAACACCAAAAAAAAAAAAAAGACAAATCAGCAGACAAATGGAATTTAAATGACTCACTCTCAAATGCCACCCTTTCTACTCCTTCACAAAAGCTTAGATTAAAAGAAAGAAATGGGACTAAGAGTCTATTGATTTGAATTACTTTGGAGCAGGGGAGGAAAAGAGATTCCATCCACGAAATTCCCATTCAGACAAAAGCCAGTAATCCCTGGTCATCTTTAATGATGAGCTCCAGCTTCAACTTTTGGGACCAAAGCTTTGATGAAGAAGGAAATGAGGCCATCTCTGAGACAAATAAAGCTCCAATCATTTAGGTTCAAACTGTTAAAGAATTAAATGGAAGGAAGGAAATAAACATACAACAGGAGAAAATTTTAAAAGTCTGCCGTTATAAACTCTGAAAATACACTGGCAAGGTGTAGTAGTTGGTGGAAATGCATTTAATTTCCAGATGTGATCTTAGATCCACAAAAGAGGGAAGGGGATTTGGGGCATTCACAGTATTACCTGAAACATAAGTGTCAGAATGCAAAACTCACACTTTACCAACAAACTGTTGGAGCCTTACCTACCAAAATAAAAAAATAATAATTAAAAAAATAAACATTGCAACACCTTGTATCTCTGTAAACCAAGCTAGTCAGTACAGTTGCACAACCTGCAACTGTAGAATATGAAAGTCTATCCCAACAGTTTCAAACATATGGATGAAAAGGAGAATTAAGACTACACTGACAAAATTGATGTCGTTTGTACACTGAGCTATTTGTGTTCTTCCCCAGTCCCCTCCATGTCCCCATTTCTGCAGAGCTGTATTCTAATCTTATACTGTTATTGATCATATTAGCAGCTTTTTCCCCCAGACAGTTTTAAAATATACACATCTTGATGGCTGAGATGCTAAATTTGGAAATTGGTGCAGGAGACTCTCAGCCCCTCTCCAATTATGTCTTTTGAAACAGACCCTCTGGAGATTTTCAATAAAATGTTCTTTCATTATCACTCAAATTACATCTTCACATTTATTGACAATAATCCTGAAGAGGGAGAGTTTCTGCTGTAAATCAGCTTTCACCATCAGGAGCAAGGATTTCAGGACAACAGGTATTAAAAATGTGCTGCGGAAAGTGTAGGATTCTATTTCTGCAGAATGCTGGTGGGTAAATGACTGTTCTGTTGCACACTATCACTGTTATAATACTGGCAAAAAGAGCCTCATTTACCACCAAACAGCATTCACAAGCTGAAATGATAACCTTGTAGATTTAATGAGGAGTTATTAACTAAGCATTGATTTAGAAATTCATTTAGAGAATAAACAAAACAAGGAAACAAACAAAAAACCCTGATTGAAAGACAGATTTCTGCAGGAGTTTCTATTGTTTGCTGTGATGGATGAGTATTCCTGAATTTGCATTGCTTCAGTGATAATATCCTGTTAAATCTGGGCTCTTGGGGAAAGAGATACATAGAGACACATTCATTTCAGTGGTTTTGTACAATGAGTTTCTGATTTTCACCACCTATTTCCAATCTCAAGGTACTTTTAGGATGTGGTTGACAAGCTCCTACAATCTGCACAGCTTCTCTCAAACTCAGAGTAATTTGAATTTGTGAAGTCAAAATATTAACAACTCAGCAGAAATATAGAGGATTTTCAGCTGTCACTTGGCATTTAAGTAAAAATATTAAGTATAAGTAAATGGCAAGCTAGAAAAGAACCTTTGCAAAAAAAAAAAAAAAAAGAAAAGAAAAGAAAAATTAATACAGAAAGCAAAATATTTTAGCTATGTAGGAAAGAAGTTGATTTCATATTTTGAAATATGGCTAATTTTTATATAAGAAAGCTGAAAAATCCAAATATTTTATCTAACTCAAAGTGGAAGCTGAAGAATAGATTTTTTTTTTTTTAACTCAACCTAAGATTTCTTTTTTCTTTACATTTTTGATCCTAAAACATCACGTTAGATTCTCATTCACATGGTTCTCAGTGTAGTGTCATGGTTTTAAACAAGCTAACTCCACATTGCTCCAATAAAAGCTGGAGGAGAACTGGTCTTGAATTCAACACATGGTTACTCATTACTCATTGTTGTATAAAACAGCCCTGTTGGTTTTTTTGTCTAAGGAAAAGATTTTTATTTAAATGAGAATTACAAAGAAGATACATTCAGGTCTGGTCATTCATGCCTAGTGCCTAGTATTTCCTGCTACAAAATATGAACGCTGTAAAGTTTCTCCCCTTTCTCCCAGGGCAGACCCCCCTCTAACTTTCATTTTTATTGTTGTTGCTACTGATCAGACTCCCACAGCAATGCCTGGTGCCCAGCAAAATCACCCAGTCTAAATCCAGCCCAACCATCTGCCTCCTTTACCTCCATCCCTCCTGTTCTAATTAATTGTGTCTGCTTTAAATTGCAATTTAAACAACAGCTCCCAGTCTTGTGCCACTTCTCGAGATGGGCAGCAGCAATAAAACCTCCTGTGTGTGGGAGAAAGTGGCAGGGAGCACCCGGCCCCAGCTGCAGCCCCTTTGCAAAGGTGCAGCTCCACGGTCCTGCTGCTGCTGCTCTTCCTTCTGGCCTTTTACACCTGGCAGGGAACTGCTGCTGAAGAGGAAGAGGTGAGACTGAAGAAGCAGAAAATGTTAAGCACCTCCCAGGAAATAACTGGAAATGTCCAAGAATGTATTTCTTCCAGAAACTGGTGCAATATAAAACATGACTGGCTTATCATTTATGTCAATTACGACATATAACATCCCCACAATTTATGTTTAAGTCTCTTTGTGATTTCAGCAGATACTGGGCATGAATGGAGAAGGAACTATTGTACAAGAAATTCCTGTGACCTCCAATATACTGGTGCATGGCAACTGGTGGCCAGTTGTGTTCTCAGTGATCCCCTGGGGAATTTTCATTTCAACTGAGCTGACAAAGTTCTGCTTTAGTTCTGCTCTAAATTCACCTGATCATCTCTTTGTTTTCATTGTGACTGACATATCTTCCTCTCAAATGCAGATAATAAGGACTCTTCTCTGATTTTACTGTGAATCTCACAGCAATTTTTTTATACTATTAATGAAGATTCACAAATTCAGAGTTTGCAATCAGCAAAAGTCTTGGATTTTGTTTTGAGTTCTTTTCCTTTTGTAAACATGAGCTGAATCCATGCTAGAAGATAAGGAGTCAGAAAGAAAATTAAGAAGTAACAAAATCCATTTAATTAATCATTTAAATAATCATCAATACATTTAATAATTTGAGCTTTCAAGGCAGTCCCACTTGGCTCTACTTCTCAAGCCCAGAGTTCCAGATTCCTGAGACTGGAAAAAGAAGATTAGAAAGTTGCAACATCTTTACATCCTCAGGCCCAGTAATAAACAGACAATAGCTGGGAACAGGCTGACTGTCATTTATGTTAGTTCATAAAGCACAGATGTATCCTAGGCTTTTTATAATTTCTCGAAGTTTACCTACATTCAACTGGCTAGAATATTTTTTTAAATATACACAAGTGTATTAAAGATGTTGCTCCCTTTTCTCTCAGCTAGATTTTCTCTAACCATATTTTATGCTATTTTCTGCCTGATTTACAGTGAATGTCCCTCTCTTTTATTCTTGCCACTCACAGTGACACATGAATCTCCAAATTTAAAAGACAAAGAGAGGAAAGGGGGGAGAATTTATGTTAACAGGGAAGTAGGTGTTCACTCACTGTTATGAAAATTCAGCTTATCACCACTGTTTGGCCAGGCCCTCAGATCCTAGCCCTCTGATCTGCCAGGAAAGAAAGGAGGTAGAGGATGTACCTTTCTGAACCCACCTGGACTGGTCATGGCTGAGTTTATCACAACAGAATCCAGCAAATCTGTGCCCTACACAGAGGGGAATTACAACATCATTTACACCTCTCTGAGCATATGAAGATGAACTGACAGGAGGAGAAGGAATATTGGGTGAGCTCTCTGATCTTGTGAACGTATGTACTGAAAAGATAGAACTGACCTTAGGTAACAGCTGGCCACTTTTTCATAGCCCAACGAGGGCTATGAGGTTCCAAAGCCAGGGAGAACACCTGGCCCCAGAAGGAAGAGCACCCACATAAACTAGAATAATTTTATATTCCAAAAAATAAGTGTAGTGAATAGGCTAGAGGAAATAACACCCATCAGCAGGAAGATGAGGTGAAAGGCTGTTGGGAGGATTTGGAGAGAAAGAACCTGGGAGGGGAATCAATCCTCATGTTTGAAACAGTGGCTGTCAGCTCCTTCACACTGCTTCTTATCACTCTAAAATTTTGAATATTGAGTATTGAACACTGGTTAATTCTATTATTTCAACTCCCTCGAAATATGTGTGTGATCCAGGCCATCAGGTTTCCAAGAGCAGTTATCCATCTGTTGGAGGAAACCAGGTTTTGGGAAGTTCCTGTAGCATGTATTGAAGCATCACTTTGTCTTTCATTGGCTTTTCCTAAAGGACAATACTGGGGCATCTCAGCAGGTTATGATGTCTGTGATCAAGAGACCACAAACTCACAAAGTGCCTATAAATTGCCTCTTTGGATTGGCCTGAACAATCTGGTTTTGCTACAATCTGCTCTGCACAGAATAATTCTCAGCTGTGCCTGAAGCCAAAAAAGATCAGTCCTTAGCATACAGCCTTTGTGTCTCCATTCTCATTCCAAAGTCATTCCTAGCATAAAAATCAGCTCACACTGACTAAAACCCAAGATGCATGCAAGTAAAGAATTGATAATCAATTCATTTCTCTTTAAAAGACTTTACTGAGGGAAAGAAAATGAGATGAAGGAGGGTAACATTGGAGCAGCAAGATAATAAGCTTCTGACACCTCTTTTTGTTGACATAATGGGATAACGTGGTAATTAGATTAGCTCAAACACATGATACCTGAGTTGGGCTGGCATAATCTGACCTCTCAGGCTGAGCTACACAAATGTTGCTGACCCTTCTTCCCATGCTGGATATATGCTAAAAAACCCAAAGACAAACAGAGTTGTGCTGTGACACAGCTTCTTAATCAGAATTCCTTAATTCCACACAGAACCAGACTGGGAAAGACATGGAATTGATAAAATAACTAGATTGTCAGCAATTTACCCACTAGAGGTTTGAAGTTGGATGTTAAAAGCACTCTGAGACGATGAATTTATCATGGTTTGCTGGTCAGTTTTTTAATTAACTGGGTATTAAAACCCATTTTGCTAAACTTAGGGAGGCAGGGGGGAAGGAACAAAAAAAAACCCCAAAACAGACCTCTTCATGTGGAAGAAGCAAAGAAGGGTCCTGAGGTAACAGAATGCACTCACGTAATCATAAACATTTATTCAATGTGATTCACAAAGTATGAAAAGAATATATAAAAATAGGTAAAGCACTGGACAATGGGTCTAGTATTATTTCATCAGACTGTGCTAAATGCACCAGTTGCAACCTGCATTTTTATAATGCTGCAAAGTATTTCAGTCTATGTTAGAGAGCTTCCTTAATAAAATACCTACATGAATTTAATTGGAAAACACTGAAATACTCAGGGTTATAGTGCATGGTTCCTAGAAAGTGTAATTTTAAAAGGCTTTGCATAAATTGAGCTGAATGGAGAGGTTATTGCACTACTGTGACTGTGACTAAGCAAAGACATTTTGTGTTGAGATTTAAGTGTGATTTTAATTTCATGCCCAATTTTAAGAACATATAAAATGTTTTCAAATATGCATATATGGAATTATGCTATTGTTCAGCTCCTTTTTCTATAATCTACTTGTTTTGTAACCTTGTGAGTTAGAAGACACAAACATTTATTTAGATTAACTCTGGATGGGCTGTGAGAGGCTAGAAATAACACACAGATTTGCTAAGCCAATCAGAAAGCAACTGATCAATAATGATATATTGATCAATTTTCATTCTCTTGCAACAACATCAGACTGAATGATTACATCAACCATTTAGTATATCAGAAACAAAGCAGTAGTAAAAAGGAATCATTGCAGAATCAATTTTTTCCTACTTTGAGGCCAGTTTTCTCAGAAAATACTGCACTTTCCTGAAGCAAATTTCAAGATTAACATTCCAGGCTGTTTCATACAAAGTTAAAGTTTTAACAGCATTAAAGTAAAGCTTCCTAAAGGTCTCCCTTAAAATAAATTTTTCATACACTCTCCACAGAAAGAACAGAATTAAATTCTATCACCTTTCAAACAAAGGATGTAAAGTAGTCATATACAAGGCCATTCTATAATTGACAATGCTGAATGCTGCTATTATTTTTCATCCTTTCTCATTTTTGTTCCAGGTTTTTCTAAATTGAGATTACATTTTCCTGCTATTCAGAGAAGGAAGGAAAGATTAGATTTTGAAAGAAAACCCCATGGACTTAATGGACTTTTATTTTTCATAGTGTCTCATAAGCAATACTATCTAAAGTCCATCGGAGGATGTTAGGATTTACTACTTGCTCTTCAGTTTGGATGTATGTTAGGAAAATAGTGACCAGAATTATCAGACATAATTATTTGCTTTATTGTTCCCATATTTTTATACAGCCCTTCTTTTCTTCTTCTTCTTCTTTTTTAATCTTTTATATTATTTTTTCCTCCTGTGTGTATCAGTTGAAAGCATCCACATTTTCTTGTCAAAGTCAGAGGCTGCAAGGAAGGCAGGGACTCTCTGCACTGATTGTTACCAGCAGAGCCATTAAGAGGTCGGCAGGAAAGTGAATAATCATGCTTTGTTTAATTCAGACTATAATTTTCAAATCATATTCTTCAGTTTGAGACTATTCCTAGTCTGTAGTTCTATGCATCTACCTAATGCAAGGTCGTTTTAATGGCACAGCTACTCTGTTCTCAAAAAATTGTAGCAATAAAAAATTATACGTGTTAAATATGAAGAAGAAAATCTTCAGAGGTTTCTGGAGAATTATATTTTTTCCTTTCTCCTCTTTCTTTGTTGTGCCTTTCTATAACGAAAATCTTAATTTAATTTACATAAAAATCAGAGAAGGCTACTAAGCCTGAAGATCAGACTCCAGCAACCAAAATCAGTCATGGAGATGGTAACAAACCCACAAATAAAGAATAAGTGATAGTTAGAGATTTAACTGATATTAGGCAGAATAGAGTCACAAAATTTCCCTAATTTTCACAAGATATCAGGTATGTTATTATTTGGTGATGCCTGATAGATGCTTTATATTGTCTAGCAAAATGGATAATTTTTTACTTCTTTGTAAAAAAACAATATAAAGCTGTGGTAAGAATCTCTCCTTGCCTTTCAGAAATGTCCCCCAGGAAAGAGGGAGCAAGATGTTTTACAGCCAAAAATTGTAAAGAAAGCAGGACAAAAATCTAGAAAACCATGCAGTGCTCTTGTGCCATAGTGTGTTTTTGTGTCCTGATCCCAGCCTGTACTGCCAAAGCCAGCAACATTTTGTAGATTTGCTTCTGACCAAAAAAAAAAACCAAAACAAAAGGTTATCATGCTTATTGTCCAATTTATTCTTCTTCACTGTTGCCCCAATTTTAGAATTTGTTCTGAGCTGGCTGTCTTCACTATGAATGCAGCAATCCAGCCACATGCAGAGCACTGCAGAGCTGGAGCCAAACAGGGCACGGCACAACCCAGTGTAAAATAAAATGTGGAAGTCGATGTCTCTATGCATCAGAACAACTGCTCTCCACATGTAAGGGCTAGAATTCAGCCATACCTGCTGAATGCTAACAGATTTTCTTTTCCCTCAGGTACCTCTGCTCTCCTAAATGTAGCAGTTTTGTCTTTGGGGACATTATACTTGTTTAATTTCCTTGGCAGTATATGCAGAACACAATGTACTATTGAGCAAAAAATACAGATTGTACTTGTGAATCATATACATTCCAATTAAAAATTAATTTTGCTACTTTGCTTCTAAAAAACCCCAGCATGAGTCGGTGTTCTGCCAAAAGGTTTGTAGAAACAAGTGTTTTTATTCAATGCTGATTTCCACTGATGCCCCTAAACACACCTCTCTCTTCCCTTTTATTTAAATCTCTACCTTTTCCTATGACAAAAAACCCAACACCTTACTCTTTATAGCTATGGTTATGTTTTCCTTCTTTTACTGTGTGGATTATCCTTAAAAATTCACAATGTTTTGAAATCTCTGTCAGGTGGTGGGAAAAAAAATCTCTGTCACTGTTGGGTTTGTGCAGTGGGCCCCAGATCCTTCCCTCAGTCCCAAAAATTCCTATAAAGCTGTAATAAATCAGAGTGTTTCAGCAAGGTAGCTTTAATGCCAACAAGCTGTAATGGAGGAATAATCAAGGATATATTTGTTCTTCAAGCATCTTCTTTTACCTAAGTGTGGAGATTAGCTAACTCTGCCTTCTGGTGCTTTCTGAGATGAGCAAACTGAAGTCACTGCTGTTGTCACCTCATCCCATCCTCCCATGACAGATCAATACTTCTCTCCCAGCCTGTCAGAGGAGGACAGCAGCAATCTGGACTTGTATTATAGAGCTCTCAGGAGAGAGGTGTTAAAAAACCCCAAACCAAACCAAAACAGGACTGCATGGAACTGCTTGTTGTGCCAGCTGTTATTCAAAAAAATATCAATCTGCTTCACAATGTAAGGCCCTAACAATAAGGAATTGAAAAAAATCTTTTTACAGAGGTAGATCACAGATTCTGTTCACAGACTTGTCATGCTTTCAAAAAATCTATGGTCAACACAGGCAACATTTGTGTTTCTGCCATATTTGCTCAAATTGAAATCCAAATAAGCTCAAAATTCTATGAGTTGCCTTTAGATTCCTCCCAGACAGCTTTCTGCTCTCATCAAATACCCAGAAGTACCCAGAGCTTTTTGTGGACTCTGGGTGCTGAGCAACAGCAGGAAATTTTCCAGCAGCAAGTTACAGAAACAAAAGATATCTAGAAAGCATAACCTGCCCAGAGATTTAATGTCAGCTAAGAAATGAGTACAGCAAATCCACTGAGGTGTCCCTCCTTCAAAGCTCAGTGTTCTCACCCACACTCTCAACCTCCACAACAGGATGGTCTGGCTGTCTTGGAAAAGAATCCTTCTTAAATTGCAGTCTGAAAATGAGCAGATTACACTTTTTTTTTTCTGCATGTCCTACCTATGTATTAAAATAACAAAAAAATAAAATAATAAATTCTTTTTAACGCGCATTGTCCTTTAGTTCCTGATGCACTCCCTCAATTTCCATATCTAAGGGTCTGCTGGCTTTGTGTTTTAAGAATCTAAGAGTTTCAAGTAGTTATAAGTGTTACACACTTGTGAAAAATCCCCTATCAAAAATATATAGGCTCTCTTGTATTGAACTAAGTATGGCTTTACAAGTTAGGAAATACTCCTGGAAAAAGAAAATTAGGTAAATTTAATCTTCTCCTAGCTATAATTTATTCTTCATGTCAGGGTAATGGACATGAAACATCATAATTTTTAATATGACATGTTTAAGCTCTTTAGGGGTCTATGAGTTGTCACGGATATCAAAAGTTCACAGTTTCAGGTTTTTTCATGTTGTATTTTATAGCTGCATTTGTTAGTGCAAAAAACTCATTAAAATTCTCTGCACATCTCATGTACTGCATGTAGACAGTGTAAAAAAGAATAAATAAATCTATGAGAATTGAATAAGACCTGAGAAAGGAAAGCGCTGTTATCTGTAGTTGTAGAAAATTTATAAGTACTTTATATACAAATATTTTCTATATTACTTTAAAAAAACCTCTCAAAAACCCATCAAGACTGGTGCTCATATTTGCTGGTGAGTCAATCTTTCTTTCAGACATCAAGAGATGACCTCTGAAGACCCAAAGATTTATCAAGTCAGCAGTTTATTCCCTTAGGCCACCATCTTCAGCCTCTTCCTCTTCCAGTCACGTCCATTGAAGGACTCTGCAGAGCCCCATGAGGCAATGGACTAATCTAGTGCTTTCTAAAGGACAGCAGTGATGCCTATCCCGAGTGCACTTCATGGGATGAGACAGCTAATAAAGGCAAGGAGACTGCTCCTGAAAGATTCAGTGTGATGTTTGTGTTATAACACACAGAGCTGGGGTGCTCCAGCTGTCAATCAGAGAAGGAGCATCGCTGCACAGCTTCAGCAGACACTGCTCAGAAATTGCTCAGAAATCTGAGGAAATTCATCCGTCATGTTGCTTTATGGGCAGAAAACATCTCTGAATTGATATAAAAAATTACAGGCTTTGATCTCTCCCCTTTTTTATCAGTTGATTTGTTAACAGATATACACATATGAACATTTAAAGAAGTGAAAAAAATAAATAGAACCCCCCAATATTTTTTTAATAAAATAATTCTTATTCATTTGCATCATGGAATTGTCCATAAGCTTTCATAAGCTTGTTTGTTTGTTTGTTTGTTTGTTGCTGTCTGCTTTGAAAAAATCACATATTCAACACACATAGTTTTCTGTAAATATTTTCACTGCAAAAAGGAAATGGCAACGAAGGCACTTTTGTCAATGTATACTTTTGTCAATGTATATACAAAATAATTTCTTACCTATTCAGACAATCCTGGTCTGGGAAATATATCAAAGGAAAAAAAGAAACTCTGCCTCTTTTAGCCAATTGCTGATTTCCAGTAAGTAAATCCAGCAAACTTTCCACCTATTAAATGAGAGTAAAAGTCTGTGTTACTCTTTTCTGGCAATTGAATAGGTAGATCTGCTGGTGGTATCCCCTAAGTTCATGCAGCTACCTCTCAAATAAGTTCTGAATTCCTTTATTTTTCCTTGTGCCATTTTTTTCAAACACAAATAAAAATTAACTTCATTCTCCTTTCTTCATATTCTTCTACTCTGAGATTTTTCTTTTTCAGTGATGGCAGATAGCATCTAATTTTCAGGTTCAGAAATGCCCCATTATCTACTCTGCTGGCTGCCACTGTGCTGAAATAGTGTTACCATGGGAAAGGGTAGAGATCAACCTGCAGGGCTCTGATAAGCACTCCTTTCTGTTTATTTTGGAAAATTCCATGTACCCTGTCAGTTTAGGAATCTGAAATAAGAAAATACATAAATCAAGCCAACTGGGATTTAAGAAAAGAAAAAGAAAGGGTGGTAATATTTGTCTGACACAGTTCAGATTACTAAATGGAGGATCTTGAAATAAGTAATAGTAGTAATAAAAGAATAACTTATCTAACTGACTTTTGGCAAGTCTAGAAAGAAGATATGACTATGTAAGATAGCTTAAATTGAAGAGTTTTGGGATGTGTAGTAGGGAAGCTGGAGAGAGATCAGATTCCCCACTGCCAGGCGTGGACATCTTGAGTGGAGTGTTTGAAATAAAGTGTCAATGACAGGCAAAAACGTGAAATGAGGCAGAGAAATAATTTTCTAAGGGTACAATAATTTTCTAAGCTACTTCAGCAACTGAATCATGTTTCATGAATCATAAGGGGATAAACTAGCAATGATGCTGTGTGAATTTTCCTTCCCTTCTGGGACCTTATGCCCTTTAAAGTCACAGGTGCTTGGTAAACTGCATGGCAGGAAGCAATCACTCCTGAAGCTTTCCATGAATCCAGGATATCCTGAAAGTCCCAGAACAAGCCAGTAGACACTTCATGGGCTGCACAGGAGCCTTTTGCATCCCCCCAAAAGTGCTGAGGAAATACAAAGGCTTCACAAGCAATGACAGCACCTCAAATACAACTGAGTGAAGTCACCCTCTCTCTCTGACAGCCTCGCTGTAAAATACTCAAGTTCCTGCTTCTCTGAAATTTCAGAGGACCTGGAAAACATGTTCACAGCTTTGTCAATTAAAGACAAGCAGCTTAAATTAGAATGGTCAAAATGAAGCCTTACCAGACTGCTAAAAGCAGCGTTGTATCTTTATGAGAAGAAATAAAAATATCTAAGAAATATGAAAAGCATTCCTACAGGCTCTGTTCCAATTTCCGTACTGAAGTACTAGACATAGCAGAAGATGATTATAAAAATACAATATGCATATTAAAACCACTAAAACCATCTGTAAGTGATCTTAATTAATATGCTGGATACATGGAGAATCTGGAAATCTGACAGAAATGCTTGGGTCAGTCAAGTTAAAATTCAAGATCCTCTCACAGACACCTGAAATAGAATTACTTGATAATAGGAACACAGGGTTTATTTACAATGTTGCTTTCCATGCTGAGGAGTTTTTGAAGAAAATTATTATATATGAAGTTTATTAAGTCATGAATTGTCATCTTGTTTGCTGTCTCAGACACCCATACAAAATGTATCTGACCAAAGCATCTGTTACCTGTTATAGTTTGGGCCTTGAAATCAGCCTCTTTTCCAACAGATTCCCACTATGTGTTTTATAGTCTGCAAGTAGCTTAAAAGTAGATGCTACTCAGTATTGGACTGCCTGACTTCCCATTGTCCAAGACAGAAAATCTTTCCTTTAATTCATCACAGAACATAAGGATGTTTCCATAATCCAGCCTTTAACACAACTAAACCTTCTAAAGAGACAGTCATGCCTTACAAATTACTTAGAAAAATCCTCTTTTCTGTGTTTTGTTCCACAAGAGCAACAGTCAATAAAAGAGCTTTTTCTGCAATCCTCCCACTAAATAACTCTCCCAAGCCCATTTCTGCATATCCACTATTGACTATAATGAAATTGGCTGGATTAGCATTTTGAATGCATTTTTGTCTTCATCACCTTTGAAAGAACTGTGTTTTACTCTGGTTTGCTGTGTGCTTTCAGTACAAGGCAGAATGAAAAGCTCATATTCATAAAATTCATAAAATTCTGCCTTCATACGCTGATTTTGCAAAGGAAATTAAAATTTATATTCAGTTCATGAAATCCCTGTATCTCATTAGGAAACCATGAAAAAATATTTCAAGTCTTATACTGGTCCAGAAAGGTTAAATATTCCCATAGTCACTTTCTGGGCTATACAAAGGACTGACAACCACTAGCTGAGAGGTAAGAGGAAGCAGTCTCCTAAATCACATCTCAGCTGTTTCTTCCCATGTTCTGGTGTATTTATGTTAAAATTACTGTTTTTCAGACTCATTTCTACTCTGTATCTACCTACAGTACCTACTAACATGAGGGTAGTAGCTTTTTTTTTTATGGTGACATAAACAGTTGAGAACATTAAAAAACAACTGCAATATCCCATAAATACACTGGAAACATAAAACCAAAACAAAACAAAAACACCAACCACTGGAAACCAGATTCCAAGTCATACAGGGAGCAATTTGTTTTCACCAATCAGTGTCCTCTGAGGAGTCCTTCCAAGTCCCACCACTGTCTCACTCTTGCCCCAAAATCACACCAAGGTCTCACTCTCTCCATTGACTTCATCATGTCTTGAGAACAGTAATTTTAAATCCATCTACGTAGCTCTGCAGAGGGTTCTGCCATTGACTTCAGGAATTCTGTTCCAGAAGTCCAAAGGAAAATATGCATGAAACAAAGTTACAACTCTTGTTCTGCACTTGCATTACACTTCCCCCCAAACATTTGACTTAAGGACTGAGTCTGGGAGGAATTTTTTTTAGTAAAATATATGTATTGCCCACTTATGAAAGAAAAGATGACAAAAGATGTAAAAAAAAATCAGCCTGAATGCTAGAAATTGCTTTCAACTGCTTTTCTCTTTGTAAATTGTTCATAGAATTTGGAATGAAAATCAGTTCTGACTCTTTTATATGCGAATATGTAGACATTCAAAGGCCTATATGTCTGATGAATTCTCAGAATTTGAGAATTTAAATTCTTGTTGTCACTTTCTTAACAGCTTTCTTCAGTGCTTTTCAGCTAAAATGGGCCAAGATAATATATCTGTCTGTCACTAAGCTAAGCAAAGCTGGTTTAGAACCAGAATTTGAACTTGAAGCCACTGTACTTCCTTCATCCATCTAAATTGTGACTGAGCAGGTGACTCTTCCTCTTCTACTCTGTCCCAGTGGAAAACTAAATAAATAGCTTATCCTGTCAACTTAGGCAGAAGATACAAGCACTGAAAGACTGTAGAATTTTGGCAATATGGAAGTGTTCCTGCTTCTGATGCAAGATTGGTAACTGCTGACTTTTTCTAATGCTAAGCTGGACTAAGTTTAAACCACTGGTAGTTTGCACAGTACAGGTCAGGAGGACGACTTTTTAATTTTTTTTTTTAATTTTTTTTTTTTTTAATTTTTTTAGTTTGGTAGGTTTGAATTTTTTTTTCTTTTAGTTTTGTTTTGATTTTTGCTTTGGTTTGTTGGTTGTTCCTTTTAATGTTATCCCTGTAAATGCAGCATGTCTTTGCAAATGCCAGCCACTGCATCAATCTGGTTTGCGTCCACATCTCCCATACTCTTCCATTTTAATCTTGCTAATTCTTCCTTTGCAATTGCTTTCTGGATTTGGCCTGTTCCTGTGTTTCTTGTGGATTACTGATCATGTTTACCATGATCTTCCTTCCCAATGAAAAGATAAGATCTGGTGGGGTTTGTTTGTTTGTTGTTTTTTGTTTGTTTGTTTGTTGTTTTTTGTTTTTTGGGTTTTTTGGGGGGTTTTTTTGTGGGGTTTTTTTGGTTTATTTTGTTTTGTTTTTTTGGTTTTGGTTTTGGTTTTTTTTTTTTTGGTAACCTTGTAAGCTGAAGCTCTCTTTTTTTTCTGCATTTAAGTTCACATTGTAAGCAAGATTCTCAGCTTTGGTTCATTCCTCACTGCAGTCTCACAGAAGAGTTTTCAGAAAAGTTAGCAGTTCAGAGGTTTGTGTTTTCATATGGAACAGATAAACAGATAAAGGAATGCAAAGAGTGTTTGCTTTCCTTACAGGTATTCACCAGCCTCCCAAAATTTTTCTCTGTTTCAGCTGTAGCTTGTCAGACAAATGGCTCAACATATCAGCACCACAGTAAAGAAAAGCTATTTTCTATCCTACTTAATACCATTTCCACTTGGTTTTGTGAAGGTTTTCTTTTGGGAGGGATCCTTCCATCACCTTACCCCATCTCCTCTGAAGTACTGTATGTTTCAGAGAATTTTTCTTCTATTCTGCAGACCTTTCCTCTATGTTCTCCACTATTTTCATTTATAAACCCTGTGCTCCTCTAAAAAGCAATTCATCATTTATTGGTGGGTGGCTGGTTTCTGATAGAGTCCACCTAGGAAATGGAGTGGCCTCTCTGTCTCAGCTGAGGACAAGCATTCAAGACAAACCCTTCAGCTTTGGTTGGAACACAGCTGCACAGAAGCAGCTCTTGTGTAATTGCAAACACCCAAGAGATGGTTTAGGAAGTGATTTCTCCCTATTATTTGCTGTCTTTCAAGTGAGATGGGTGTCTGTTCCTAAAAGTGTGGACTGACAACAGAAGTGAATACACCTATGTAGTGCACACTCAGGGCCTTGGCAAGTGCATTTCAAAAGAGCTAGGGAGTTAAATCACATTACTGCACAAACACTGTCTTACACAAAGGACAAAAATACTTACATTGTAAAAATACTGCAAAATTTTAGCAGGTTATAAGTGATTTAGAATAAAAACCCCATTGTCTTTTTATTCTTTGTGACTTCACCTTTGCAGGCATTCAGGTCCTCATTCAGTCCCAAATAAAATCAAGAGATCACTTCAAGCTTTGAAAAAAACCATGATTTGACATGTTAAGTAAGTACTTATCATTAATTTTATATGTTTTAATTTTTAATAAATATGCATCTACATTTTCTGCACAAATAAAGAAGGACATGATAACTTTAAAGGTAAAATATCTCTTTTCATCCAAACTACTCTGATAATGCCAATTAATCGATCAAATGCTAGTACAATAAGAATTCTTGAAATACCTTTGTTCTAGAAGTACAAGGGATGCTGTTATATTTCCCTGCTACCTGAAATTAGATTGTTCTGCTTTGGGAAGGCAGTTTTCAACACTTCAGTCTGGGTTATAGCTGAGTTGAAGTTGTTCTGAATGCTTTTCTAAGGAAAGTATTACTCTCACATCATTGTGTGAGTTTCAGGTTCCAATATCCTATCATTGGATCTTAGCCTTCTGACTAAAATAGCTTTTTATGAAAACTATTCCTTTAAATTGTAAACAAGAAGAAAATTCCTTCTGTAACCAAACTTTCATTTTCATTCAGGTGGCTGACTGACTTTTTTTTCTTAAAACTAACAACTTTTATGGTTTGATAAAAACAGGCAGAAATGCAGTCTTTAGGCATTTCTGACTATTTGAATTAGTTAACTGGCCAAACATTAAGCTTTTCTTCAGGGCTCCAAAATGCCAATAAAGATGTCCTACACCTGAAGGAGCACTGCTGAAATGGGATACAGCTGGCATTCTGGTCAGAGACAGTTTTCCTCAGGGGCCTTTTCATTGCTTTAACACTAATCTGTGACAAAAAGGCCTTGTCAGATTCTTATTGCATTTAAGAAGCTTTTGGTGAGATTTGTATTGATTTGGAATAAGGCAACTGACAACATTGCAATAAATTTTTACTACTTAGTACTGATCAATATGGATTTTTTCAACCTTTCTCAAGAAAATTGCTTTCTATTGCTTCAGATATGACCAAGCTGCTCCTAACTTAATTATTCCTCATGCAACAGGTCATGCACTTTTTCTGGTTCTAGTTTCTTACATGAAACAAGTTTTAACTGTCCAGCAACATTTTTGTGTCTGCTACTAAAAAACCTGAAAGCCTGCTGCCCTAACAGGACTGTGCCAGTAGCAGTATCTCATTAACAAAGATAATGAAGGTAAATTGCCTTTGCTGTATCAAAAAGGGAACACTTCCACCACCACACCTTAAAATTCCAAGATCTTGAGAACAACCTGAAGACATTTTTTTCTGGCTAGTGTGTGATCTCATCTGTCCATGTTCCAGATTCCTCACACAACTCTCAAATTTAATCCTTCCACTGCAAAAGTTATTTAAATGGATATTTTCTTACTGAATTCTACTTTAAGTACAGTTATGCTCTTTGGGGACAAGATGGAGTGTAAAAAATATGCAAACAAATTAGAAACCACTAGCAGAAGCCTTTGAGAGAAGTTCATCCAGCACAGCAAAATAAATATGACTTCTTTGCCTCATGTGTGAAGAAAACAGGAAAAAATAATTATAAACTAACTCAGGGCTTTGATATGCTCAGTAGGAGTTGCAAACATTGACTCATGAGGGAAGGTTAGGCAAGTGAATATTTCTAGGAAAGCACAGGAAAGCTCATTCACATTCAGCATTTCAGCAAAACTCATATTTGTCGATTAATGGAAAATGTATTTTTATTTGCCCTTCTTCAGTCACCTGTTCTGTGTCTGACTAGAGTGAATTTGGAGAGTAAATTGAGCTTCTTGCCTTGTCTCAGCATCAGAGAATATCTGATCAGAGAACTCATTCAATACTGGAGTTAATAAAAACATGCAGCAAGCACTATATAGTATGTCTTGTGGCTTATAGGCATATATTTATCAATTCCTATTTCAAAAAAGCCATGAATATTATTCCTTTAGAAAACAGTATTTTGATTAAACAAATTCTTAAGATATATCATTTACATGGAAAATAACTGTCAAAAATATCAATTCCAATTATTAAAATTACAGTGGCTGTGGTTGTGTCACTGGGTTTTATCCTACTATTTTCTGAAATATCCAGCTGCATCTAATTTTACAAATTTAACTCAGATTGAAATTTTACCCTCCAGACCTACTTTCTCATCAGACAGATGTGGATGTTTGCTTTGGCATGAATGTAACCTATCCACTTGTGAAATAAAGGCGTTATTTATATTACTTTTGTTGTGTTTAAATGATCACAGTGGCACTTGGAGCAAGTGTAGCTCCAGCTACAACTCAGTAACTTTTATAGTGTCTGTCACTTGAGGAGAAGACATGGCAGAGTTATCAGGTTGTCATGAGGACCTCTTCTTTTGTTAAACTAGTAAAATCTATGAAACTGATTTGAGAAAGCAAACAAAAATTAGTGCTTGAGATATATTTTGTGCATGTACTCTATTTTAGCTCTATTTCACTGAAATCAAGTAATTGAATTCTTAAAAGGAGTTTCCTTTCAGTGGAAAATGAGATTGCAATTAAAATTGACTTTTAGGCAGCTCTTGGTGGAAAAGAGTAGCTCTTACTAAAAATCAGAAAAACTACTCATATTATTTTAATTTCTCTAGGCAAATAAACTCAATTCCTGGAAAAAAATTATGATATTTTTCTTCATTTAAAAATGCTATAATACATCTTGTAGGGGCATATGTAACAGCATGCATGTCACAGTGTGTTTTGATAAAAATCAGTATCTGTCCAAACTCAAATTCATGTGCATAATGAAGCACACAAAAGATTATACCAAGTCAGGTGGGCCTACTGGACTGAAAGCAAAGAGTGAGGATTGAATTCATTATGTTGCCACTGTGTTAGCCATGAATTAAATATGAAAGTTAGAAATAAAGAGAAACAGAAAAAGAAAAAAAAAGAGAGAGAAGGGACATAGAAGATGGTAAATGAGAGCAGCTGTTTTAATCTCCTCCAGTCTCTGTATATTACTGAATAAAACAGGCAGACAAGCCAAGTTCATCACAGTGAGACGCTGTCCCTGAAATTCAGCCCTTTTGCTATTAAAGATAAAAACCTGACTGCTGTTCCTGTAATCAGGAAAGATGAGGAAGGTAAAATTACCTCAGCCAACAGGGATTTTTCCAGATTGTTATAAATAACAACCTGGTAGCTTCTGATGGCATTTACCAGCTCTAAAGAAGTGTGGATGAAGGAAAAGCAGAAAGACAATTAAAACCCCATAATCACAAAGATACAAGTTCTCAAGCACAACCATTTCTCCTTGCCAGAACAATCTCTGGTTGAATGTCTGTTTATAGTATTTTTCTTCTACCAAGAATGCAGAAGATTTTAATTTAAAATATTTTTTAAAACTCAGTGAAAATGAAAACTCAGTGATTTGAAAATAGCTTTTTCTTAAATGTTTTGGTTCACTCAAAGACTTCTTGGAATTAAGAAGAGGGGTTCTTTCTCTCAGAATTTTATAGCAAGAAAGGTATCTTGAGTTAGCTTGTGTTTTAGAGTAACGCCTGTCTTGCGTTAGAAATATAACCTAGTATAACATAAATACAATTTTTAAATATTTTCAAATCTTTTTTCATGGTGGTCTGAAAAGGTCAAAAACTACCAAGAAAAGGTTCAGAGGTTTGTCCAAGTTGTGAAAATTTTCTTTTTCAATAGAAGTCTCTCACCAGTGGATTTTACATGATGGAGAGGTTAAGGAGGATAAACAACACTTGGAACACCACCATCAGAAACTGGATTTATCGAGTCTTTATAATATCATAAATCTGTGTCAAACAAAATGAGGTACCATCCCAAAGATATAAATGTAAGCCTATATTTCTTCATATAAGTTGTTAAATAACTCTCTAAGACTCTAATCATAATGAAAAGAAAATATATTAACAGTCTGCCATTTTACCCACAGGCAAATCATAATGATACCCCCGCTAATTAAGCCAAGACTTCATTAAAGTGTTTCTCATTATCATTTGCAATATTTTATGATAATTATCCGCCTTTTATATAACAAATTAAATTAATGTTTTTAATAACACCTTTAACCTTAGCTTAGGTAATTTTGAATGACAATGTAAGGAGTACACTTTAATCCATATTTTAATTGCCCATCACATTAATTATTTTATAATGAAATAATTTGGGTAACTTATTCTCATTATTTGTTCCTTTTTCATTGCAATTAAATACTCGATATGCTTCGTGAGCAATGTTAACACAGGCTTAAATTAGTTCAGCTGTGTGTTTATAAAATACCAGCACTGAAGGATTTTGCAGTCACACTTAGTATTTCTCTCTCCTCTTGTGCTGTTCTGATTAAATCAGATAATGCCAGTGGAGTAAAACAAAAGTTCAGCCCCATTTTACCATCACAATATAAACCATGACATTATCATCCTCACACATTGCATTCCAAACCTCAAAGCTCCTGTGCCAAACTGAGTTTTGCTGAGCTCACAGGTCACAAACTGGCAATAACTGGTGATAATGTAAAGTTCCTTTGTTTCACCCAATCAGATCTCTGTTTGCTAATAGACAAATGAAAATAATGCATTTTGTATAGTCACATTTACGTCTTCACTTTTTGAAGGATAGTTCAAGAACATAAATGAAAGAGAGAGTAAAGGAAGTCCTTTTCTTCCTGACAGGTAACCCAGTAGCTGTCACTTTGCCAGAAGTAGAGCAAGGCTCACAGGGCCTTTGCAGCTGGAAACTGCTGCACAGGGATGGGAACCACATGGTGTAAGGAAACTTTATTGGAATTTGCATATATAACAACAACAATAATAATAGTAATAATAAATTCCACTTACTAAAACTGCATTTCACCCTTTGTTTCATGACCCCAGTTGAGTTACTTAGAACTGCAGAACAAAATTAGACTAATACACACATTTTCCTATTATAAATCAAAATAATCTTCATTTGAACTGGCTTAAAAAACCCCAACCAAACAAAAACATGACTATTTTACAAATTTATTTAGGTTGAGTGTCAGACATTTCACTCACTAATTTTAGAAGTGAAAAAATCATTACATCATTACATCATGGTACATTTCCATAGGCACATGATACATGCTAAATTTCAAACGAGTTGGGTGATTTGGATAACAGAAGTTCTCATCAGACCCAGCTATTTCACTTTACACTACACTAAAAAGCTTTCCCTTGCTGGGCCAACACTTTTATTGAATGGTTGTTCCACTGTTATAGAATCAGGATTAAGTTTGCTTTGACTTTGCCTCCTCAACGTGGATCCATGACAAATGCCTTCTGCTTGACAGAGTTCTTAATGTGCCTGCTGCAGCGTCACCAAGCTATTTCCTACTTTCTTAACAGCTTCAAATCCCAAAATATTTGCTTCAGAATGTTCTCAAAGCTGATTTATGACACGCACAAGGCACAATTTCACATTAAAAGAAATTTCAGAAGAAAAGAAGGCGTGCTTGCAACTCCGTGGATATTGCTCAGGTGCTCAAAGGACTGTACCTGCAGGAGGTATAATGGTTTCACAATCACTGTAAAATGCATTTTGCAGCATTTCCAGAGTCTTACACCATGGCCAAATGCTTAATGCTGGTATCTAAATGTGTCTAGACACAAGCTATAAGTATCTGAATGGACTTGACCATAACACATACTGAACTTCAATTCACGTAAAACTGTCAGTTTTAAAGTGAAAAACCCATCCTCTTGCTCACCACAAAGAGCAGAGACAGAAATGGGAGAGGTCTTACAGACAGCCTAGATAATACACATAAGATCACTGTACACAAAATGCTTTGCCATTCCCCCTTCATGGAATTAGAATGGCACATTGCTAGAGCATTTCCTGAGTGAGGGATTGCTTCACCATGATCTAGTCTGAAATGAGATCTCATTTCAGAACTGTTAACTGGGGTTGTGGATACCTCACAATTCAGGGGTGTCCTGCCACCTGGAAACAGAGAGATCCAGCTTAGAGGCAGCTAAAATACATCTCTGGGCACTGAAGTAAGATTTTAGCCTGCAATGAGAGGCAATCCCACACCAGACAGATTGGGAAATCACTTGGGTGGGATAATACACAATTTGTTAACACACAAGGGATGGGATTTATCTCACACATCTTCCAGCATCTTTGTAGGACAGCTCCACCTGAGCTTAGGAACAGGATTCCTTTTAAAGGAAATGGAGAAAAGAAAACTGCTTTCAGACATGATTCTTTTGGTCTACTTAAGATATTTATTCTTGTGTCAGAGATCACAAGCCCTCTGTGATCCCACCGTGTCCCTTCACCTCCCATTTTACCTTCCTCTCTGTATCATTAAAAATGTCAGACTTGAGACTGTCTCTGGTCTTTCTCCTTTGGCATAAAAAAGGGGATAAATTGCTCCCAAAAATACAAGCAGCAGGTAAAACTATCAGTATCATTTTCTTCTCTCATGTTTGGAAATGGAACCTGAAGTGAGATTTTGAAAGAGATGTATAAATCCATTCAATGTAATTTAAACTCTTAATATGCGAAAACAACTCACTTGAAATCTTAATAATCTTTTAAAACTCTGAGAATCTTGGTTTTTCTTGAGAGAGAAAAATGTTAAAATCAGCTTTAGAATTATATTTCCTTTAGGAAAGAGGTAGCTTTTCTTAGGTATTGTTATAAATTTGTACGATATTGAGTGTGGTTTATGATTCTAAGCATTGCTGTATTATGCAGGGTTGATTTTCACAAAAAATACATAAGCTTCTATTTTAAATTGGCATTTTCAGCATCTCAGTTAAGAAGCCAGAGGAGGATATGACACATAAGGACCTTTCAGAAACATTCCATACATTATGGCCTCATGAGGACTCCCACAAGTTCATTTGAAATACAATATTTTGTCCCAAGGAGAAACAAAAGTGAGTATATGTATTTTCATCTCTCTATGTGTGTTTCATATCTCTATGTATAGATATATATATATACCTATACAGATGTTGTCATAAATTTCAGTTTTATAATATTTTATTAAAATCAGCAATAAATTCCATTTACTTCATGGAGTGAAAATGAAAAAATTGACATTTTTTAAGTATGATTGAAAACATAAGCTTCTGATGCTCTGTATGGATGAATAAATAAATCTAATTGGTATATGTACATGAAATGCAAAAGAACTCTACATCAAATGTAAATGAATTTTCAAAAAGTAGAGAAATTAAAACCATTACAGACATTTACATATGTATAAATATGTAAAATAAAAAGAATAAAACAAAACGTCTTGTCTGAAAATGAATGTAATATTATGGGGACAGTTAAAACTTTCATCCTGAAATCACTTTTTACTGCTTGTATTCAGATTTCAGCCTTTGTCAAATGATGTGTCACAGACAGCTGAACTTCAAGTTGAATAAGGTACAGATTATATACATTTTGCTGTTTTCAGGGTGCCTTTGATGGAAGATTATTGGATAGTAACATAAAAGTAATGTACTCACATGCAAGGTGACCTGCCCATAAATATGAACTGCCTTGTAAACTATTCAGTGAAATCATTAAATATTTGCAAACAGTGTCAATCAACGTGCCTAAATCCTGATTCATAAACTCCAGGAATTGGCCACCACTCCAGACAGAGCACTGGACCTGAAGGACTTTTGGTAGAATCCAGAATTATTCATCTGTTTTTAGGCACAGCCACCTCACTACCATTCACCATGCACTCCAAGGAGTGGAAGGTGTGCACCACCTACAGGAGTAAGCCTTCCCCAAGCCAAAATTACAAAGAAAGCTGAATTTTGGTTACCTTTTATTCAGCTTCCTATAGCCTTTTCATCTATTAGGAAATTAAAGTTGGAATATTTATGAAAAATTATGAACAAAGAGAAGCTGAAGCAAAAGCTATTTATAGCTGACCACCAAAATTGCAAACATCATGGTGCCAAAAGGGCAGGGCCAGTAGGATCTGAGAATCCATGTATTTTCCACAATTCAAATCTAATATCAATGTCTCCAGCACTCTACCAGCAGCTTGCATTGTAAGCTGATATATGACAGTGACTTATGGAATGTGCCAAATTCAAACATATTGTAACATCTTGTAACATTTGCTGATAGGCAGCAACTGGTACTCGTTCAAGTGCATTGAGCAATTTATTTTTACATCATTTCCACATACTCCATCAGCCAAATCTGAAAAACCCCTTTTCAGATGTTCTAAATGGACTCAGTTAAACCTGAGGCAAAATTTCAGTCCTGATTTTATGGTTATGTTTGTAAAAAACTGTTGATAAAACATTATGATTTAAAGAAATCTTCTGTATAAAATAGCTTTCAAATTTGCATTTTATCCGAAATTCTTGAAAAATTATGGTTTTCTGTAAGACTAACCTATTGTTCCTGTGTTTCACCAAAAGTTACCACCAGGAGAACTGAGAGATACTTTTTAGAATACAAGTTCCATTTTTTAGATGAAAAACCAAAACAAAAGTAATATAGATATAAAGACTGAGCTCTCCAGTGAAAATATTTATTACTTTGAAAATATATTCTTTACTTTCTTGTCTTTCTACTGTTGTCATGATGACACATTTTGTTGATACTCATGAACACTAAATAAAAACAGAAACCTTTTACTCCTCCTGGAATAGTTTATACTATTTAATGGGTTTGCAAGAGGATTCTAAGACTGTGAAGAGAAAGTTGTGTTGCTTATAAAAATTAATTTAAACTATTATTTATATTATATAATTATGTAATTATATAGTTATATAATTGTATCATTCTATAATGTATGTTATATAATTAGATTAATTAATTATATGTTTGTTTATTGCTGTTGTTTTCTTTGACTTGTACATTCATTGAAATACTCCCAAAATTCAGCCCAGAGGTTATGAGAATCTCCACACTGGGTGCACTGACATACAATTCTTGTTTTGCTGATTTTTTAAAATCTCATATGTACAGTAAGCTCTGCTGTCTTTTCAGGTAATTGATCACCTCTAATTCATTGTCACATCTAATCAAAAAGACTAATGAAGATAGTCAACCTGGTGTGGTCATATCCACAGTGTGGAAAAAGGGTAAATCCAGTACTGGACTCCAGTGGTGGAAGGAGAAAAATACTTGCACAGAAAATAATCAAAGAAGGAAAGGTTTATCTGTGAATATTATATATTATTATCTAGTATCACAAAAAGACAGCCATTTTCTGTATAATACAATCCTTATCAGGTGCATTTTATGCTGCCTTGTGAGCCACACCTTCTGAAAAGGGAGTGGCAAAATTCCACTTTTAGGGTTTAAAATAGGTTATTAGAAACATCCTACAATCTCTCATGCTTCTTGCATTCTGTTCCACAGAAATCTGCTCCACCTTGATTCCTTTCCCCTTGGATTATTGCTTCAAAGGACATGAGCTAGGTTTACTTTTCTTGAATATTCGAGATTTCCCAGGGTGAAACTTTATTACAAAAAGCAGCTGTATGGAACACTAACAAAACATCTGCAGGGTAGATGTACCATCTGAAGCTAAAGGCCTCAAGGACCTATGTGTTTTTCTCCTTTTGTAGGAGTCAAGACATCCCCAATCCCACTCGTCACTCATGCAGAAATTTAGGAATAAAGATATGTGTATAACCTCGCTCACAGTTCACCCAGAGGAAAAAAAATGTTTTCTTGCATTATTCTCAGAGGAAGAATGATTGCACTTTTGAACCAGTCCAGGATAAAAAAAAATAATATAATTAACATTTTCCTTTAATCCTAAATCTCGTTTCTTGTGGAGATTTCATCAACAGCTCTTTTTACTTCTTAGAACAGATTCATTACTTGTACTTTAGTAACATTTTCTTTTCAAGTTTGTGTGTTTGAACCATAAACAAAAGGCACAGAGGAATTCACATCCCTGTGTTTCAAGCACAGGGATGCCATTTGAGAGGTCTTAATATAGCCATAGATTCCCATTTTCCTATCCCAGGTTTGCTGCAATGTATGCAAAACTAATATTAGCTATAAATGTCCTAAATTCAAATTGTACTGATTTGTGACTCCTCCATTAAAAAAAAAAAAAACAAAAAAAAAACCCCCAAAAGTCATACACAGACCATTATGTACCATTAACACCATGAATGAGTCCTTCCCAAAAATTCTGAGAGTAGGTAGTTCTTCATACTTTTGGAGTATGTTCTCTTATAAAACAGCAACATTTTAAAATATTTCCATAATTTATATGGTTTCTTCAGAGGGTTTGTTCCCCTGTGTGTCCAGTTCTCCCTGAATCTGAATTGGTGCTCAATTTTTTTTACTGTCCAATCTTTTTGAGGTTTTGAAACACTCACAATAACTTTATTTGATTATCTATATATAAATAGGATCCACAAAACTCAGGTTGCTCAGTCTGAGGACCTTTCTAATTACATTTAAAGTTTTGTGTGGGAATTACTGGGGGTTTTCTTTCTCTGTATTTCTTCCTTAAGAAAAATGTATTTCCTGTAGGAAAAAAAGATCATTTACACCAAATATATAAACAATTCCCCCACATTTAAATGTGAAAGCATCATCATAGTTTAAAATTTGGATTTAAATGCTGGGGGCTCCTACTTGGAGCAGAGAAGGCTCACAGTGTGATCCATGTGTATAAATCTCAGATGGGGGAAGTGAAGAAGAGGCAGTCAGGCTCTTGCTAGTGGTGCCCAGTGACAGCAAAACTGGCAATGGGCATGACCTGCAATGCTGGAACCTGAGGAAAATAACTCAAACATTTGAAAATAATTTTCTGCTGTGAAGGTGGTTGAACACTGAAACAGAGAGGTTTTTTGGGTGTTAATTTCTAGAGATATTCAAAACTCAAGTGGAACCATCCTGAAAAATCTGCTCTGTCTGACCCCTGAGCAGGGGCTTGCTCCAGATCATCTTCTGAGGTATCTTCCAAACTCATTTATTCTGTGGTTTTGTAATTATTGCAAAATAAGGGAGGGTGAAAAAAAATTTTGCTTCTTTCATTTTACCAAAGAAAACAGGAGCAGTCACAGCTAGGGTGGGTGACAACTAAGCCTCTCATGAGCTAATACATGTGCATGAAAACACAGCATTTTGGTCTCAAAATTGTTTACCTTGCAATAATTTCCACAAGATATTTTAATTTACTTTTAAGCTGAGGTTCTGCAGCAGGTGCATGTATTTAATTTAGATGCCATGAAAATCTATTCCACTTCATCTTAAAAAATAAAGAATATTCTCTGGTGCTGTTTTCCAGAGTTCAGCACACTGAAACATTTCTACTGAGATGACCTGGTCAGGCTGAGAGATAAGGAAGGGACACCAGTATATTCCTTTTCTGTTCTGTGCATCATTTGCAGGTGTTGATATATTAAAATATCCCTGTAAAACATGAATAGGTATGTGAGGAGTTTTACTAGAAGCTACAAATTTCCACAATTCCTCTCTGTGTCCAGTATTATTCTGTATTCTAATCACAGGAGGAAAAAATTCAAGCTGAGTAGGAAAAGCAGATGCAGCATCACCTTTGGTAGTTTTACACTTTAAAAATTCCTTAGGCACATTGCATTTTTCATGAAGCAAATACTTTTATTAATAACAGTAATCTTCTATTACTATTTGAAGAGACCCAATTTAAAGCACTTGTTATTTCTGACAGCAAGACTTTCGAGCAGCAGCTCTACCTGCTGAAAATGACTAGCCATGCCACATATAAGAAAGAATTGTCATTAGAAGTGTCCCTTGGAGAAAAAAAAAGAAAAAAAAAAGAAGAAAAAAAAAAAAAAAAGTCAAGCAAGCCTGCCTTTTCTTCTCAATAACTAAGTTAAACATAGTAATTAACTTGTTATCTGGCAGATCTGCAATCATCATCATCTTTTCCAAATAGGTAAAACTCACCACTGTGCATTTTAAGCTTCAAGATTAATGTATTCCAAGAACACGCTGGAGAATAAAGGTGCTTTGTGGCTGTCTGATTTTAGGCATCCTCCCATCATCCTGATGTGTAATCCCCTGGAGTGATTACGTGTGAATCATTTAGAAAAGTGCACAATGCCTGAGGATCATAGGCATAGTGTAATCCAATATTTGTTCAGTGGCATGTCCATAGCAGATAGACTGTAATGAACTTACTGAGGGCATGGCAGATAGTTCACGTGTATATGGACCAATTTTTCACCCCACAGACTTGTTTCATAAAAACAAGGACTGCCCTGTAGTGGTTATCAAAACTCTTTCTTAACATGCATTAAAAAACAAACAAACAAACAAACAAAAAAAACCAAACAAAAAACCAAAAAAAACCATAATCTAGTTTAAAAATTATGAATTGCAAAAGAAAAACTGAAAAAGCCCCACTAATAAGAAACCTTATAATGTCTGAATTTCAGTGTCTCTAGCACTTAGAAGCTTAAAGGTCACTGACTTTTAGAAAGAGGGTTCAAGTGCTCAAGTCCCTTTTGAAAATTATGTGTGACCTCCTGTGTGACATAGGTGACACATTATGTATTTATTATTGCTCATCCTGAATCAGACTTTGCACAATGATGTTGTTTTATCACTGTGCCACGGAAAATAGCTCAATTCTTATCCTTTCCCTCCTAGACCCCTCTTTCTTGGAACAGGATCTTTTTCCATATAAAATACATTTCCATCAGAAACACCACTGAGAATTTCATCTCTACAGATGCTGGAAACATTAAATTAAATCTGATTTTTTTATGAATATTTGGGAAATTAACATTAAACGGGGACAGCAAAATCAAAAAGAAAATCTATGCTTGTACGATTACAATCCAGAATATTTGTGAGGATTGATATTTTTCCAGCTCTATTTAATGTCTACATCATATTTTCTTCATGTGAAATATTTTAGGCATTGTTAAAAGAAGCCCTTTGCCAAGACTTCCTTTTAAATAAAGTCCTATGTCAAAAAGCTTTGCAGAAGTTTAGTTGTTTTGTTTTGCTTTTCCTGTTGCTTCACTGTGCTCACTCCTCATGACATTCCCATCATTTAGTTGAGATGGAATGATCAATTTTTCTTATAAATCTAAAGAAAAAGAGTTAAAATTTTGCAATCAAGGTTAATGCTGAGGAAGGAGGAAGAAAAATAAATCTGTTAAAATAAGTGTCTATGGTCACTGTTTATCAGACACATGAAAATTACCTCCATAATAGTAAAACTGTTCTTTTGTTATGGTCAGGGAGTCTGATCTCAGCACATGGAAGAAATTCTAATAAAGGAAGTGAAATATGCAAGTGTCAGATGTCACATCCATGGCCTTCATGAGGTAAACTTAGATCTGAACCTTGTTTCTCAGTAGCACTGGCAGTTTTTGTCTAGGTTGGTTATTGTTCATTTGTGTTGGAGGATTCTGAGGTTTAGGACCATGCATCTTCCAGAGTCAGCTTCAATACTCCAAGCTACAGCAATATTCAAAGGATTTGAATATTGACAAGATTTTACCAGGCTGGTTGGTGTTTTCTTTGCACAACTATTTTGGAATGTTATTTATTCCTGAAGCTCCTTTGTGACAACGTGCTTAAATCTATGTTTTCAGTACTGCAGCATACTTTCTGCCTTCACCTTAATAAAACTTTAGAAACGTTAATAGAGGCTAATACATCTATAGATGTTCCCAAGTTGCCATTTACATGCTAACAATGAGATATTGACTGTGCTGGTTTATTCCTATGTACAGAGTTCATATTCATCACAGTAAAATACTCACACCATATCAAAGACATCATTTGACTTCAAACACTTCCTGTTAGCATGACTGTAGTGACTTGCACTGCAGCCTGCACTGAGGGGTCTTTTGTACTATTCTTTTTGCCTGCTCTGAATTAGGAAAAGTCTATTTCTTATGACATCACAGATCTAATTTATCAAGCCACCATAACTATTATGGCAGATTCTGTATTTTTAATCCAGTGGGAAAAAGAGTGTCACATACAGAAAAAAAGACAAAAATCCATATTGTTTAGGGAAACAAACAATCATATTTCAAGTAATTATTTTGAAATAAGTAACTTTTACATTCACAATTTTGTGTTTTATGCATATTTTTGTATATTCAAATCTTACATTTGTTCAATTTCTGTAAAAGACGAGTGACTAAAAGAAATGAAAAAATGTTATTTTTGAAAAATAAAAATGTGTGATTATGAAAGGCATTTCTAAGTCTTGCAATTCCACTTCATTTATTTTCAAATATACTTGTAATATTTAAAGTCTATCTGTATGATTTCTAGTTTTTTTCTTTTTGCTTTATTTGTCTAAGCAAACAGATGATAACATATTCCCTTTTCTCCTGCATATCAATTTAGTTTTTCCTTCTCTTCCTTTGATGTCCTGAGGTTATACTCTATTGAAAAAATAATTTTTGAACTGTCACCAGCTCATTTCCCTTCTCTTCTGTTAAGAGATCTTAATCAATACATGCAATTCCTTGTGCAACAATGGCACTTGCAGTTATAAAGGGAATCTCATGCTGGATTATCTGTTGCGTTTTTTTTGCTTTAGAATCTGACCAGGGAGGAATAATTCCAGGCAAACAACATTGGCTGCTGAATGCTTTGTTAACTTTGTGGCTACCACTCTGCTCAGCAGAGTCACCAAGTTCAATCCACCAGGCAGCTGAGCCTTGTGCAGCACAAAGAGAGGCAGAACAGCCCCTTCCCCTGCCTCAGCTCAATTTCCAAACCCCACATGGGCTCCCAAGAGCTGCCAGCAGCCCAAGGTGAGGGGCTTCCATCCACAGCTCCTCTCTAGCCACCAGAATGGAGGAGGGCTCCAAATGCTGGCCCCCACCACGAAGGCAGCTGCGGGTCAAACTGGCAATTCTCCCTGGCTTTGACATGCCAAGACACCTATTTTATTGTTTTGGGGTTTTTTTCCCCAGAAACAAAGCCCACCTAGAAGAGGACAGAGCTCCAGAGGTTTAGCCCAGCCCATTATTTCTCAGTGGTGCTGAATCCAGAGCTCAGATCCCAGTCTGACCTCCTGACCACAGAGATTAGTGAGCTGCAGGTTAATGCCAGGCTGCAGCTCTGCTTGGATTTGTAGGGGCTCTTTTAACATCCCACTGTCTTCAAAAGGA
Source organism: Prinia subflava (assembly GCF_021018805.1). Classification (NCBI taxonomy): domain Eukaryota; kingdom Metazoa; phylum Chordata; class Aves; order Passeriformes; family Cisticolidae; genus Prinia; species Prinia subflava. The sequence goes on along the minus strand of NC_086249.1, from coordinate 11,952,185 downwards.
AGCTGTGACCCTGAAAACCACATGCACTAGAATGTCAGTACTTTAAGAAGAAAGTAGATATGAGGTATAAAAATATACTTGGAATATACTTCCAAGCCTTCTGATAAAGTCCACCCTGGAGCAGCTGTAAGTGGACTGGATAAGATTCATAAAGACAGGAGCTGTGTATCCCAGTCCTTCTGGATGCAGTTCCTAAGAGTCTTCAGCAATAATCACTCCTTTTTCAAAGGTATGACTAATACTGGTTTTTAGCATGGATTTATGAAAATATAGGTTGATCCTTCCCCTGAGGAATGTTTGCTTAAGAAAGTGTTTTTAAAGACCGTGTGGCAACACTTCAATCATTGTTTTATGCAAAGTACCTCGAGCTCAGAAAGCTAATAACCCCCTTGTTTGGGTTACTTTTTAAAGCCTCTGTTATGTTCTAAATACAAAAATATGGACTGAAGCCAATTATTGGCAGAACACCTTCTGGACCCTGAATTACAAAACATGAAACTCTAGCTTCCCTCAGAGGTCAGCTTGTAACTTTGATTTTCAAGCAATGCAAAAGAACACATACACTTTAGAAACATGAAATTAAAAAAAAAAAGGAAAAGAAAGACATAAAAAAGCAATAGAACAGAACACAGAAAAAAAACCCCAACAACAAACAAGCAACAGAACCCTTTGATTGATTTCAAGCAGAAACAGCTTTTTAATATTCTGCTATACAACATAACATTTAAAGAACCAGCAGTGTAATTTGAATTTTATTTTTCTCTTGCCTGTTTTCTTTAAAGCTGCTTTATCTGTACGTTACAGTAGCAGACAGACAGCTCTTAAAAGTGTCATCCCATCACTCTCAGGGAAGTGAAAGCCTGGAAAAAATTTCCAAAAGTTTTGTTGTCTCAGATGTAGGAAACACAAATCCATTAGCTATGATGTGATTTGAGTGGCACACAGTAGGATAACACCTTGTGTGCTTGTGGTTAAATCTGTGAATGACTGAAATACATTTCTGTGTCTGCCTGTGTGTGTGTATGAGCACTCTGTCTCACAAACACAAGAAATGGAAGGGGAATGCTACATGACAAGAGCAACTCCTTTTTTTTTTTTTTTTTTTTTTTTCCCCAGAAGGCTTTTGGCAATATCTCAAATCTGTTTAGATAAAGTAATTAATTAATGACATTTTTAAACTTCAAAGTAAAATTGAGAATTAAATTGGCTTCAAGAGAAGTGCAGTAATTATCATCACAACCACAAGGAGTGCTAAAATGAGCACTTACTATTCCGTGCACCTACACAACTTCTTTCTTTGTACAACACGTTTTATTAAATCCTTGATTCAACCTTCTGATCTTTAGCATTATAAATCTTGCAACAAGCTACAGGAAAAACTCAGGCAGAATTTAATTAGCCAAGATGTTTAAGCACAAAACACAGTGACATAGCCCAGAATGTGCAGCAGCTTCAAACTGAAAGGGTAGAGCTCAGCAAAGACTGATTCTCAGTTTTCATTGCTTTTGACAGAAAGCTAGCTGGGGTCTTGTTTATTTTATTTTATTCAATGATAATAGAATTTCAATTAAAAAAAAAAGGCATCTGAAATCAACGAAATACAAAGTTGTAACAAAAGAGGGTTAAGGATAGATCAGTCTGAAGAGGACCCAGGACAATTTGTATCTCGTGTGTTGGGTAAATGAGTTGTAAATAAACACACCCACAAAAAGTACTCCCAGATCTAGTGAGTGAACGTGGTGATTTCTGTGTCCAGCCCCTCCAGAAACGTGCTATGTCCTCATTGTCCCAGCATGGCTCTTATTTCTGCTCTCATTTCTCACAGTCCAACAGACCCAGTCCTGCACAGGGACAGGGGCTTGTCCCACTGGGGATTGTCAGGGCTGGAGCCCCACGATGTCACCTGCAGCATGGACACCCTGCCCTCCCCAGGCATCCCAGGGCCACACTGCCCTTGGTGAGGAGGAAGAGTCTGGGTCACCTACAGACCACGTAAAACAGGCTTTGATACCTTTTCCCCCTTGTCCCAATTGCTTTTGTTGAAAGCTGTCTTAAACCCGGCAATACAGGTTTTATTTTTTGAGAAGATGATGGATGTAGAAAGTGGTGAGGGTCATATTATCATATTTATCACCCTTCCCCCACCAATAAGAAAACAAATGTTATGGTATGCTGGCTTATCAAATGATTTTTTTTTTTTTTTTTTTTTTTTTTTTTTTTTTTTTTTTTTTTTGAGGGGGGAATTAAAAAAAAGTGAAAGAAAAGAAAAATAAAGATCATGACAATAGAAACAGAGGCAGATATAAAACCAGAATCTTCGACACACACATACTAGACCCCATGGAGCTCTGTAATAGCAATTTTCTCATTTCTGATTGTTCCCCTTTCCCTTGGTACTCAATCTGAAAGTCCAATTTGCCAGAATAATGTATCTGGTGTGAGAGACAATTTCTACGACTGAAGTAACTGTTCCTTAGCAACCAGAAATGCTCTAGGAACAGGTTTCATTTCCCCTCATACCCACTGAGATGCAGAATAATTATATCACATTTGAGATAATTATATCACATTTGTGAGGATTTACATATCTTTTATGCAATTATTTATAGTACTAGTCAATAAAATGAAAGAGTTAATTGACCACAGCCAAGACCCACACTAATTTATAGATAGCCACTAGAAATGTCAAGGAATTACAGTTAGCCAGGCTTACAGATTTGAAGCCAAATAAACAGATTGCTATTTTTTATTTGTATCACTGTAATAGTGAGAGATATGCCTGCCTCCTGCCTCTTCCCTGCTTGCCTGAGGTGACAGTGCTGTTGTCCCCGCACTCCAGAAGGACATCAATCCACCTGAAAAGCTGGCTGTCCAAAAACAGAAACCATACAAAGCACAAGGAGAGGGGAGTGTGATCCTTCTCAGCTTCCAGAGGGGGAAACCAAGCACATCGAGCTGAAATGCCAGGAATCAGGAGTTCCTGGACACAGGTTTAACAGGTAGGTCCAGTTCTCACTGTTGAAGGCATCCTTTGCTGTATCCTCAGCCCCTTGCTGTAGCCAGGGCTGTGTAGGTGAGGCTGTGTCTCCAAGACACTGAAATGTTGTTTTAGCCAGCCTGGAATGCTCTCCTTTGCTCCTGTGGAAGGTGGGTTTCCTCCTCCATCCCTTGCAACCCCGTGGCTGCCTGGTAAGCTGGTTTGGAGGCCTGATGTGTTAGGAAATTACAGCCAGAGAGAGCAAATACTCTGTCAGCCTGGCAGGGGATCTAACGCACTGCGCAGCAAGTGCTGACACAGAGGTGAGCCCAGAATGCCTCATGGGAAGGACAGGGAAGATAGGCAGGTCCACCCCTTTACATAACATCCCAATTTCATCATTTAGGCAGATTATGAAGTAGTAGTTTTATAAAGGAGACCTTGCATCCCGAGTTCTGCAATGGCAAATGTGGAAAATCTGAGCAAAATCAAAAAATTTCCAAGGCTCATCAACAGCTGTTAGCAACGGCCACAGAGAAGCTGTTATTAACAGATGAGGAAAGAAACACTTTTCCTTTTATTGAAACACTGAAGAGATGTTTTGTATTACTAACCCACAGCAGTGGAGAGTTGTTAAAAACCCAGGAAATGCAGCTCCACAAAGCTGTTTTACTGTCAAAGCTCATAGAGTGGGATGTCCTTAGTCTGACAGGAATTACTCCTGATGCCAATGTTTGCCTTCCTTTTTTTAAGCCAGTGCAAATCTCCAGGCTTAAACCAACATAAAGAACGCTCACCCTCATTCTGCAGGATATTTGCTTTTTCAGGTGGATGTGACAGCCTGTCATTCCACTGTCTGTGGAGGAGAAAAACCTCATGATGGTGTCATTCCATCAGTGCTATTTACTCAAAATTATCTGAGTTTCACAAGTTGACCATTTTTGCCACCTCCTGCCTTCCGAACACCTCTGTTATGATTGGATCCCAGAACACTGCATTACTGCATGACAGTTCCCCACCAGTCCGTGTGCCAAAATGGCCCCAGGCTCTGGTCTCCCAGGTAGCTGTAATACCCTTTTGTAAACCTTCCATGAATGATTATGGTAAATCTTGCTTGCAGCGATTTCTGTTCCCTCTAGCGTTTTTTCCACCCACCTGTCTGTGCTTTTTCTTCTTTTCTCTTCCTTCTGATTTTCAATTCCCTACTTTACCCTGTACCCTACAGCCTAACAGGCTGTCATAATACACTTCTTTTTCCCCTGCTGTCTCTTTCTCTATGTCAGTAAAACTGTGTGATTGTCAGACCTCTCAAGGTAAGTAATTTTTGTACTAAAAATACTGATACTAAACATCTACGAAAATCAAAACTGCATAAGTAAAATCATTTTAGAAACACCTTAGGTGTTGCTATTCATCTGAATTGTACTTACAAAACATAACTATTGTTCTTCCTTTCTTTGAACTGCTACAACAAAGCAAGTGTCTCAAATGCTGAAATAAAATTTGATGCTCAAGTAAATACCAAGCTGTAAAGACATCATAGTTTGAAGCTTTGAATACTTTACAAAGCTAATAGTGTTAACTTATAATTGCTTATTGTAAATTGACAAAATCTAAATTATTTCACTCAGCATAAATAGACATAAACCAAGCACAATTTTGCCAGCTGAAAACTCTCATGCAACTTTAGTTTTAAAAGCAAATATCCAAGAGTCTGGGAGAAGATCAGGGCTAGTGGACTTGTGTGTCTTTGCATTACTGCTAATGAAGAGTAGGATATCTCTGAGCTCAGTCAGGCTTGTCATAACAGCAGACAAATCTCTGTGAAACAGGCAGGGGTACTGTTCTCACTCCTGTGAGAATTGCTGCTAAAATTGGTCCCAAATCCTGAAACACCTCAAACCTTTAATGTTCAGGTTCATTACAGAAATAAGAGACAGTGCCTGCTTATTCAGTCACTGGTTGAATATTGTCTTTTGTATCCTCAAAGTATTTTACATACGCCATGCATCTACTGGAATTATTTTAATTACATGTGAAAGCCACAATTTCTTGAATAAAATCCAACAACTCTTTAACACCAAGGCTAGTGTTGCTCCAAAACATTTTTCATAGCAAAAATGAAACTTATCATTCACTTTAAAAAATAATATGGATTTTTTGGGTGGATAATGACTGGATTTTAAGTGTGAGTCCCAGACTGAACTTTGTCTTCTAAACCCACACAGGAAAACAAGAATGATTCTCAAACTCAAAGTAAGAATTTAAGTAGCAAACAAATAATGGACTCAGCTATTAGTTACATACCTTATAAATCCAAAATAATATTGACAGTGGATTTTTGACTTTTGAAATCAAGACTTGATCTGATTTACCCTCCATTTGGAAAACCTACTTCTAAAATACATATATGAAACTGTAACACGAGTAGCTGGAATTGTTGCTTCTTGGGCTTCTGAGGCCTATTTTAGTTAGTCAAATTGACTGCTGACTTCTCTTAATTTCCTCTGGTGACACGTACTGCATGCTGTTATTATAAGCAAGGGAACCATCATTGAAAACCTCATCCAAGCAAAACTCCCCTTGAAACCAACCATATTTTTGCTTTCTAAAATAATTTTTTCCCTATAGAACTAGTTCTGCCAACTTGCCAATTCTTCCAAAAATTGAGTTGCCGGAGATTTTTCCGTGGTCTTTTAAAATGTGTATGATATGGCAAGCAGTTCACTGGAAATTTCACCTATGTATAGACTTCAGAACTGGGTTTTGCTTTCCTCCATTGGGCAAATATCCATTTGCCTTTCAAGAAAAGCAATTTGAATTTTGGATTATCAGTATAAAACTGTATATCTCTCTTTCCTGAGCTTTCTATGAAAGAAAGAAGATAATTATTTTAGCTACTGTTCCATCAGGGAATAATATTTGTAAAACTTATTCTTCAACTTTTTGCCCCTGTGCAATGTATGGATACATTCACTATCTTATCCACTGGATTAGGAGCACACTGGTGAAATATCATCAGGTAAACTTTTTCCACCAAGTTTTTACTCCAGAGGCTTGAACACATGAATGGAAAGTAGTCTTTATCTCCTGAATATTATTAGGAAAGGGGTTTCTTTGGGCTGATTTTTCTCTGTCCCTATAAAGATTTTGATGTTTTTTTCTGAGCTGCGCTTTGCTTTTTCCATTTCTTTTGTTTTTTTAGGTTTGCAACCATAATGCATTCTTGTTCTTTAAGAGTGTTGCATATAGATCTTTGGGGTTTTCTTGGCTGGCCTTTGGGAATTTTTTCTCTCCCACAAGAAGAAGCCATTCTCCTGGCTTCTGAGAGTCTCTTCCTGCCTCTGCATCCCTATATCAACAAAATTGCACTGTGAAAATACTTATTTGCTTGTTTCAGTGTTCATTGCCAGACCACAGAGAAGTTTTATCACATGAATGTATTACCAAAATATGAGACACTAGCAGGTTCAGTGTAGAATGAAACATGCTGACTCAGAGGCATTAATGAGGCAACGTGAAACTACTGACCTTAATAGAAGTGAGACACAAAAAGTTAAGTTTCTTCTTTCTAATTTTTGGAGTTGTGTGTTTTGTTTTTTTTTAAGCAGTACAAGATCCAGTCTTACGGACATACAAGTTTAACTTCCTTGTGAAAAAGAAACAAAACAAAAAATAGCCCACAAGCTTAAAAATACAGAGTCAAATACCTGCAAAATTAGTGCATAAAAATTCTCATGGTTCAGCTGGAAATGATAAGCCATAAAAATTTAAACACAAGTACTTGCTTGCTTTCCATTCTGCTTCATGGTTTCTAGGGCTAGTGGAACTTACCTTGATGAGGTGGTGTTTGGTGATATTGTTGTATTCAAATGCAATATTTTGAGAAATCAGCATGAAACTGAAATCACAGTAATCCCAAAACTGTAATAAAATTGTCTTTATACAGTTTATTTTAATAATATTAATAAAAAGATTCTTGATCTTTAAGGTAGTTTTTTACTTCATGACTTCATGTAAATTCCCATTTTCCTCTGCTAGTGGTTCATGGTGGTAGTACATGTTCAAAAGGCTCCTTACAGAGACCCAAGCTTGTAAAGCTTAAACTGAGAGATATCCTCTGTGTAGTTCAACTCCTTGAGCATCCCCAAGGGAAAAAAAACCAACCTGCAAAGTACCCACAGGTATGAAAAAAATGAGCAGAGGAATGTTACAGAAATCTGTCATAAGATTACTCTTAGTATCAAAAGCCATATTTCTGAAAAAATATAATTCTGAACAGGTACCTCATCTTCCAGAGCAGTAGGAAGACAAATATGAGCTTAGGAAAGGGTGAGACCTTGTTACTCCAAAGTAGCTGAAAATTTCCAGTCTGCAGAGGTCAAACACTACTTGTGAGTATCAGAGATATGAAAAATACCCTGAATCCATGTTTCATTTTTTTTCCCCTGGTAAGATATATTAAATTTTTCTGCCTAGTAGGTAGATGGTAGCAGGACATGCCCTGAAGGAGCTGTGCCCAGCAAAAAGCCCATGCAGGAGCAGGTTAATCCTGAAGGACTGCAGCTCATGGGAAGCCCAGTCCGTGTGGGAGCAGGAGAAAACCTGGAGGAGGAAGGAGCAGTAGAGAGATGATTTTATGGACTGATCACAGCCTCCATTATCCATCCCCCTGTGCCAGTCATGAGGGGGAGAGGAGAAAGAGCAACTGAGGACCAAGGAGTGAAGTTGACCCTGGAAAAAAAGGGAAGTGAGGCAAGGTGCTGGTTTAACCTTTGATTCACACTATCTAATTCTTTTTTCACTGACAATAAATTGAATTATTTTTTCCCAAGTAAAGTCTGTTTTGCCCATGACAATTGGTAAGTGGCCTCCTTGTCTTTATCCTGACCTGAGCTTTTCCTTATTATTTTCTTCCCCCGCCTGCTCAGGAAGAGCGAGAGTCCAGCTGGAAGAGCAGCTGGCACCCAGACATGATCAATACGACATAGCTCCATAACTGTTTAGGTTCTTGTTTTGTGGGCCAACTTTGACTCCATTTTCTAAAGTGGGCTATTTCTGTAAGCTTACTGTCATTCCCTAGGTTAAATCATTGCCCTGGCGTGAGTCAGAGCTTTATGCAGCTGAGTTTCCTCCTCATTTTCACACTGCATGCTGTTACCATCAGCAAAGTCTGGTGCTTTGTGTGCTTCTTAAAAAGAATGCAGAAGATTGATGTCTAAATGAGAAGAGCAGTTCAACAGAATTATTGAATCATAAGCTAGATTTAATAAAATGACAATTTCATTTAGTTGCAGTATTGGTTTCAAATGTTTCACTTACAAAGGCAGAAAAAAAAGCCATCAATTTATGTGATGGAGACTTCATTTAGCACTTCTATAAAGCTGCAGTTTATAAAGTTACCTACATAAATCATTAGTGCTGGAAATCTGCTGAAATATCACATTGAAATTGCCAGTACCTTAAAAGGTCTGCATCATGCACTCCTATCCAGGGCAATGCCAAATTGGATGGGATATAAATTTTTCTTCCATACAGTCAAACTTAAGCCTGAAATATATATTCTACAAGCCTCAAATATACATTCTACAGGTGCAAGCTGTTCCCAACAGTGTGCATTAAGGAAATAATTAAGGAAATGTGCCATAAGACTGGGATGCCAAAGCCAGGGGAGCAGAGTTTATGCAATGACAGCTCAGACAACTCAGCAGAGACAAAAAGTAAAATCTCTGAGAATACTTTCCAAGCTACCAAACTTTGCTACTCAGGCTATTCCCAAAAACACTGGCACTTCATAGCTATATGATTTAATGCCTACATTAATTGGGCTAAGTGCACTCTCCCCTGCCAAAGATAAGCCACTTCTCTTTTACACACGGCTTTGATTTCCCTCTGTTGCCACTCTGCCAACAATCATCCATTTTCTATAAACACTGAGGCACTCACCAGTATGCTATGGCAATTTTTAGTTTTCACTCAATAATTTCCAGTGACATAAATATTCAGTTGGGGTTTCTTTCATGCAACCCAGTGGTTGTAATAAGATTTCTATTATCCTTTCAGTCACTAATTAATGGTGGGGAAAAAAAGGAAATCCTCACTTCTTATCCATGATAAAATATTTTTTAAAACATAAAAGACTTAATTTAACTGCAATTTCATCTAATTCAATTATACTGACTACTGATATGATATCCTAGTGCTGGCTGGCTCCCTCTAAGAACAGGGACAGATGTGTGATTCATGGCTTCCCCTTACAGAAGCTGTGTTGACTCAAGCAATATTGCTCACCCTTTCTGGCCTCCTCTCAAAGTCTGGGCAGGGACTCCGGGAGCTCTGACTCCTTCCTCACAAGCCCCTCCACAGAGTCTCACTCTGCCTGGCTGCTTTCTCTCAGCCCAGCTGTTTCAGTGTGCTCCTTCTGGAAATGGTGCTCTCAGAGGTTTGTCCTCCCATCCTCTCCAGGTAATCTTGAGGATTATCTCAAGGCCTTCCAAGCTCACTCCTTGTTCCTGCAGCTCTCATTCTGCACATGTTCCCTTCCCCTTCACAACTTGCCACACAAGAATGCAAGGATCAATTACTATGTTGGAAGCAAGAGCAACAACAACATTCTATATCAAAAACTAAAGTAAAACATTTTAGAGATACCATGGGCGAGAGTGAGTGCCACAAAGTCTCACATCCCAGGACTGCAAGGGCCCTCAAGCAGGCTTAGAGCTCCAAGTACAAATTTCACTTGTCATTCAGAAAACACTGATTCTTTCTAAAATGTTTTAATCCCTGTTGGATGTCATCGGATTTCTCCAGTTTATAAAGACCTGCCTGCTATATGAAAAAGGTGTTCATGAAAATGAAGACATTTAAATAACAAGAAGAAAAACAGGCGTCCTTTTCAAAAAAAATCAAAATAATACAGGAAAATTAGTGGTTTAGACAAATTCAAAGAAAGCATTTGAATTATTACAAAAACTTGTTCTTAAAATTGAGACCAGTTTTTTTCACCTACAGCATTCTCTGGTGTTCTGTCCTCGTTTTCTTTATAAAACAACTTTTATTACTTTAGTGTCTTTAATTAGTAAAGCCTTCCTAGGAGTTGTGCTTCTTTTTATTCTGGTTGTCTTTTATTCATAAACATGCACAAGGATATGTGCAATTAGCAGAACTATTAGCATTGAATCTATTTTATGCCTCTGTGAATAATCAGCAGAAAATAACATTGATTTTGTTTCGTAAGTATGTTTGCATATAATTATCTCTATGTTTCTCTTAGAATGCTCATCAATAAATATTGCATATTCCACAATTATACCATTATAGCCTTCTGAAAACTGTGGTCTTTGAATTTATGTCAGAGCAGAAGATATTAATTGATTCACACCACACCCTGGAAGCAATTTGGAAGAGATGCTCATCAGATTTCAAATGCACTATGGTTTCCAAATGTCAGCAGTGGCAAGAAAGAGCTCATGCGTGAAAAATACTCACAGAAACACAAAGCTGTAATTAAATGTGCTGCATTCTGCAACAAGCTCCTGTCCATCCATACAGCACATATTGCACTAATACTTTCCAATTATTCTTGTAATTTTCTGGTGTGCAAGTAGTAATTTTACTACTTGCACACCAGTTTGGCATCAGCCTTGCTGTATCTAAACAATGATGCATCAAATCTGTTCTTATTTCTTAAGCAAACTGTATTCTGATTTCAATTCAAGGTTAGTGTTTCTGCAAGAAGTGATACAGAAACCTAAATTTTGTATTTTTCTTGATGGCTGTTACAAGTTCACTGTGGTTCCTAAAGGTCAGTTGGAGAATAGGGTATAATAAAGAATAAAATTCACATGCCTGATGGGTTTTTATCTTTCTGATCAACACTTTGCTCTATTCCAGGTAAGTTCATTCAAATTTTTCATAGCAGAAAGGGCTACAGGTGGACTATGAGAGACTGAGAAGAACCCCCAGACATCCTTCAGCTATCCTTAGCCTTAAGAGAAATATATAAACTTGTCAGCTGCTACTTTGGTTTAGGCAAGACAATTAATTCCAGGTAGAAATCATTGAAAAAATAGGTCAGAAAATAATTAGGCTTTGGGGTTTGCTTGTTTGTTTGGTTTAATGCAATTCAGAAGAGGGGAGGATTCCTTCTTCTACCTGTGCATTAATTCTTAATCACAGTAACTCATATAAGCCAGGATTTCACATTCCTGACTGTTCCCCAGACCTAGAAAACTCACCAGAGTTCATTAACAGATGTGCAACTCCAGTATCAGTATTTTGGTGGATTGGAGGTTTTTTTCTGTCTCCCTTATTAACAGTAGTGTTGTTATTCCTCTTTGCTTCCTCCCATTCTTATGCAGTTATTCACACATCCCAAGGTCATAAGGTGGTGTATAATATGTTGCAGTTAAATAATTCTAAATTTGCTGATGCTATGTCACTAGAGTGGATTGCCTTTTATTCTTTATATCCCAAATTATGTTCCATGTAGCAGATTTCTGACTGGACCCAAAACTGAAACAGGATCTGACAATTTTTTGGAGGATTTTTCTGCTCAACAATTACATTCACAATGGAAAAAGGAGGCAACTTAAATAAATGAGATAATGACAGTCCTTTCCCTTGGCATGGCCAAAACTCCAACTATGCTGATTAAATTAGGTCCATGGTTAAAAATAGAGCACTCTCATTGTATTAAAAGAGATGGCAGCCAGTCAACACATTTCTGGAGTCAACTGCACAGAATTTAGATTCAGCCTGCTGTGGAGCTGGAAAGTCCCAACACCATTATCTCAAGGTTTAAGACATCAAGCTTTTCCAATACTAGTATTTTCTGATGATTGCTTGTAGGGAGCAGCAACATTCTGAAGCTGACCTTTTTCAGAACTGTGAAGGACAACATATCTGCTTAATAAATCCCAAAGGTGGAAACCATCATTTTATGAAGTCCATCCAGGAAAAGATACAGGCCTGAGGTTATAAAAAAGGCACCTTAATAGCTGTAGATGTGAATCACACAGTCCACTTGCTAGGCTCATAAAGCCATAATTAAAAGATGTATCACTACCATCATCCTCCTTCAAATCATAAAATGTTGGGAATTTATAATTGTTTAAATGAGGCAGTTTAAGTATGTATTAAAAAAAAAAAAAACAAAAAACAAAAAAAAAGCCTAACAGCCTAACAATCTCTTAGCTGAAGAGATTTTTGGTTCTGTTGTGCAGCACAGATCTGATGGTGACTCTGTGTAGGAATCTGAATATCTTGTTGCATTTGAGGCTTGTGAAATAACTAATTCAGAAGCAAGCTATTAAATCGTGGTCATACATTTCTTCAAGAGATATGAGACTGAGTTTCATATTTCTGCTTACTTTTTGTGAATAAGATTTAGCCAAGAGCCTGTTGAAAACTTATTTTTATACTATTTAACACTGACATAATAACACTTCTGCAGTTTATGATTTATAGGAGTTATCAGGTGCTGGGTCATAGTGACCTAAGAAAGACAGAATTCTGCTTCTTTCCAAGGATGAAATGACAGCAGAAATAACCTTCTGTGCTACAGGGTAGTTTAAACTCTATTTGTTGACACTGGAGGAATTAGTCAGTCATGAATGAGTAACTCTGCTGCCTCTGATGGGATTTTTATTGTATCTTTGACCACAGCACAGCGTTATTAGTATCAAATAAAAGAAACATTTGGGTGATAAGAGATGGCCCGATTCGTCCCCAGGAACATTCTGCAACGTCTGCTCTTGTCCTCTGAGCTCCCGAGTCAGTGTCTGGAAGAACAGCTGCCATCAGCATCCATTTCCCTCCCCTTATCTCTTTAGGGTGGTTATTTTTTTCCTTCTAACATCTTTGCAAACATAACAACAATTCTGCTGGTGAGGGTGCTAAAGAGTGAAGTATGATTGATAAATCGCACCCTTTGTGCTGCTATCAGCACGTCCCTTCATATTTTATGAATACATTCAGAGAAGAAAAAACTGCAAGGCAAATTTTGAATAGTAAGTTAAATCTAAAGAAGGATCACTGTGGAAAAAAAAAAAGTATACCTGAAAAATGAGTTCCTAAATAAGGGGAGGACAGGCAAGGTAGTGAGAAAGTCAGGAGACAAACAACCTCATTCTTCTTCTGCCTTGTCTTACAGCTGAATTCCCAGCCAAACTGCAATGCCTAGAAACTTCAGGAAAAGCAGCAAAAATTTAATGTGTAGCAGATCAGATGCAAAACAGTAGTACAAATCAGCCTCTGCCTAAAGGAGGAAGGGAAAAAAGGCAGGGACAAAAACCCAACCAGCTTGTGTTTCAAAATCTTAGAGAAATTTCCAAGCCAGTGTTAAAGATATTTTCTGTTAAATGTTGGTTATTCCCCTGATTCTTTATTTTCTTATAGCACAAGGAGGAAGAGAGGACGAGGGAAGGAGGTATAATCAAAGTATCTGTTTGAACAAGTTATCTGTTGCCTCTTTCACTCCTGTTTCTACTGTTTTCATGTACTTGAATATATTGTACAAACAATAAATGCTGTAGAAGTATCTTGCTGCAACCTTTGTCTATTTTTTAATTATTTTTGTTTCTTTTTTCTTTTGTACACTAAAAATTTGAGAAGCTAGCATGGGATCCATCAAAACAAGGGGATTAGGATTTGCCAATGTAGGCACAGGTAACTGAGCTAGTCACTTCAGCTCTCCTCAGTAGGAAAAAGCTGCTGTTTAAGGAGGGGTTTTTTTTAATAGGTCTTACTTTGTATTATAAAAGCCTATATCTTCCCTGTTATTCTCTTGGTTTTGTTGGAGCTGCAGTAATTTATGTCCTCCATTAAGCACAGTCTTCCTCCATAGGCACTCCTACAAGCTTTGGAAGAATTACTCTAGAAATACATGACTTTACAGTGTGAGAAAAATTAGCAAGACCAGGTCACAGATAAGGAATAGATTGTTTGTGGACTTCATTCAGCTGAACTTAATACTGCACACATGTATTTTGCAGCTGTCAATATGAATACCCACACTAATTAAAAATTAGACTAGTAAAGATGTAATTTTTAAAATAAATCGGATCGTTTCTACCTTCACAGGGTTAAGAAAACATTGTACACTGGAATGACCTTCTGACTTCTAAATAAATACACTTAAGAGTCTTCCTAAATATGGGGAGATATTTTTTGACCTGTTGTCGTACCACTTTATAATTACCTCCATTAAGAAAAGAATAATTAGAGCAGGAAACGCACAAAAACTGGAAGCCAGAATTTAACTACTAAATAATGAATGCCAACTCTTAATTTATACTTAACGAACTAAACTGTCCCAATCCACATATTAATATTTCATAGAGATTTTGAAGAAATTAAGGAAACATTGAGCATGCATAAAATGAACATCTAGATAGTAATATCAAAGCTGAGTGTTTAATGCATAAATAAATCAATCTTGAGGACTGTGTATGAGTCACAGGGACGTTGGTATTTATAACATATATTTTGAACATATAATGTATTTAGTTACTGCTGAGGGATTAATTTAATTTTAAAAATGGAAAGGGCTTTTCCATGGGGCCAACAAAGCAACAGAACAATTAATTCTTCCAGCCTCTCGGTTTTACACATAAGGTATGGGAAGCAGGGAGTGCGTTCTGTTGAGGCACATGACTAGGTTTGAAATATCTTTTTCCAGCTTTTCTGTCTACTGCACCCTAAAATTTCCAAAACACTTTCAAAATAGATGTTTGTGGCTGGATATTAGTGCAGGCTTGGACAATAAAGGGATTTCTGAAGAAGTGAATTTCAACGTGAGTGGCAGCAATAGAGATGCATTTCTTGATGGGGTTACAGGAAACAGCAGAAAACCAGCACCAGATCTGGTTATGTGCAAATAGCATGTGTTGAGAAAAAAGTGGGTGAAAAATGAGCCCACAGTGATCAATTCCCACAGCAGATCCTCCTGCCAAGGAGGCTCTAAGAGTGGATAGTGCTGCAATTTCTGCTTCTCTTCTGGAGCTGGGGGTGAGGGCTGTGCCCACAGGAGACAGGACAAGGAGAAAGGCACTGCAGAAGGAGTCACAAGCCATTGCCTACCCTGACAGCTGTCCTGGTGGCCTCTGCATGCAGCTGTAATCAAGAATCCAGATGGTGTGAATATCCAAAGCAAAAGCTACATTTTCAAAACTCTTGCACTGCTCGTGCACAGCTTGGAGTATTAACCTAGAATTTGGAGCAAATGAAAGGATTATGCTGATTTTTCCACCCTTAATAACGGAACCCAAAGCCAAAGAGAAAAACAGCTTTGTTTATCCATCTGTCTCCTTAATGGCTTCTGCATTTAATAGGGTGGATTTTCACTTTTGTTTCTGCTAATTATCTAAATCTTTCCAAATTGTTTGTTACCCTCCCCAAAAACATGAGCGGCCTTTGCCCTACTGAAACAAACCAATACACTTTGAAGCTGAGAAATCTTATTCACCTGCCAGTTTATACGGAGGATGCAATTTGGGTTTTTTTCTTCCAAAATACCATTGCAGTTATGTTACACTTCTGTATTCTGTTTTTACTGCATGTCACTAAGTATTCTGAAATGAGAAGTCTGAATTTAGTGTCTTAAAAAAAAGCATAAATGACAACAATATGCCAATATCAGCCAGGCTGCCAAATCATCTGCACAAAGGATGAATGGCTGATGTTAGAAAAGAAAATCCCTTTTGATTCTATTGGGCTATATGGAAGCAGAAAATCCTGAGCTTGGATTTTTGGTGCCTTGTAGAGAAACAATTGGACACAATATAATTAAACAGTAACCGCAGTTATTAAAACAGAAAGATCTGACATGTAAACAGCAATATTAGCAAGACAGAAGGAAGAGTAGTCATCACCACATAAAAAACACTGGTGAGAGGTGAAGAGACCCTGACTCCAGATCTGTCTTTCCTCTTTTCCTGCCCACAGAAGACAAATGCAAAACAAACCAAAAACCCAGGGAGCTTTTAGATGGTTCTTAAACCCCGCTCTGAAGTTTCACTGGATAATTTGTGTATCTCTCTCTGTCAAAGTGATCAACTCTGGAGCAGGGTGGAGTCTCAGATTTCCTGGTGCTGTTTGTACCTGGAAAATATCAAGGCTTGTAGGACATTTTACTTGCCTTCCTCATCTGCTCTAGCATGATTTTAAACTTCAGCAGGCAGAAATCCCCTTAAATTCTTACTAAAAAGCACCAGACCCTCAATGCTTACTGAGTAGTGTGTAGAGAACTTAGGAAGGACAAAATCTAGTGACAAAAAATGACCTACAGGCTTTCAATGAGGAATGGTCAAAGGCCCTGAAAAAGCATCTGAAAAATGAAAGGCAATGCTTGTTATAATTTCACTCCCACTTTTTTTCTAGGGTAACTTTCCTTCTTCAATATCTTCAGAAAATCATGTAAACATCATAAACAGAATGTAACCCAAAAGAGTGATCCATGCTCTCCATCAGAAACATCCCCTAGTAGTAGGAAAACAATATCTACTCCATAGACCAGTTAATGTCACTTATCTTTTGGCATAATGTCTCATTTACATATATTAATATTAATGTTTATGCTTATGTTTATGTTTAGGTTTAGGTTTCAATTTGTGTTTATGTTTTTATTGATTCTGAAAATCTGATAAAATCTCACATAAGTGCAAATTTTGTTTTGCCATTTTAAAATGGATCTATTTTAAAATCCACCCTAGTGGACTAGGTTCTCCAGCCACACTAATAATATATTGGATGCATACATCTTCTGTTTGGGAAAAAAAATTAAGTACATCCTCAAGTTGTGCCTTTCTTCTGAGCTCTGGATTCCTTTTCCTTCACTTCATTTTAGTTACTTTCCCTTAACTTTTAACCATTCACAAGACCACTAGTCTGTGGATCTGCATGTTATAACCTGCGTTACATTTCTCATATTCCATCATGCTTCAGCTTCCCTAGCTGAGCCTCCAGGACTGGAATGGCTTGGTTGCCACCTCAGCTACTGCAATTGTCTCTACCAAAAGTCCTCAGCAACACAAAGAAACACTTGGATCCAAATAAAATTCCTGTTAGACAAGCCAAACCTAAATATCATTCACTTAAAACTCTCCTTCCTGGCTGAAATGGAGTTTTAGATTCCAGTGGAAGAATTCCATGTATGCTGTAGATCTTCCCCTCCTCTAATCATTCAACCTTCTCTTTTTCAGCCCTTTTCAGTCCTGTCTTTAGTTGTGAGGAGCAGAAGATATTTGGCTCTCCCAAGAGGTTCTTCTGCCTAATTAAAGGTTTTTGTTCCTAGCCCAAAATAATTTAGCAATTGTCAGTGTCACCGCACACACTCACAAATACATTCTGTTAATCAGCCTTATAACAGTTTTTGAGATATTTCACATTAAATCATTTAACCTGAAATAGCAGCTCCATTAGTAACTGTTCAGATGAAAGGTCTTTCCAAAAAAAAAAAGCAGGAAGGAAGAATATGCCCCACAAAATATTTATGCTGTTAATTCAAAGTTCTGAATGTCACATTTCAAAGAATAGTTATGGCTGCAGAGGTTATGAATGGTGAGATACTTGTGATAATGACATTATGAAGTTAAATTGTCATGTACATTTTTGTGTGCTCAGAATGGGAATTCTAGTAAATTTATTCAGACTTAAAAAAGCCCCAAACCAACTCTATTTTGTGTTGCTAAAAGGATGCCACTCACATGAAAGAGAATTTAGAGAACTTTTCCTTATTATGGCTCAAACCATCATAAATAAAAAGAATTCTGTAACAAATATGAATGTCATTATGTGTGAGCTTTTTCATCTTTATTTGTTCCCAAGCCTAAAGTAAGACAGTGATTGATGGATGTGTGGAAACAATATTCCCACTACCAGCCTTGCCCTTTAGCAATCTCTCTGTACTGTTGTGCTATTTCAAACAATCACAGAGTCAGCTGAGATACTAATGAAGATGTTTACGGTTGCCTTAAACCAAATGCAATATTTTAATTTAAATCCGATGCTGATCCTCAGTGCAATGGATGCACTGACAATAATTTATAGTCAATGCATCTCTCCAGCCTCATTTAATCCACAGAACCAGGCACGTTGGACTGGGGAAACTTCTAATGTCCCATGTGATCCATTGTTTATTCTTTGCCCTAAGCAGAGACCATGATGAGCTTGGAAAAACAACAAAGAGGAAGCAGACCTTTCTCTTTTCCAAGAAAAATGGTCTGGCATCAATTATGGATTTTTAGACTCTTCACGTGGGCACATAAAAATATTTTTACAAATTTCTCTTTACTCACTTCATCTAGAAATAATGCTATACACAAGGAATCCTTATCATCATCATCACAGCAAGGTTAGTTGTATCAATGAGATAACTTGCCCTTACAAGACAGAATCAGGTTTTGATTACAATGTAAGATACATTGTCATCATTAACTGCAAAATAAAATGTCCTTTTATGGATTTGTTATTATTATTATTATTATTATTATTATTATATTACAAAGCAAAAACTTGTATTTCTCATTCAGCCTCATGTCAAATTGACAGGTGACATAAGTTAAATGGTTAGTAAAAATAAAATTATTTCTTTTCAGATGAGAAAAAATTAAATTTACACTGTTAATAACTTTGAAATTACCTGCCCGGTATTTATAAAATGCAGCCAAAAAATAAGAAGTGCTATATGTAAGTGCTGATGACTTAAAGCCTACTTTTTCCCCATCATGTACTGCATGTAAAGGTCTTTTATATGTTGTAAGTTTTGCTGCCTGCAGCACAGGCAGCAGTTAATGACCCTTCTGTGCTACAAACCATCCTGGATTATAAAATCTTCAAAGGGAAAAGAAAATAAATTAGACAAACAAGAAAAAAAATCAATCAATCAATATTAGCAGGTCAACATCCATTTACATTTCTTGGAATGGCATCAAGCAATTGGAGAGGCAATCAGAGACTGCAGGTAAATATAAAGTTGAAAGGGCAAAAGGCCGAAGGATGCAATATGTAACAAAGAAACAAATAAGGAATAAAACACACATTCTGAAGTCTGATATTCTTAGCTCTTCAAGAATTCTGCTTTTGTAATATGTTCTATATTTTGTGGGCTTTTTCTCACTTACAAACTTATAAATTTGTGAGGAAAGGACACACTGAAAAAATACAAACAGAACACATAAAAATATCCTTAAGGGCAAAATACACAAAGAGATGGAAAGAGGCCAAGCAGATCTGTAATACTGAGTGGTTTATACATTTCACCTTGGCTGAGTTCACAGTTTCCAAGTGAATTGATCCAAAGTTTTCTTCCTTAATAGTATTAGAAGAAAAATGTAGAACACACATAGTAAATAAAACTGCTGGTCTAAAATGAGTGGGACAGTTGCAAACAAAGGATGCTATGCTGTATCTATTGCACTCCTGGTTCAGATTCTCTTACTAAATGTAATACCCTATTTATTTACAAGAGGTACAGCTCACATTTTCAAGGACGACGTGTTTGAAATCTGAAGGGTCTTCTTTCTTCTCTGCTACTCTGCTGCCAGGCAATTAGTCGTAGGAGGAGAGGGGGAGAATGAGATTCTCCTTGAGCCATACCAAGATTCACACTGGCAAGAAGCAATTTCGCAGTCCTGAATTATGAACTGATCACATGGCCTTGAAGCTGCCTGAGTGAGGGGGCAGCTCCCATTAGCAGCTGACAAAATGTCATCTTTGTCTCCGAGGGGCCAGATGGGAATGTTCCTTTGCAGCAACCAGCCAAGTGAGCAGAGCCGAGCAGGTCTGACTCTGCCCACGACTGCAGATGCTGACAGATGCTGCAGATGTGCTGCTCACTCAAAAATGCATCCCCTGCACCTGTGAGAAGGCTTGGACACCTTCTCCCAGCAAAGAAGGCTCACAGTGTCACTGTTCCAGCACACCAGGATAGAGGGTCAACCCTAACCTCAACAAAATGGGTAATTTCAGGTCTGGCTCCAGTGCTAGGCATGTTTGCACAGGTTTTCAAAATCAAGAGTTATATTTGGAAATGAGGTCTCAACAGAGAAAAGTACTCAGTGAACAATATGAGTTTTATTAAAAATAAAGGGCCTAATTCCTCAGTTCATCACTCTAGGATTAAATTAATGAATTTCCTTGGAGCTATATTCAGTGAAAAACTCTTCAGATTTGAACCATCATAAATCTAGAGTAATGGAGATTTTTTGCCCATTATGTTTGGAGAGTAAGCGTGTAGTAGGACATTTTCAGTGGTGAAAGGCAAAGTTTGGGTGGGAGCAGAAGAGGGAAGTAGGCCCTTCTTTCTTGCCTTTTCCACCATCCATTTTTGTACATTACAAAAACATTCATTTTCCTCTTGACAAACATCTATATTATGTGCACTGTGTGAAATTAATTTGTTGAACAAGTGTCTGATACTAATACAGTTTTTGTTAGTCTTTGGTTTAAGTTACATACTTGAATAATTTTTTCCCAAAATGAAAGAAAGCAGAAACAGATGGAGAGCATATTAACATCTACACATTATTATCACTGACAAGACTGACACTCATCGAAATTTCAGATTCTATGACTCAACTGTTTTAACAAGAAAGTGTTGATGCAAGGCAGTTGATGGTTTCTTTGGGGGACTTAAAAAAACCCACTGGCTTGCAAATTGGTTGTTAATATTTGGCTTTTTGGCTGAATATAACTTTTTTTTTAATGACAACAGCTTCCCTTACTGTTGCAGAACACTTCGCTCTTCATCTGCAGTGTGGAAAGAAACATTATGTATTTGCCATCTTCAATGGTTTTATTCCTAGCACTAAATTCAAAATTTATTAAATTGAGCCATAACACACCATCCTCCCACCAAGTCAGAAACAGCAGGGGCCAGAGAGGGAAGGTTGCACCAAACCCCCAGCAGTAACTCCTCTGAGCATTAATGTCCAGATGTACTTGGGAGCAGCTTTGCAGACACACTGCTTTTGCTTTTCATTAGAGCCACACACCAAATAAAATTAAACTTCTCCTGGAGTTGGTCAGACCAGGAAATGAAAAATGTTTCCATTAGATGCAAGAGAAGGAAGGATTGAGATAAAAGGTTTCATCCATTTCTGGCAGATGAAAGTGTGCCAGTGAAAGTACAACTTTTATGTTGCCTTCGTATATGGGGACTTCTAAAGGCTGAACCTGGAGCTGTTATTGCATGCTGCTGACAAGACATATGAATATAAAGAGGTTAAGGGTAAAGGAAATCCTCAGAAATGCTGGAAGTGCACTCAGGGAGTTTCTCAAAAAGATGTAGATCTTACAGTAAATCTTCTGCAGAAGCCTTTCTCTTGCCTCTTTTCCATTGCTATGCAGGCAGACAGGAGCAGTTTAGGAGAGGTGAATGCCAGCCTGTGCCACTGCTGGTTCTCCTGGGAGCAGCCTCTAAGGTGCTGAGAAACATTTTCTTGGCTCCTAATTGATCTGGAGTTAGCCAAACAATATTTGATAACCTTTTCTTCCAGATGTACAGTGACATGAAAGTGTAATCCCACACAGGGGTACTAAGGAGACAAAGGATCTGGAAAGGGAAAGAGTCTCCCGACCTCAGCACACTTAAGCAGCAGTGATATTTCTCTAACTGGCAGGGAGGGATTGTCATTCATCCTGCTGTAATCAAAAGTTGATGCAAACTCAAAGAACTCATGCAGGTCTTAAAACTTGGGTCACAAATTCCAAAAGCCTAAAAAAGTATTCTTTGAGGATTTTTTACACACTAGAGGCATGAAAATTTAAAGCATCATATTTCTCTGACACCCTATAAAGAAGGAGAGTGATAGACATGAGAGACAGACATAGAAACTTTTAGAAAAAGCATTCATTGGGGAGGCTTAATAGATTTTAGTATTGTCCAGTTTAAATTATGTAATAGAGTCAAATTATTTCCAGTGATATTTTGGTAATGGTCTACACTCAGTTTTACCAGGACTTGTGAAATAAAGAAAAGCAGCCGAAGAAAACCTAATTAAACAAAACTTTAATTAAGGAAAGACATGCTAACCAGAAAATGATGATAGAGAAACAAGATATTTATTATGGTTTAACTAGGAAATTAATATTGAAAGAAACCATATATTTCTATCTAGTTGCAAGAGCTCTGAACTTTTCAGGCTTACACTACTGACAGGGTGGAAATCAACACCTTGTAGAAACAAACCACCAAGAAAAATGTCTTAAAAGACATATTGATAAAAAGTTTAGTGACTTGAAACTAAAGAAAGATAATTGTAACGTAGTTTGATGCGTGCAGACAACAAAATACCACCAGCTGAAAGTAGAACCCAGATCATGTTGTGGTTGTGGGTGTGTGTGGATATTTGCTAAACAAGCAAAGCATTGGAGGTCTAAAAAGTATTAAAAGTATTAAAAACAGTGGGCAAGCATCACATTGAGCCTGCAGCTTAGTAATGAGGAGCACAAATACCTGTTTCATATTAGTAGATATAGTCAGGACTAAGTATAAGCATTGAAAGAAAAAAGAAAGTTTCCAGTGAAACCTGGGAGGTGGGACCTGTTAAAAAATGTTAATACTACAAACAAACAAACAAACAAACAAAACCCCAGCCATTTCTCTTTGCTGAAATTATAGGCAGCTATAAAAAAAAAGACAGAACATGGATTAATTCTGCCAGTTAAAAAAGGTGATGGTGTTTTCTTACATAGAGACATGGAGGAATTGCTTGCTGGAATACTGTAAGGAAAAGAGTAAGGGTCAGTAAGTCATGGTAAAAACAACAAGTTATAGTCACCTTAAAGCAGCTGAGGTACTGGATCTATCTAGGAAGACACAAAACTCGTTTTGTGTATTCAGAGCAGAACCACGTCCATCAGCACACCTGTGACATTCACAGAGCATTTGATGTCCTGCTTTGAAAGCTGGGCCTCCTCAGGACTTAGGAGTGACAAAAACAATGCGAGATAAATGAGGAGTTCTCTTGACTTTGAGGAGCCTTTATCAGAGGTTTTCACAAATCGTGCAGTGTGAGAAATGAGGAGGCAAAGAGCAAACTGCAGCAAGGGTGAGCGTGTGTGGCTGTCATCAGGGAACACGGGGCTGGAAAGAGCACCAGGGGCTGATCCCTAAGGGAAATATCCCTGCTTTGGAAAACACCTCTGAAAATCTTTAACAGACAGGGCTCTTTGCCAAAAATAACACTTAGTGAATAAAAACGTACAAAGGAATATAAAAGCGTCATAAATTGAGAAAATGAGAGCTTTAGAGCAGTATTTTGTGTAGCATTTTCACTTTGCTGCTGTAGCATAGTGTAGTGCTGGCTTACAGAGAATGAACAGTCAGATAACACAGAGTGTAAAATATGACAAAGGAGAAAGCTCTCATTACTCTAAAAGACACTAGCAAGGTGATAAATATCAGGCCTGTTCTCATTCCAGTAAAAGCACCTAAACTGCATTTTGACTAAAGCTGAGTGATTCAGCCTTTCTGTCTACAGCATTATCACTCTCATATGAATGAGGTACATAAACTTTTCCCATTAGAGGAATATTAAAGGGGAATATTTTATTTATTGTAGTTTACAGGAACAGGATTTACTTGTACCATAAAAGTCTCTTACCAACAGGTGCAGACAAACCTGTCTCATGTTGTTTCTCTGCTGGGCACCACGTCACATGAGAATAAGCAAGCCTCAGCTCGGTTCTCCCTCCCTGATCAATGCTTTTCAAACATCATGTGAATAAACATATAAAGGTGTCACTTGCTTTGGATTTTCTGTGGGATTTAAAAGTCTGTTTGATCAACATTAAGAAAATCTAACAGAAGTGTGGCTGAAGTTAATGAAAATTAAATTGTTTTTATATTAGAATAAAAATATGAAGTTCAATCAAAGACAATGTCTTTCAGATGTGAATGATTTTCCTGCTTCACCTGTATAAAACAAGAGGTAAAACATTCTTTCCCTGTTTACTGTTAGTATTAAATTATTGCTAAATTTTTATTACTATCTATTACTAAACTATTGCCAAAATAAGCACGTGAAAAATAAGTTTTCTAAGTTGCAAAGAACTCTGTGTTCCCACAGAATAATATAGATTGCGGATGCCACAGCCTTCAGAGAAACCCTTCCTGAAGCCCTATTCAACTTTAGCACAAGTGTGTGTTTATGGCCATCCATACTGAACATGAAATAAAACAGCATCTGTCTCTATATAAATAAATATTTATTTGTATGCCAATTTTATACCTCTATTACATAAAGTTAAGGGGAAAAAAGGTCAGAAAGTGGAGTTACGTGCTGCAATAAGAATATTTGGAGATTTCTCTAGGATGAAAAAAGAATAATCCAAGAATCAGTTTTCCTATTTGCTCATGTGTCATTAAAACCAGAACCTTTGAATGTCATAAGCAAATATTTTAAGGTATGTTACATAACTTTGAAGTAATTTCTGGTATTGATACATGTGATGAGTTTCCATTCAGCCTAAGAATCAGACCCTGAGCTGGAAGGGACTCAGCAGGATCAACAAAAAGTTTTTATGCATTTATGTTTGTGACAAATAATAAAGATTTTTACAAAGATGTGGGTGCAACTTCAATCTTTTGTTCATAATTTTCTTAAGCAATCTCTGGTAAAGCACTTCAAGGCTCTCTCTTCACTCTGTACTATAAATCTCTAAAACATTCTGCCTGGAGCAAGTGAAAATTTGTTTGAAAAACAAAACAAAATAAAATAAAACATACAAAAGGAATAAGTGTATTAAGAATTCCCCCAAATCTCTTTCCTTTATAAACAACCAGTGAAAACAAAAATAAAGAGAAAAATAAACAGCAGCATTTTACTTGAACTTATCTTTAATATTTGCTTTATTTTCCCAGGGAAAGGAACAATGATGACAGAAAGCAGAAATATTCAAGCAGAACATTCAAACATGAGGGAAACAAAAGCTTATATGAAAAATGGCCTGGAAAATATCGTGAAGTAAAATAAAAGAAGAGTAAAAAATAAAATAAAATAAAATAAAATAAAATAAAATAAAATAAAATAAAATAAAATAAAATAAAATAAAATAAAATAAAATAAGTACTCATAAAAGTATATGGTGAAAAGATAAACACAAAGAGGTTACATATCTTTTCTGCTAACATCCACATAAAGAAAGCAAATTGAGTTAAACCAAACGGAAGAATTTGGTTCTGACAGAAACTGCCCTGTTGTACAATATATAATTAGCTTTCATTCATTACACCTCCTTCTTTTTCCACAAAAATAATAAATAAATTCAATCCTCAGCACAGAAAGGGTCTGAAACATCACTGTCACTTTTGTGAATGAACATATCTCTTTTACTGGAGGGAAAAAAAAAAAAAATTTACATGACTGAAAGGAGTTCCCACAGGGAGGGATCATCATTGTCCACTCTGAGACTTTTGCTATTAACTTTGAAAACCAGTGATGTTTCTCTCTACCCAGGAAAAATATAGATCTGAACTGGTGTGAATTCAATAAAAAAATGTCTCCATCCTAAAAGTGGCCTTGTGAAAAAGAATTCAATAAAAAAATGTCTCCATCCTAAAAGCAGCCTTGTGAAAAAGAATCTTGCCTCCCAAACCCAGTGGAAGCATTACCATGGAGTTTGTTTCGAGTTGAATAGGAGTTTAAATATAGATTTTCTGAATGGCCACGAATCTTCATTCCGGATCTACATGAATTTCAGAAGGAGGATGAGTCAGTAGAGTTATTTAATTGTTTTTAAGGCCAAAGGCAGGACTGTCTGGAAGTGCAGTGTTGAAATGAGAGTTATTTGTACAGTAATATCAGTGAAGCTACAGGTCAAACTGATGACCTAAAAATTTATTTCCTTTTTAAGTTAAGCTGCCTAGACACCTAAAATAATATTTCTAGTTACAATAAAAACCATAACCTAATGGCAAGACATGGAGGAGGCAGGGTGCTTGTTATTTCAATCTACAGAAAAGTTCAAAAACATAAAATGCCTGCACGGGTCTGTGTGCCTTGGGTTCTGGGAGAGCTGATCCCTGTGTACATTTTGATGTTGTCCTGTGCACTGCAGTCTAGACTTGCCTTTGATGCCTTCTAAATACTGAAGTGGCTTTTGGAAAGCTTGGAAATTTTAAAATCCTCTGCAGCAGTGAGGGAAAAAAGAAAATATTTTACCACTGTGAGGAGAAAATGCTCTTTCTACAGTAATTGGAAAGAGAATTTGAGGTGCTGAGAAGAGGGGGAGAAAAAAACCCTTTTGTTTCATTTTTTTCCTATCTATTTTCAAACAACTTTTAAATGTGGTAAAGCTTTTATTTTTTTTTTCTTTTAAAGATTTTATACCCTGAAATACAATTATGCAATGAGATAACAGCATGGATCTTACTTAGTGGCTATCTTTTGACTACTAAGCCATGTTGAATTTTTATCTACAAAACCACTTTCCAGTATAATTATGAACTGAGATAAAGCTTGTGGCTGTACATGGCTTTCTTCACCATGCATCCACGTGTGCATAGCACAAGTAAATACAGAAAATTACTTGCTGGGCAGAGCACAGAATTAAAAAAATATATATCCCTAGTAGTGCTGTACTTCAAATTCCTAAACTGCTACTGGCATCAGACAGAAATTAGAACAATCCTGTTTTCAGTGGCACAGTAAACTACAATCTCAAATTCTGATAGGCACATCCCCCCCAAATTCTTCCCCCTAAATTCATTGTCCTTCCTTCATTTTGTCTTCATCTGACCTATTCTTGGATCCAAAATACAATCTCCACCCCATTTTCCAGCTGTGATATTATATTTTATTGTTCTCTACTTCCTTTGGGGCTCTTTCTTTTCTAATTATCACACTAAGTAGATCTGGCTTTCTTGCTCACAGCTTGATCACTTTTTTCATGTGTGATACCATCTGCCTAATAGGCTTTCTTATCTGGCTTGGGGGGGAGGAGGGGCTGCCATTGTGGATTCTGCTGTGCATCCCCAGGGATTTCAATCCATGTTTTCTTATCATTAAAAATTAAAAAAAAACCAAAAAACCCACAACGTTCTCATTTTATAGCTGATTTCAGCAACAAGTTTTTTAGCCACATGTAACAGAATATGATTTTATTGCAGCATCTTCATGCAAAGCTCATGGCTAGCTGCAATATTTTCTATTCAAATGTTTACATCCAAATAGAGACAGTCATCATATGCATGCCCTAAAAGAAGCATATTTCCTTTATTCTGTCCACTGGCAGAGCAAAATTCTCACCTAGCAGAGATCAGGATTGATCTGATTGATTTTACACATATTAATAATGTAATCCTGATTACCAGAGCAGACCTGATCATTTTAGGATGATTGTATCTGTTAGACAAATTAGTAATAGAAATGCTCCAAGGAATTAAATACTCAGATCCCAGTGGGGAGTGTGGGTGCCTGGGGCTGAATTGAGATGAACTTGAACAATTCCATATCCCATCTGAAGGAAGGATCCTGCTCTTTGTGTGCAAAAAAATGCCCGTGGCATGAGTGCCAGAATATCACCATCTGATTTATTTACTCTGTGATTCATTGATTAATCATTTCTTTGCATTCCATGACACAGAAACACCTCCTCTGCTGTAGGACTGGGTCTGTGGATCCAGAGAGCTGTGTGTAAACCAGAGGGGCAATAATAGCAGAACAAATTTGTTCTGCAAATTTTAGTTTCACAAGGGATCCCCTTAGTGTTTGAGTTTGTGAAAGAAGTTATAATTGATACTTGGAGGTAAAGCACAATATAATTCGGTCTGTGACAGAAAACAGGAAAATAATTAAGCAGCATCTGAGTTTGCTGAGAGTCACATTAAAAACTGACACTGGAAAAGGTTGTCATACCACTTTTCATACTTTATGGAATGCTGGCTGTCTCAGATTTCCTGGCAAAGTCCCTCTTGATTTCTAGAGGACTGAAAATTTATTTGTGTTACAACCATCATTTGACATGTTGAAACCTTTGCATAAATGGCATCATGCTTATATAAAATCTTTATTAAGAACATGACTGTGACCACCTAGCTCCAAACTGAGTCCTCACTTTTTCCACTTGAGTGTTCTTTTTATTGTTACACTAAAAACACTACTAGACAAAACACCAGATTCACATATAACTTGATGAAATATCAGTGTCTTCACTGAATTTACCTCACCAAGATGTTAGGCCTGAATTTTTGGGACATATCAAAACACATCTTCAAGGCAATAGCCCTTAGAATAATGCCAGTTTATCACTTTAATGGACAAGCAGCAAAGGATTCATGGAAGCCTTCCCAGTAGGTCTGATGGCTGGGATAAGGCACCCATAATTATTCAGATATCAGCTGTGTGGCATCTGCCTCACAGGCAAGTGCTTTGATTAGGGTCATATCACAGGTTAGGATTAATTCCTCACCTTGGACCATGTGTAGAGTCATCATTTCCTGTTTCAAGTGGTGTTTCCAGGTGGGAAGACATCCTCTCACCACACTTAGCCTTGAATCTAAGCCAAGGTTGCTTTATTGTCACTGCTGTTTCAGCCCAGATCAGCAGCCCCAAGTGGGCACACACCTAAATGCCAGACAGGGTGACCTACAGAGCACAGGGCTGGGGCAGGGAGCACGCCAGAGGCTGGTGAAGCTCTTCCTTCCCCTGGAGTGGGAATGCAGCTGTGTTCCAGCCTCCTGAGCTTCCAGCCCTTTCAGCTGAGGTGTGCTTCAGAGCACTGCACAACTGTCCTGCCACCTGCACAATGCCAGCCAGCCAAGACTCAGGGAACCTGGAAATAGCCACAAATGCTTTAATTGCACCCTTTTTCACAGATCAATCGTGTTCCTCTGCACTAACCTGGATGCAGTGCAACAGAAGCCAGCAAATCTCAGGTGTTCATTAATTCTGTCACCAGAGGTCCTGTACACAGCTCCATTTTCATTGCTGCTTTATTTGAGATCTCTGTGGATATTGAATAGACTCTCACCAGTATTCTGTCACACTTGACCGAGTTGTTTGACTTTTCACCCATGTTCCTTAAGAGATTACAGTCTTTTATTCAATACCCATTACCTGTGGGGTAGCCTGAGTACCTGCGAAAGACATTCCTTCCTTTAGCTTTGACTTAGAGGGGTCTGATAATGTTGGAATGGCAGTGGGAGTAGGACATCTGGTAGGATATACAGCAGATGTTCAAAGACTGCACACTCAGATTTATACAAATTTATGGTCAGGTCCACACCATTCTTGGATTTATCCACCATTCAAGCAAAAAAATATTCTACTCTGTGGAAAAAAATTTAAAAGCAGCACTTTTCTGTCTCATCGGGAAAAGTAGGCAGGGATAAAATAAAGTTATAATGAAAGCATAGGAGAGACAAAAAGAGCACAAGAGGCTTAAAAATAATAATTAAAATAAATATAGATAATGGAGAAAAGAAATGCAAGGGACAGATTATCAGCATCTATAAAGACAGAATGGCTAAAATAACACTGAAATTTTGAACAAGAAAGTAACTGCAGAGAAGTTACATTGAGTTCTATGATCTTGAAGGAACATCAGCAGAAAAGCTAAAATTAGTAGCCTTAGAGACTACATTTCAGAATATTTTTCTTAGATCCTTTTCTAACCCAGAGAAAAGTGGTCAATTTTATGGTTCATACTTAAAGAGGTGGAGTATTTGAGGCAGCATTATTAACTCCACATCATCCATTTAAACATTTCTAATTATCTTAATGATGATGAATGGGAAAGAAAAAATAATCAAAGACATAACTTTGTGTTATTTCTTTAGAAGATATTTAAAACTACAAATACGCTTGATGTTTAACACTTTGATTTAGTAGAAAAAAATTAAGTGCCTTCTTTTTTTTTATTTCATTTTTTATGATCTTAATCTTTATTCATGTCAATTAATGAACTGTCCAATGTAAGAGTCCCAGAATCAGGTCTCAAACAGCCCTAGCAACCAAAAAAGCACTATTGACTGCAGAAAGAAACAGAGCTATGAGGTGCACACGCAAGCACTTTTCAGGCAGAATTGTAAAAATCATCATATCTGTGCCAGGAACGGGTTGCAGGTTTTAAAATCTGTCTTAGAGTCTGCAACACAGACTGTAATTTTCATTTTGGCATTATTTATGAGTAGGGTTAGAGTTGGAATCCACTATTTTGGAGGGTTTTTCCAAACCTAATGATTCTCTGATAACATCACATTCCCTTTCCAGGGGAGGCCTTACATTACATGGTAGACAGGCTTCAGAAGAGATTTCACCAGTAAGCACAGATGTGTTGTCATCTAAGAACTTTCCTGAGAAAAGAAATTTAAAGTAGAGAGAATGAATATAAAATGTGTTTATTTTATTCTTTGACCATATTTAAGCAGATTGTTTTAAAAAAAAGGCTATAAAAATGCTGTTTAAATTCCATTCAGTTTATGGGCTAAACGGAAGAGTTGCTGCTGTTTAGTTTGTTCAAACATTCTATATATTACAGGTATTTTGATCTGCTAAAGGAACCCACCTGCCAGAATCTCCATCACACACAAATGGCAGAGGTGCAGCGTTACCATAGAAATGGGCCAGCACCACAGAAAAAGACATATAATCATGTGTGCATCCTGAATGAAGGCACACTCACTATGCATGGGAAACCAGCATGCTGGGACCACTTCCTGCAAGGATGATGGAAAATTACTGCTCCTGGTCTCTGCAGTGTTTACAGTGACTGCCTCCGAGGCAGAGCGCAAACAGGAAACAAAGAAAACCCTCACAAAGGCTCCCTGCAGAGGATGCCATGGGTGATAAAGTGGGGAAAAGCAGTCTATGTAAAAGAAGAGAAAGGGAGCGTGATTTAAAAAGTGAGAAACTTAAGATATTGTGAGTGAAGTAGAAGCAAGAAATGAAGGGAGTATGCAGGAAGGGAAAATTAACCAAAAAAAAAAAATTGGGAGAAAACAGACTCAGATGGGAAAGAGAAAACTGAGAAGCAGTTCAGGAAAGTGAACAGGAAAAGGAAAAGCAAAGATGAGGAAAACAAGGAGAAAATCTCTAGGAGAAAATGGCAAATTAAGTAGTGAGAAGGAAAACAAAGGAGGAAATGCCCAAATTTAAGAGGACCTGGAGAATCATCTGACAGTGAAGAAGCTACATATCCCATAAAGTATAAACCCCAGATATGTTTTATTTTTAAAATATTAATAACAAAGCAATATTGCATCTCACAGTGTCATTTTTTTCAAGGTCCACTAATATTACTAACACAGTGAGGGGAGCTTGCAAAATTGAACCACATTTTTTTCATTTCTGGAAAATGATCATCTATTTTTTATGTAGTATTTGCCCATGTCTCTCAGATTTATTGAGTTTGCTCATGGATGTTTCACCACCAGGAAAGAAAAACACAAGAAACATCTATGCCTGAGATTAAAACACCGAACCAGTAGTAGGTACCTGGCCTGATTTTCAGATATTTAAAGGACCCTAATAGGAAGGGATAGCAGGAACAACATTTTTAAAAATTTGTTTATTTAAATGTTCAAATAAAGCACATGGCCTGTTTAGGGTGTTTGTTTCCTTTTTTCCTAAATTCAGGTTTAAACCTAGGGTGGCTGTTAGTGAGGATAAAAGAACACTGATCATTTTTACAGGCATAAACAAGTCTACTACATTAAGGGCTTTTTTGTTATGAAAGCTTAATATCTTTTAAAACTTTATCTTAAGTTATGGCATCTATTCTTACACTTTGGAAAATGATGTAACAATGAGAACATGTTTTAGATTTTCTTTTAGAAGTTTCCTATAGTTTATTGAGGGGGAAAGAAAGGGTTACAATGATTTTTAGTTTGCAAGGCTCAGTTCTTCTGTTAGACTGGAGATTTTATCAGTTCTTTTTAGAACTTTTGTACCTTTTCAAGGTGTTTCATTATCAAATAAAAGTCCTAGGAACACTTTTTTTAAATAATTCAAGCAATCTGGAATTGCAGATAGCATAAATTTATAAACACAGTGGCGAGACCAAAATCAGTAATCAATTTATGTGATTCTACTCAATCCAGCTCATTTACTTAGAAAACTAAAAAATGCATGATATTAAATAGCCATAGCTTCCCCAATTAAAAAAAGGCACACTCTCTTCCATTATTTCTGCAAAAATATCTTTCTGCTTCCAGCAATGATTTATTCTTGTTTTGACACAACACAGTGTGAAAATTAAGTCCAGAATACCCAACAATGAAAAATTCAGGATTAAAGTGTAGGTAGCTGAGGGCCTGACAAATGATAAATTAGGAAGGGAACCAATCTGTTAACTTCTCCCACGCTGCACTCAGGGACAGCCTCTGCAGGCGCTCGCAGGGCTGTCAGAGTTCCATGAAGACACAGAATCCCTCCCTGGGTTCTGCAGTGCCACTTTGATGGATGTGCACCACGATCTGGTCCTGGGCACTGCACAGGGCTGCAGTTCCTGCTGTGCACCTGTCAGGGTTTGTTACCTGGAGCAGTTCAACAACAAAGACCACGCACACACTGCCCAGGAAGGCAAAGCAAACAAAGGCACAAAGCAGGGCAAGAGGAACAACACCTGGAGAAGGCCATGAGTCTGGAGAACTAAGATTGCTGCAGGGAAAAATTAATTTCTCTGTTCTGCCTCTACTATACATTTAAGACATCCAAAAGCAGAGTTTCAGCAATGACTTTTTGCGGTTTTTGCACAGGTTTCAGTAAACTGAATTTTTTTGCAGTCCAGACTTAATAATCAAAAGCATGAATTTATTATTGTTCCATTTTTATCATGTTATAGACTCATTAAAAAAAACAAATTAGGACTAAGCAACAAGTAATTTTCCACTGGTATGAAAATAAATTGCTAGAAGAAAAATCAGCCTAAAAATACATAAATCTTTTTGTAATGTTAATTATCTTACTAGTAACATAACCTCTGTCAAATTCCCAAAGAGAATATAGTGATAATGAAGGTCTGACCTTCTGCTTGCATAAGCAAATATGAAATAGCAATATTCCTTTTCTCCCATACCTATCACTTTAATGTTTCTAATTGAAAATACATTTGCCCATTTAAAGAATGTGGCTACATAATTAAAGGCTGAATGGAAAGCCTTATAAAAAGACAGTGCATCAATAATATATTTATCATTGCCATTCCCTGTGAATAAAATTCACTGCAAATCATAAATTAATTTGTAAGCACTGTAATCACCAGCATCTCAATGAAATCACAAATATACTGGGCAGAATTAACAAGTTTGGAAGACATAGCAGTGATGTTAGTACCCTTGTTATTCAATTAACCTGTCTGCAGAAAGAAATCCTGTGACTATCCAAAAAGGACTTAGTGATCTGAATTTTTACTACTAATATGGCATGAAAACAGGATTTACTCAAAGTTCACATTTGAGCAACAGGTTGTCTTGAAGAATGATAATTCTACTTAAAACAGCCTTTAAACTTTTAAACACCCAGAAAATACCTTGAAAATCTGCTTACAGGACCTGCTTGTGTTTAATGCAAAGAAAATACATTTGTGTCACATTAATTATGTTTAGTGTATCGATCTGTTTACATGAAAATGGTTAAAGTCTACACATGTAAACTCAAATGTGTATTTCAGATTTTGGGAAGGCAAGCACAGACATTTTTGCTGAAAGATGCAACACTGATTTCCAAAATATTTACCAGAAATACTCTGATACAAGTTCAAACTGCCAAGAAAATGGGAAACAGGCTGAAATCGACCTTCTCCTGTCATCGAACATTTCCTTCTACAGTCCTGTGGCAGAACTAATATTGCACCCAGCTAGATTCCCAGCACCTATATGTTCCTCTTTCATTCCTCTGAGAATCTGAAAGCTGCTTTTAATTTTCCTCATAAATTCATATATGCTGAGGTTACCCCTATTTGTCTTTTGACAAGTGTCATCTGTTAGCTGAGAGGATTTTCCCCCTGCTCCATGCTTGTCTCTTCTACATTTTAACACTGTTTTTCTTTTGCCAGGCCCTTTCTTTGTCTTTATAAGCAAGGCTCCCACTTCTCAATCCCTCTGTTACACTTAATCTTCCAGAACACAAGCAAGAAGAATTGCACACAGTGCTGCAAGTGATATCTCTCTTGTCTCCTGCCCAAAAGAGCAAAAAGGTTCTATTTATGCTGGAAATAGCTCACTAAGTACAACTTCCATAACATTAATGCTCCCATTGCTGCCAGGGGCTTCAATCCAGAGACTGGGATTGCTGATGAAGGTCTCTAAATACTGGGCAAAAAAATACCAGTGAGCAAAAAAGGTTTTGGGGACAAACTCCTCAATCCTGTGCTGTTTGCTCCCTCTCTGCCTTTTTGTTGTTGTTTTTCCTGCCTTCTTAAACTGTAGAAAAAAAACATTCATCTTGTTCTTTTAAGTACAGGAGGATTTTTTTCTAGCACTCTGTACTCTGCTCCTGATGAAGCTTCCCTGAATTTGGAAAATGTCTGTGTGCTACTCCTATGCCTTGCTCATGCCATATGTCTCATATCATGCTAATTACTATAATTACATGTGATTTCCTATGTATTGTGCTCCCAAGAGATTCAAATTAAAATTAGTTCTCCAAAAGTTTACCTTGTTTTCTTATTTCTTATTCATTTCTATACTCAAAAGCCACTCCACATCCTCCTACTACAGCACGAAACCAACAAATTTGATGGGATATTAGAATGCATTTTATTTTCTCCTAATTTGGTGTAATATTTTGCAACATCTCTTCATCTTGAAAGTTTTCTGTTTTAATATCAGAGAAGTTGAAGTTACCTGAAAAGTTGATATTACAAGCACTCTGTTCTTACAGAATTACATTGAAGAACTGCTGTTCCTTCAAATGTCTTCACTGGATGCAGACACCTAAGAATTCTGAGCTGAACACATTGCACCATGAAATTCAAAAGAGATTGTGTCAAACCTTATGAGCTAAGGATCCATCCATATTTTCCTCAATTTATATACATCCATGTATAGATCTGTAAACATATCTTTAAATATGTGGAATGCTTGAACCTTCAGGAATTTTCATTCAGAAGGTTTCAGATTTGCTATTTCTTCATAGTGATATCAGCTAAGGCAACATTTTCTGTTTGGCACACTGAACTTATAATGTTTATTTACATCTTGAGAGGCAAAAAGGGTTATGCTATTAACTGCCTATGGATTCATATTTGTCTCACACTAGTTAATTAAAAGTTAAAGCTGACAGAACTCTTCAGAATCCACTATAATCATTAATTCGAAAATATTTACTGTGAGTAATCATATTTCCTCCCAAGGAATCAGCATGCAACACTTGTACTTGAGCTTGTGTAAGACAAAAAGATGTTCCATGGTGTGGTGGTGGCAGCAGGAAAATTTCATTACTCAGAGCAAAGCAGGTGTTTTACAGCCTCTGGCTCCCAAAACTCCTTTCCCCCCAAGCATGCTGTGTACTGGCTGGAAAATGTGTTGGAATTGACAGATCTCTTCCTGCCCCCTTCCTCCAGCCTCACTTGTTCCCTTCTTGCTGGAATACTTTGAAATGAGAAAAAGGGCAGGGCAATTCTAAAACAGAGAACATTTTTCATTTCCTGAGCAAATAGCCTAAAAATCACAAAACCCTATGAAGACTTCCTTACACATGTGAGCTCTGTGTGTCTATAAACACAGCCACCACATTTTCTTAGCCCTGGTCTCATTTTAAAGGGAAATGTGGTACGTGGTTACAGCTGTGAATATCACAAGGAGGAGGCTGGGATCAGTTTTGGCTCAGGTGTCCATGGGAGAGGGTAAACTGCACAATCCCTTTTTAAAACATTTGTATTTTAACTTCTCAGTTCATGGAGATTGCAGGGCTAGGCCATATATGCAAACCCGGATCTTTGATCATGAGCAGTGACCCTGGCCAAGGATTTACCCTGCCTGGGATCCTGTTTCCAGCTGTGAGCAGATGTTGCTGAAGGTGCCACCTGCCTGCTGTGCCCAAGGCCTGCAGATAAACTCACCCATCATGGATCTGCCTGCACTAAACCTCTTAGCTGCTTAACCCTCACCTTCACACACCTTTCAGGTCAGGGGCTGCTGTGTGAAGCTTTCAGTGCCTAGCACTGGGGTGTTGGGGAATGTCTTACCTTTAACAGGTTTTCACACACAAAAATGATCTATGCTTCATGAAACAAGCTCTTTCTCATGAAAGGAAAAAAGCTGCAGGGCACAAAATGTTCTGCTTCTTTGAGAACTTACAAAGAGTGGTTTTCTGCAGGTGATCATTTTTGGCTGAGTTGTGGCTACTGCATGAGCAGTAGAAATATTTTCCCAGCCAAAGCTCAGGCATTTTACTAAATGAATCAGTCTCTCTTTTGCTTTCCTTATATTTTATTGTAAATACATATTTAAATGTGCTTTATCCATACCTCTAACATTCCCCAGAATTATGATTTTTAGAGAGCCCTATTAGATGGTAGGAAAAAGTGCCATACATCCCATCATACTTTAGAGGAGACTTAAATTTCCTGTGTAATTTACCCCGAGAGAAGAATGGATAACAGCAGTGGTATGAAAATTATGGCTGTCTATTTTTCCTAATGATTAGCCACCACCAAAATTGCTTATAGGCTGAATCATACCTGCCTTTTCCTCCTCTATTCCCATTCCAGTGTAAGTGTAAGCATAATGGTTCTGATATGTAAAACATCTGTCATTCACCTGTGCCTCTCCTACTGTTTATTTCCAAGCTTTTATATATTTACTGTAAAATAATAAGATTAAATATCTTAAAACCGGCTTTGAAAGACCATTCTCACAGCAGTCTGAATGAATGATCTGAATCACACACAGCATTTCATAATGCCCTAAGAGACGAGAAACAATAAAACTGATAACAAAGCCAGGCATCCTAGGAACATTTTGTTCAGCTACAGTCCATCAGGGTGGAATTTTTGCACACTGATGTTACTCAGTTTTAAAGGAGTGACATTTTAATCCAGGCAGTAAGGGTCGGTCAATTTATGCCAGCAGGTTTTTCTGCCTTCTTAAACAGGGACAAAAGTTTGAATTTAATCTGTGACTCAAGGATGTCAAATGTAACACACTGCAGGCTGAGTCTGTTGCAGGACATTAGAGGATCTAAATTGTGATAAAATGGGATCAATTTTGAGGATTATAGAGAAGAAAAGTAACTTGCTGCAACAAAAATGAGAAGAAAAAAAAAAGAGAAGAAATCACATTGAGATTTCCCTCCTTTCTGAAATGATCACCAGTATCTTGGAAAAAGACAAGCAGCTCTATCCAAAGGATTGTCCATGACAGGTTTGAGTTTCACAGGCACTTCTTCTTCATATTCTACAATATTATATATGGAAATCAAAGAGAAAGAAAAGAAAAAGAATGTAATAAAAATACTGTACAGCTGCAAGCATGCTAGGAAAACCATTCAGAAAACCATGGTAAGTTGCTCTGAAATGCTGTCATTATTTCTTTCTTCAAGATAAGAGCAACTGTGTCTTGGAGGGCCTTTAAAAAAGACAATAGTTAATAACACTGGATTTGAAAATGGGTGGAAACATGATTTTCCCTGCATTTCCCTATCAGTAACCCTTCACCAAGACTGATTCTCAGCATCTGTAAACTACAGGCAATTTGCTTAAAATGTGTTGCAAGTAATAGGGAGTGAATGCAATTTATACATTAGAATAATTTTAGAACATTATTCTGCAAAGAAAGCCAGGAAATGAGTGGCAGAAAACTGAATGTTTTGGTTTGTTATTAGGTTTTGCCTCAGTTCTTATCTGAGATCAGAAACTCCTTTAAAGATGTATTTACTCAATTACAGCTTTAGCTCTGGACAATAGTGTATTAAATATTTGCTGGAAAAATATGTGTTTTGAAAATGGAAATAGCTAAACAGACTTATTCTCTGTTTACATTGTTGCAGCAGATGACGAATGTACACATTGAGCACACAAAGAGATTAAGGGAAAAGGGGAATTTCTTTTACACAAATAAATAAACTTGTAATTACTGAAAAAAAAATAAGCATTGTAGCCAAATAGACAGATACAGAGAAATTTCTGATTCTAAGGCTTAGAGCTATTCTTTCATGTCTAAATTCATCACTCTGATAAAGTTTGCCCACAAACTATTAAGTGTTTGGGAGTAAACACACAGGAGTGTTCATGGTGGAAATAAAATTCTAGGTCCTTTTACATTCTTCTGCATGCAGATTTTATAGAAATTCATATATAGGTAGAGACAGATATTGCTATGGCACTCAATGGCCTGTTAAAAACAAGTGTGGTTTCAGTGTTATCTCTGGAATACTTTCTTAATATTCCTGATCCCACTGTTTGAGATGTGCGACCTGATTTGCACTGTGGCCAGGGAAAGTGGCAGCCACTCTGCACTGGAAGGTTGGGTTGGTCCAAGCCTCACTTTGAGGGGCTGCTGTAACCCATAAAAACAGGTTCCTGATGGTTTTTTTCTGTATTATTTCTTGTAAAAGTATGGCACGTATCAGACTAAGGTGGTAGGTGTTACCACTGAAGTCTGATAATTCTATTAACCTGTTCATACATAAGTTAGTAATTATAAATAAAATAAAAATAAATAAAATAGCATAAACCAAAATAACAATAATAATAATGGTAGTCATACCCATTTAAGAAACCTGGTCTGGAAAAAATTTCTTAAAAGCATTGGGGCAAGAAGATAAAATCTATTGATTGCATAATAGAAAAGCATAATCTAAGAAATTGCAAATAAATACTTGTTTACAGAAAAAAATGTCATGAATTCTGCAATTACCTAATGAATTTCATTTTTAAAGTGTTCTAAAAACATGAAATAATAAAGCATAAATGTTCAACAGATAAAAGAAGCAGCCATTAATAGAATGCTGGTATAAGAACCCCAGGAAGCTCCAGTAGGTGTCTGAAGCAGTTGATGATTTTCCAAAGAACAAAGAGAATGTGAGGGGCTGTTAATAAGTCTTTCAAGAGAGCTGGACTTGAGCCACATAGTGCTTGGTCTGCAAATACTATGTTTAAAAATCAATCCTTTGCTTCACAGGAAGCCAATGTACTTTTGTCAAAATTAGAGCAACATGAACATCTGTCCTGGAGCCAGTTAACCATCTCACTGCTTGCACATTTCTGGTGTTCCCTTTCTTTCTCGTGAGCAGTGGAGAGTAAAATGATAAACATCCACAGAAGGCCAAGGGTTAACACATTTGCAGCAGTGTGAGGGTATCAACACACTTTAGGATTAGTGAGAAAATTCAGGCAGTCAGCAGTGCAAGACAGAACCTGAGGATACAGGGTCTCAAAGCAGAAACTGAAGCCCAAAGTTATGAGCATTGAAAACTGTTGAGGATAAATAAGAAAGGAGTAACACAGAATGTCATTTCACATCTTCAGGGTTACCTTTCCAATTAATTCAAATATGCTTTTAGGAAGCACTAACTAAAAGGTGTTGATGATACTATGTAACTTGCAATCTCTGCTTTCGGTTAGATTTTTTTTAAATCTTTTTCCAGACACAGGTTTTGAGAGAAAATGTTTTGTTGTTATTTTTTTCCTAGTCGCAGAAATATTAATATTGTAGGGTTGGAAAAAAGGAAACATGCCAGGAGGATTTTTTTTACTTTCAGTATATTTCTATACACAGCCATCATTATCCAAAGAATTAAACACCCTCTGCTATAACCATTGTTCAAGGGATGACTCCTCTCCCTTTCTGGAGGATGGGGTGGATGTGTGGATGCAGGTGTCTTGATCGAGTCCATCTCTGCCTTCTGATTTTTTCCCCTGGAGACCACCTGCCCAGACACTTGCATTTGACTGTAATTCCCTCCAACAGCACTGCTGCTTACTTCCCTGGGGCAGGATTTTCCTTAGCTATTTACAGAACCGTTTTGATGCCATGTAAGAAAATCTCATTACCATGTCACATGAGAGAGAGAGAGATGGATGTGAACTATTCCTACAGCAAAGCCGTCACACTTGGGACTGGAATAGACTGGAAAGCTGCTCCCTGCCTGAACCTCACCCTGCTAACAGGTCTCAAAATCCTGCAGCAAGCTGCAGATTAAATACCTCAGCCTCAGTGGAGCAGACCCATCATGAATATTGTGTAATGCTGGGCATCCAAGCAGAAGAGATGAGAGGTTTCAACTCGAAAATGCACCAAAGTCTTATGCAGCACTGCCTGGCACAGACTGAAGCTTGCAACAGGCACTGCCACATCCACCAAAGGCAGGCTTGGTTAGCATTCCCAAGCCTTTGTAAACCACACACCCCTGGAATGTCACCTGTTCACAGGAGACTGCCAGTGCAGGCTGTGTGGCAGGTTTCATCTTGGATTAAAAAAGAGGATTGGAAGCTCTTAGGAGACAATGAACACACTGTAAGAATAAAATCTCTATGAGAAAAACACAAAACAAACAAAACCCACAAACAAAAAAAGCTCAAAACAAAACAGGAAAAATAAAGCCCTAAGAAATAAGTATTATAGCTACTGGCTTACACAACTGCCCCTTGAAGCTAAGAATAGCCAGAAAAGAGAAATTCATGGAGGTGCAAGCTCAAGAGTAAAGTAATGATCATTTTCAATTTCATTTCCTGTTTGCTGCTCTGAAGTAGCTGGGTTCTTTTTACCTTTTCAAGAACATTAAGAGAATAATGAAACTGAATGTGGAGTTTGGTAGTTTGCACCACACGTTTTTTCTCACCGGAGGGGCAGAATTGCAATTAGAGCACTGAAAATCATCAGACCCCATTTCCTCCCACACACACTTGGTAAATAGACATTTACAGGACACTGACTACAGGTCTTTGTCACATGGAAAGCAGCTTCTGCTCTCTTTCCTATACACCAACTCTTTTTGAGTAACAAAGAAAGCCCATGAAACAAGGAAGGTAAAAATATAGATCCCTTGACTGCTTTAATATAATTGTGTTTTCTTATGGTAAGATGCAGTATTTTCCTTTCTTCCCTGGGTGGTGGCTCATTAATCATTTTAGAGTACTCTTCCCAAGCTAAAATTCATCCTTATAACACACCTTGTGGGAGAGTCTCAAAACTCTAAATCTTGGTGCATTAGGGGTCAATAATAAGTGATATTAATTTTTCCTCTACACACAACTAAAGGGCACTTTAATAAGCAAAGAAGGCAATAAACAAGAGCAAAAGGAATGTGATTATGACAACTTGTCATGGAATATTAAATAATGTAGCATTGATATAATTAAGGATCAGAGATAGGGATGCATCAAAATAACTTATGCTAATTGTTTCATTTGAGAGTTAAGAAATATTGCATATGTAGCTAGACCTATATTTGTATCCTTATTTACATATTTATAGCATTTTTGACTATAGTAGGATAATGGCTATTTCCATTTTGCTTCTTACAGAGCCTCCCTGCAGTGCTAATCAAATCTTGACATCTGACTCTAACACTAAGAGTCTTAAGATAATTAAGCACTTTAACCTAATGAACTTGCATTTTAATCCACTGTATTTGTTTAGAGAAAGCCCAGGAGACCAGTAATGAGATATGGAGTTTTACACACATTTATAGTGAGCACTCAGATTAAGCTCAGCTCAGGAGCAAGGCAGATCTGGAGCTTCATCTTCAGTTGCAGCCCAGCAGAGGGATGGCAGAGTGCATCACTCGAGATTGGGTTTGTCCTGCTCTAATGAAATGCAGTGATTGTTTCAATGCAGTGGCTGCATGTGGCTCCCCAAACTAAAAACTCACTGTGATTGACTCTAACTGACGCTTGCAGCAGGCCAAAAGTTGAATGGGAATGGGATTTTATGGCTGTGCCAGAAAAAGGGCAAAACATTTCCAGCTGAAGTGGGAAAATGAAGCTCACCACTGCCATGGCTGTGTCTGTGGCCATCAGTCCCAAAGCCAGTTTTAGCAGCACTGCATTCCTCTGCACAAAACAATCGTGCCAGGAGCCACAGGCTGGCCTCTGGCAGGCTCAAATCTGTGTTACTGTACAGTTATCAGGTAAGGAGTTTCACAGGGAAATGCATTATCTGCCTATTCACAGCAAGCCTCACCAAGGAAAGGGCTGCAAGCTGGCTGTGTCTCCTCAGCTTCATACGGATTTACCTCTCCAAAAGGCAAAGCAGTTACAGGAAAGAGTTGCCTTGCTATCCATGCCATCCTAGCTTTTCTCTTTTTTTCCTATTTTTCAGCATCCCACAAAAAGAAAAAATTAAGAATTTATATATCCTTCTTCACCACTGAAGCAAGCCAAGACTGTTGAACAGGAGAGGCAAGAAACTACCTGCTTTCCAAACAATTGCTGCTCTGCATAGGATTCAGAGAGATGAGTTAAACCTTAATCTTACACCTAGCCAAGAGGAATTGTTCATTCCTGCATGGACATTCTGGAAATTTCCTGTTTGGAGCTTTTCTTTGTTTGTTTTTAAACAATAAAATGCTTTTCATCATCATGACTGTAGCCCTTTAACTTAACAATGCCTCAAAGACTGAGGCTGGTGCCCTTGCAGCTTTGGGGTGGGACAACCCCTGAGAGCCAGACAGACTTCTACACTGCTGGACACCCAACAGCCTGACAGCTGGAGCACTTCTGGTTTGAGTTTTGCATTTCTTCCTGTTCTCCTTCTTTCAGCTTTGTGGCTGCAGATGTACCCCTGATAATATGGAAACAAAGACACCATGTCACAATGGATAGCACAGCTCTTAAACATTTTAAAATGTAAAAATTTAAAAATTACAAACTGTTCCCCTCTTCTTAAGCACCACAGCAGTTCTCATGTCACTTCCCCTGGTTTTCTGGTTTCTTTTTTTAATGGTCCCTTTTTCAAAATTTGCACCACACCCAAAAAGAGTGAAAGACTTTGGAATTAGTTGCAAATTATTTTGGAATTATTTGCAATTTGCAATTATTTGCAAGCTAAAACCACCAGGCAGTTTCCTGATTTTCTTTGATAGATTAAAAATAAAAGAAAACAAGCAAACAACAACAACAAAAAAACCTAAGAAATGTTGTAGAGCCTGTAAAGAAGAAAATTATTCAAATGTCAACACATACTGCCAGGTTTTCCCTCCAGTAGCACAATACGTGGTCAAAGGTAGGTGCAGTGGGAAGTAGAAGATACCTTACCACCAGGTAACTATGCAATAATCACCCAAAATCATCAAGGATAGGGCTCTGCTTGCCTTCATATCCAAAAATCTGGTGACACAACCCGATCCTCATTTCCTCCAATACATTTTCCTTTGAGAATTCTGGAGGAAAATTTATCTACATTAGAAATGGCTTCAGTGAAATAATAATTAAGAGAATCAGC
This sequence comes from Prinia subflava, assembly GCF_021018805.1. Taxonomy (NCBI): domain Eukaryota; kingdom Metazoa; phylum Chordata; class Aves; order Passeriformes; family Cisticolidae; genus Prinia; species Prinia subflava. Next base: position 11,908,878 of record NC_086249.1, on the reverse strand, counting down.
TTCATTCTGCTTGATAGATCAGAGCAGAAACTGTAATGAATCCTTTTCCTTGTACTAGTATCAAGTTAAACCTCAGAGATGAGACTCATAATATCTTTTTCTCCTCATTTTTCAATGTTTTTTTATTTTTCTAAAAGATACATTACATCACTTCCATATATTTGTGTTCTATATGAGAACAGTTTGGTTTATTTGTGTGTCTTTCCCAGATAAACCTGGAAACAAGTCTGCTTATTCAAAAAAATCACCAAAGCAGGGTCAAACCAGAAAATTAATTATTTTTACATGTAACTTAAAAAGCCGGTGTTAACTGGGGGTTTTTTTGAGTTATTAATATGATCACTGAGGGTTTGGTAGAAGAATTGTATCCTACTGAGATCACTCCATAGAGTCAAAGCTTTCTGATAAGAGCACTTATGTGGATTATCCACTCATACTCCAGCTCAAACAGGTTATCTGGTAGAAATATAACCCAAGAGCCCTCCAACCCGAGTTTCTTGCAGATTTAGCTGAGCTGATTATATCCCCCCACTTTTAAGTCCTGTTTTTCTCTCGTGTAATCCTGGCATTCTGGTCTCTGCCTGGGCTGCCACCCACCATCACCGCTGTCACTATTTGGCAAGGCTACCCCAAGTCTGCAATCTGATGTGCAGGTGAAAAACTGATGTCAAGAGTCACACACCAACAGCTGTAAAACATGCATTCATTGTAGAAAGAAATTAATTTGCAATTCCTCCATCATATAATCATCCTGTATTTGCAATGAAAAACATCAGGGAAAAATGTGTTGTTTCTTCCTGTTTTTTAATACAAACACAAGATGATTTCAAGCTAAACGTGAAAAATTACATCCAATTTAACTTATGAAAACAAATATATTTTCTAGATGAAGTGGTTGTGTTGCCAGCATCTGGTATTTATGTATATACATGTGTCTACACACATACATTTTTTATTTAGGAGTTTTAAAATTGCAAAAATTTGAACTACATTCCCTTATGTCATCTCTAGTCCAAATATAGAAATAAGCATAGTTTTTCATGAAATTTTGTAACCCTTTGTTTGCAACAGACCACTCTACTAATAAAAACTGTACTACTGTACATTGAATTTGACATTAAACATTGAATTAAGCTAGGGGTATACATTATCAGAATAATTTATGACAAACTGTAGAGAAGGTAACATTTAAAATGCAGATGCAAATATTTAATGAACTTCTTCTAGATTAATGATGTGCAAACAGTTGTTTGTTTCTATTTGATGGTGAACCCATGAAGCCCTTAGAGGTCCAGTTCCACCTATTAGTCACAATTCAGTGGCAACTGAGCTCCAGAAAAGCCAAATGCAACACATCCCTGTGACATTCTGCACTAAAGAACTGATGAAATATTAATCACTCAGGCTCCACATGCAAAATGCAACAAAAAAAGAAAGTCGGGATAAGAAAAAATAGTACAGCAGGGGTGCTGTATATTAACATCAACAAGCCACTTAGAAAGGGTAAAGCAAAATGCAGCAGCCCCAGCCCCACATGTTGGTAATTTTAAAACTCTTGTCATAGCTAAGTAATAGCCTGGCCCCAGCAGGATACACCAAAATTAAAGGTAAAAGCTCTCCTAAGGGGTGAAGAGAAGACGGAATAGTGCCAAAACAGCCACTGGAAAAGGCATTTAGCTTTTTTTTTTTTTTTTGAGAGAGAGTGTGCAAAGCAAAAGAACTAGATTCATTACAAAGATTCATCTGGCACAATTATCTTTTCCTTTGTGACTTCTGAAAGCCTTTGACTGTCATCTGCTGTTGCAGAAATTTTCTATGGTCTAGACATTTGGTCACTCATACGAACGTCACCTCTTACTGCAGCAGCTCTGTGAGTGTCACTGGTATTCCCAGCTCAGGTCTCTTTTGAATGAAATATTTCAGGAATCTACAATGACTCATTTAAAACAAAACAAAACAAAGAAAAAATTTAACAAATCAAACAAAAGAAAAAAAAAACCCAAACCAACAACCAACCAACACAAAACAAAAGAAAAATAAACAAAAACAACCAAAACAAAAAACCCACAGTGGTTTTAAAAAGGTTTGTGTACATTTTGAGAAATTTTGCAAGTCTTCAAGTTTCCTAGTGCTTAAAAAAACTTTCTCTTGTAGCAAATAAAAATGCAGGATGAGATAATCTGTACCTTGGATCTCTTCCCCCAATGTGTTTCTAATACAAAATGCTTCAAGATCAGGATAGGACCAATCTCACTTTGATTTCACTGATTATGTAATACAGCAATTAAACTATCTTGAATTTTCTGGAGCCTTGACTATCAGGAAAAACCTTCTTTTTTTTTCCCAAATACCAGTCTTGTTCACTCATCAGTAGTGAGGATATAGTAAGTAAAGATTGCCCCATTGAGGCCATTATCTTATTTCTGGAACCACTATAATTTATTCCACAAGCCTGTTTCTCTTACTTCTTGAATTACATATTTGGATTAGATGGATGAAATTCTTCTCAGGTTGTACTTAGTCTTATATACTTATAAGATTTTAGCATTCAACATCATCAGGTTTCCAGTAACCAATATTACCCATTATTAAGTGAACCTTCTCTCCTAACAAAAAGCTATGGTAGATTTTTCTATATGTGACCATCAACCAAATTAAATGAGCCAGTGTGGTTTTTCCAGCTCCAAAATTATATATGAGAATATTTGTACATTCTTTTCCCTCACTTAAACATTGATCCCAGTTGTACTAAACACCACTGAGAATTTCAAAACCACACATTGTTATACTGTGGTCATCAGTTCTCATCTTTGAATCCCTACATAAAGAACCTACATAAAAAACTGAGAAAATTTCAGTCTAGGATTATTGCTGGTGCTCACTGCTGCTTGAAAGGTCTTATTGTAAAATTCCAGCAACAGTAGTCAAGCTAGAAAGAGTGACACAGCTTTTCACATGAAACACAGATTCTTAATTGAACTTGTGGATTCTAAAAATTGTTACCAGGCTGCAGATCACACCTACTCACCACTAATTAAATTTAAAACATATACAGATTATAATTAATGTGAGGAAGGGGAAAAGCAAACATGAGTGGCACTTTTGTCTTCATTAAATTCTACATTGGTTTAATCAAAATCCAGAAAGAAATAAGAGTTAAATCATCAAGTTGATGTCTTTTCCATTGTGTGACTTCATATTGGCTACTAGAGTATAATACAGGAAGGGTGAGAAAAAGGGGACACTAGAGCTGGACAAGTAATATTTGAGCATCTTGGAGCCTCCCATTAAATGGCACACAACAGTGAAATTCCCCTTCTCCTCTGATGCCAGGCTCAATCTGTTTTGTTATAGCTGATTATGAAGCCTTGCTGCAACTCTGCTAGATTGATTTCTGTGCCACACACATGAATGAAATGGGAGCCTTCAGAGGAGGGAACAGATATCAGTTAGGGATCAGCAAAAAATCACTCCAATTCCCTTTTTCTCTAAATTGAAACTCTTCTGGAAATGGCACACCAAAGGCCCCTGCCATCTGACCTCCACCCCGTCGATAAGAAAAGGGAGGATTTGAAGGCTCCTTGCAGCCCAGTAATTGCAACGTTTTGCACTTCCTAATGAAAGCACCCAGCTTTTTATTTTATTCCCTGACAGCACAGGGCCACAGGACTTGCAAGGGCTCATCCAGGTGTTCCTGGGCTGTGTGGCAGCCACCCCACTGCCAGGCTGCCGTGGCATTTGCTGAAAGCCCCTGTGCCCTGTCCAGCTGAACCTTTGGGGACAGAAGGGGACTTCCAGGGTGGTCAGAGCAGTGGAAGAAAAGGGCGGGGATCAGTAAACTTTTGCATAAAAATTTAAACTTTGTTAACAAAGAGGTTTCTCCATTAATCAGATAACTTGGCTGCAGGCTTTAGCATGAGTGCAACTGGACTGAAAGTAACTGTTTGTAATTTTTTTATCAATCTGTTAGAATCTAATCACTTAAAATGAGTTCTTATCTCCACGTACAAAATGTTCTCTTTTGCTAAATAAAGTTCCCAGTTTAACATCCTTTCCCACCTTTCAGCTTTGTGTGGCAGGGCTACTTACCATCCTTTATTACAGTATTGCTCTGCAGTCCCTTTCACTTTTGCAAATCCCAGGTCTTTCCCCTACTTAGAAAACTGAAAAAACAGTTTTCAATCAGCTCATACAAGACAATCATGCTGTGAAAATAGCAGTGGCTGGAGGTAACTTTTAAAATAATTGTAAAAAGAAGCACTATTACATGCTTTCATGACATAACTTTTTTCAAGGTTTTTTTTTTTTTAATTTTGATTTTACATTTTTAAAAGGAAAATGTGGGCCCATATTGTAAATCCCATGTCATAAAGAAAAACATGAAGATTTAAGAGAAATTTACTGAGACATTCACTGTAGTGACACCTATTTTATTCACAGAGAAAAAGATACCAAATGTGTTATTGCTGAAAACTAAAGCCTACAGGAAAGACCATTTTCAAGTTATTTGCAATGTTCAAATATGCTCAGCAAGTTAAAAAATACAAAAAATAAATATCATCACAATTCAAAATAACCCAGTTTTAGAATTGAATCAGATATTTCTTTCATGATAAAAATTAGCAGGCAAAATCATAATCCATTATAAATTTATCACGGCCCAAGTTTAGGTGTCAAATGGGAATTTGTGATGCTTTATTCCTACAGATGATAGACTTCTCCACAGTGAGTCTGGATCCTCTGAAATGGAGCAAGTTCAGTAAAATTAAAGATTGGCTAGTTGACTTTGGCAAAGATTCTAGATTTTTTTCCTCAAAATGTTTCATAAAATTGCAAGAACAAAGCAAAAAAAACCCCATGTTTATAATCAAGTATTACCCACACCCTTTTATTAAAAAAAAATAATAATCCATTATATTCCCCATATTAAAATCACATACATACCTAAGAATATCTGCAAATAAATTATCTTTTTTATAAAAAGCTCTGTGAAAGAAAATAGTATCTAAACTCTTACAGGTGCTTCTCTATGCACTAATTTACACCTACATTTAAATGCAAGTTTCTTACAGAACATGTTCATACAATATTGTATTTCTACCATCTAGAATTGGACATTTCAGTAGATGAAGTACATTTTATTATGTAAACTGACCAAAATTTATGAAACCAAGTAGTTTTTCACCAATTTATTAACCATCACATGTTCATATGATTGGTTTTTACGTACCAGTCTTCTGGTAAAGACTGAATAATGAACACACAACATAAAGACCCCTCAGTTTAAAGGGGGATATAATGGAGCCCTCTCCATAAGGGATATGGGAATTTTCACAATCAGTATAGATTGATCAAGGTTACACAGCTGGGCAATGGTGCAATTAAACAATAAGACAGGTAAGAGAGATATTACTGTGAGATAACAAATTTCTCACAGGTACTGGCAAATTTTGAGGCCTGGAATAAATAAAAGAATATAGCATCATTGCTACATGTCATAAATGAAGGTTTATATTAAAAAAAAAACCAAACAGTAATATAGCACAGAATTTTTCACTTAGAGCAAATACTTAGTGTTTTTAATTAAAAGAGTACTGAAAATGTAACAATACTAACACCTCCAAAATGAGTAATCAAACAAAGAGTATGCAAAACATTTTCTTCATTTTAATGTACAAAAGCTATGAAATATTTGGCTTTGTCTAATATTTATCTGTTAAAATTCAAATTTTCAGCTTGGAGTAGGTCACTGGGCTTCAGAGCAACCAAGACAAGGATTTCTTTAGCCTGGATTTGTCACAGTGGGGAATCACAAGTAATATTTGAGTCAACAGGACTTTGTTTTCACCTGATTTCTCTATAATCCAAGAATGAAATATTTTCTCAGTTTCAGTTACCCTCTACAATCAGACATTTCAGCACATGAAGTACATTTTATTATGTAAACTGAGCAAAGGGATATCCCATAGCACGTGGCATCATGCTCAGCACACAAAGATGAATGTCTGAGCTACTGTCTGCCCATGGGAACTGGTGAGTGAATTCTTTGTTTTGCTTTGCTTTTGCATAGCCTTTGCTTTCCCTGTTAAACTGTCTCTAACAGCTTATGGGTTTCTGCATTTTTATCCTCCTGATTTTTCCCCCAAACCAACGCAGAGAGTGTGGTTGTGATGCTTTGTTGCTGTCTGGGGTTAAACCACAAGCAAAACCATTTATTGGCCACATCAAGGTTGCATCACTAGAAAACAGCTTAATTTGTCTCTTGGAACTCCTGTCTATACAACAAAGAGAGTGCCAGCTTGTTCTTTTCTTCTTTTTTTTTTTTTCTTTTTGGTGTTAATTTGCATTTTCTCTGAAATCAAAGCAGCTTCCCCTTCTCATGTCACAGTACAAAAAGGCTGATCATCTTGAGACAATATACGTGTGAGACAGAATATATGGTTCACAAAGTGTTGTTTTAATAATTCATTCTGAGGTCGTCAAAGGGAAGCCAGGCTTCAGAAGTTCCTTTTTGTTGTCACTATAAAACAGGTGAGTCCACACAGAAGAACAGCAACCACTGGGTGGCCTCTCCTGAGCAGTGAACCCAGGTCTGTTTCTTATTTTCTTGTTTACATCAGGAATTTACCTGCAGTCCACCAAGTCAAGAATTGTAATGGGCTGCCCAGGGAGGTGGTGGAGTCATTATCACTGGAAGTACCGGGGAAATCACTCAGTGTAGCTGTAGTCGTGCATTTCTGTACCCGAGCAGGTGTTTCTATATAAGGAAGTTAAACTAGAATTTTCTATACCCTGCTCGTTGCAATGGGCTCAGTACCAGCACAGACACAGTGATAGGGCTTTGGAAGTGCACCACAAAGCCCAGTGTCCATCTCATTGGGCAAAGAGCCAAATAAGCCCACCTAGACCATGGAGTATTAAAGAGCCAGCTCAAGGGGTGCACGAGGCTTTTTGGGAATGCCTTAGCCTGTGTAACTGTGCTTGGCACACTGTGCTAGGCTTATCTCTTTTCATTTTGTAATGTTTGTTATTTTTGCTGTTATTACAACCTTTATTTTACAAAGCATATCCTGGGAAGCCGTCTCGCTATTTTATTAAGCCATTTCTCTGCTGGCTGGACCCTTGGAGGTATTGAGAGGAAACTCAATATGTAGCAGTTGCTGCTATTGTTTGATATGTTGGGGCTCTGTCAAAGGTTGGTCTTGGTGATCTTGGAGGTTTTTTCCAACCATAATGATTCCTGGATTCTAATCAGAGCCTGATGAACAGCAGCACATCTACCAATAGACAGCAGGGGCTGGTGTGTTCCCAGTGTCAAACTGGAGCGTGCAGCCACAGCCATGAACCTCCGCAAGCTTCTGTGCCACCACATGCCCAGCGAGAGCCAGCACCTCTCTCTCCTTCCAGTCAGCACAGCGGGACAGCTTGGGACCCCTCAGGACCTCTTGGCCCAAGAGCAGCTCAATAAAAGGAGAGGGAAAAGGGCAGACACCCTCCCACAGGGATGCTGGGCCAGCTGGTGCTGCTGGCACTGGAGGCTGGAGCCAGCCCAGAGAGCTTCTGGTCAGAATTAATGACAGATTGTGGCCCACAGTCTCCCTCACAACTGCTGCTGACGCGCCACAAGCGCCACAAAAGCTGCTGCTCTTGGGGAATGCACTAAAACAAAAGAGACTTTTGATGTTGGTTCCCTGGGTAGACAGAGCATTGTTGGCTGTATTTGGGACACAGTTAGCAGAAGGCAAAAGGAGAAAGAAAAAGCAGAAACAGCTGCAGCTTTTACTGCAGGAGTTCAGTCCTGCTGCAAATAAATAAGGAATTTTAACGGACTAATAAGGAGAAAGGCTGGTGACATAAAATAGAACAGTCAACTGGCACAGCTTCCTCTTTTAAGCCATGGGTCTATCTTGATAATAAAAAGAAACTGTAAAATAAAATAAACATTTTAGTCTAGAACATGTGAGATCACATTCTAAAACATTTATAGAGAAATGTTTAATTTTTAAGCATATAGGTCCTAGGTTACTGAAAAAAAAGGCAACATTCAAAATGAGCAGATAAAGTACAGAAAATGGCTGTTTCAGTGAACAGCTCTCTAGAAAATACTATATAGTGGTGACTAAGAAGTAGTTTTCCACATCAATACTTTAACAGCTCATCAGAGAGCTTTATTATCAGTTATATATTAAAAAAAGGATAATTTAATTTTTTAATGTAATGATACATTCACATAAACTTAACAGTCAAATTTTTATTCCCTATAAAAGTCATGCATTTTCTTATGAATATCTTATATTCCTGGGACCACTTAAAAGGCAATCAGAAATAAAAATGCTACAGATGCAAGGAAATTAATCTAACTGGCAATGTATGTGAGAAGGTAAAACAACAACAAACCAGCAAAAAACTTAACCTAAAAGTGTGACATCAAGTTACACTGGTACATGCAAACAGTAGGGAAAAACAGAGCACAAAAAATTAATTTGGGATGTGGGCTAAAGCACACTGTGTTCTACAGAAAGACTTCCTTTGACTTAAGTGGTCATTTATTCATATACTAATAATGAATATAGTGGGTATCTTAACCTGTGTGTATCATTCCAAACTATTTCAGTAAACTGAAGCTGAGAAAAATCACAAGGTATTATCAAAAACAAACAGTAATTTAAGATAGACAAAATTTTTTGAAACGCAGTAATGTTTTTAGCCATTAGAAACATACATGTTGAAAGGTATTTAGTAGTAAAGAGATCAATTAAGCTGGCTAACTCCTTACAGGAAGAAGATTTCTTCCAATATCTGCAAGTGCAGTTTATTCGATGGGGATTTTTGCCAGCTGTGTGAGGAAAAATTCAAACTTGGACCAACTAAAGTCATTGAAGTAATTTACTTTTATTGTTTTTACATATTAATTTCTGATTTTCTAGGAAACCTGCGTACACAGTTGGAAGGGATTTTTTGCCTGTTTAAGCGATTGCAAGCTATAAAAACCACAGGCTTAAGTTTTGCAGTGCATACAGATTGAACCTGAAATTGTCTGTTATTTTAAAAATGTGTATTAACAGAGAAAAAGTTGGTCATAAATACTGGCTCATCTGCAAGCCACCAAGACTTGAATTTTCATGCTGAGCAAGGGGAGCAAAAACAGACAAGAATATTGGAAGGAAGCAAAATCTCCAACAATTCCAACGATCCAAGATCTGTTGTTCTTCAAGGAATGCTACCTTGGCCTGCCCAGCTTTAATAACTAAAGCAGAAAAGTCTCACTCAGTTGTAACAAAATACTGAACTGAAAAGACAAAAATTTGTTATCGATTTTTATTGTTTGGAAATTTATTTGTTTACATACCTGGAGGATTCCTATTCTAATTTCACTGTTAGAATTCAGATCTGAAGGCTTCTCATCAGTCACACCAAACATAAGATCCTGCAAGCTGGGAGTTAGTGCTTTGAAAGTCAATGTGTTGCATTCAGGCTTCCAAGGATATCGTGATGCAAGACTTCAGATCCAAGGTAGATATAACACTTCAAAGAGTGAGATTAGATTTTTGCGAAGCACCTAGGGACTTCTCCTTTAGGTAAAAATCAATTGTTCTTAATCAAATATCCTTATGTACTGCATAATTTAAATAAAGATATAAATAAGTATATCTATTTTTTGGTAATTAAAAGCACTCTAAAATTTAGGATTCCTTTTTCCATTGAAATATGGAAATGAACAGATAATTAAACACCATCAAGGATGCAATTATGTCAGCAGTGTGGAAGTATTTTCCCCTACTAATATCAATTCACAAGACAACAATTCGCTTCTGTACATTCAACATCAACATCCATAGGGACTGCAGCAGATATTGCAAGGCCAGACTCCTCTCTTGGTATGATTTTCTATCTTTTGTAATGAAACTGTGTTGGCTGGAACCCTTAAATTCTATATTTTAGAGCATGGCTCACTCATTATTAACTGTCATATCACCTAAGAAACTATCATTTTCTTGACCTAGAATACCCATTATGTCCTTAAAATTGTGGTAGGCTGCAAACTTGTGCATTATTCAAATAGTTTTAGTGCCATTTTTTTTAAATTATGCAAATGCATTTTGTTAAAATACATAGACCCCTATCTTCCAGGCAAAACAAACTCATCATAGCAATTCTAAATTAGCAATAATGAGATATACAAACATAGGCTTTCCAAGTTACCTGTCTTGGGAAAAATGTTGTGGGTTTTTTGTGGCAGCTCAGTCCCATGCAGATGCTCACTCACTTCCTCACAAATTTATAAACACAGCCCCATACCAGCCACTGTGAAGAAAAGTAACTCATTCCCAGTCAAAGCTAAAATAACTTAAACAAAACAAAACTCAAAAAAACATTCTGGTAAATAACATGTACCTTCTTAATTGTAACAAAATTTATTTTCCCCTGTAAAAACAACAGCAACAAGAAGAAGTTACATAAAAACAGACAAGGAAATTAAATCCAAAAGTTATGTTAAACATAATTAACGTTGTGACATAAACTGACAAAAGCCAGGAAATTGAAACCTAAGGCTGACACTCTATCTGTAATGGTCTCTGTTTTTCCATGACATGACTTAAAACCAGAGTTATAGCCTTAACTTTAAATTTCCTGTCTGCTGTCAGTTGGTGTCACAACCTTCATATTCCTTAAAAATGGGGTGAGTTTAATTGTATATCACCCTTTTATTGAAATGAGAATCAACAGTAAAATCAGAACCATTTGATATACTTTTGAAAAAAAAACCTGTATGAGTTTTTAAGTTGTCCGTGTCTTGCATTTGACATTCACCACATTTTCTTCAAATGAAAGTTAGCAGTAAATCTTAATTTCCTACTAACTGTAGAAGCAAACAGTTTTTGTTTTCAAACACAGGTATTTCATTTACAAACTACGTGTGATCAAAATGAATCTCCAGGAGAAAACAGCAAAATCTGGTTTTGTTGGAGAAATTATTTTTCTTTATCATAATTATTATTTATTGCATCTGTAGAGCTACCTCATATTATAATTTTATTTTTTGATGCAGGGCAAATAGCTGCTAGTAAATGTCTCTGTGGAGTTTGACATATGACTGCAAATGCTCTGCTTGGGCCTCAGTGTCTTTGTATAAATAAGATCGTAACTTTCAAACAAAAATTATTACTGTTGTAACAATTCAAAGCTGCAGAAGTAGAAGAAGCGTTTCTAAACAGCATCAGCAGTTTGAAGCCCTACAAAAATTCAAGAATGTGTTTATAATATATTCTATTTCCTTCAGAAAACTAGAAAAGCAAGATCAAATTAATTCCTAACATATATCTTAACATCCCATTTTGTTCCAAAGGCTTATGGTTTTCCCATCTCTTTGTAGATATTAGGTTAACCCATAGAAATGATAATTTAAAAGATAAAGAACGTAACTTTGTTGAGCTAAACTACAGACTGCATTTACAACTCTTTGGTACAGGTACATATATTTTCTAATAAAATCTCGTAAAGATTTTAAGTATACTGAGCCAACCTAATCTTCATTTAGTGTCAAAATATTTACTTTCTATTTTAAAAGTAGTATAAAGCAACAAAGTAATGATATTGTCTGTGTAAGAGAAAGAAATCAGCTGAAGGGATGTTATTAGTTTCAATTCAGCCAGTGAATAGATAGGAAATAGCATATTAGAAATCTCTTTCTGCAAGCCAGTGGCATTGCATATGAGGAAGCAGGATTATTTCATGTATGATTAAAGGGATACATTTATTCAGCGAATTCATTGGAATTATACCAAGAACCTTCCTTTGGGAATAATTTTACCTGGTGGTGCAGATCATTCTCTGGTATAAATCCCTCAGGCTACTTTGATTTGATTTATGACCCCTAGGAATGAGGCCCATTGTTCCAAAAGAGCAAAAAATTTTGTTCCTCAGGAAGAACTGCCAAGAAAAGCAAAGAAACCATAATTGTAGCATTTGATAAATTCATATTTTTTCTAAATTAATTTATATAGTCAATCCTTTTAAAATAAACATTTTCTGAATGCCTGAAGAATGTTATACATATTTTAAACACTGCCCTACTACGTGCAATATGGTGCAATAAATTAATATCTTTCCTGAGGGAAGAAAAAAAAATCTCTTTGACCTTAAGGCAAATACATTGCTATCAAATCTCTGCACATCCAAAAGGCTCCTGCACACAAGGTGTGTCTAATAAGGAGGCAAATTTAACAAGGTGGTCCAAGGTTCAGCCACCCCGAGCACACCTGGAGCCAGGGACGAGGCTCTCTGCAAATCACCTCATTACCCAAATGAACACACACACCATCGGGCCTGGCTCCTGGCTGCTGAATTCCAGCACAGCTTACACTCTCAGAGGAGGATCAGGGGCAGAATAAACGAAGAAATAAATTAAGAGAACAATGAAATGCACTGAAATCTCTGGGCGCACAGTCTGTACCACTACATCCCTGTGGCCGGGGGGAAGGATGATGCTGGCCAGGGTAAACACTGAGCCTGCCTCTGGGGCTGCCTGGAGCACCAGTGGATAAACAGAGACCCTGGCAGCTCTCCTTGTGCACAGAAACCTTCAAAACAGGTTAGCTGGCTTACTAAAGGTGGCAGCTCATCTCTTTTGTCTTAAAGGCAGGTCAAGGTGCCAGGCCCTGATGCAGACGATACAAACCCCACTGGAGGTAACTGAAAATGTACTTTCCTTTCCCCCCACTCCAAATGTGAGTAATTTAAAATCAAACATGCAGAATTTTTGCCTGTTTATCTCTTCTGGTTTCATCTTTCAAAGTCCTAGTCTTTGATACATATCATGGGAAGAATCCAACTCTTTATCTGTTTCAAGTACTACCTTTGTGAAAACTGATACGGGCACAGATGAAGCAAATGGCTCATTTCAAATAGAAGCTGCAGTATATGAGAACAGGATTTCTCCAGTCTGAAACAGAGTTACCTTTGATTTTGCATTAAGTCCATAACTGATTTATATGTAAAACCTATCCTTTTTCTCCCTACAGGCTGCTGGTTGGTTGGATAACCTGCTCTTTCACCATTTTTGCAAATCTTGCATGTGCAGTAAAGATTTTTTGGCAATAGTTTAGAGGCTTCCTCCCCCATAGCTTCTTATGAACTCCATCTGGCCAGAATGAAGGAATCTAAGTTGAACAGTACATCAAATCCCCAAGTGATATACTCCTAAATCCATTGTTTCTTGTAATGTTTCAAAGAATTATGTTTGAGTATGGAAATTGAGGGCTTAGTAATATATTGATAATTAACCCAGCAGATGTTGTGTAAGTGTAGGCTTGAATGGAATTTCTGTCTGAAAAGAAAAGAAGTATATTAAGCAAGAATAGAAACATTTTAGTGGCACTATTTTAGGGATTTTTTTAAATAGTTTAGTCTTATAAATAGCTGATTTCATGTCTGAAAGGAAAACATCTAACAATCTTCACAGTCTGCTCTTTGGGGTTTTTTTGGTTTGTTCTTTTTTTTTTTCCCTGTCTTATTTCATTTAAGTTCAAAATGAATCCATATTTTCTGTGATTTATGGGGTAACACTGTAAGAAAGGCAAGACAGTAACCTCGGGCAAGCCATATGTAGTGAGCAGGTTCCAGAGACATTTTATTGCTTTCTACCAGTGGTAGGTTAGCACTGGCAGGTTTCCTTCTGAATAGGTTACAACTGCTATCAGATACATCTGTTCAGCATTTTACTGCAAAGGGGATGTAATGCCAAAACAATGCTGAACTTGGATTGCCCATTTCCTGAGATTACTGCACTCAAAAAAGTGCACATAAAGCTTTTGTCTCTGTAATTTTAACATCTGACAAACAAAACCCGAAACAATGTTTTAATTTCATGCATTATTCGTAAACCTCTGCAGAAAATATAACTATAATTAGTATAACCACTATCATGTGCCAGTAGAGAAAAGAGATTCCAGAAATCATTTATACTGGTTAATTTGCAGGATTTTTGTTGTTGTTGTTTTATTTTAATGAGGAAAGCTTTACTTCACTATGTTCTAACCTTGCCAGTTAGATATTTCTTGTCAATTTTTTATCCTTTTCTAATATAGAAATCACTTAGATTTTATGTCATAAAGCTTAGCTATTTTCAATGACACTTTTACAGGGATATTATTTTGCAACTGACAGTCTTATTTGAGACTTTCTACTCTGTTTCCAAAATGCAAGCTTGTGCAGCCTTATACACCCCAGAAAGTTCTCAGGTGATGAGACAACCACACAAAAAAATCACAATACAGAAAATTATCACATTAAAAATCAATTTCACTACATTTGTCTTTCTGAATGTTAATGTTGTCCAATATCTATGGATGCCCACCACAAGAAGAGGCTACTCTGAGGTGTGGTGGAGGTGAAGCCTGTAACATTGACCACGGTCCCTGGCTGCATCCAGCCAGCCAGTGTGCAAAATGCTCAGCAAATGAGACAGAAAACAGCTGAAGAATTAGCAGAGCAACACTCTTACTTTCATATTTCTACCTTAATCCTGTGGCCAAACAGAAGTGAGCTTCTGTTCACTTCTGCTTGTGGTGACTGAAGTAGATGAAAAATTACTTGTAGGTAAGGCTGGGTCCTTTTTCAAGGCACTATACACTTGTTTCATCAGTGTTTTAAATGTTAAATTTAACACTGGAGAACAAGCAACTCTACTCACTTTTACAGACATAAGAGAATATTGTTATACTCCTGTTTCCATCTGAGATGGAGCATGGCACACTTATCTCTTGTCATTCCTCTCTACCAGGTTTTCCTGGAAGGGTGGGAAATATATGACATGGCAAGAAATATTAAATTTATATATCAGATATATTTCTTATTTATATCACCTTTAATAGTCAAGACTGAGGTTTGATGAAGACAGTTCTTACTGGGCTTTCAGAGATACAAGAAGGACCATAATTTCTGTTCTTGTAAGTGCAACATCTTTTATTCCTATGAAAATTTCCAGCTCACTCTGCTTTAAAGGAAATTTTTGTGATCCAAAGATTCAACAGTTCCATAATAACTCAAATTAAGCATTACTTCTTCTCAAAATTGTTCTGCTACCCCAGATGTCTGTGTGATGATGTGGATCTGCTGGAACAGCTGACAGAACTTCCATCATGGTTGGAAATGAGGCCTGAAGTTTACAATGCCTCAAACTCTCAAAAGTTAGGGACAAGCTATTTTACTTCTATCCTGAAACAGCAAAAGGAATTGAACAATCTTCTTTTCCAATTTCCCCTATATAATGTAAACAGGAAGCCAAGTCAGTTTTATCTGAATTCTACACTAAATGCTTGCCACTTTCGTCTTCCTGACATATAAAATTTCTCAAGATTTAACCCACAACTAATGCATAGAGAAGACTCACTTTTAAATACATTCATCTTTGTTCTTTTCAGAGACAATAGCACTTTTGTGCTAAATAATTTTTAACTTCCACAGACCTCTAAGAAGCAAAACAGAAAATGCCATTTATGTACTTAGTGTGCTGTTCCCATGATAGCAATCAGTCAATTAAGCAAAGGACAGGGTCCAAAAAGTTATTAACATTATGGTGACAGAAGCATCCAATTGTTTTGTTTATGGAAAACACATATTCTTTGTGGACAACAGTATGTATTATCCTAGTCTTATGAAGCATCTGAGATGATAATTTATGTCCATCTCTGTTGTGTGTTTAAAAGGTGTTTTGCTTGACAAATAGAAATTTTAAAACTGATTTAGTTGTCATGGCATTTGGCAGAACCACTGCAGGATCCATGTGAAATAAGGGGTTAGAACACATTTCTGAGAGCAGATTTCTAATGAATTACCATGTGTTGACTGATATCTGAGCAAACACAGAGTCACTTGAATTTCTTTACCACTGTGACTATATTTAACCTCTGATTCCACCCTCCAATGGAGTCAAAGCTGGAACTATCTTTTTTCTTCCAGATATATAAATATCACTTTCTGAATCAGAGAAGTCAATACCTATTTAATCACAGCCCCTGAAAAGCTCAAGTTCAGTTTACTTCTATTGCAGCTGAAGAAACATCCAGGAAGGAGATTGTTTTTTGCTTTCCTGTGAGAAAATAACCACACATTCTCCAACAATATAATTACTGAAAAAATCACACAAAGCAATTCACACCTTCAGCTTCTTTCTAAATCAGTGAAACTCGAAGCTGATATTCAGGGAAGCACACTAAGCAGACATTTAAATCATAAAGAAATCACTTGTGTTTAAGCATATACTTTCCATGTTTTTCTGAATGTTTGATTCCTGCTCTCAGATTTTCGTTAGGTCAGGGCCTGTAAATATCTCACAGTCAGTTTTGCACTGCTCAACACAGCTCCTAATTGGTGGCACTCACCTATATTCTAGTCCAGAGCAACTCTCACCCATAAAGCTGGGATGAAAACCAGACCATGCTCCACTCTGAGCTACATGATTGCTCACAAGTGAAGGGACAGTGACACTGTCCTGCAGCCACACATTGGATGGGAGCAGAAAAACAGAGAGGTTACCCTGAATCCAAACCACCCAATGCTGTAAGCAGTGACCAAAACCTAGAAGAAACCAACCCCAAAAACCTCAAAACGTACTAAAAAACAGGTACTAGAATGGCAGAAATTACATAGTAACCAATGTACTGTGCATTGATTCATACAGGAAAATAGATAGGTGTTCTACCCTGGCTGCAGATTCTGGGAATTGTACATTTTTGTTTGCTTGTTTTGTAGGAAATTTAGAAGAGGTTTTATCTTTTTCATCACAAGCTGAAAGGCTTTCCACAATAGCAAAAGACTATTTGGCAATAGCACACTCTAAATTTTAGGTTTAAATGCCGGATCTGTTGAAAGTTCAGCCTTGTGCTTTGAGGAAGGAAGCAATAAATTCTATATATGACCAGGCACAGACCTAGTGTCCTATAGGGCAGCCTGACTTATTGTAGATATTTTTGATTTTTGTCTTTTCTTAAACAGAGATTACCTTAATGTTAAGCAGAACACTTTGTGAGTGAAACACATCAGCTGACAGGAGACTGCTCTAATCTCAGCCACTGGACAAGCTGCTAATAGATGTTCAAATCTCACTGCAGCTACATTCACTTTCCCCTGCTAAGTATAAACCTGTTTGGTATTCACTGCAGCTGGTGTTACTAGAATGATGCTAATGATAGCTTATCTGCTTACCACTCTTGCATAGCTCAATCCCTATGTTCAAATCAACGATGCCAGAAAGAAAATTATACAATATATCCCTGGTCAAAAGTTAATATTCAGTCCTGGCATCACCCACCTGAGCATGGAAAAATATTCCACCCTTTGGCAAATGCAACTGTTGTCATAAACTCTCATATAGATGCCTTCATTATTTTCTCAGTCATTGACTTTTATTCCACAACAAAAATGTTTTCTGTTTGTACAAATAAGAGGTTGGTTTTGTTGCTTTTCTTTCCCCTTCTCTTTAACAGTAAAATTAGCTTGTTGCCTTACAGACTATATTGCTTACAATGATTTGATTTTCATTATTAATTTCAAGAACCCTGAACATTCTCATGAACTCCAGGACCACTAAGTATTTGTTAGAAATTGCCCTCTGTTTCCACCAGCTCAGTTTCTCCACATTCAGTCTTCTCTCTCTTAAGAAACTAGAAGTTTCTCACCCACCTCAATGCCCTGACAGGGATCTTCCCACAGCACAATCCCTCCTCAACATCTCAACCAGCTCTACACCTTCAAATGAGAAATTAATTTAAAAAAATGTTCGGCATTAAATTGGATTTTCATGCTAATTTTGGCGAGATACAGAATTATTTCAGTAATGTAGTAATGTCATCATCACTGGATAAAGACACAGAAAGAAAGAATAAATGTTCTTGATTTCTGATTCTTTGCAGTGCCACTCCAGGTCCAGGACATCACAGAGCTGAACCATCCACAGAAGTGCTTGGTGGGGCTGAGCTTCATAACCAGAAACTTCCTCCATTTCAAATTGTGCTGAACTCGGTACAAACCCGAAATCTTCCACCAAACACCACTGCTTTGACAGCCAGCTTGAATCATGAGACCGATATCCAAATAAATAAAACAGTGGGAAAAGAGATAGGTTAGTGTTCTCAATTCAGATTGTTGGACCAGTGAAATCATTGTCAGTCCTCTTCTGGATGAAATTCAGACCCACCTGTCAGTCCCACACCTCCTGTGTAAGCATCCATGGACAGAGATGAGTGAATCATTAGCACTGCACCACTGATGGGACCTGGAGCTCAAATATCATCATTTAACTCATGAGAAAAATGCTACAAATCTATAATCAAATGCTAAAGATGTTTCTCTACAATATAAACACAGCAAGTGTTACATACTTTATCATATAGTTAATATTAATCTTATGCCTGTAAGGTTCCTAAAATAAAAAAAAATGAACAAACAAAAAAAATTCTGCCATTTGCAATTGTCATTTTTATGTAACCCTCCTGCATTATATTTCAATTTCAATGTTGTTTATATGCCCAACACACAAGAAAGCTACAGAGCTACAACACACAATTTATTTACAAGTATATGGAAATATGTATTAATAGTATAGCAGTTTAGCAAATTTTTGCTCATCAGCTTGCTGAAATGTATAATATTATGCAATGCAGTGAAAAAAAATATTAATTGACCACCATGATTGATTATTGAGAAAAAGAGACAAAGAAATAAATAATTGCACCCATATTGGTAAATTTTCATGACAATTTTGCAAGTCTGTATTATCATTAATATTGAAACAATTTGTAGTAAATCAATTTCCTACTCTTCCCATTACATTAAAGTTGACTGAAGCCAAATATTTTCTTGACTTACATGTAATGACATAGTGGATGACAAGGATTTAATGGTTTTTTTATATATACACCCCCATGTATCTTCACTATTTATCCACAGTATGTGTTCCACTATTGTGGAAAAAATTTGATTTGCCTTCAACTGTAAAATTTGTGTTAAAAAAGACAATTTGATGGATAATAAGCCATAAAATGAAAAGAAAATTAAAATTTGTTTTTTGGTTGTGTATGTCTACCCAGGTAATCTTGAGCAAGACAGTTTTCTAATACGAATTCCTTACTGTTTTTCCCCTCTTTCTCTTAAATATCTATCTCTCTTCTCAAATATAGTATAGTAGCACATTTAATTCAAAATTATTTCGTTTCATCAAACAATAGAGAAAGATTAATTTGTCTCTACTTTAAATTTCACCTTCTCTAAGTTCTGGTATTCATTTTTGGGGAAAAAAAAATTAAAATATCCAGTCTTGTATAACCCTAATTATATAATTGAAATTGAATATGAGAAAGTTCACAGCAAGCATCAATATAACAAAATGCAAATAACAAGAAAATACAAAAATACAAATTAATACAAGGATGCAGAGTATCAAACAGTTTATCATGAAAATGCATCCTTTGAATGACATTTGGAGTCTGGGATTCCAGCCAAAAGGAAAAGGCTTTTAGGCTATGTTGTTTCAAGATCAAAAGATCAAAAGTTTTTTTATAATTTATCAAGTAAGAGCCAACAGATTTACAGTATGGTTTTTCTTGTCCTTTCAACCTTCAAGAAAGTAGTAAACCAAAAGACAACAAGAATGGTCTGGAAAAATGTATAATGTAATAAATATATTAGAGATATCAAAATACTTTATAATATTTATTTTACTGAATTATTTTGTAGATTATTATAAAATAGGTAGCTCAAGCACACAGTGGTGCCTTTGTAATTTATTATGTTTGTATTCAGAGAGGCACCTTTAGGAGTGCTAATGCAGCTAAGTATACAGGGATAATTAATTTTGTGTTGTACAATTTTTTCATCTTGAAAATGGCAACATGAAAAATAAAAAGTGCAGATGCATAAAACTCAGGTCTACTTTTGTGGCTTGATTGGGCTAGACTTATGTATCCTTTTTACTTTTATACACAGAGTTCACATGGTTATGCTCAATGCAAATAAAACACAAATGGAATTTAAGACCTCTTATTCTGTCATATGCTTCCAAGAGGACTCAAAAACCCATGCTAGCATAGGTGAATGAGGATTTCATTATTTTTGGGGAGTCTGTTTTCTCACATTTTTTCCTTAGTAGACTGAGGAATGCTCTGTTCAAGGTTTATATTCCTCCACCCAAAATTTATATGTATGCTTCTGTGCTAGGTTTAACCTTCTCTCTTGAAGGTTAGACTTTCTTGACAGTGAAGAAATCATCAGCCAGCAAGATCCAAAAAATATTTTTAGACACAGTAACAAAGTCAAGAGAAGTCTTGGTAGAGAAGTCTTGGTCTTGAAACAAAAAACAATAACTAGTGTAGTACCATTTTTAATAATTACAAGAGCTTTCAAAACAGTAACTAGGCTAGAAAGAAAAAACTGCAAGTAACTTTTCATATCAGCACATGTGCTTCAGTAGTTTTAAATATCTTCTTTTGCTAGTTACCATCATTTTACCATCATTTCCATCAAGAAATGTGCTGATTTCCTTTGTACCTGACGACAAGGCCCAAGGGTAGAGCTGAGAATCAGCAATAGGAAGTGATGCAAGGCTGGAGCTTGAACAAAGGGGAGCCTGCTGTGGCCACTTTGCCATTTCTTGTGAGCAAAGGTGATCGTGAACAGTGCACAGAGCAAGAATGAACCATTTCCATACAGGATTGGAGTGCTTCACATGGACAGCCCAGGAAGGAGCAAGTGGTGTGATCTGACCACAGCTGTCTTGGGGGTTGTGAAATTTTTCACCCGTGATGAAGCAGAACGAAGCACAGACTTCCTTATGTGTTAAGGTTTTACGTTCTCAGTTTGAAGTGTAAATGATGGTCCACAGGAGTGATCAAGGAGATGTTGAGTCTTCCACTGACTACTCTGTTTCTGCTTTCTCTCTTTCCTGCCCAAACTCCTTTTGGATCTCAGAAGCAGGAGGATGGCAACTTCTGTATTTGGAATGAGCATCAGGCACTAATGAGCCATAATAATACGTATTTTGCATATTTTACTTGGATTTATTTTTTGTGCATGTCTGTATATTTTAAAATAAGATGATGATCTGAAAAACAAGTTCACAGTGAAGATAATTATGATAGGTTTTTTACACATTAATCCTATACAGGTAGATTCAAAAAATATTTCTCCCTGCAGTACTGTCTTCACCTTGACAGCATGCTCTAATTCTTCATGTGTCATTGTCATTTACGTTAATGAAATCCCTACCAGTACTTTTCTGCCTTAAATATATGTGTGCAGAAGAAAACACCAGCATACCTGGAATTTCAATTTAGAGGTACAGATTAGCCCATTTATGCCAGATGATGACATCAAACCAGCCTACTAAAAGCACAGGATTTACTCACCCTAAGTCCAGGATGCCAGAAAACATATCTCAGGTATTAGGCTACATCCATTTAAGTCCTAGTTCAGTCATTTTAAAATGGCATGGTCATTTAAGCATGCCTTAGGCTGGCAAAACCAAGGTTTGCAAAATTCAGCTCTCTGTTACAAGGTGTGATAGAGCTATCAGAACTTTGGCCACTGTTCTTACAATTCTGTTGGAGCAAGAGTAGTCTTTGCAAAAAAAAAAAAAAAAGAATAAATGGTTTTGGCTGTACATTCACAGATGGGGCACTGAGAGTGAAATGAAATGAGCTGCAGAGCTGGAGAGCATCTGAGGAGTACTGAAATAGTTGAATTTTCCTCAAAACCTCTCTGTGTTCTTTTATAAGTACATGAGAGGCCCATGTCATGCTGGAATAAAGAGAATAAATATCTGGTCTTGAAACATATCTCCTGACACATAATACAAAAAAAAAGTATATGTGTGTGTGTGTGTATATATATATATGTGTATATATATATGTACATATACACATATCAGTTGATCTATTTAGCCAAGGCGGAGAAACTTGAAGGAAAAAAAAAAACCTTCCCTAAAAAGAATCACATCCTGCTTTCTCATGTTTCATTTAAACTTTGCTATCTGACACTTACATGCTTTACTTGAAATAAAACCCCCACCAAACAGAATTACTGAAGCCCTTTTGGACCTTGTTAGGACTTTTTAAATGTCATTCTAAAGGGTAAAAGACAAACAGGGCTATTGACTAGTGACTGTAGTGCTCTGTGTCTTTGTTGTATCTTTTTTAGTCTTTTAGTTACAGTCCTTCTGGTATCTGTATTTAGCATAAACTCAGAATTAGTGATAGATACACTCATTAGACTTAAAAAAAGCCACAGCCTGAATCAGAAAATCATTCTGTGCTCACTCTTTTCATGTACAAGTGGATGAATCAAACCTAGTAGTAAAATAGACTGGTGGCAGATAGACAGCAAAGGAACTATCTATTCTACCTGTATATGTATAAAATGTCTACCCATACTAAAGTAAAAAAAAATAAATAAATAAAAGAGAAAAGCCATTTTAAGGAATAGTTAAGTTCCATAATGATAAAAATAAAACACCCTTCTTCTACAGGTACTTCTTTGTTCTTTTTTACACTTATTTTCTACTACTGGAAAATGTATTTTAAGAATGTAGAAGAATTAAAAAAAAAAAAAAAAAAAAGAACCAGTAAGAATTTTTTTAGAATTTTCTTTTCATCTAAAAGACATTAACACACACACACAAACAAACAAAAACAGACCACCACTTGATGTCTGGCATTGTAAGTCTATGAAAATGGTGAGAAGCCTAGTAGGTCTTCTAACTTTTTATTTTATTAAGGTAATGTTCTACTCTTTACTCCTCTGTTATAATCCTTTTTTTTTCTCTCCAAGGTTCAATTTATCCAAAATACTAACAGTGCCCGTGTGTGTCTGAACTTTTCAGGAGGGGCCAGAGATGGATGATGCCATATCTGCCTTCTCTGCCATATCTGTGATGTTTATATCTAGATCTAAAACCCCATCAAATAGTTTGCAATAGTCAGGTAACTAAAATTCTAACAGAAATATATATATGTGTATATATATATATGTGTGTGTGTATATATATATGTGTATATATATGTGTATATATATGTGTGTGTATATATATATATGTGTGTATATAAATATGAAGCAGTTGTGCAGAAATTCCTCCTATTAGCGCAAATTTTATAGAGAATAAGCCACAAGGAAGGATCTTTCACCAAGTTAGAACCTGATTCCATTTGCCAGGTACTTACCTTTGTGAACAAAGTGAGAAAAACCTCCATAAAGTGGCTCTGAAACATCTGATTAGCCAAGGAATCCTGGCTGCAGAGCAGGGACACACGTGCCATGGATTACAAGGGAAGCTCTTGTAGACTTTAGGTCTCGAAATATAGGTCCAGCCTTAGAAAGTGAAGGTCTGTATAAAAAAAAACACATGAAAGCTACTTTTATTTGTACAGATTCTGGAGTTAATCCTGCTGAGCTGGCAGCTTAAGTTATGACATCCTCCCTACCAAAACAGCAGCCAATTTTCTTCATTCTTCCCCTTCCTGATGGACAAGGTAGATTTATTTCCCAAAAACAAACCCCAACATTGTGGAGGATGATATGGATTGAGTGACAATTCAGCTAGGCTTTGCTCAGTTAGGTAAATAGAGGTAAATCCTTAATATCTTAGCCTAATTTTTGTATCTAGTCAAAATAGCCTGTAATTTCTTACAGCTAGCAGGTATTACACTTCACTGGCTTCAACACCTAAGCAACATCTATGTTTCTTATCTATGCTTTTTTTATTTGGTTGGTTTTGCTTTACACAGATGCTAAAGCCTTGCCTAAAATCTTTATCTAAGGTGATAAAGACTGAAAGGACAAGTTTTAAAAGATACTTAAATAAGATCAGAGGAGATACTTACTTTGAAACATGAATATATTAACTCATAACCCTTTAGTGAGGTTCTTATGGTATTTTTAATCTCTACAGTCTAATAAAATTAAACCTTGCATTTCTTTTGGCACAAGATCCAGCAGTAAAAATAACATTGTACATTGAAGTGTCCTTCCTCCTTTTTACAGATTATAAAGGGGGAAGGGAGGGAGCCCAAGTTCTTTAAAGGGAATTACAGAGTTTAAAAACCTAACTCAAACAAACCAGATCTCCAGAGCAGCAACTTCCTCTGGCTGTTTGTCAAAAGCCTGAACAGTTATACAAGGTCAAAATAGTGTGGTAGGAAGGGAATTTTTTTTTTTGTGTATATAGGATTGGATGTTTAGGTTCATGGTCCAGACTTTTTCATTACATCTGCAGTACCTCTGGCAAAGAAAACAACGTGGTCTTTTTCACAACTTATATGACCATGTAGATACATTTCAATAAACTAGTGTTTACAAGGAGGCAGTAAAATACCAGGAAAACAATGTTAATAACTGTCCAGATCTCAGATTCTGTATTAAATCCTTAGTTACTACAGCTTGCTGTGGAAACACAGCAATTTAACTGTTGAGTATTAAACAGGTCGTGGCATGCTATAAATTTCAGATGCATTTATATTATGCAGTACTGTGCAAATCATAATCTGAAAGTCAGCTTCATTTGTGCAGTGTGTGCTTTAGTAGAACAAAAACAGTTCAAGCATGTGTCTTCTGATTTTATAAGGATTTTAAGGGATTATTTAACTTGAATGAAAAGCAGCTGCTAATGAAATTTGAGCTATGGCATGAAGCAAGGATCACGAGCAATAGCTGAGCTGGCTAAACACTTAGTAAAACTCTTTCTCTGGTTTCTGATCAATTTAAATATATGTTTTTTAATGTTCCATTTGGGAGGGCACAATACTAACTTGCCTTATGAAGTACATGGAGCAATACCATTGCATTAATCAGTTAACCTGGTTCTGTGTTAAGGGATTTGAATTCACTCAGGTCTCAGCTACTGAGGATTTCAATTCACAAATACTCCAGCCAGCAATGTGGACTTGTTTCCTTTGGCTTTAGGGAAGGAGCACCTTCCTTCAAGACAAAAGATCCAAAAAAATTCTAGTTTCTGTGGGAAGCACAGGGAGGACTAAGCACTGTGCTGATATGGCTGGATGATACCTTTAATAAAGGTAAGCTAAAAAAAATAAAATGTATTTTAAAATTACATGTATTGTTCTGCCTGTTGCAGAGATGGACAGTGTAAAAGAGTACTTTTCTCTTGCAATTATAAAGCATTCCATATTTTCCTCTGATGAAATGTGACATCCTTTAAGTTCTGGAGCAGGAAAAAAAAGGAATAATAACAAAAATAAAGACAATAACCAGAATAAAGAAAAGAAGGGAAAAAAAAAAAAAAGAAAAAACAGGGAGGTAAACAGGGAGGAAAAAACAAGAAAACCCCAAAATAACAGGGGGAAAAAAGGAAAAACACACAAAATAACCGAACCGGATCTTTTTCTCCATGAAGTGTCAAGAGATCATGAACCACAGATAGGGGAAATTAAAATGTTGCACCAAGATAAGTCAGAAACCGAATTGCCAGCTCTACACAAATATATTTAACTTTTTCTGTGACAAAAGAGAAGCTAAACAAACTGCTGACTGAAGTAATCAGACAATAACTGATTTGTTCACTTAATTGAAACATATTTAGCAAAACATTGATTTAAAATTTGCAAAGGCATAAAGGAAATGGACTAGCAAGGCTGGAATGTTAGCATCCACAGAGATCTGAGGGGACAAAGAGATAACTCTACAACTAAGGGTGGCACCAACCAGAGACAAGCTGTGTTTGGAGACTCCAACAATTGAAAAGTGATTTCTAGAAGGATCTTCTCCCTTCTCCTCCAGCCCACACCCCCAGCCCAGCTGGGGCAGTCGTACCTTGCAAAGCTTTAAGGGACTACTGATAAAGGATTTGTTTTCTGATGGACAAAGATCCTGAATATTGCCTCAGGTATAAGATGTGGCCAAAAGAAGATGATCCTAAATAAAACATAGGTTGACAAACTTTAGAACTAGGCTGGTTTATTTATTTTGAAATAGTATCCAGGGCTCTTTACAGGAAAGAATAGCACAGCACCCAGTAGAGAATTCAGCCTGACTGTTAGATTTGAAACAGATCACAGAAATATATATATATATATATATATATATATATACACATATATATCTCCTGTACAAGGCTTCTGACATTTTGGGATGAACAGCTAATTCTAGCAAACTGTGCTGTAGAAGTTAGCATCCTCTGACTCTGCCATAGATTAGCAGTGTTACAAGAGAGTCCGGGAAACTCTCAGCCACAGAGTATTTGAGGTAAGACTAGCACGTTTTCTCCTGCTAACATTGCTGGGAGGCAGAAAGCTCTTGAGACAGGATGCAAACCTGGAGTTAAAAACCTAAACTGCCATAGCGAGGTTTGAGAGTGCTTGTAAAAAGCAGTAGATAAACATTGGTTCAAGAGGCATTTTGCAATAAGGCAGGAGTATTAGGACTGCTGAATGTAAGTGAATATAAAGCATCAAGTTAGCAAAGGGCTAGTTCCTGTGAGTGGAGAAGAACGCAACACCTTCAGATGACTTCTCATCTAGCAACACTTGAGAGGCAACACGAGGGCTGACCCCTGCTTGAACTCACCTGGCCAGGTTGTCAAAGAGGAGAGGCACTGAGAAAAGGAGAGGGCAAAGGATTTAAAACTGTTTTGAAAAGCGAATCCTCCTCTGGACAACAAAACCTGTTAAAAAATTCCTTGAGAAATGGAACTCAGATAAAGATCACTCATCACTCCTACAGTTTATAAAAAACCCAACTAATTCCTAAATTCCATAGCAGGGTGTGGAAGATCCAAGTTAAATCACAAATGTGGATATTTTGGTTGTCCAAATGACCCATTGACAGTGTATTTTGTTCCCATCATTGAACAACAGTTTGAGACACCTGTCTGGTTACCGTTCTCTCCACCAGCCACGCACTCCAAAAGCAGCAGGAGGATTTTAAACTGATCCAGCAAATGACAATAGGAATTATAAGTGGAATTGCACTGTCTGTCAGGATCAGTGACAACCCAGACCTTATCCCCACTGAGGTGTGATCAAAATAGAAACAAAGATAAGAGTAGCCCTGTAGCCAGAAATGCAATGCAATAAATACTGCTTAGCTAGTGCTTCTGTTCATGAAGAACACCTTTAATAATATTACAGGTCCTATTCATATATTAGCCCAGCCTATCTGAGGCTTGCTTATTTACCTTATTCAATTTCATCAAAAAAAAATTACATGTCAGAACAGCCTACACTACTGACAACAAAATTCTTCTTCAGTATCCCTTACCCCTTACCTCAGCACCCCTTTTGTCATCTTAGTAAGATATTTTCTCAAGTCTGCTTTAGCCTGAAGATTAGGGCTGGTACTGTTCTTCATGCTGAAATTATCATTTTATGTGCTTTGGGCAGTACACTATCACATATTTCTGTTGTGCACTTGGAACATAAGTCTTTGAAAAGCATCTACAAAGTGTAAAATGATTCCTGTGTTCTTGAGCAGGTTGATCACTCCAGCAATGGTAAATAACACAAGTGGCTAAGAAATCTAGTTTTGTTAAAATTCAGTGTTCCAGTCTGACTTGTTTTGTGTTCTTGACAGGCAACCTAAACCCCAAAAGCTTTGTAATAAATTCCATGTTCACAGGCCTCCTGTGGTGGTTTCTGGGATTCTTTGGGGGAAAAAAAAACCCAAAAAACAAAACCAAAACAAAACACAAAAAACCAAACACAAACAAACACAAACAAAAACAACAGATAACCAACTCATAACAGTAGAACTAAGATTTTGGATTCATCAATAAATTTGACCAAATCCCAGACAGTATTGTCCCAGTAGACCAATAAGAGATCCTACTCTCATCTCCCTTAGAGTCTCTATTTAGCAGCCCTTTATTTTAGATTGGTGCTATGTAGGTGCAAGAGATCTGAAAGCAGCTACTCCTTTGCATCATATTTGTTCCTGACTAAATCATACTTACACTTGCCTGTTATAGTAGAGCACACTCATTTATGACACCAAGGAAGATGTGTCTAAACTGAATATCAGATACAACAACAATGACAATCTCATGTCATACAATTAAAAAATGGCTCCATTCCTGGAGTAATTCCCCCACAGGGTAGAGGAATCTCTCCAAAGGAGATTGTTTGCCTTTGTTTTAGAGTATTTTTCATAGCAACATGCTGAGATGGGCCAGGGAAACAAGGACAAAGTTAGAGGTTAAAACTTGAGCACCCTCCAAAGGCTTGGTGTTTCAAATGGCTTGGCCAGACAGCAAAAAGGCTCCTCACCAGACTCCAGAGAAACAAGAACAGACTGCTGAGGTGCTTTTGTCTCTGCTCCTGTCCAAGGGCAATCTGATTCCCAGTATTCTCTGCTATGCCCAGCAGAGAACCTCAAAACCTCATTTTCTCGGGAAGTGCCTGGATGAATGCCCATGAAATCCAGTGAAGATGTTGTCACTGACACTTTTATGCATGGTTTATGCACTCATTTGACATCATTTGTGGCGGGGTTTTTATACCTGTGTTGTTATAGCCATAAATATTTATACATCTAAATACATTTGGAAACACAGAGATGATTATAAGGACAACATAGACATACCTTATTAAGAGGCAGCTCTGTGGTGCAGTTCATCCTTTGCATGCAAATTCCTGGTTGACACTGGGCATTTGGTGGGGTCGGATCTCTGGAAGTTGAATCTTCCTCCTGCAGGAGGGAAGGCAGCACCAGACACAGTGACCTGCTGGCTGACTAATTCTGCTGGGTCTACAGAACCCATTTCACAGGAGAAAAAGACAGCTTTAAATGAGGAAGAAAACTCTTTTAGCTCTTTTTCAGTGACAGTTAGCCCAGTAGGAAAATGAGGCAGCACCCATAACAGAGCTATGAAAATCTCCACAGAGGGTAGGTTGCAATCATTTTTCAGTCCAATTTTTATTTTTTTCCATCTAATGAGAGCTTCATGTAAAACACAGCAGCAATCAAAAGACAAGGACACAGATATTCTCCTTTTCTGTTTGAATTTCCCTCTTCCTGGGAAAGGACATGAACTCCTGCAATTGACCTAGAGCCATTTCACAGCAAGCAAACAAAAGGAAATTAAATCCTTTGAGAATGAAGAGAGCACTGAACCTGTCTTCTACTATATAAAAGACAGATGACTGTAGTGTAATTTTTCTATGACTTTGTTTTGTGAAGAAAGCAGTCATAGAGACAGACATTTATTATGCCTTGAGCAGGTCTGCTGGGTAGGTCCTGTTGACAGCCTTCAGAACTGCTAACTTTGCTTTCTGAATAATCCCAATGCTCAGATCCCCCACCTGCTCAGGCTGAGCAAAAAGACCAATGGCACTGAGGAAAGCAAGTGAAAAGGCATGGTACAGGCAACAGGGCACACAAAGTCCTGTTGCACTTTTGCCATTTATTATAATAGTCTTTAACTTACAAATAAAAGTGTGAGTAACTTTAAATTAATAGCAGCTCATTGTAGATATTGACTCTTAGCACTATGCTGGTGGCTATGCAGCTTTTATAAAATGAAGACTAAAATCTAGTCTGTGGATATTGTGAGCTTAGGCTTGGGCCTCAGCCATATTACTAAAGTCCCACCTGTATATTTTTTCCAGGAAATTAAAAGAAATAAAGAGAGACTCAGTCATAAATCAAACCTCACTCTTGACAGTGGATGTAAGGGACATGTTTACAGTTCAAATTCTTAAAATTTAAAAGACTACTCATCTCCTTTGTCTAAAATTTTTATCAGTCCTTAACTGCTGTGTAAATAAATCTCTGCTCTTTAATACCTGGATCATATTTTTTTGAAATCACTTGGGACTGAAGACCCTGCTGATTGTAGATGTCCCTGGCTCACCCCATATAAAAACAATACCAAGGGTTCTGGCAGGCCTTTTGTAGCAACTTACAGTGGTCATCACCATATAAAAGTGAGCAACTGACTAAACACAGAAGCCACTTGCTGACAGATGATAGGAAGAATTTTTCAAGCAAACCTTTGAATAGTGAGTCCTGGAATATAAACTGTCGAGCCTGATTTCGTTGACTGACAGTTTTTCGTATTTAAGTAGGTAAAGAGCTGTGAAAATTCCTCACTTCATAAGCATTTTGAAAGTGGTTTCTGACATATAAACTTTTGGCAGCAATTTTCAAGGGGGTCATCTAAAATGACTGATATAGTAGTTAGTGTGATGCAGGCATAGCACATTTAACAGTCACTGAGCTTCGAATATGACACAGTGTGATACTAATTGCAGCACTGCCAGCAAGGCATAAAGGAGTTGCTCAGAGTGCTTGACATATACTTTATGACTTTGGAAAAAGAAAGAGGCTTCAACTGGTAAAATCAGTACATGGTACAATACCTCCACTTCATTTTACACATGAGAAAATGCCATTTAATGGCAGCATGACCAAGACCATTAAAAAAGAAAAATAAGATAAATCCCAACTTATTTTAGCTTTCTTTAGATCCCACGTCACATTTATTCTATTCTCAAATGTCACAAAATTATTACAGCATATTGTAGTTTAGGTTTTCTGACACATTATGAAATATGGAAGCTGGAACAGTAAGATTTGGATTCTGGGACCAACTCCCATGCCAAAAACTCAGTGGTGTGAAGAATTGCTTCTGTTGTATGTTGTTTTATTATAGCAATGTACATGATTTATACCAGGAGAGACCTTGGCTCTATGGTTTTAATTCAGTTCCACTGACAGATTTTCACTTGAACTGCTCAATGCACATGAACTTAGGGAGCTGGTTTTGTGAGGGGTTTTGCAGCTACAGAAAGGCTAATTGGACTGCACCATGAAATTCTTTCTGGAAATGTTCTTTCTAAAAGCAACATGGTGAACACCTTCCAATCAGCATTTCTGTATTTTTAAAACCTTGTATTGTATTTTATGGAAAAGAATATTAAAAAAGGAATCAAGTACCTGCCCAGAGCTTTTGTTCAGTTTTGGTTTTTTCCTGTCTCACTATTAACAAATTTAGTATTTAAGCCTTTAAGTTTTATTCTGATTTCATATTTTCTTCAGCTTCTAGAGAAAACAATACTTCATATCCTAGGCTCATAAACCCTTTTGAGGTCTGATGTTGGTTTAGAGTCAAGCTGGCAGACCTGGAGGAAGCCATGGTGGTAGACAAAGTACAGACTTTGTATCTCTCTGGGTTTTTTCTAATGTTTTTTCCTAATTCTTCATGCTTATGTGCACATTTAGTTGTTTGAGGCTTAATAAAACTGTGAGTGAGGCATTTCTCACACTGATGAAGGGGCTGCACTTCACAGCAGCATTTGAGTGTTTGCTGTTAGGGGATTGAAGCCTTGACCAGAGATAAGATAAAAGCAGCAAAAAAGCAGGGCTGAGCAGGGACTGCATCAGATGGCAAACAGCAGTGGGGTAGGCAACAGAATTGGTTTGAAACACCTGCTGCTGGTGTTGAATTATAAAGAATCTTTAGGGTGTTTGGAGGGACTCATTCATTTTATGCACAAAAAACCACGTTTTTAGCAGTGTCCTAATCATCCATGTCCTAATCATCCCAATGCCATCTAGGCATTTTTTCCTAGAATTACCAGATCTCTGATGTGGTGAGGTGTCAGCAGACCACATTCTTACCTCTGTTCTTCCAGTTAGTCCTTCCCAGAACAAGTCTCTGACATTTAAGTAAGCCTGGGGACACTTCTTCATTCCCAGTTTGGACACGCGGCCCTGCTGCATCCCAGTTTGGCACCAGCCACTCTGCATACACACCAAAATAAAATAAAGACAGAAGCCAGTAAAACATGCACAGACTGAATGGAAGATTAGACCCTGGGCCAGAGAGTGAAGAATCAGGACCCTAAAAAGCCTCTGTGAGCTCTTGCATCCAAGTCCAAATTCAGCATTGGTGGTCACAGTGAGCCTTCAGCCCTTTTTTTCTACCAGAAATTAGGAAGCTGTGTGCTGCCTTTGTTCTGGACAGGTGACAGTTCAATCCTCTCTGGCTGACAAGGGATGTCACCAGCCACATGAGCAAGCAGATTTTGTCTAAACCAGGAGCCTCCCACAAGGTGCAGGGGGTGCTGAGCTCTGGGGCCAGAGTGGCTCTGCAGAGCCCTGGGAGATGCTTCCTGTCCAGGCACAAATGGACCTTGAGATGATTCCACCTGTTAGACAAGGCAAAAATAATAAAATATGCCTTACAAAGCACAGAAATTTCTGTTCCATTCTTTAATACATTTAGATCCATGGTCCATGGCATATATAAACCTGATTAGACTGGAATACTGCATAATAAACCATTTTTAATGATGTTTCCGATGAAAAACTGAGCCTGTTTGTGCAACAAGGAGCACCCAACCCTGTGTCAGGGCACTGTACAAACAAAAGACAAAGAAATGTCCCCTCCCTCAAATGAAATCCCAAAGGAAGATGTGGACAGAGGAGTAAAACCTGAGCTTTAGGGAATTAAAAGTCAAACATAGTATTTCATACCATTTTTCCACATACTTTATTAGTTATTTTCCAGTCTGTGGAAGATGCTAAAACCCCACAACTCTGTTCATTTTAATACAGAGAAGGATTTTTCTTTTACACTCCAGGGTGATCCATTAGGTTAAGCTGTATTTTAATGATCTGATTTACTCAGAGTATTTGAAACACCACGAAGACTTGCCATCCATCCTATTAAGCCCAGCATCCAACATTAGTAGCAGAAGCACATGGATAAGCAAATCAAATGAGAGCTGTGAAGAAAGTTGCACAGAAGCTGCATAAATGAGATCTGTGTATCTGCACGGCTCGTGGGAAGGATAAATTATTTCAAGATTGATTTAATGCAAAGACACAAGCTGAACAAGCTGACTGATTTTTCTCATTTATCAGTTCTCTAGAACTGGTACAATGTTGACTCATTAATTTTCCTGAAGTGATAGACACGTGGAGAAAAGTGAAAAAAATCAGCTAAGATGAATAAAAAACCTGGGCATTAATTCAATGCAGAGGAAGGGTAGATGGATGTTGTTACTCTCACTAGCAGTAACAAAAGTTAACAGCCTAGTCATAATATTTGAACTTAAATAACAAGAATGTTTTAGTCATTTGGGTTTATTTTCCTTTTTCAAAAACGACATAAATTTTATGGAAACTGAGGGAGACAAAATTAACCATAGTAGTTTTGGAGCTGGAAACAATAAAAAAATTATAGCATGGGATACACTGAACAAATATGTCTATCAGCCAGTTTTTCTTAGAGATCTAAGTGAGATTTGCAGTGTAGAGAGCTTGTAGGATTCTCCAGAAGGCAGACTGGGGAGCTGTCATTATAGGTAAATGACAGAAAGACCACAGTGGTGTGGAAAACAATCACAGCCTGGGACACACTCAGAAATTAAGCCTGAGCCTGCATGGATCACTGTGTGTCTGTGCCTTGATCTTCACACAGCTCACCAAAAAGCCTCACGTGTCATATACTGTAGAAAAATTCAGTGTTAAAACCTTTAACATTATCAGTTATTTTCCAATCCATCTTTTGGCTCATAACAAAGAGCTGGAAGAAATAAATATCTGCCTCTTGCAGATTCTGGGAGAAGCAACAGAACTTGGTGGCAACAGCAGAGTCTAAGACAGGTACAAATAAAATGAAACATGTTTCCAGTGCAGATTGAGTCAGTCACGATCAATCATTATTTCAGATACTCAAATGCTATGCAGAAATGTCTTTAGCTTTTTTTAGTACTCAGTATCAAAAATAATTTGATCATTAGCATCACTTCAAATATCCAGAAACTTATCATTAAAACTCAATTCATGCATTCCATATGTATTTTTGAATGCTTTTACAATCCTATTGCTGGTTATTTCTTCATGAGATTTTCTGTGTTCTCTTCTGTCCCCATTTTTTTTTTTTTTTTTTTTTTTTTTTTTTTTTTTTTTTTTTTTTTTTTTTGAGATACAGTCTTTTCTGACCTTAATTTATCTCAATATGGGAAAGCATCAGTAAGCAATCACCAAGTAATTTCATCTGTGAAAATATCATTTTTATGTCTATATTTATGCTTGTATCCACGTATCATGTTTCTTAAAGGTACCCAAATGCTTTTACCCAACTGAGGGTAAGTTATTGATACAAATTTAAAGAGTTAATTTACACAGATTGTAAATTAGTATTTTAGGAATAGTAGGACTTTTAGGAAAATATCTGAAGACACAGGTTTGAAAGCTTCACCTACTCTTTTTCTTGCTGTAGTATAATCTGTTGCAATTTTATGCCTAAGGAACAAAGAAAATTTTATTTTAAAGTCACAATATCTATAATTTTTAAGAAATTGAGTGGTTTAAAATATTTTCCTTAAAAATAATCCAATTGCTTTCAGTACCTGGAGAAACTATAACTAATTCAAATTATCCTTGGAAATGGAGATTAACAAATCCAAGCTACCAAGGAGAACCAAAAGATCTCTTCCAAATCTGGTGGCCAGAACTCCAGGCTGATCTAGGATTCCTCCCATGTGACCAAAGTTTTGAAAATTCTTGGGTGCCTGCCCCACCATCAAGCTTTCCATGGGCAGAAGATGAGCATCTGAAGCCAGCCCCAAAGTGTGTTTTACCCTATTAATTTTGGGCTGATGGGAGATGCAGTCTGTAGCAAGAGCTCTCTCAAAGGTCCTAATCTGAAGATATGGCTTGAAAACCACTAGGTTCCAAAATGGATGAAATATTAAAGAAAAAATCAAAACCTTTTTTCCCCCATGTCCTTGAGAACAACATGCTTGCCTTTCCTTTTCAATGCAAGTGCTTAACAAACCACTATTTCTCTTAGTTGACAGCTAAACCTGATCCAGCCAAACTGTTCAACACACAGAAAAGAGAAAACTGTATAAAAAGGTCTCTGGTAATGGAGCTTTCTTTTAACTACTTACAATAACAAAATATTTATTTTAATTACTGACTATTAAGAGTTGGTCTTTAACTAGGTA
Organism: Prinia subflava; assembly: GCF_021018805.1. Taxonomy (NCBI): domain Eukaryota; kingdom Metazoa; phylum Chordata; class Aves; order Passeriformes; family Cisticolidae; genus Prinia; species Prinia subflava. Next base: position 11,873,917 of record NC_086249.1, on the reverse strand, counting down.
ATGTATCAAATAAAGCAAAATCCATTTCATTGGTAGCTTCATTATTTTTAATAAAACTAAAGGTAGTGACAAAAAGTACAGCTTTAGCCCCACTTCAGTTGCTAAACAATGAGAAAAAGATGACAACATCATGAATTTCTCTTTGTTTTGTTTTGTTTTTAGGGGAGAGAGAGGCAGTCAGCCATTCCCTATCTGATTATTTTTCTTGTTTACCTGGCAACAGATCAGTGTAAGGGCTGATGGGACCAACTCTCTCTGCTACTGCCTAAGCTGCCAAAGAAGGAAGCTATGTCACATTGCATCAATAGGTCAGTAACAATTTCTTTATGGAAAACCAGGTTTCCAATCCCACAAAACCACCCCAGGAGAATTCACCGACCAGATGTCACATCAAGTGTTGCCACAAATGCTGTGCAACAGCCCTTAATCCAAAACATTTAATCAATTTCAAAATCAGTATTGATTTATTAGATTTCTCTTTTCATAATATAGAAATATTACATAAAAGCATTTACACTGCCTAGGTAACTAGTTTAAAGCTATATTAGGAGCTGTATTTCTGGTGACCTGAAATGTTGCTTGGTTTGGTTGTTTTTGTTTTTTGTTTCTCTGAGTGTTTTATTTCGTTTTGCATTGTGAATGCAGGCAAGTAGACACAGGCACACAATAATTATGTAGCATTTCATGGCACTATTGATCTCTGCTCAAAACTCCTATTGATATGCAGGATCAGGTGCATCTTTGCCAGATGGGATTTTCCCAGACTAACCCCTCAAAATTTCACAGTGCTCTGTGATGGCAGTGCTTACCACCTTAATTGAAAAGGTAACAGTGAAATGTCATTGTAAGCTCAGATTTGTTGATCAAATCCTCAACAAGACAGGACAGGAAAGAAAGTTGTAAAATTCCTATGTGCCATTATACACAATACCCTATCCCCATCCTTAGAAGGACTGCAGAGCAGTGCCACCCACATGACACTGGCCTGACTCACCAAAACAAAGGAATATTTTACTTTCATGCTTATTTACTTTGTCTGCCTGTCAAACAGCAGCCACCTGTGGCTATAAGGAAAACCAGCCCCCTGATCAAAGCACTGAAATACAGTGAGCAGAAGAGTAGTAACATCAAAATGATGACCATGAAGGTCCCCATAGTCAAACATGAACCACCTGTGAATTTTCTGGATTGAAATGAGAGCAGGAATAGTTCAGCAAGTGCCTTTAAGCTGAGAGACCAGCATACCTGACCAAAATAATTGGTCCCTTTAAGTTCACATGACTACAATCTTTATTTAAACAGGGTTGCCTTTTTCAGCAGGTAGGTACTGAAATTAGCTTTTTTCTAGGTTGTTGTGGTACTGCTCTGTTGTGGTGACTGCAGTCCTATCTTGTCTTCAACACTATTTTCTACTAAATTCCAGAGATGCCAGAAATAGGAGCTTTTTCACCTCCCCACAGGATTCTGCTGTGTCCAGAACATAATTTGTGCTGAAACAGAAGGCATTGGGTGTCATACCAAGGTAGCAAATTACCATTCCTGGTGTATTGATGTTTTTCATTGGTAACACCAGGTGAGGTATTCTGTAAATCTGCCCTATTTACATTTCCTTCTGTAGCCTTCCTCTTTGCCTTTCGAAAGTGACCTCCTTTCCAGATTTCCTCTTAGAGTCCTTTGCTTCCTGTAAAGGGAGTAACGAAAAACCCAATAACTTATTTCAGTGGATTATGATAAATTTAAGTATGACCAGCACACACCAGGGATAACAAAGGAAAATGTCCATGCCAGTGACATTCTTCAGTCCAGCAGAGGGAGGAAGAAGCACTCCAGGGTAGAGTTCCCTAGCATCCCATGCCTTTTATTTTCAATGCAGTTGTTTACATTGTCTCCACAGTACCAGACACAAAATCTGCAGACCCTGAACTCCTCCTTGTGCCCTGATCTACCCCAAGAGGACAGCCAGGCCATTGGAAAACCAAAGAAATGCTGAGAATCCCAAGGCTAGGATCACCTTCTGCCTAGGCAGGATGAATGCCTTGACTTGTGAGGCTCAGTCTCCAGCATCTTGAGTGAGCCAATTCCTCCTTCCCATCACTTCCTAAGGCCCCAGCAAAAAAAAAAAAACAAAAAAAACCAAAAATGAGCTTTTCATCTACCAAGGGCCTATTGATCACCACTGCAGTAATGACACATGTTTATTGGACAGTGATTTCTGTGTCCATCTAATAGATAATAATTGAAAAAAAATACCATCTGTATAATTGTGATTCCTCACCAGAAGACCTGAGGCTTACTCTTCTTGACTATATTCATACCACTTTGGCAGACCTAAAGATATTTGGGATCTGTGCAAAGGAGGAGCACAAATAAAGGAGTTACTCACATTGGAGGACACATGGATATATTGAAAACATGCAGTCCAATGAAGACTCAGAACCATGAATTTGGAAATGGCACATCATGCAGCACCACGGAATTGGCTGCAGATGTCCCAGACTCAGACTGCCCCACACAGAAACAGCCCTGTACATTCAGTTTTGGGGATCTCTGCTTGGCATCTCTGCTTGGACACAAAGTCCCTCTCTCCAGAGTACAACAAATATTCAGTAGCAGCACCTTGGTAATTGAGAAACAGTGTTCCAAGTCCTATTATTTAGCCTTTTTCCCAGCCATAACCAACTGTTCTCAAGCTCACAGGACTAAGCACAACCTCACTGACACCAGCACAGTGGGACCCACTCACAGCCACCAATTGTGGTTGGTTCAACAAATAAACAGAAGTTGGCTGAATAGATACCATTATGCCACTTTATATCTTATTTACTTGCGTGTGTAGGCCCAACAATAACAGTTTTCTGGTAAAATGCAAGCCAACTAATGCTTTTTTTCCAGACAAAATAAACCCAACAAAGCAAACATGTGACCAACACTAACATGTCACCCTGAAAATGATATGTGGAGAATAAACATACAGAGATGATTTATTTTTTTTCCCTGAGCCAAATAACCCGGAAGGTAAACACTGGCATCTTTTTCTTGAATTCTCTAAACTGCAAATTTGGATTCTCCTCCTATCACCCCACCTGCTTTCTAATTTTCAGCTGCAAAGAGTAAGAAACATTTTCCTGTTTTATCCTTTGGAATCGAGAACCTGTGTTGCAGAAATCCCTGGGATAATGATTTTTCAGAGATTGAATTTTCTTCCATATTTAAAAAAGTGTTCCCTCTGAAGCCAGGATTAAGGTCTCAGACAGGACAGGATTCAAAGGATTGAGTGGTTGTGTGTAACTCCAGGGTGGTTTTGTGCTGCTGATCAGATTTTAGTTGCCATTCAGACAGCAGATTTTTTCAGCTGCAACTCACAACTGGAAAAAGCAGAAAAGTCAATGGGGAAATGGAACTTCTTACATGGGATTGCTAGGTTAAAAAGAAAATTGGCTTGGTTAGACCCATGTGGAATTATAGATATGTATTTATAGTGAAAATACATTTATTATTAACAACACGTCTTTACAAATCTTAAAAATCTCTGGTGAGTTTTTTTTGGTTTGGGGTTTTTTTTGTTTGTTTTTTTTTTTGTTGTTGTTTTGTTTGGGTGGGGTTTTTTTGTTCTGTTGTTGTTGTTGTTTAAATTACCATGTACATTCTCAAAGTCAAAAACATATTCATTTATACAAGTGAGATTCTATTTCACCCTTGCCTAAAAGCCATTTCCTTTCATCTTTCTGAGCACCTCTCTAACAGCACGGATCGCGTCTGCACTCAGCAGTGACACGGAAACAGAGGCTAAGAGCTCTGCAATAAGAAGCAGCCTGGGTTAGCAAATGGCAGGGAACCTTACCTGGCTGGAGAGTGCTCAAAAAGCCCAACCTTCCCCACGAAAACTGTGAGCTGTGCTGTGAGCAGCCCCAGCTCTGGGGTGCAAACCTCACCCAGAGAGGCCAACAACACCCCAGGGGCCCTGGAGCACTGAGAGGTCAGCTGGGCAGCAAAGCCATAAAGGACTTCCACTAACTCAGGAGAACACTGAAGGATTTGAGAAACAGGACTGTGCATCTTTTCCTCCCACCTGTGTGTAGTGGAGCACGACTGCTAATGGAAAGGCAATCCGAGGCTAAAATAATCAAGGAGTCACCCTAATATTCCTGAGAGAATATCAGTTTCTGATTCCTCTCTTCTGAGCACATAGAGGCAGAGGGAGGGGGTTGCTTGTCCAGGGTTTCTCTCGTGTTCATCACAGCCCTCTGGACAAGTACAGCTATGGCAGAAGAATAGATCAGCACATTAAAACTGCAGACTGAAAAAGGACCAAGCTGACGTTCCTGGTGAGCTGCCCTGGATGCTCCTCAGCTGAAAGCAGCAATTACAGCCCTGCAGTCTAAATTCCAGTATGTAACAACATAATCTTTGTTGATTACTACTAATTAATTTTTTTAAATTCTTTCTCCCCACCCCATACTTTTTTCACTCCGCTTTAAAAGCGGACTCACCATATTTACTTTTTCTAATTTTCTGGATGGTTGTGAAGCACAGGCCTGTGTCCCACTGCAGCTTCTGCAGCCTTACAAATCCTCGTATGTTCTGACTCTTAAACATTATTATGCTTCTGTTACCACATGCCTTCTATCCAGCATGTGCAGGTGCAGTATCACTCATCTTCATCTACTACTGCAGAACCTTCACAAACCATTAATGAAAACTAGGGGGGTAAAAACCCCCCAAACCCCAAAACTGATTAAAAATTTAGAAAATCTGCTTTTTAATCAAACACTGTTTATTCAGTGGGCAACTACAGTATGCAAAACACTATTAGCTGTGTTAAAAAAAAAAAGTTTATCTTAATATTTAATGTGTGTCCTCACCCCATTCTAATTTCCAAATTATAAAGCTGAAGACTTCTGCTGCTGGTAATTAATTCTTTGCCTGTTATTAACTCAAACACTGATGCCCCATTCATTAGGTTACACAGGTGCCTCTTCAGCGGCAGTTTGTCTGCATAAATAAATAAATTATATGTTTTGACATTACTGTGTATTTGGCCTTGATGTCCAGAGCTGAATGAAAGGCAGGAAAGGGCCCTGATCTCTCCCTGTCTGGAGAATACAAACAGATTGGGAAGTGCATCACCTGCACATGTTACTGCAGCAGCCTTCCCTTTGTTGTCAAACTCGACTCAGATTCATTTCAAAATATCCAAGTCCAAACCTAATTTCTGGCAAGACCTACAGGATCAAATCTGTCTCCTTGGCATACATTTGCTGCCAGGAAGCCTCAAAAGGACAATGAATGACAGCCAAAGTGATTATCAGTTTCAGTGAGTGAAGGTCAGTAAGTGTAACATCTGCCTGGCTGTACATATTCATGTGCAGCGTTCTGCTCATCCAGAGGTCACACAAACTCACAGAACGAACAAGATCCCACTGGAGCCCTCCCTTCCACAGGCATACAGGCACATCATTTTTTCACTCATTCAGTGGGATTTTTTTTTTTAAATAAATGACTGACTGAAGAAGCTGCATAGATCAAAATTACTCTAGTTTTTCTATTTAGAGTTTTCCGTTCCTTTACTTGAAAATGCAAAGCTAAAGAAGAGGAGAATGGCAAGAATGGTGTAGGAATATTTCTTCTATCTATTAAAACCCATTCTGATTACTAAGACAAGAATTACCATAATTTTTAAAGCATCTTTCCTATGGGGAAAAAAAGAAAGGCTGCCTAAAGTCTTTGGACTATCATGAGATACAAATTAATGTGTGTCACAGATTAATGATGAATATGCCTGCCCCTTGTTTATAAAAGACTAAGCTTAAAAAGGACAATTGCAAGTCATAAAATTTAATAAGTAATTTCTCCCAAAAACATCTCAAACACCTTTGCAAGAATGCCCAAGTCCCTCCATGAAGGACTTAAAAAATATCACATTCCAAAAGCATACTGGAATTGTACTATTTGAACGAATCCACACCTAAATTTTGCAATCTGAAAAGATATTTTCAATTCAAAGAGACCAAACACAAACAAGCTTCTACATCTTACATATGTCTTATAAAAGTCAAACTTTTGGCTCTGGAAAATTTGACTTGTGACATTGCAGGCATGGAATAATTTATAACAAAAAGAAACACTAACAGGATTCAGTTTTTGTTCTGCTGACACCCATTGTGGTTATGTTTTGGTTATTTTGGTTTCAAATATAGTTTTCTTAGTTTGGGACAATATCCTTGAAATTATATTCCTATTAAATTATTATCCAGTATTAATATTACTATATATTAACATCATATTAATATTAATTATATTACTATAAATTAATGTCCTGAAGGGATATTCCTTAATAATAACCCTTTTATTAAAGATACATATTCAGTGCATCAGTACATTTAACATACCTCAAGCAAATTTGTTTTCATGGTTCAAAAGCCCAGACGAGGATTTCCAGATATAAATCAGGCTATGGAGCCCAAGTGTCTGACTAAGAACAGCTCTGTCCAAAGTACATTTTCCACCACAACCCTGGGAAAGTGGTTGTGCAGTTCCATAACCTCCTCAGCAGCAACAAGCAGTCCTTCAACACCATGAGAGACAATCCCTGTTATAAACAGGGAAAACTCCAGAGTTCCCATTAAATATAGTTTTTCTAAGAGCTTCTTTCACGAGTTTTCAGCACAAGTTCTCAATTCCATTTTATGCTTTCCCTGTATACATGAAAATCAGGGAAAATTTTGTATGCCAACTCAGGACATGAAATGCTTTAGGCTCTTGATGAAGACTCTGAAGGAGGTAAGACAGCATCATATGTTAATTAAACCCAAATCCTTAACAGCTAGAAATTTCTCATACTCAAATTTATCATATCACATAGTGATACAAACTAGGAGAATGCCTAGGTGTTATTAGAATATTACAAAAAACCACACTGGGAAAGGCATCAGCAAAAGAAGACAGGAGTCGTAGTTGTGTAGGGTAATTCCAGCAGATTGGCTGCAGAAATTAATTTCATAGACATGGGAATCACTTAGCTTAAACTGTGCCTGAGGCAACAACAAAAAAAGTTAAAATCCCTTTCTCAGTCCAATTTTCTATTCTTGGAAGAAGTTGGTATTTTCTATTTTTGTGTTACATTAGCTAAACACAACAGAACCAAGAGACATCAAGGTGAGACACAGAGATAAGGTTGAACTCCATTTGCTGTCGACAAAGCACAAAAACATAACAAGTAATGTTCTTTCCATGAAGCCAGTGGGCAAAAGGAAATACCATTTCTCATTTGCTTAATGTGATTTCACATATACACCATACAGCTTCTGAGTGCTCTGACTGAAAATTAAATGAGGAAGATTATTCATTAAACAGCTGTAGCTTTCCACCCACAAGGTCCTCATTGCAATATGCAAAATTTCATGAAAATTTTAATTCCAAGAGAAGATATTTTGGTTTTCATTTGCAGTAAATTACATGAATAGCCTGTTTCTTTAACCTTTATCCTTCAAATAAATTAATGAGCAGCTTTAATTAATTAGTAAATACTAAATATTTGTTATTAACGATCATTTCCTTGTCATTGTTCTGGATCATATCAACAGTTTATTAGAGCAGGAAATAATGAAAGTCATGATTCATAGCTGTGTTTATTACAGTAAATTCTAATTAGTCTATAGATAGCGTGTTCCATTCTTGCAACTGCTTCCATAAACACAGCAGAGGAGAAGGATGTACAACATAAATAAATGGAGGAATGCAATTGCAGTCATCATTGTTGTGGAATATTTCAGCAATGCTCTACTGAGCAAGGATTACCCAGCTGGAAGAACAACAAAAGAAGAAACTGTGACTACATCAGGGGAAGGGAAAGGTGGAAAGAGAGAAAAGTGTCCCCAAGCAGAGTGAGGAACAGTTGGGTGAAGGACAGGAAGGAGAAACAGCCGTAAGGAGCAGGAGAATTTTATACAACAGAAGCACCTTGCACCTAGTGATTGCTCACATCTCTATCCCTACAGGTCATTAACTACCCTTCCATCTGAGGAATTCTGCTTATTCCTATGCCAAATATTGTGGGCCTTGGGGGCTGGAAGGCAGTTATCGTAAAAAGTCCACCTGAAATTTAAGCATGGCCCATTTTGTTATTTGTTTCTCAGACAGGAAAAGTTGGCTTGATTGCCCTTTACCCACATCACTGTGTGCAAAAGCACATTCCAGCCTAGGTTGAGAGCCAACCTGCAGAAACCCAAAAAAGGCTTCAGCTTAATCACAGGCAGAGATCACAGCTAGCACAGCTAGGCAGAGGGGTGGTGGAACATATTTTACTGAAAATTTATTATACAGAAAATGGTTTCTCTGCCAATTTTACAGTGAAAAATATGGATTTCTACAAGCCTCTAAAAAGATAATAATTTTATATCAGTGATAATCCATTGGAAAAAGGGCCTTTTATCTCTTTTCATATAAATCTCCATTTTTCAATATTGCTGAAAAGTGTAACTTCTGAGTAACATGAGTAAAGGCATGGAAGATGTGTTATTGAGAAATGGTCCATTGAAAAATGAAAAAGTAGACGAGTTCACCACCGTGTTAAATAAAAAAAGCCCTCTCCTTCTGCCTGAGAGAAATTGAGGAGTCACAGTCATTTGCCAGCTTTCAAAAAACAGTTCTCTTCCATTATTTGAAATTAGATCATTAAGCATTTCTTTCCAGAACCATAACTTCAGGGACCAGACTCTAAATACTCCAGCTTTAAGTCTTTGTGAAAGATCTGCTTTTACTTTAACACAGGCAAACTAAAAATATTTGTCTGGTCACACATTTCTAGGGCTGGAAACTTTATTTCAAAATCCTTTAAAAAAATTATATGCTTCTTTTTGTGCTCTTTATTGCTTTCTATCACTGAAATGCTTTGGGAATGTCGCTGTAGACAGCTGTAGACATTGTTTTTGTCTCTCCCAAGACTTTTGAGTCAGGTGTTCTTGTCCATGTTTGCCAAGCAAGACTCCAAATCTCATTTGAGCACAGTTTTTATTCTGAAACTCAAGACTTTTCCTCACATGCTTCACTTTAATTATTTCCCAGGAGTTGGGGAGATTACTGGCAGCAGATTTTAACCTGTTAGCTCATGAGCAGCACTGCAAGGAGGCCATGGATCAGATAAAGTTATGCTCTGTTTGTTTGGGAAATGGGTTTGGATTTTAGTGAGTAACATTTGCAGACATATGAGATTTTGCCCTTAATTTAACGTGTGCCAAAAACACACTTCAACTTTCAGCTAAAATATAAATAAGGAAAAAAGACTCTAATCTAAGCATTTTTTTAAATCTAAAAGTCTTTAGTTGAGTCATTTATATGCAGTGCATTAGGTCAAACAATTTATTTTTTTATGGTTAATTACAAATTTGAAGGAAAATGTAAGGCCTTCATATTGTGTGTCTGCTAATAATTACCAGTAATGTGATTAAATTCATGTTTAATGCTTATCTAAAATAGCTCATTAGCTTTATGGATGTTTGAAAACCTCCAAAGACTGGAAAATATTCAGTTTTCATTATGGTGCTGATACTGATCTCATAGACTGTGGCTACCATATTCATTACTCTCTGTATACATAGTTCTGTATGGAATATCACTTGTTTCAAACCAATTATTATGCAAATCCCAAGACCTTGCTTGACACTCCCTGGTGACAATGAAACCTTGTTTGGCTTAAATAATCATTTGGGAGCCATTTATACCGTGAATGAATATTGCAGATTTTGTATAGCAAGGAACTATATTTTCTTTCATCAGAGAGTAACAGGAAATAGCAAACATCAATCTGAAGAACAATTTTAGTTTCCCTGCAAATAAATTCTGGTGCTTCAATGCCTTTTTCTGGAGTATATTTTGATAGATGAAAATAACAGGCTGCTCTAAGTTAGTTTTGTTAATGTTTTCTATTTTTCTTATTCTGAGGAACTTATCATGGGCTGATTTTAGTGGCATTAACTTACCTCCAATTTGTTGCATTCCACTCTCCTAAAAAAAAATAAGAAGACACTAAGAGAAATATTTTCTGAATCAATAGATATTAAAAAAAAACCATAAAACAACTTACATCTTGTAAAACCATAGAAGGTACATAATTACAAAACAATATTATAAATCTGTTTTTATGAGGATGTGCAATTAACTACATACAAGACTAAAATTATTGGTGATATAAAAATGTATTGGTTTTGTTGCCTTTAATGTAACAATTTGGATTTTATTCTGCTTGACTTTTTGAAGATGATCTGAATTTTTTTCTCAATTGACATGTGGCCAAAGTTTAATCTGCACATGAAACCCAATCTTTAGACCACAAACTCCTTAGAGTTTCTTTAGAATAGTTGTTTAAAGCATAGACTTCGGATCATACTTTATTTTTTTAACATAATTTTTTTTTCAAAAATGGATCTAGTATCATGCATGTTGTAACTTAATTTTTTTAAAATATACTGAATACTTTCTTATCAAAAAAAAAAAAAAAAAAAAAAGGCAACTTCATGGCATTCATTAAAGCTACAAATTAAGATATAATTAAGTAGATTCCTGCTGGCAAAGCACTGTGACAAATTGATAGAGGAAAGCTTTTTCCTCTAACTTCTCCACAGTCAGGATAACATTAGCTGCATTGATAGTGCTACATTAAAATATCTAACTGTGTAAAACTGTCATCATTCAGAACTGCTGACACATGAGTTTGTTATTAGATAAACCTCTAAACTTTTATTTGCTCGTTCTCTCCTCCAGCCAATTCTGCTCGTTCAGTGAAAAAATGGAGAAACCAGTTCTGAAACCCTTACTGAAGTAAAAAGGACTACTAAATCTTTTCCCCTTTATTATCACTTGTTTCCGCATTTCAGTACTTTTTCTTCAGAGTAGGTGTTGTAGGCTGCATTTATTTAATAGCCTGAATCATTTCAGGGCCAAAATACCAATCAAAAAATCCTGTAGTGAGTTAGACTCGGTTTTCTAATAACCATTCCAGCCATTATAATTGAAACATTATCCACACAACCACTGGAAAACAAAAATAAATTCATCAAAATTATTCCTCTAGCTGATGAAGGGGATTTGTCTTCAACATTTTTCAATTTCAAATGCAGAACCATATTCCCCCTATGACAATCCTTTTTCCCATGTGGACATTAAACCCAAGACTTCCTGTTGTTGCTGTGGTCACTAGCACCTGCATTTCAGGATGCTTCACGTTTGGCAGCAAGAAGTAGCCTCTTAATCTGCTTTAAATTAAAACACTTCAATTTAGAAGCAGGGACTGTTTCAAGAATTAGTGAAATTCACATCAGTATCTTCTTGTCCCTCCCTGCAATATGGAATTTTATAAAACCTAAAAACTGTGATCTTGAGATGGTTCCCTGGCAAGGATAATCTCTATCTCTAGTAAAATATTCTCAAGCAGTAGAGCATTCATGGGACCCAAACTTCTCCCCAAGGACAAGAGTCCATCTAGTTTATTTCCAGGTTCAATTTTCACTGCAAGTGGCTTGGTTTTTGCTATTTGCAGAATGTGATAATTTATAAATTAGAAATAGAGTATATATGTTATCCTTCAAATAAATTATTCCAAGCCATTCCATTTGTATGGTTATGCAGCCAGGGAAACACATAAATAAAAATAATGTATTCTGGATGGGATGTAAAGTGTATTGCTTTTACTCAGGCCTGCATTTGTATTTGGATGGAATCACAGAATATTTTGGGTTGGAAGGGACCTTTAAAGGTCACTTCATCCAACACCCTGAAATGAGCAGGGACATTTCCTCAGAGCCATGTCCAGCCTGACCTTGATTTTTTCCAGGAACAGGTCCTCTACCACCTCCTTGGGCAACCTGTGCCAGTTTTTATCACCCTGACTGTAAAAATTTCTTCCTTATGTCCAGTCTAAATCAACCCTCTATTAGCCTAAAAACATTACAACTTCTCCTATTACAACAGGTCCTGCTCAAACACCCATTCCCATCTCTCTTAAAAATCCCCTTTAAACATTTAAAGGTCACAACATTTTGGAGAATAAATAAATTTTGGAGAATAAATTTGAAGAATAATTTCAGCTACAAGACACCTAATTTTTCATTAATCTACTATAACATTTTTTAGAAAAAAATGTTTGGCTTCCTCTTGGCTGAAGCACATATATCATAGTGTCAGGGAAAATTCCTTGGTCTATGTGAGGGGAGGAATGATGTATTTCCCAATATATTACATAAATTACACATGCATATAATATTAATAATTACTATTATGTTATATATTAGTATTCAACATTATTGTTAAATCATTATTATATTTTATATGATACGCACATACACATTATAATATAATACATATATTCCAGATATATTCCATATATTGGGAAATCTACTGGGACTGAGCATAGCATACAAAGATACTCAATGCAGGTTGTGAAATACCAGGGAAGTACAAGGAGGGACATATTCAATATTATAACATAAAAAAAACAAAGACTTTCAATTCATTTCACAAAGCTGACATCAATAAAATTATATATCTGTTTATTTCAAATGCTCTACCCTGAAAACAATACTAATGAAACATTAATAGTTTTAATAAATCTTAAGCTATTTCTGAGAAATGTGAATCTTAATTTTTTGTCCTCTCTGAAAATAGTACACTTTTTTGAAAAACTAGCTTCTGGATGGATTATAATTTCATTATTCAGAAACCTCGACAACTTTTGCCTTTAAAGATAAATATTTCTTCCTGAGAGATCTTAATAGCATTTTTCTGAAAATCATTCATTGTATACACTGGTAATATAAGTTTGGATTGTCTGACTTATTTCCTTATTTATAAAACACTAGACTTCTATTGCCAAAACAGGATTGTGAGGGGCTGTGTTCTCAAGGCTGACTCCTCTAGTCAGCTTTCAATTCCATCAGCATCCATGATAGGCCCATTTGTACCAAACTGCCAGAGAACACATCAAAGAGCATTTCCTGCCCTTACCAGCAAGAATATTTATCTTATCACCGTGCTGAAGCCTCGAGTTTACCTGCTGAATGGAATATCCCACCCTCACCTCTCAATCTCAGCCACCTACTCTCCACCTTCACTGCAAAATGAGGCCTCAGAATCACATTTCAGCAACAAATGTGCAGTGATTTATAGAAATAATTGTTTTCTAGCCATGGACAGTAGGTACATATATTTTAACAGCAGAGAAAGGTTTAAGTTATTTTTAACTATGTCTGAATATAACACTTTTAATTTACAATATTTTTTAAAAAATCTGTCAGAACACCAATATGTTAAACATTAAGTAGTTTTTTGGTTTTTTTTTTTTTTTCTTTTTCTTTTTTTCTTTTTTTCTTTTTTTCCCCTGGAGACAATTACACGTTCTGTGCAAATTAGCAGATTTGTGGAGGAAACATGACTTTTTAAATCTAAATCACAGGCAAAAAATGCTAAGAAAAGGGTTAAATCTTATATGGGAGAAAATAAATACATAAAGTCCCCTTAATTTTAGATAATAATACAGCTGTAATATATACATTTTTCTAAACATCATATAAAATTTGGAAAACCATTTATGCCTTTAAATAAAAAGGGTTTCAGTACAGATGAAAAAATCATTAAGAAAAAATGTTTGCTGTGTTAACTCCTTCCACTTCTGCAAATATGATTGTTGGAGAAAACAAGAGAACTCAGGGGTGTCACACTCTGTCTGAATGGCTCGTGTGCATTAACAGATCCCAAAGATGGGCAGCTACTCATTTGAAATTCAAAACACTGCATAACACTATCACTCTCTAAGAAATACAGTCTGTTGTAATAAAATATCATTCATTAATGACTTTGCTAGTTTAGGAGTGTTGATTAATAAGCCCTCTGTCTGAAGAAAACAAAATCATATTGTGGCAGCTTATAATTTACAGAAATTACAAGAGACTGTACATGTGAGGGTAGCATTTAGCTCTTCTTTAGCAGTAAAAGCAATCAGTGCTTTCATTTATTCATCATCAAAGCAGGGCAGGTACCAGCAATTCTGATACCTCAGTCCAATTTGTTTGTGTATTTATATGAATAACATCTGCACAGCAAGCATATCAATAATAGATATGCCAAGCAAAACAGAACCCACTCTGCTATGGTAACTCCAGAAGCAGTCATTTCATCTGCCTTGACTCCCAAGATCTCACTCTTTGTGCCAGCGTGTGCACAGGTTTTCTTTTTTTGATTTTCAAAATAAGCCATGGGATCCTCAGCTGGGAAAGAGCACCTGCTAGGTTGTGCTGTACACTCGAGATTGTTCACAGGATATGTGTGGATGAAAGACTGCAGGCAAGCTCTGCCTAGCTCTGGCTCTGAAGTACAGACACAAGGATTCTCTTTTCCAGCTGTAGAAGAGAGAGCACCACAATCCTACAGTGCACTTTGTGTGTCCTCCTGCCACAGAGAGAACCTGCTGGGATTCATTGGGAATGCACAGGAAAGCTGCCTCAGCCTCCCAGCACTGCTGAGCCTGTCCTCTAATGCCAGCAAATATGGAGCTGCTGCTGGCAATCCTCCACTTTTAGCAAAAGGAAAAAAAAAAAAGAGATTCCCTTTGGATGCTGACACACCGTGACATGAAACAGAATAGCAGAAACAAGCCATACATTTACAGCAGTTGCTTCAAACTTGTCAAGCTGTTACTTTCTTCACAAGCAATAGCACTTTACTTGGCAGAAATATGATAAATGTGATAAAAAGGAAATAGTATTATGCTTACTGGGGATTTTCTTAAATTATCTGCATCTCTAAGGCATTTGAGAAATTAATATCCTAATGTAGGGGAGAATAACAGAATGACGTTTGGAAAAGCTGCATTTTACAAAATGTCCCACAGCCCTTTGGGTGATAAAGAGACAAAAGTGGCTGTTGTAAACAAATAAAAATGGGGTTTGGGTGGGAGCTATCAGAAGGAAAAACAGGATTGGTAGCTGCTGTGAAAGACAGAAGAGACCCATGGATCTGGTAAATTAATGAAATTGAGGGGGTGAAGTAGTAATTGACTATGCATAAGATTAGGTTGATGTCAGAAGTTTGAAACCATACTTGAACAAGGCCATAGGGCAGGAAAAAAAGGAAATAAAAAAATGTACTATCAAGAGAAGGAGGCTTTGCAAAAGTCTTGAACAAGGACTGAGATGAAGAACCTGAAAGAGATGTGTACACACTGAGGAGTGTAAAAAAGGCACCTTTTGATGCGTTCCTTGTGAACCTGGAGCTGCAGAGGCAAAGTTACATAAAAGGGAAGAGGAATGTAAAAGTTATGAACACACCAATTTTCTATGCAATACATTTTGGCTTTATTAGGGGATTTCAGACGTGCAGGCACCAGAACATCCACTTAAAATGCCTGAAAGTGATGCTTACTGTAGCAGTTGCCTAAAGCTATCAGCAAATATTTATGAAATGCACCAGCTGAGTAAGTCCAGTAACAGTTGGTAACACAAAAAGGGTGAGCTGCTCCTCTTATTAATTCACCTTTTAGGTCTGGTAGCAAACATCCATAGAATGGCTTTAGCATGTTCCAGCCATGCAGGTGACCCATGAAATGTCACTTCTTGGTTCTCATTTGCTTTTTTCAACAGACTCATGAAACTGAAACCACTCAATGAAATATAGCTGGTTGGGTTTTTTTGTTTAGTTGTTTGTTTGTTTTTTTTTTAAAAAAAGAAAGTGTAGTGGTTTGACCTCAGCCAGGAACCCAGCAGCAACCAGCTACTCACTCACTCCCTCCATGTTGGGATGGGTGAAAGACTTGGAAGTATAAAAGTGAGAGCACCCACAGGCTGAGATAAGACAGCTAAACAAGTCAAACAAAAGCCAGGCGTGCAAGCAAAGTGGAAAAGGAATTCATTCACCACTTCCCATGGGCAGGCAGCTGTTGAGCCATCCATAGGAAAGCTGGGCTCCATCACACATAACTGTGACTTGGGAGTACAAAGAACATCACTCCCAACATCCTTCCCTGCCTCCTTCTCTCCCCTGCTTTAAATACATGATGTCATAGGGTGTGGAATACCCCTTTGGAAAACACCACGTCCTTTCTACTCACAAATCCTTGTTCACAAGAACAATTCTAGGCATATAATTCACTTTAAACATAGAATTCCAATGGGACAGGCCTGATGTAGAAATTTACTCATGTTCATATTTTCAAAATCAGGTGCTAAAAAGGCAGGAACTTCTGAATAAATTCTCACTGTAATACCAGAAGAGCTCAAGGTGGCAAACAGAGCTGCTGCATGAGCAGTCCAACAGGCTCCCTGTAGTTTGGAGGAGGGGACAGTGTAGATGACAGCAGCACTGTCCCCATCAGTCACTCACTGCCAAGCTGCCTTCACACCTGTAACTGAGACTAGTTAGAGACAAGTTGCCTTACCTTCTGTACAGGCAAAATCCAGAAATCAAAACCTGACTTTTATGCTATGTTGGGTTTTTTCACCACTATTTGTCCTTCAGTCAAGACTGCATACCTTTATTAAGGAATAAAAATTCGCCTCCTTGTTCTCTCTCTCTCATCTTGTTTTATTTTGTTTTTCATCTAAGAAAGTTCCACTTGAATAAGTTTTCCTCATCTTTCCTCGTTATTGGTTGCGACCACACTGTTCCAACCCTGACAATTTCACCAGAACACCTTCTTCAGCAATTACTTAAAATATCAGTTGTCTGTTTTTTTAAATGTTACAGTATGGTTTGGGGATTTTCTTACTGGATGTGCTATTTCAGGTATGATAAGTAATAGGCAAAGCACTTGGTGTTAAGTAGAATCCTTAAAAACCACAAGAATCCATCAGATTTAGTGGCAGAGATCTATAATCTGAAGAATTACAAAGTCTAATTTAAGCAAAGCAAAACCTAATAGTATAAGGAAGACACAACTAGAATAACTGATCATAAAGTGTTCTTTATGGCTATCAACAAATATAGTCAGATGAAGCAAATGATAAAATTAACAGAGAATGAAAACTTATTTTTTCAATAATGTTTAAATATTAGATTTTAGTTGTTCATTCTTTTTTTTAGTTTTAAAACCAGGATTTAAACATGATTTGCATTAGATTTAACATAAAATTATGGGATCATAAATAGCCCAAACACTTGTTTCTTACAGTAACATAATATCAATATCAAACACTTTGATACTATTGACATACGGTATGTCAATATAAAAATAATTTTTTTTCACTTCTCCTCCACTGACTCTTTTGTGTCTTCCTCACATTTTACTTGCTTCTAATCCAGATTTAATATTCTTCCATTCTTATTGCATGTCATTTCCCCTGCCCCAGGGGTAGAGACATATGCCCAGAGTTCTCTCAGATTTCAGCTATTACAAAAAACAAACAAAAAACCACAAAAAAACCACCCCAAAAACAAACAAACACACACCACAAAAAAAAAAAAAAAAAAAAAAAAAAAAACCACAAAAAAAAAAAAAAAAAAAAAAAAAAAAAAAAAAAAAAAAAAAAAAAAAAAAAAAAAACAGAACAAACACCACCACAGCTTTCACAGGTAAAAGCCTCAATTGGCTATTTTTGGTCAATTTAAATCTACTTTCAGCTTTCTAGCTACTGAAGATGGCATACATCAAACCAAAGACTGCATTTAATGTAAGAACGGTCACAGTTATTACTCACAACATTACAGGGCGGGCAGAATTGAAGAGACACTGTCTAAAAATTACTTTTATTCCAATCTTATGGTTGAAAACAAAAAATAACTTAGAAGTTGAAGATGTTTACAGAGCAAATGTACATCAGAGGTACTGTGCACTCTGAGTGAGACCAAGCACTGCAGTCTTCAAGTCCAGTTCCCCAAGACCAAGGTCAAAGCCAGCTCTGGAAGAGATCAGATTTTTATATTCTCCTGCCATTACAGGCTAAGGGAGACCTGTGCTTTCCACTTACATGGCATAACTGGGCTGGACACACCTCTGCTTCAGGACACTAGACACAGGCCTACTACTATTCCTTTCTCCCTATCTCTGCAGAAAACAAATCACGCCAAAACTCTAATTTTTAAACTATTACTTTTTAAAATATTTTCCATAGGTTTCCATCCAACAAGCTGCATGTAAAAAGGTTTTGAAATTTTTGACCTCACCTTTCCACACGCTTAGTATTAATGGTTTTTTGTGTATATGTTTCAAGGAAATAAGATTCAGGAAAATGGTAGTTGAGAATGACTTACATCCTAGGCCACATAAATAAAAACCAATTTTACTATGCTAATCCATCTGTCTGCAAATCTTGTCTTCAGCATGAAATTTTTGGAGGCAAAAAAGAAGTGTTTCCTATCTAGCAAAAGTATTTTACACAGAGGAGCACTCCAATTCCTACATCTCCCATAAAATACACTTTTAAGACTCAGTAGCACAGTCATTCAGATCAGCAAAAATTGTTTGTATATGTAGTTCCCTTTATGTCATAAAAGTCCTGTGCTTCATAATTTAATATGACAAGAAATAGGAAATATTTCACCACAAATATAATCAGCAAGATTCATTTTATTACCCTACTATGAACACTTGTGAATGAAAGAATTCAAAATTGCTCATTTGAAAAAGAAAGGCCAATAGGTCTGAGGAGGAAATTGTCTAGTACAAGACAATATTACAGGTCTATAGAAACACCTCTGCCCCTGAAAATAGAGAAGATAAGGAAAAGAAAATAATTAAAATTCTTTTAGCAAAGCAGTTTAATGACTCAGGTTATCTATTCCTGTTTCCTCTGGGTATTCACTATTTCAAATCAGGATTTCTTTCTATTCAGGAAGTGTTGAAGCATGACAACTTCTAGTCTTTTCTTATTGTTTCTCTTTGGTGTAAGTCAAAATGGATATTTAAAGATTCTGATCAATCTATTTGAAAAGATACACACTTCCTCAAGCTGTTAGTAAAGAATATAACTTTGATCTTGCTGATCAGTGAAATTTTACTTAACGTTTTCTCCATCTACTTTTATGAATTTTTTTAAGTTAGATTTCTCACTAAATAAGTCTAATCAAATCATTTTCTATTATTATATATTGAAGTGGTTTATGTGCAAAACCAGCCCATATTTTTACTTCTTTAACAATTATTAATAACATTTCTGAGGCTACTTTTCTCCAGACACCTTAAATTAATCAATTTCAGAAGAACATTAAAGTTTATTTCATGTCTTAATGTCTTGAGGGCATATATTCAAGGAAGTTACTTGACCAGAATAAAAAGAAATTCACATTTAAAGGATTTTTTTTACACTATATCTGAAAAAATGCAATCAGAATCAGCCTTATTTTTGACCAGTGACTGAATTTGCTGATGAATAGACTCTTGATTTCTCTGCTTCATTAAAAGCAGAATATTTACTGTTGTAGAGAACTGATACTGTGAATAATCTCATTTAACTCCATACACAAGTTCTATCTTGTCTTCTAACCACCAGATTAACTTTAGTCTGTGATCTTCATAGGTATTTAAATTAATGAATCAAAGATCAAAGACTTGACTTTATTTATCATTCACCTGGGAAGAAGAAAACCAATACAGGTCAAGAATTTACATTAAAGAAAAAAAAAAAAGAAGAGATATGTTGGCAGTGATCACAGTGGGTAAAAACCACTGTGTTGGAAAGAAGAGATATCTGAAAATTTCAAAACTTATGAGCATAAATCAAATGGAGATCCAGAAGGACTAGCAGAATGCATTGTTGGTCAAGAAAGACTGTGTAAAATTCTGGGGTTTAGTATAAATATTATTATTTTGACCATTTTAATGACAGCTGCAGGTGTATAGAAAGGAGAGCTTTCCTTACAAGGCTGTTCTGTAAAACTCAATCTACACCAGTCAAAAAGGTTGATCAGTATACTTAAAACTAAGAAACCCTGTAAGTGGCCCAAAATATTTGCTTTCCGTGTGTTTACTAGAGTATCTTTGCTTTACTGTGAGCAAAATGTTTGTGCATAAGGAGTGATACTGGCACAGCAAGGAGGTACAGCAGAGCAGATGACACACCACCCACCAATCACTGTTGTGCTATGACGTAAATACATTATCTTTAAAATAATAGCCTCATAAATATGAGTAATTTAAAAGCAGCTATCCAAACATTTGTTTTTTAAAAGGTCTCAATAGCGAAGGTTCTCGTTCTCTATCATAATTCTCAGTCTACTTTATTATCCCAAGACAGAGAGGCCAGATAATTTAATTAACTGTGACTTTGCAACTAATTTGCAGATTTAAAAAAAACATATGGTACCTTTCATGGGACATTTAATCTGCTTATTCATTAAAATCTTTGACCCCACAAGTATTTTCCTCAGTTCAATTAAAAATCTATTAGACTATTAGTCCATGCATCAGTGTCGTGTAATCATCACTACTCAACACAAGACAAATACAATGAGTGAGAACTGAATAAACTGAATAAACCTCAGTATTGAAATCAATTTCAATAATATTGTGAAGTCCTTGAAGTGAATATTTTACACGTTGTTTTATTCAGATTTCAAATGTTTATCATTATTTTCATCTTTCTGAGAAGGCACCTGTTCCATACCCTCACCAATGGGCACCAAAAGATTCACAAGCCTGTAGGAAAACACAAGTAAATATTTGGAGCCAGACATTATGGTGCACTAGAGAGGAAGTGTGGAATGCTCCCATAGGTGTTTACACCACCACTTTGATTTGGTCCCTGCTTTGCTCTTATCTGCCACTTTCAAATTATCCAGGGGCTGTCTACACCAAGTTTGATATTCTCCCCCTCTCTGTGCCTCTCCCATGTCATTGCTCCATGGCCACCATGCAAGAACACATACTTGGTTTCATAACATCTTATAATTAGATTAGCTTATAATTAAATTCTCTCTTACAATTATTTCTTATTATCAAGAGACTAAGAATGCAAAATCCAAAAAGAGTCAATCCCAAAACCAGGATTTTTTGCCAGTTAGGTGTATATTATGCCTCACTGTGCCAGACCTCTCAAACACAGGGCAAAGAAGGATGGGGCCAGAAAGAATCTCTGTCTGGAGCCCCCAGAGCAGGATAAATAAAGGCTGCATTTCCCAACAAACCTGCAAGGGACAGAAAAGGGACCAAGGCTTATGGGAGATGCAGCATGGGAGAGTAGGAATTCTTGACCTTTTCTTTCTTTCCTCCTTCACCATTGTACTTTGAGTTATCTCCTCTCTCTTGTTGTGGCACATAGTTATCAATCTTCATGGCTAATTTATGATTAGTTTTTAATAACCTTGCTTCGTCTCCTTTTTCTCCTCACTCATCCTTACTACTTTCTGATACCTCCTTATTCATGTACAGAGGAGGTTTTTTAGGATCATTACCTCCCTGATTCCCTTCAAAAGAATCCCATTGTTCTCCTGCATGCAAGTTTCAGATTGAATATTCTCCTTTTTGTCACTTATTTTCACTTCAGGGGTCAAAAAGGTTTAACAGCCTTGGAACTTCTCTTTTTGTACGTACAACATCTCAAAACCCACCTAGAGAGCCATAGATAAAATCTTACATAAAGGCAGAGTTTAAAATTTCCATCTTTAATGTGTCTCAGACTTAATAACCTGCAAGTAAAAAAACTATTGTAAAAAATTAATCTACTGTAAAGCTACTTCTCAGATTTACATTTAGAAAGTGAATGCTACTCAGTGTAAACCATACCATGCCTGATACCTGTAATTCTAATCTAGATAACATGTGGAGTATGTTAATTATTATACTGCACTTAAAGGGATGTGAACACTCTGAGCAGCTAGAAAAAAAACAGTTTAAAGTGTTTCAGAAACAATTAAGGGTGATCAGCCATAGAAATTTCCAGTAGTAATACTGCATTGATTTTATAATTATTTCTAAGGAGTTAATATGAAACTTAAAATATTCTTAGAGTATAGTTTTGGTACTGCTATTTTGCATGAGATGGGTCTTTGCTGCCATTTTCTGGCTTCCTGTAATGAATTTCAGTGGATTTATCCAAAATAAGATGTTCCTACTGATTTAAAAGGTTACAAGAAACACGTTTCAAAGACGAGGTTCAGCACACTGCAGAATTTGTTAACTCCCCATAATATCTATTAAAAATGTCTCTTTTTAAGAGCACTATAATGCAAGCAAGCACAGCAAGTTTCTTTTTATAGAAAATACAGTGAGATTTTTCATAGAAACTGTTCTCTAATTTTCTGTTATTTTCAACTCTATCTATTCAAGAATGCATAGAAAAAGTAAATTCCAGCCAAGAAAAAAAATTAATCAAGCAAATACAGTGAATACCTCTATATGAAGCAAATGGATGGCAACAGTTTTCTAGAGATGCTCTTTGGAATTTTTTTAAATTCCTCCTGTAGTTAAACTTTTATCAAGAGACTGTTATGATAATTTGGCACCAGACTGTAAAGGAAATGTTAAGAAATTAGTTTGATAAAAAGATTATCAGGTAAAATAACATTTTAAACATAGAAACCTTCCATTCAAATTTTCTTCACTTAGCATAATCAAAAAACCAACCAACCAACCTACCCAACAAAAAAAACCCCCACCACACCAAAAAGCTATCATTTGCAAAATAATATGCATAATACATTGAATATTTTTGTTTTAATACAAAATATAACATACATATGAAGTGGAACTTCACTTTTTTGCATTATGAAGAATTTCCATTTAGTACAACAGTACTTGCTACTATTACAATAGTATTTATTTTTTTGAATTTAAATACTTGGGAGAAAAACCCCAAGCCACACAAAGTTACCCAGTCTGAGTCTACATCAACTCTTACTTCCCTGGAAAAGTTGTGAAATTGTAGTTTCTACCAACAGCCAAACTCCTGGGGTTTTTACCATAGGGACAACAAAATAAATTTGGTTTGAACTGTTTTCTAAAGCGTTTCATACTTTTTGATCTAACTAATGCTAGTGGCAATGTTCAGCATCCTGAAAGATATCACGAGTTCTCTAAATTGAATATGCATTATGCCCCCAAGAATTGTCAAAAGATAGATAATACATTCTAAAAATATCATTAAGATAAACAGAATGTTAGTTAGGGAAATAGTTGATAAACATCTCAGTAGAAGTTTCATCAAAAAATGTACTGTGAATTGAATATAAAGGAAGTGTAACATTGGGTATAAAATATTGATTTTTTTAATCTTCCAATCTAGTTGAGGAATACTTGTTTGGCTCCAGTAATATATATTTAGGAGAAGAGTGGCATGCCCTTATAGCTGCCTTAAAAAGGGTCACAGGGTAGATGATTCTGAATTATTTGAAACAAAGGAAGTATTAAAATAGAGAAAGCAAAACTGGAAGGCAGGGAGGACAAAACCACATTTAGTTCTGGCAAGTATCTGCAGCCAGCAAGGAGCCATTGCCAGCTGGCCATCAGCTGTGGGTGGAAATATGTTCTAGCAACTGTTCTGGGTGGTTCCATCCCAAAACAGTGTCCTCTCTTCTGAAAAGGTGCCTGTCTTGGGAAGAACCATATGCACACATCCACAAAAGTCTGATCATTTAGGGAAACTTACATTTTAGGGAACTGGATAAAGAGCAGGAAGAGTCAGGAATTAAAGGCAGACAGTGAAAACTGTGTGCTTGCAGCAAAGTCACCAGCTCTCACTTGAAAGGTTTCCATGACAATTGCAAAGTTTCCCACCGATTTTTACCAGGATAATATTCAACATGACTAGACACTTTCTAAGCCTAAACAGAAGAATGATTCCACAGATGTGATCAAGGTCAAGTACACTGTTTTCAATGGGATTTCCAGCTAGGAGAGTGTTCAACAAAAGAGAAGCTTACTTATTATGGTACACGTCTGAAAAACAACATGAGAACAAGAGTTTGTTGCTATTGAAGAATAATCAAAAGAAATATATACATCAATAATTATTTGAAAGATAGCGCTCTAGAAATGTTCATAGACTTTAACTTAAAATTGCACGTGGTACACTGCATTTAGTTTATTTCTTTAGGTGCTCTATACATCTCCTAACAAGAGTATTCAGGAGTAGATTTTTCAAAAGCATAGATATACCTATAAACATCTCATTTGCTGGAGTCCTTTCGTGTTTTTAAATCCTCTAGTAATTTTGATATCCATCCTTCACTGCAGGATTTAAGTGTCACGAAAAGGATCCAACTTGCTGATAAAGCATCTTCAAACAATCAATATTCAAAGTTATTTGACAATGCACACTCTTTTCTATAACTGGTAGACTTCTGACAAATAGAAAAACAAAACTGAAGATTTCCAGGACAATCATAATTCTTTCCACTTCTCAATTGCTCTCAGACCTATCCATGGGCAACCTCCCTTTAAAAAACACTGGAATAGACCAGGCTGAAGACACCAAGCTCTACTTTTTTGCAGCATTTGAAGTAACTGTGCTGCTAATTCACATAAGATAAAATTGTCCTTACTTTTTACAAGAGTCTGGGTTTGACTTTCAAGAGGACTAAACTGGTTTATCTTGAGGGAAAACAGCTATTTGTAGAGAGAATTTATACACTGAAAGCTGAGCACTTACAAAATTCTGGCCAATATGAGAAAGTTGAACACCTTCAAACCCCCGTGCCAGATTAAAAAAGATAATCTGGTATTAAACTAAAAGCCCAGTTAAGGAAACCAGTTCTTTATGATTATGAACTGGTCAAGTGTTCCCTGGGTCACCTCTCTCCAATCACAGCCTCTAAAGAATTTCTATTTCTGTCTCCCTCTCAAATCTCTGCTTGTCATGTAGTTTCAGAAGCACCTTTGATACGAGCCACAGGACAATTTTAAACAATTGGGTTTTTTTTTTCCATGGCACCTGTTTAAGTCTACTCCAGCTTATTAAATTGAAAAGGGAAAACATAAAGGGGGGAACACTGCCTGCTTCCTTGCCCAGTTATGGAATTCCTAGAAAAGCAGAGTAAGGGTTCAATATGACTTCTCTTTGCACAAAAAAGTGCTTGTTACCCATGATAAAAATGAGATTATTCTAATACAAGAAAAAGAGAAAAGAGATTTGCAAAAGAATAATTTACATAGAACTTTATCATTTGCCCCAGACCTTGATCACCCAAATGTTCTATTTTGCAACCATACCTGTAAAGCACAAAGAAGGGGAAAAAGATTTGTTATATTTATCTTCATTTTTTCAACTCAAATGTTCTCCAGAGATTACACAAAATGGAGGTATAAAGTCTTGGATTTTAGAGCTGTATAGTGTGTGTATTGCAGGAAACCTCAAATGTTCTTTGTCTACTTAATAACATCCAGTTTTAGAAAAGGTGGAGAGCAGAATATGATGAAGACAGATAATAAAGTTTGATCTGCTGCAAAAAAAAAAAATGAAAGATTTTGATATTTGTAAGATAGCACTCCCTTCTCATAGAGAGAGACTGCAGCAGTTTGAAGGTTGAGCTTCCATCACAGAAGATTTCAAAGCTTTGGAAAGTGATAGATGCTTAGAGACAAAGCTGGCAGGAATGGCTTTCTTCTGAATTTATACTTTTAATAAGGGTGCACATGCCTGAAAAATCTGCAAGACACACTTCATTGCTAGAAATGCCTCTGCAGGACTAATTCTTTCCGTGTGACCCGTAGTTCTGACACACATCTCTGCACTGCAATAGTCTCCTTTAATTCCACTTTTCCCCACCACACCCCTCAGCTGCTGACTCAGGAAGACACCACTATTTCAATTACATGCCGGAGATGTTTTCAACTCTCATCTCTTTCCCTTCACATTGGTGAGAATAAGGGAATAAAAAGTATTTAAAATGAAAGCAATATTTTTTTTACTGTAAGTCCAGGATGTTGGCCCTGGATGAATTTACATTTTAAGCCTCAGTCCAGACATGCTCTTCCCTCCCTCCTCCCATGAGATATATATTAGTTTGTTATATGCTTCATTTGTGAGCAGGAAAAAAAAAAAATCCCAATTCTGCCAATGTGATACTATCCAAACCATGCAAGATTTTTTTTTTTTTTTCCTATATAGCATTCATCCAACTTATCTGCACTTCCCAGCCAGTCCAGGACACTATCAGCAACCTTCATAAGTCTCTTGTCTTAAAACAAAAATGTCTTTTTCCTCCAGTTTGTCTGGGTATTTTTTATACTTCTCCCTTGGACCATTTCCCAGGCTCATGCATTCTCTCTGCATTGCTCCAGTTAATTACTTGTATTTGATGGCCACCTCTGCCAGCCCCATTACTTATTGCCACTTGTGAGCTGCAGTAATGTGGGGTGTTTGTCACTTCCCCCAAGGTCACAGGCAGCCCTGCTATGCTGTGGCTGCCCTCCCTCCCTGGCAATATTGATGGTGGCGGGGTGTGAAGCGTTTTCATCTCGCGCTGACCCCGTGCGAGCGAGCCCCGCGCGCTCACCTCAGGTGACTTCTGCTGAGTAAGCCTTTGGTTCTCAGCAGCCACTGCTGCAAATGTGAACTGTAAGTCATTGTGGGGAGCTGGGAAGCAACATAAAAATTCAGTTGCTGCAGCTTTTGCGGCTTGAAAGGTGACATTGGTCATTTTTCCCCTCAAGCTTTCGCTGCTTACTGCTAATCTTTGCCATCCACTGGTCCTTGCCAGTGGGAGTAAAAATGATGTGTCTCCTTCTTTAATGAAAAATATGACTTTTTTTATTCTTTTGTTTAAAATGACAATTCTGACTTTCATATTCTAGACATTAACCTCTTTAAATTTTCAGGATCCTGATTATCAGAGTTCCACTTTGGTTTATTGGTAATATCTACAGCTATATTAACAGTTAATAGTAAGCACTTGAGGAGATTTGACTCCAGATGGATTTACATACTTCCACTTGCTTTCATCCTATTTCATCCAGCTATTTTTTGACAATCCCTTGTCAAAAGGGATTGTCCTTTTCTCAAAAAACAAGGGATTTGTCTCCTTTCTTTTTTTCCTACATCTATCTATTCTACACCCTATCCCCCCTTCCCAAAACTGGCACACTCCAGCTGTCTGTAAACCTCCTTGCTTTTATCATACATTGCCTCTTTCTCAAGGAGGATGATGAGTGTACAAGAGCACATATTTCTATTGATCCCCGATATTAGCAAGACAGCAGGCTGAATAAGACCATTAATAATTCTCTGAACAAAGAATGAGAGGAATGAGCTTCATTCCAGCTGCAAGCACCTCTCAGCTCAAAGACATTCTGGCCAAGCAGACGCCTTGTCTTGAGCACAACGCCTCTGTCAGGGCTGTCACCAGTGACTGACATGACTGGTGGCAGTGGGCCAGCCACCAGGCTTCCTCAAGCCTCAGTCTTCCCATATGAAAATGGAAAAATACCCAACACTAAAACTCCTGCTTGGAAATTTTTCCATAGCTGCTTAGGAAAACAAACAAACAAACAAACCCCACAAAAATCCAACATCCCCACAAGCAGTTCCCATTCAAAGTTGTAGCACACAACTTGTGACCTCAGACAACTTCCCTTTTCTCTAAGGTGTGAGAGCATTTAATCAAGAAAACACGTGAATTTATTTCAGGAAACATTAGTGCACTAGTAAAAAATAAATTAAAAATTAAGAAGCCACGCTCCTAAGAAAATATTTCGAACTACACAGACAGAAAAACGCACCTCCATCTTTAAAGAACGCTAGCAGAAAAATGTCAAAAAAGAAAGACAAATAAAGAGTCAGATTTCTCCAAATTGCAATCTTATGCACAGGTCAGTGCCTTTCCATCCATACTCCAGAAGAAATTATGGCACAAGATGTACAAAGTGAACCCAAATCAAGGGTACATATTTTATCTAAAAAGCAATATGAAAATACACCAGTATAAAAAGCCTAAAGTGGCATTTAATATGTCTATGGTCATTCAGAAAATCTCAATATGCCTGAAGAATATTAGACCATTCTTAGAAAGTTCTACCAGAAATACATTATTAAAACCCAGTTTAAAATTTAGCTGGTACAATGCTTTCCCCAAAATTCAATCATTGTTTCATTTAATACTCCACTTAGTTTGAATAAAAGCTCAAAAGCAAAGCTACCTAGATTAAAAATATCATTTGCTCATTGTTCTGATCACTACAGACAGATATTATTGGATAATTTCATCTGCAGTAGTAAAAAGTATCCATTTAATTAAAAAATAAGGGAGAACAAAAAGACTAGAGAAGATAATGTACTAGTGAGCAAAGTAGGTCCAAGAATTAATAAATACTCACCATTTAGACTTAGAGTGGTGGCAGGTAGACAGAATTTGGGATCAACCTCTGAAGGACACTGACTTGCACGGTGTGTACCCCTGCATCCATTCAGATAAAAAGATTAGGCACTGCAGCCGAAATATAAATTAACTTTATAATTAGCAAACAGAGAACATTGGCAGATACAGGATACAGGCACATCTACCCCACAAATAAAGTGGTCATAAAAGCCTTGGTCACTTTATTAAGCCAAACCCCAACCTTTTAAATAACTTAGAAAATGCATTTAATTCTCTACTATGTTATTTCTTGCATATATAATCAAGTGGGCAAAAAGCTTAGACTAATTCAGGCTGATTTAGAGCAGCCCTGTCTACCCAAAATTCCAGCTCTGGCAGCACAGTGAGCAGTGTACTGAAGAAATACTGTTCCACATAAACTAGAGTGTCATGTGTGCAAACATGATAATTGGGAAGAAATTATAATTCACATCTACAAGGAAGAACACTAACCACAAAATAGCCAGGTGATAATTCTAAAAATTAGCTCATTTGTGTTTCCCAATAACTACTTCTAATTAAATGTTACTTTTTTTACTACAGACATTAGACAGAGAGGAGAAATACAACAATGGAACTCAGCCCAAAACCCTGGGGTTATATAGCACTGTATTTTTTTACAAGGTAGAAGAAAAAATATTGTTTACATATTTGCCCATATCAGGACAACAACCCAATAAATTTTGATAACATATTCAATTCTCAACCCTTAATTAATCCTAGTTTTATTTTCAAAAATGTTTAGATTTATCATCTCCAACAATCACAAGTATATATTGATAAATCTCCAATACCGTATTACTTTCTCA
This sequence comes from Prinia subflava, assembly GCF_021018805.1. Lineage (NCBI taxonomy): Eukaryota > Metazoa > Chordata > Aves > Passeriformes > Cisticolidae > Prinia > Prinia subflava. The sequence goes on along the minus strand of NC_086249.1, from coordinate 11,844,842 downwards.
TGATATGTGATTGAAAAAAGCACATTCCAGTCCACATTACCTTTATAAGATATTAAACAGTCTATCAACATGGACATATTAAGAGTTACAAGGGCAACCACATCACTGAAAATTTATAAAAGCTGTTATTGTAAGTGATTATTTGAAGATCTGTTTGTTAATATGAGGGTTTTTCCTTTAGCTTAGTTGTCTTAGTGCACTCGATTTCCTCAAGTGAGGTAAAAATGAAGGCATTCCCCCATAACTCCCAACAGTGAGTTTGAATGAATTCTAACATGTTGAGGTTATCCTGAACTTGCCCTCCTTGTAATTTGTTTTCCTTTCTTGTCAATTATGCATGCATTCTACCTGTATCTTCAACCAGAGACAAGTGTGCTTAGTTAAATAGAATTATTGTTTAATGAACCTTTTTTTTTTTATGTTGGCTGCTTTACTTAATGGGACACAAGGTTAAGAATTAAGTCCTTGTTATTTTCCTCTTACAAGGTGACATAAGCAGCATATAATTGACCAGATCTGGATCCAATATAAACTGACTCCATTGAATAAAAACCAGTTTACATCATCTACATCAAGGCTCTTAACATGAAAGAAATTTATCTCTATCAAGATGGCACATTTAATTAGCCATACTATAGTAGTCTGTGTATTATCACATAAAATTAATATTACTGCTCACTCAAGTCAAAGAATTATTTTATAAACAGTGTTTTGCAGCATTAGAGTTCATCCTATTCCTGATAAAGTAGTAACTCCTGTTGGTTAATTGAATGTATAGACTGCTTCCCATGAGTCATTGGCTGGAACTTGTCCCTCTAAAGAAAATCATCAACACTTGCAGAGAAAACTATCTCTGTCAGTGTTTCCTTCCTCAAATTAAAGATAGCCAGCTTGGCAAATGCTTGGAGTTGCTGTCAAAAGGTTTGACAGGCTAAATAGACCTACAAACTGAGTGCCAACACAAAAATGGATTGGAAGATTACAGCAGCTTCACTAACTAGAGTGAGACCAGACCAGTCATATATCCTAGAGATACACAAAAATAATTTTAAACAGGCAGTTAGAGGTAAAGCTATAAATTATATGTCCCTTAAAAAAAAAAAAAAAATCCTTCTAACTCTTAATCTATTATTCCAGGAAAAAGGAACATATCTTCCAATTTTGAACACAACCATATGGTAGAAGGATCTACAGTGTCCCCCAAAGAGGTTCTGTTGCAGGTTGTTGGGAAGGTTTGGAGGCAAATAAAACACCCCACGAGCAGCAGAGGTTATTGTAAGTGGCCTAAAATACAAGAAAAACAAGACAATTCTCTCTCCTGGTGGATACCTGTCCTTAACTGCTTGCTCTGCATATTAATGTCCTTGTGTTCACAGGAAGGCAAGTCCTTGTCAAACTCTTGTATTCCCACCTGTTTAGCAGTTGTAGTAAATCCATTTCCTTTAACTTGTTCTTGTTTTTACTGCTATTATTTCTCCTCACTTCCAATAACAGAGTGAGACTTCCTCTTTCTGCTGCAAAATACTATCAGCAGCAATATCTGTAGCTATCTCCAGGAAATGTTAGTCTTAATGTCCATCCTGGACATCTTCAAATGGTTGCTGTTCCTCCAGATATCCTGATGTGTGCTTGCACTTACAACATAATACTTGGTGATTTCGTATAGGGACAAGAATTATCAAAATGTATAATTATAGCCTTTGTGGTCCTTATTCTCCTACTCTGGACTTCAGTTGCAGTGATCATGCCCTCATAGCAAAGAAGAGCCTGACCTTTCTGTAGAGAAAGGAAGCCACAACCCTTTATTTTCATCATTAAGACATTCATCTTATTGAGAGAGGAGGACTCTAATTGCAAACCCACTCTAAAGACTGGTTTATGCACTTCAGCTAATACATAATCACACAGAAAGCATACTACCAACTTCACCTCCACCTGCTGCTGCCTGAGAGGCAGATTCCCACTCAAGATTTACAGAAAGACAGCCTTTATCAGGAAAAGAAAAAAGACTTTCAGGTGAATGAGCTCTTCAGATTTAAAACAGAAAATTTCAAAGCTGCATACAAATTGCAAACGATTAATTAAATTTAACTGCATATATTAGTCAGTCCATCTGAAAGTTGTTTTCTGACTAGAGAGTAGAAAATGCTGTAGAACAGAAAAAGGTTTCAGAGGGGGAATTCTGTACTGTCCATAACCATCAAATAGCAATTAAAGTAGCAAATACAGGAAAAGAGATAAGAATCATGAAATGGAAAGAATACATCATTGAGGCTGACAAACAGCTCTGAGATTATTCATTACAGCAAACTTTTAAAAAGTGTTACATCTCTATCCCTCCTGTGTACCAGTGGTCTATACTCAAACTGTCGTTCCAAAGACATAAAAAATCCCTGAGGACTCTTGAGCCTCTCTTAGTATTCCCTCTAAAAGATAAGATCCAGTAGAAAACAGTCAAGAGTTTCCCTAGACTGATTTCTACCTCCAGCAATCTTTCCAACCAGATGAAAAGTTATTCAAAACGTGTTGTGAACAAGAATTATTACTTGTTGATACTATTACTATCAAAGTAGCAGTGGTTCTAATCAGTCATCATAAATTTTTAAGAATGTAGATTAAAAAAATTAAACAATATGAGATGCCCCTTTAAACACCAGAATATCTTCTGAGGAGAACTGTTGTGATACCATTTAGCTACCCAAAAAGGTTTTTAACTCAACTAGAGCACTATTCTTGGAAAACACCTCCCATGGACAATTATTTTTCACACAAATACAGCATTTGAGAACTTACAGCCTGTGCTAGAAGAATTTTCAGTCTTGAAAAATATTTCCCAGAAAGACCTACCTTTTCAAACAGACTTTTTTATCATTAAGCTCCCCAAATACCTTATATCAAACACAACCTGCTCACACCAAAGGAAAAAAAAAAGCACAAATCTAGACACCCACAGGAGATGCCACTCACAGTGGAAAAAATGCTGCCACACCCTTTCAAAAATGCAGGGTACACCATCCAAAACACCAGCAGTGCTCCACAAACAGCTTGTATGGGTCAACAGGCTCACAGTGACCTTGCAAAGGCAGTGGATGAAGGGCACAGGCATCCAGGGCAGGGCATTCATCCTGAGTCAGCTCTGACTCCCTTCTCCTCCCCACCAGGGAGGCTCCCCAAAAGCCTGGGAAAAATGAACTAATACAGATAAAAGCTACAAAGTGGAATCCATAACACCAGAGGATAGTGACAATTAGGAACTCCATAGATGCACTACCTTTCTGCAATTTCCCTCTCTTAAACAACAACATCCCACAGCTGATAGGAAGACAGTGAATTTTTCTTTCTAAGTCAGGAAAAAAGGCAAAGATGTGGTTAACACCTCCTTGTAGATGCCAATTATCTATCATCCCATGGTCTGAGTAAAGCAGCTAATTAAGTTAGAATAATTGTTTTCAACTGGTATTTGGTTTTAATGATTGCTGTTTCCCTTTCAGACAGGAAGATCACATATCCCTACCAGCTGCAGATTTCCTTCCAGTCTACACTGTTTGGTCTAAGATGCTGCTTTCAGCCAAAATCTTGTAGAGCATAACAGCTACTGTAGTACTGCTGCTGCAACCAAATGGTACATAAATTTCAGAAACCTAATTGACCTGAAGATGTTAAACTTCAAAACACAGGGCAGTAAAAGAGGCATCCATGAAAGCAATTTTAAACCAAAAGAGAAATGAAAGTAAATATAAACTGTGAGTCATAGTTACTATGCTAGTGTGATAAGAGTCTTGGAAGAATCAGATGGAAATGGACGAGATGGGAAAAGAGAGAGCAAAACCAAGTTTTTTAAGTGGAAAAATAAAATTCTAAATATCAGCTAAAAGTAAACTGTTCAAGTGAAAAGCTCTATCAGAAGTTAGGAGGAAAAAAGATAGGAAGAAATAGGAATGAATTAAAAGATAAAACTGGAGGGCACAAATGAAAGCCCATATAACTAAGATTTATTTCACTACTCTCTTACATTTTGTTGCATCTCTGGTACAAAATTAAAGTGAAAGCTATTACCTACTCTAAGGAAAATTATTTATTAAGTTTGTCTCTTAGGCCATAGAGATTTAAGGTCCTGGGGTTTAACCAAAGAAAATTCTGTCTTTTTCCTGAAATTATGCAGGTCCCCTCAGAAAAACCTCACCAGCAATGCTGCATTTGATAAGATTACTTTTTGTATTGCTATCTTTGCCCCTTTTCTGACCATTACATACACTGGCAATCTTGTCTGTACCAGTTCTGCAGTATTACAAGAAAAATTCTCAGGACAGTGGATTTCCAAGCAGGGCAGAATCAGCTCAAATGAAGACAGTGATACACTCCCCTCACTCAGACCACTACACCCATTAAGATCTCATTAGTCAGCCAATTGCCTCATCCTACTTAAGATATTAAAGAAATGAGTGGGTCATAAAATCCTCATCACCACGCATTTGGATTCAGTATATCTCTGCAATAGTATAGTTCACACCCCCAGATGAATAACAGCTCAAACTTCACTGTGCCTGTTGAGGAGAACTCCATTAAATCAAGGTCATTTTTGGTTCAAAATTATAATTTGGGGGTCCATCAAATTGGGTTATATAATATTTCTGGACTTTTCAGGTAACTGTCTGTATCCATGGAAACAAAAACACGTAAAAGAAGGACAAGGGCAAAGTGTCTCCAAACCTCAGCAATCTGCCTTTATGCATAAATAATCACAGAACAGGCTCAGGACAAATGTCTCTGTATTACTGACAATGAGAAGCCTTAAATAACTCACCTAAGCATCCCAAAACTCAAAACTGCCAAATTTAGTATGTCTTTTTCACATGTCCTTTCCTTCTTCCCTTGTTTCTTCCTTATTTCAAGAAAATTCTAAGCTATAAGGCAAAAATTTTGAATCTCAAGCAAAGACCACCCTATATCTTGCATCTTGAGTGCTGACCTGTTTTATATAAAGGTGTATATACCTAAAATCTTGCACACTAACAGAGCAATGACAGGCTGAAAAGGGCTGAGTTCTATATACTTCAAAGAGAGTAGCTGATGAAAATTAATTCTCTGCCTGTGTTTTAGGCAGAGCAGAAATTCACCCACTTTACCAGCCTGACCTTCGCATTAATCTACTCCAGATGCTTCAGAGGAAGGAAAAGGGAGCCCTAACACACACAGCAGATTAGTAGCACAACAAAAAAGGCAAAGTAGAGGCAGGATGAACAAAAAATAAACAGGGAGATGAATCAGTGAGGAAAATAAAATGAAAGAGAAAAATAAAAATGGAGAGGCAGCTTTTAAAGGCAAAGATAAGTATGCTGAAATCCCTACCTTTTTTAGAACTAAAAGGTCCCTTCTGGGAGCTTCTTTATACCTTTCTACAAATACTTCAGAAAGGCAATTTAGCATAAAAATAGGCACTGCAACCAAAACAATGAAGTGTTAAGGTTGCTTTTCATACAGACTAAAACTGCACTATTATTAATGTTCTAAAATTATTGAAAGGCATTCAATTTTTATATTAAAAAACCCCGTACAGAACAAAATGGAATGAGAAAGAAAATTTCACCTAGTAGACACCTTCTATATTCATCTTAATAGAAATATTCTAGCCAACAAAAGCCAAGCAATGTGGGGAGCCTTTTTAGTCAACAAGGATGCTAAATAAATGTCAGATCTTTCAGATCCCCTGTAAGAGTGAAACATTTTTTGTTTGTTAGCCTTGATTTTTTTTTACATGCAACGAGGTCAATATCACAGTAACCCTTCAGGATAAAAATATTTAAAGAACTACTCACTAACAGTCTGGAAGTGTCACTAACATGTGATGGCTCAGCAGCAAAGGGCATTAACACCTTCCAAAAGTGCCAGCAGCTGCCTCAGAGCATTCTGATCACCTGCTGTTCTGTGGGGCAAGAGGCTGCAGAACAGAAATAAACCCAGTTATCCCAGAGAACGTGGGGGAACATTCACCTTTAAGGAAGATCATGCACATCACATTTTTTTCCAGGTTTTAGCCTTTTAATGAAAAAACAGAATAACAAACAAAATCAAAAGAGCAATCTACTCCACTGCATATTCCTAAATTCAGAAATGGATAGTTCAAATTTTATCTTTAAGGCATGTTCCGTTTTCTACTGGGACAGAGTTGATTTTCTCCCTGGTAGCTGGTGCAGTGCTGAGTTTTGGATTCAGTATGAGAATAATGTCAATCCCACATTGGTGTTTTGAGCAGTGCCTGCCCTATGTCACGAACAGCTCAGTGAGGAGGGATACACGGATTTGGGAGAGAGCATGGCCAGGAGAGCTGGCCTGAACTGGCCAAAGGGGTATTCCACACCAGGGAACACCATATCCAGTACACAAACTGGGGGGAACTGGCTGTGAGGGGCTACTCACTGCTCAAGGACAGGCTGGGCATCAGCCAGTGGGTGGTGAGCAGGTGTATTGTGCACCACTTGTCTTTATTGCACTTTATCCCTCTCCTTTGTATTACTATTATTATCATTAGAATTTTTATTGAACAGTTCTTATCTCGACCCAAAAATGCTTTTTTTTTTGGGGGGTGCTTTTTTATTTTGGTTGATTGTCCCCTGATTCTCTTCCTGATCCCAACAACAGGAGGGAGGGAAGAAGAAAGTGGCTGTGTGATATTTCATTGGATTTAAACCACAACAAGGCTGTTGTTCCTTCTTCTATGATTTTACCATTTAATTGTATAGGATTCAAAATGATAAATTTACCAAGAGTCATTTAAAAGGTTGGGAGCAGTACAGAGTTAACAGAGCCCAATGGCTTTCAGCAAACATAGATTTTTCTTCTAAGAGTCTGTTATATATCTAAATTGGTCGCAAAGCCTCAACAAATAAGTTTGTTTATCCTTATTTTTTCCTGATCAATAGCAATTCAAATCTCATCCTTCCAAGAATAACAGTGCCAATCTTGGTTCTCTATTTATTTCATGAGATAGCCAATTTTCTGTTTTAATCTGCAAGGCAATCACATTTGTTTTTTCAGATTTTACAATCACACAAAAAACAGAGAGAAAACCTGTGTGAAAGAGAGAGCAAGAAGAAAATGAGCCCTGAATTTAAACTATGAATCCAGTCACAGTGTTTGACCTGTTCAAAGATATGATTTATAATTCAAAACCATTAGAAAATTATTTTTTAAAAAAAGATTCCACCAACCAGGTAAAGCTCACCAGATTAAACATTCCCCTCCAAGTTATTTTAACTGCAAGTAAAAACATGATAAAACAAAAGGACTACAGCACTTGTAGGATATACATTAGAGAATACCAGATTATCCTAGCTAATATCCTTCTTCTAGCGTACCTGTAAACAAGAGAGTTTATAGAAATACTTGAACTAACATTGTAAGGGGAGTTGTATCTCAGAATTTAACCATATTTCTGATAGTGCTGTGATCTAGTAAAAAAAGGTAAAGGTCTCATAAACACAAGTTCATCCCTGTCTCTGCCTTCGATAAACTCAAAAAAAAAATCATTTAATCGCTTTTCCATTCAGATTCCCAGTGGAATAAAAAAATACATTTTCTATAAGTTTCTCTTAGACTTCTGGTAAAAGCTAGCTAGAATTTGCTAATTAACACTGCACACACAGGAATGACAAGATCTTGCAATAAATTAATTGAATCAGTGTAAATTTCCATACTTTCACCTTCTTTACACTTAAGCAATTGCTTATTCTTTCCAACTCAACATATGGGGTGACTTTTATTCCCGAGCTTCTTGAAGCAGGCAGGCCACAGCCAGAAGGCAACCCAGAGAGAAAATTTTCAGAAACGGCCTAAATCACTGATGATTCCAAAGCAAGGAGAGGTCATGAAAGCTTCTTCAAAGCATGGGCTCACCACACCCATACCCTGGACTCCCTGAAGGTCCCTCAAGCAGGCACCAGCCTCCAAGTGCCCAGGGCCTGTGGTGCCAGGCTTGCCTTGAGCTCACAGAGCGAGGGACAAGAAGGCGCCCCCAAAACTCGCATCAGAGCACACTCGTAACTGTGCTGCTTGTTTAGAATCATGGAACGGTTTGGGTTGGAAGGGGCCTTCAAGATCATCTAATTCCACCCCCTTGCCATGGCCAGGGACAACTTCCACTGGCCTGGGTTGCTCAGAGCCCCATCCAGCCTGTCCTGGCCTTGAGCACTTCAAGCAATGGGACATCCACCAGCTGCTCAGGGAAATCTGTTGCAGTGTCTGACTGTGCTCATAGAAAATGAAGGAGACCTTGTTTGCCTTCTAAGCCATCACTCAGGGCTTTTTCACCTTATCCATGACCTTTTTGTATAATTTTTGCATTTCTCTGCCTCGGAGCAACAAGAAGAGATCTGGACCTCACACCTTTCCTCTTCCTACCCTCACGTTCACCTCTCAGCTCCTCACAGAATCTGATTAAAAAAGGACAGAGAAACCCCACACCAGCCACAACTCACTTGTCTGGGCGGGTGCTGGACATTCATACTGCTGCCATAGAGATGATAGCTGGCAGCCCTGTTCTGCATTTAGCATCTTCCTCTCATGCACTTCACAGTGCCACAGAAATGTGAGAGAAGAGTTGCCACGGGGCTGGAGGGATGGAAGGGCTGCAGAAGTAACACAGATTCACATCGACAACTGAACCCAAATAACAGGCAGGCAGAAAGCTTTCTTAAAAGCACCATCTCCTCCAGGAGATTATTGTCATTAGCTAAACCTCACAGGGTAAAAAAATGCAAATTCTTAAGATCGAATATTCTGGTTTTGCAGGTGTTTTATGGACAGTTTTGTCACACAGTGCTATAGCTTATTTTGTTTCAGTCCTATGGGCCACGTTAAAATAATTTATACACATTAGTTAGAAAAAACTAAAGTCATTACTGCAGCTGACACAGAGAAAACAAAGATGCTTTTGGTGGCCCATTAGATACTCCATTAAAATTTACAAGTCCTAACTTCTAAAGTAGCCTAAGTACTCTTACACTGAAATAAATATTCTTTCTTCTTTTCAAATACATTTGTATTTGAAATATTTATTTTGTCTCAGAAAAATGTAAAATTATTGTGACAATATATAATAACTATTATATTTAAAGTACAAGAAAATAATAATCAATATTAAGCTACAACAAAATATGTCTTGAAATTTTCATATTGAATATGTTTTCTATCAACTTGTTTTTACTTAAGTTTCTAAATTATTTTTCTTGCAAAAAGCAATTGTATATGACCAAAATCCAATTTTCCTTAGTGCATTTGCAACATTTATATATTAAGGCTATTACAATACAATACCACAGGGAAAACACTTCAAATCAATAGTTGCAGACAGTGTCTTACTGATTCGTCTGTTGTCCAAAGTAGGAGACTATTCACTTCAGAACATTTTGGCTCCTACCAAGCGCACAGGTAAAGTACATGGAGAACAGTATTTCCTGAAATAATTTTAATATGTTTCACCAAGAATGGTTGCATTTACAAACCTGCAGATAGATGTCTGGCTATCAAGAACTGATATTACCAGCTGGTTCTCAATTCAACTTCCATCCAACATAAAGAAAATTCTGCAAGAGCTGATAAAAGAGTTTTCTCCAGATTTAAAAAAACAAAAATAAAATAAAAATAAATTAAAAAAAGGCAAACTCCTTACAAAATGACACGTTTTCCTTATTCAAATTCACCTCTAAAAGGAAATATTTATATCGCCTTCAAGATAGAGCAGTGATTTATTGATCATTTTCAGATTTAAATTTTAAGTAGAAGAAGGTAAGAAACATGGAAAATATTTGCATGTAGGTCAAAAGGTTATGCAAAAACTCCCTCTAATAAATTTCTAAAATAATCAAATGATCTGTATAATAATTACCTAATATGTTGTGCATATTCAAAGCTCTGAATCACAAAACATTTGTTAAGAATGATTTCTGAAGGAAGATTATGGAGGTAACACAAATCAAAGGCCCTCATGGATGAGATGGAACCAAAAATTAGGCTTGGCTGAGGAAGAAAACTGGTCCACTATCCCTAAATTTAAACACTAAGAAATAATTTCTCCACCAATATAAGAGACAAACCAAATGCCAAATTATTGACAAGGAGGGTCCCAAGATTCAATTTTAAACCTATATTTTTCAGGAACTAGTAGCCTTTGCTAGATTTGGTCAAAAGGTTACCACAAAATTAAAGCATGCAGCTCATTTTGGACTTAGAAAATATCATGGTCTTTGTTCATAACTTTTGTTGAAAATTTTCTTTCTCATTAAGAAAAAAATCATAGCCAGGGTGAGAGTAGTCCAAATCTGGACCACACGGTTATTTTCATGCATAAGTTAATGCATTATATATTGTGAAATCCAGGAAGAGGCTGCAGATGGCCCATCCCTGGACACATTCAAGGTCAGGTTGGATGGGTCAGAGCAACCTGATCTACTTGAAGAAGTCTCTGCTCATCACAGGGGCAGTCAGACTAAATGACCTTTCAGTGTGCTTTCCAACCCAAACAATTCCATGATTCTGTGTTCCATTTCCCTGACAGCATAATCTTAAAGGTAAAATTTAACTGAGAGGACACGGTATTTTTAAAATGGAAATGATAACACTTCCCATTTCTTAACTCTAGAAGATTTACAATTGCTAAAACTGCATTTCAGTCATTCTTCAATATTGTTCTGGCTAAACAACATATATTAATATTTCAGATTATATGAAAACAAAACACAGATTTTCTTAACAAGGTGGAGTTCCCAATTACAACCAACACATTCTGTCCACATCTACCTTCCTTTACTTTCTCAGAAGTAATATCCTAGGTGATTTGTTCTCTCGTCGGTTTTCCTCTCTCCAATGAATTCAATGGATATTCCCAGTAGCAGTGTTAAGCACTGGAGTTGCAGATAGTAGACAAATGAGGGGTCCCTGTTAAGCCTGTCACACACTTCCCAAGAAATATTTTGAGACCAAACAGGTGATACACTTGAAACAAAGGCAGCAACACTTGTGATTTGTTCCAGCTCTACAAGCACAAGGCCACACTTGGTGATTCACTGGAAAGACACCTTCTATGAACTCACAGAGTAGAACATCTGCTGCCACAATACCTGGAATTTGTTCTACTTCACAAACAGGAAACTGATGCAGCACAGTCAACACCATGGCAGTTTTCAAAATAATTAATTGTGTAATAAGATAAATTCCATGCATTTGACAGAAGTGACTAGATCTTTCCAAGCATGTGATTAACACAGAGTGAAAATATGCTTATACCCACACAACTTTTGACGGTTTTCATGAAGTGCTGCACTCCCAAGCATTGCAAAACATGGTTTCCTTTGATTACAGCTCAAGATTCACTCATTATTTCTTGTGAATAGTTGGTTTTAGTCTCCCCTATCTCCAGGTTTTCATAGGCACATTATGATAAGTGAAAAATATTTCATACTAGTGGAATGGATGTAGCCTTCCATTGTTCTTATATTTCTTTGAAACAGTGTCATCTTCAACATTTTAACCTCTAAGATGGAAAAAAATACCCTCTCTAATAAATCTAGTAGAGTTTTAAAGTAAAATTTAAATGTTTGTCTCAAACTAGACAGTATGCCATTCATTCTGTTAAATAAGCTTATGTTGGCAATAAAAATCAAAAAGAAAACTAAAATGGTGGTGTAATGCCTAAGGGAATATTGAGTTCAGTTGTGAAACAATAAAATTTCTTTCCCTTGTGAGTCTGAGATTAAAGGCTTGTGGTTTTGGTACAATGGCCATGAGTAATACATACAAGTGACTTTTTGCTGTATGAGATTCTCCTCATGCACATCTCTTATTTCTTCAAGATAATTCAGGCAATCAGCAAGGCAAAGACAACAGATCACATTGTTCTTAGCATTAAACAGATAATCAATACTCCAAGGCAATAAAATTAAATGTTTGAGCTTTATTAAACTTGGGAGACTGCTGATGAGTAGCTGGAAAATAAAACAACATTAAAAGTTAATTAGCATAACCATTATAGCAAAATATTTGCTTTTTGTTCCACTACAATACTGAATTATAAAATAAAATAAGTGAGCCTGTAAGCTCATTGTTACAGCCATGTGAGTATTATATATCTATTTAACACCAACAAGATTAAAAATTTGTAATTCAAATGCAGACTGAGACAATCTACATGAAAATCCAATAGAAGTTTGGTCATAACAATGAACTGAATAAAACAAAGCCTGGCTCATTATGTTGCTTTGTTTCAGTCATTCTTTCATGTTCCAGAAATTCTTAGGTGATTAGAGGTTGGTATGTGCCATGCACTCCTGCGCCATCCAAGTTATTAAGGAATGCAATACACCATTTAATGTATATTAATTGGAACTACTTAGTGTTCAGAAATAAACTGTGTGATTAAGCTTTTTAATGGATTTAAGCAAAACATTTAGAACTGCAGGCTTGAGTCTAGAAGCCTGCAGATCTCATAACTCCCAGACACATTAAGTTTCTTTATAATTGTTTACTGAAAGATGTTTAAATTGCTGAAGTGAGCAAGTGCTACTAGATTTAAGATGGAAATTCAGTTAAAATTGAATCAGCTGATGTAAAATTTTATTAAAAAAATAAAGGCAGCCAGAAATAGGTTTCACTGTATATATTTAAAGTATATCGAAGTACAAATTAAAGCTGTAATAAGTTTCAGTCTTTGCAAGTTTATTTCTCATGTCTGTAAACTCAACAACTGACGCCTGAGAGTGACAAAGATTAATCTACTCTAGGCAAGATTAGATGGGAAGCCCTTGTATTAAATGTATTTCTGTATCTTATGTGTAAATCTAGATTTCAAAGTGTTTGGCTCTCCAAGGGATAATTTTATCCACATCCAGCTATTGTGCAATTCTATATAAAGAATAATACACACAATCCACACCAAAAACACCTACGGAGGCCTCCAAGGAGCCCCCATGAAATCGTGGGTATAGAGGATGTTGTACCCCAGCTGTGATTCAGCTGAGTCTACAGCAGCTCTGCTGCAGCATTTTCAGCATGGAAAACAAATCACAGAATGGATCAGGTTGGAAGGGACCACAAGGGGTCACCTGGGCCAACCTCCCTGCTCAAGGAGGGTCAAGATGCTGCTTTTCATTGCAGGTGCTACTGCTGACAGTGGGGCAAGATGTTAACCTCACTACTCAAAACTCAAGCCTTGTTTTTTCTCTCCTGGATCCATTAAAATTTCATTTAACGGAACAAAATGAAGTTTTAGGTCTCAATTAGCACAAAGAAAATGCACATTCCAAGAACCTGAGAACAGACAAAAACCAGCAAAATAAGTGTTGGTGGTGTTTCACCAGGCGATGGGAATAAGATAAGAGTCATCTCCAGTTACCCATCAAAACAGGACAGCTATTCCTTTAAAATTCATTATAAAGCAGTGAAAACCCAACTTTCCATAAAGGTTTTCCCTCTTCTGCCAAAATTTCTATTCAAATGGAGATTTCAGGTTCTATTGTAGACTTTTGTTTAATAGTTACTTCAAGGATTTCCCAGCTGCTTTATTCATCAATCATTTCATCACCTCCAGCAACGTTGACTCTACTTAATCTGTCTTTCTGAAGCTTTTAAAATAGGCAGATATGGCCTTCATTAAAACACATTTACCTCTGTGCTGAAAGCACCAGTAAAAACTCAAATTAGAAAAGTTTTGAAAAAGAAGTTTTGCTAATTAAAATGTAAGAATTTTACTATTCCTCTTTTGTAACAGTGGATACGCCAATCATGTCTCATTTTTCTGTTTCATTTGAACTATTTTAGTTTAGCTGCCAAAGTTCTCGCACACAGGTTTAACTTCAAGCATAAGTGCTATAATATCAAGGGCAGTGTTAGTTATACAAGTGTACCTTATGTGTGTTAACCTAACTTCACTAGATTTGTGCAGGTGAAGGAGGGAAGTGAGATAATAACTTCTCCCTGACTACTCCCCAAGTAGACAGCAAAAATCTTATTTTTACATATTTATACAGCTGGAAGTTTTAAATTCAGCAAACATGTAGGAACTATATATATTATTTATAAAAATCAATATAAACTCTATTGATCAAAATAGTTCTATTAACATTTTTCTCTGAGGAGGCTCTACTAATTGAAATCTTCAGTCATGGTTCTCCTAGACACAACACAGTTCCTCAATATAAGTTACTCATAAGGAACTGCAGTACTGTGATTATCCCCCATTTACTAACTTGGAGATCTGTCTCAAAACACATAAAATTGTTATTTTTTTCTCTTCATATACAAAATACTCACTGCAGAAGCCATCATTAGGATTAGTGTTTTCATCATTCGCTGTAGCTGTGGTTTTAAAAAGGAAACTTATTTGCATCTCAAGTATTACCGTGGGCTTCACATCATGCACTGTTTCCTTCCTTGGTCTGGACATCATCATTCCCTGCCTCCTCAGACTCTGGGATTCAACTTGTCAGTGCTCCTCACTGCTCAGCTTTCCTGCTGAAGCCCAGAGAGATCATGTTTGGCTCTCAGCAGTCATTATTCATCTCCTCAGCCTGTGCTTTCCCTCTGCTGCAGTGTGACCTCTGTGAGCAGGCAGTCCAACAGGCTCCCTGCCCACCACAGATCTCTCTCTCCAGACTGATTTTGGACTCTAATTTTTTCCTTCTCTTTCCTCCCTCTTTTTTTTAACCCTCCAGCTATCACCCACTGCTCAGGATACCTCCATTTCTTTCCTAAAAATCAAGGGCTGCTTTCAGTCACTTTTAAAACCACATTGAAAATCACCTCATGTGCAAGCTGGAGTTTCAGTTCTTGATTTCCCAAGACCTCCCTTCACCTCCCCAAGCTGCCAAGTCTCTCATCGTCAGTACAAATTGCCAGCAGGAAAAACACACATCAGGGTTTTCTTGGGTTTTGTTTGGTTTCTTTTTTTGAGGGTGCTTATAGAGTTTACTTGTAAAGCTTCACTGAAGGAAGAGCTGTGCATTTGCCTGACTCGGGAACAGATGGGCACATCCTTACTACTAAAAGGTCTGCATGAGTAACACACATTCTACAAAAACAAAGAATGGGAGATACTTCCACAATTAAAAAATCTGCTTGGTTCTTAGTTTCAGACAAGTTTCCATGACACATTTTTCCAGAAGCCTTCTATCTCTTTGCACTAATCTACATGGTTGTTCTTAAATTTTAAAAAGAAAAAAAAATGGCAGTAAATAAAAGATAACAGAAAATTGGTCATTCTCACTCAGATTGAGTTGTGTCTCATTTCCATGTTATTTGTCTTCCATTCCCACTGGAAGCAAAAACATGAGGATTGAGCTCAGCAAAAGAGAGCAAAGAGAAGTTTATATTAATTTTCTAGAGATTCCTATGAGAGGAAGGAAGAAGACACCAGAATAAGTGACTGCATAGTGGTATCTTGTGGAAAAAGAAATTTTTTCTTTAAGATATCACTTGTTATTTGTGTTCTACCCAGCCTCAAAATCAGCCAAAAAAACCTAATTATGAAGGAAAATTCAATAATTGTTCTTCTACCAAAAAATCAACTGTTGACAATAGCTTCAAATTTACACAAGCTGGTAAAATATCTCCTGTAAATTCAATGACACAATCTCTTCGCAAATCTAGAAAAGAGGGAGGCTTAACAAGCAGTGTTAGAGAAAGAAAAGGAAATGGCAGTTCTCTGAAAACATGAGAATAAACATAGTAATGTAGACATACACATTTGTATTTTTAAAAGTCACCTTAAATCATACTTGCATGCAGAATTCAGGGTTTTTTTTCTGCTTGGTATATTATTTAAATAAATACCTTGGCTCCATGTTACTACTCCCCAAAATGTAGTGAAAAAACAAGAAATCTTTTTTCTTTTAGACTTACCCTTAAAATTAGACAAAACTTTGAGAACCCACAGCCCCCACATAAACATGGGCTTCTCCATGAGTAGACCAAATGAAGTCTAGGTTGTCTTCCCAGAAACATTAATTATTATCTAACTAATTATTATCTGATACAGCAACCAACAATGACATCTAATGCCTCAGCAACCCTTGCGCACCAAACACAGCCCAAACCTTCATACATGTTTGAGAGTGTCAGTGCCAAAAGAGTAGAGAAACAGATGTGGAAAGGAGAACATAACTTCATCTAATCCAATCAGCTGACATAGATATAGAGACTGTTTATTGATTTCTGGTGATTCTCTGATAACCTTAACAGAGAAAAAAAAAAAATCTGTTCTTGAGACTGCTTTAATAAAAAGCTGATTTGCAGAAAACACAGCCAAAAATACAATTCCAGGTTTTGAAAATACAGCATGTGACTTTACAACGACAGCACAGCAAATACATTCCAGTGAGAGAGAAAAAAATAAAACCACAAAAGAAAAAAAATTAAAAATAAAAGTAAAAATACCTTTCAGTGGTGCAATGTAAGATTTTTTGGCATGAAATTTAATGTTATGGTTTAGAAATGGTTTGGCTGATGACCAAACCATGCCAACTTACTTTAAAAGTGTTTCAATGACTCCCTTTGAGAGAAATGTTTTTTCCCCTGTGACACAGAACTTCAGATTGCCTACAGAAAAACTCCAAATCACAATTTTTACAAAAGAAAGAATTAATTCTTGGCTTTTGTATTTCCTCATTGTCTTAATGTAAACTGGATTTAATATTTCCTAAAAGACATTACTTTCTCCAAGGTACAAGTCAGGGATGAAAATTAAGGGAGCGTTACAAAATAAATTGGAAGGCCCACTCCAAACTATCACTTACAATAGAAAAAAAAATTTAAACATTACATTGAAAAGTTTAAGTCATTGCAAAAGACAGTATTTTAGAAAAAAAACATATCAAATTCAAAGGGAAAAATTCTTAGAGTAACACAAGGTATAACTTTCAAGTAGTTACTTTACAAAAACTCTGTACAAACACAGAATTACTTCCTATCAAACGTTTCTTAAATGATTTTTGCAGAATAATCACCAATATGTCAAATTAAGAAACCCTTTTCAGGTGTTTAGGGTTTTTTTTAGTTCCTATTTCACCATTTAACAAGCTTAGGTCCTGGGAATCCTTCCAGATATTTTATTGCTCATTTTCATCCCTTAAGACACATTCAAAGTCCAGTTGAACATCTTGGTTTCTTTCCTGTCCCTTTTGTTACCAGTTTTTATCCTTGCCCCCCACTGTGTTTACAGAATGTTTTCAGAAATATCTTAGAAAATAAAAAACATTTGCCATTCTAATCAAACTCCTAATATAAACTAAATTGAACTAATTTAGCTAAGTTAACTTGACCTCAAGCAGAACAAGTTATTCCCTTCTTGCACAAAGTAAAATGATTTGCTAATCATTCCCTCCTCAAAGTTTACAGATTCAACCAACTCTTATATACCAAAATAACATAAATTTTAAAAGGCTCATAAACAGCCTACATCACCCACTTCCTTGCCTGCAGATGCTCTCAGTTACAACACTCCTCCCAAAAACACTTTCCAACTCTACCCCTTCCCTCCCATGGGTCTCTCTTAAGGTTTCCCAAACAAAAAGGAAACACCTGCACACATCATCAGTAACTTAATCAGCATTTTCCCATCAGTGATTCATCTCAGGAGGTTGGTTAAGAACAGGAAGGCCTTTTACTATCTTCTAGCTCTGGATTTCTTCTTCCTATATGTCATATGGTGCAGCTAAAAATAAATTCCAGGCTTAGAAAAAAAGATAGTGTCAAGTAAAGGTAATTTCGACAACCTCCATCCACGCCTGTCTTCCTATTGACCAGGATAATTTGTTAAAGCTCTTAAAAAAAAACAAAACCAAAAATCTACTAAAATCTTTCTCCTCTCTGATGTGCATAGACCCTGGAAATTTACTTTCTCTTCCAAACATTGTTTTTCTGAATATAAAGAATGTGCAAGCCATGATGGAGCATGACTGAGTAACCAAGAATAAAATGATGCAGAAGCATTACAGCTGTACTAGGGAGATACAAAAGAAGTGCTTCTGAATTGAAGGATTCAGTTAACTTTTTGGCTTTTCCAAAGTTTGTGTGTTTGATGGGAAGTTAGTGTTTCCCTAAAATATATCTACCCTTTTGTTAGTTAAATACTCAATTCTCTCCCCCAAATATTGCCTTAACAAAACATTATTGCCCAACAGTTAAACACATGCATTGTTGAATTGAAAGAACTGCCTTCTTAATTTATGATAGTTTTAATGAAGATCTTCCCACTCTTTCTCTACCACTGAACAACTAGGATCTAAAACAAGACAGGACTTTATTTTACACACAGCAGTAAACCTGCTAACATAATTACTTTGTATTCCAGCCCCTTGATACATCCACACACAAGAAAACAAAGCACTTCACTAACTTTTTAAAGTGTTGTATTGAGTTCCTGACAAAAATCTCTTCTGCCATACACACTTAGAGGCCTTTCAAATAGGATCAAGCGTGGCTGGGGTGAGTCATCCTTTACAAATCATTGATTCACAGGATGCAGAAGCGCAAACAGCACAACCTGCCTTCCCTCTGTAAGCGAAAAGCAAGGGTAAAAATAATGGAGAGGGAATATCTAGAGCTGCCAACCTTCTCAAATCTCTTGCTGCTTCAGCAAGAGCCCAGGTTTTGTTGAAGGACCCCATTTGTTTGTTAGCAGTGGCAGCAGGAGATTTGTGCACTCCTGCAGAGCAAGGAGAGATTAGAATCCAGGTATCCACTGCTCCGTGTCCAGCACACTCCTCGGGGGACACTAATCTTGAGATTCAGATGTCTGCAATAGCTCAAAATCTTAGGTACACCTGAGGCTTTGTGCTATTATAGTGGATATTGTATATGCTTTCTCTAATATTGCTATGTATGTGCTTTCTATGCTGTTGTTTCAGTTTATAGTGAAACCAGCATTGTCTACATCACATAAAAAGAACTTGCACTTTTTGAGTTTTCTATTTCAACTTTGGCATCCTTTAAATCAGAGAAAAATTGTCAAGGTTTCCTCTAGTGTTGGAAGGAAGACTTGATGACCGAGGAAACACTTTTCCAAGTTCATGTTTCAAACCAAAATGCAAGTTTTCATCTTGCTGAAGCTGTCAAGGTCTATGGATGTGAATGGGACAAACTCAATCAAACTCAGCTGCATCAGTGAGTCTAGTTATTGTATCTTTCTATGTTTGCTCTCTTAAAATGAAATGTGATATAATCTACAGCTGAAATCTTTCACAGATCTGGGTTTTCTAGGCATGCTTTTTAAATTTTTGGTAGAAGCTCCATCAAAACTATTTTCAGAATGACCTTTTGGATTTCTTTATCAGAAGGAAAAAGACTACAGAAAATTAAAGACACCATTGTCTGAATCAATTTTCTTCAGTCTTTATTTTCCTCTTCGTTTGGCAATAGCAACAATTAGTTTCTCCCTGACACTTCACTTTCCTCTGATAAACACTTTTGAAGTTCTTTTTTCCTCTCCTACAGTTTTTGGAATGCACTAACTCATTTAACTTTTTCCTGACACTATCTTTTCCCTGCAGCCCTCACTAAGTGTGTATACGTAGCTTTCCTATTTTTCACATTTACTTCAAGCTCACTTTAACCTTCAGACTTTATGCACTGCTGCAGCTCATCCCTTTGTCTTTGTTTTTTAAGTTTATTTGTTTTTTTTGTTTTTAAGTTGTGAAGAAAACACTAAGCATGTAGCGAGACCTTCCAATGGTCAGGTATCCAATTTCACAACATATCTCAATAGATAATAATACAGAACTACAGCAGAAAACATCCAAACTGTTAATTTCTCCTTCACCTTAAAATAAATAGATAGATAGATAGATAGATAGATAGATAGATAGATAGATAGATAGATGATAGATAGATAGATAAATAGGAACCCCACACTGTCCCAAAATGTAGGAGGCACATAGGGTTGTGATCTGCAACCATTCCTTGCTGTTGTGAACAGATGTCATTGAGACTGAAAGTGTATTAGGCTTTGGAATAAAAGGATTGTATGGAGAGCTACATATAAGGGGATGAGTTGCTAAATGAGTGTTCCTCTTGAATTATATCCTTCATGCACTGCAACAAAGACAACTGCAAGCTTGAGTTCATGAAATCAGCCCTTAATCCTACTGCTGTCTTTCCTACACCTTCATTGTAAGAAAGCTTGTTGTTTTTATTATTGTCTACTCTTAGTTATAAACCACTGTTTCTGTTCAATACAATGTAATTTTTGTATGTATGCAAGTTTTTACATGAAGTGAAATGGCAAGGGAGAATAGTTTTAAGCAGAGATTAGGCTTTGATTTGTTATTAGGGAGAAATTCCTCCCTGAGAGCATGGTGAGGCACTGGCACACGTTGTCCAGAGAAGCTGGGGATGCCCTGTCCCTGGAAGTGTTCAAGGCCAGGTTGGATGGGCTTTAAAGCAACCTGGAATAGTGGAAGGTGTCCCTGCCCATGGCAGAGATGGAAAGAGATAATTTTTATCACCTCTTCCACCCCAAACCATTCTCTGATTCTCTGATTCTTTGATGCTATTCAAATCCTTTTTGAAATCTCATTTTAGTCATTCTAAATTTTCTTTTCTCCATTCTCTTTCCTTCCTTCCTACATTTTCATCACTAGATGTTCTTGATGTTGGGTAATACAGGGTACTAGAAGAAGTTCCAGCCTAGAATTCTAGGAGAACTTCAAAACCCAGTTTGACCCTCAAACGTTGTTCTTCAGAGACCATTCTAGTGTTTTTCTTACAAAATTTCCCTACACTGAATTTCTACCTGATAGTCAGGAGGCATGTTTTGCCTTTATGAATGGGAAAGTTGAAAGGAAGGAGTCCCCATTTCTCAAACTGTTATAGTCAGGAGTGATGAGATGGCAGGAGTCTCAGACTTTTCTCAGCAATGAAAGGATTTAATGTGGATGTCACCTATACTGGGAGCAAAAACCGAGCAAAAGGGATCTGGTGAAGTCTCTTATGGCCTTAGGGAGAGCACAAATTCTGCTCTTTCATCAATACACTCCAGCAACACCTACGTATTTTCAATATATACGCTGTTCATTTTAAATGTGTCCATATGCCTTGTATGTTTTCTGATTATTCTTGCCCTGGGAAAGGCAAAACAAGTTTGCCAAATGTGTGTAATCTTTTTGCATAAGACAAAGCATTAAAATGTTAAAAAGAAACCCAAACACAACTCTCTACAACTGGATGTGGGAACTACTTGCCATTTGCTTGCAGTTTTATACCTGAAAAGCATCTTCTCATACGTTACTCAGCTTCTGGCAAAATTTGTGTTAATCAATAGATAGAAATATTTTTCCCCACACTAAATAATCATTACAAAATGTTTGTTCCTTATGTATTTAGTTTAAATATTTTTTTAAAAAAATTATTTAGTTTTAAATATTTTAAATATATTTTGTGAATGCTTCCATGGAGAAATCAAGTATTGTATTTGAGCAGGGCTTTGGGTCAAGGGGACAGATCTGGTCATTGCCACTGGCTTTGGATCAGGTTTGGATCACAGGGTGCTCACTCTGTGCAAGCTATTTACCTTTATAGCCTGGGTTTTATTTCATGCAAACATAGGTGTTATCACTTAGCTCCCTGCACAGGAGTGCACGCGTTGCTGATTATGGATATAAAAATGTGACGCTGATATACGACGGCCATGCTTGGCTTTACTGCCTCCCCACGTCCACATAAACTCCAGGCACTTTCCAAGGGCAACTGGAAACCAGCTTGTGCCATCACATGTGCTGACCTTGGAAACTGTTCCAGAGGGAAATTCTCCCAAAGCGCCTTTGGCTGGTATGTATGTGAAACAAGAAGATTCTTAGAGATCTAGAAAATACTGAAATATAGCAGTTGTCTACATATGTGTTGGATATTTACCCACTGCATACATTATCATGATCATGTATCATTGATGTTTACTCTTAAACTACAAAGGAATACCTAAACACATTATATACAGCTTTGCTTATGTCATGTAATGCACTGTACATACATTAGGCACAAATGAATGCAAACAAGGAACTTGTAAGTGTACAGGTATTATTATCATGTTTCAAAGAACTTTGGTTAGCATAATGTTTTATTTATTTGCTTGTCTTCCATGAAGCTATTAGCTGGAGTGATAATTGATCAAGCAATTGCATTTTAATTGTGGTACTAGAGCAGCTTTGTGATTTATTCCTCTTTGTTTTGTTTCACTACAAAGTAATCATCTTCGCTCAGATGTTTAACCACCCACTCAATTTATCTATTAAAACACTTTCACAGCCATATTCCATTAATCTCTGTAGGCTCTACAATGGGCATAGTAATTTCTCTCTTTCACAGGGCAATTTCTTAATTGTGATAGCGTTGCTTATTGCCTCCTTCATCCACACTTATACTAATGCATTCTTTTTTTTCAAATTTGCCAATGATTTCACATTACGTTTTTAAATATAATAGCCCAGAGCCTGTTATCTTTTAAACTGATGTGAATCAGAAATCTTCTTAAGATGATGATGGCAAGTATAACAGAAGTAATAAACTATGAGAGACATATCCTGAACTCTCAAGGATTGTCCCAAGTAGAGCTAAAAAGAAACAGAAGCAAAACCATGAAACAGGATTTGGTCAAAACTGCAAACAACTACAACATCTTCCTTTACAACTCATATTTACTAGTGCAATAGGCTGCTGCTTTCAAAGTAACCAAACTGAAACTTAATTTTCTTCTATTTAAGAAGAAAAAATTGCATGTGTAGCTACAGTGATAACTGAAGGTGTGTATTCATAAAAAATTTTCATTAATTGTTCTAGTATACCTCCTCTGACAGCAGAAATGCTACTTGCTTGCAGCATTGATCTAAAAGATTAAGTAGTCAAGCCCAAACAGCAACAGAATTCAAAGAACAGAGTTAGAGGCTTCTTGCAACAAGAGGCAAGTACTTAAAGATGCAAGGTGTGAGGTAAATCTGAATTGCAGCACTAAAGAACTGATTTTTGATCCCATACTCATCAGTATTTCTCTCATCAGAGCCTACTGATGCACAAATTGCTGATTTCCTCCTGCCCTCTCTGTTGCTCTGCTGCAAGGTGTACAGAGCACTTCTTCAAAGAGTGATCCTTAGAGTCCAAGAGTGGTTTAAACCACCCCACATTTTATCTTGTCTCTTTCTGTGTATACCTGGTGAAATGATGGGTTAGTGGCAAGTAACCTTATGCTCTATGTATGACTTGTCAATAGTATTTGTAATATCTATATTAACTAGACTGTAAGGACCTTGTCATAGAAACAACACCTTACACACTGGACCTTTTGGCTCTTTGTTTCTTATTTCCATTCTTCTATGTTGGACAAGTGGTATATTTAGACTCTCAACTGCATCATGCTTTGCAATATATTGCAGGCTTTATTCCCAGATAATCTTCATACACTATTTAAAAGACATCGTTACATACATAGTTTTAAGCCTATTAATGTTTGTTATCTAAATGTATGCTTATAATATAAAGTATATCATCTACAGTCAGAAATAGAAGTTTAGCTACATGTGATACTCTTGCCTATGTAAGTGCTTACGTTGCTTTCATTTCATTACGTTGACCTATGTTGTCATTATCTCACATTTACCCTCCATGTAGCAGTTGATACATAAATGCTGCATCTGTTTTTTGGTCTTTTCACTGCCTGGATTTTCAAATGGGGTATTTTCTCTAGTCCAACGATTCCTTGCACCCAAAAATGGACCATAATTTAAATATCAGTAACTGTCTGTCTTTGTATTCTGTAATGAAGAAAACTCACCCTGATAACTGTTGGGGTTTTTTTGATTCGCTTTTAATTAGGAATAAGTTGCTTAATTTTAAAGAATGTTTGTTTACTTTCTTTGCACAGAGGAGCAGATGTGCCCTTGGAAAGCCACAACTTGAGAAAGAAAAAGCTCAGGTAAGTGGAATTCAATGAATAATTGATTGCTGAAGTAACTACAATAATTATTAGGGAACGCGACAGATAATTGTGATAGCGCAGGAGAAGGGGGAAAAAATGCCGTACACAAAGCCCTGTTTTTAAAAATCAGACCCATCTCTCCTGCCACGCTGCACAATAGCGGTGCCAGAGCGGCGAGGGAAGGGGCGATGGCATGCCATCCCCTCCGAGCGCGCCCTTCTCGGCTCGAACGCTGCGGCGCGCACCGCGATGGGCGAGGGGACGAATCAGCGGAGCGGGGCTCGCCGCGCCCCCGCCCGCGCCCGCCCCGCCGCCGCCGCTCGCCTTTGTGGCTGCCGGGCGGGAGGACCCGGGGGCGCCGCCGGCCGCGGCCGCCGAGGGCTCTGTTTGTGTGCCATGCCTCCCGCTCCGCGCCCCGACAGCAACGCGGAGAACGCGGCCGAAAGAATCCCTTGCCGGAGAAGGATTTGATTGATTTTTTTTTTTTCCCAGAGTCCTGATACTGGGAAGAATCCGGTTTCATCCCCCTTTTATTCAAAAGTCTGCTGAACAGCTTGTCGACTTCGGCGCGCTCCCTCTCTCTCTCTCTCACCCTCGCTCTCCCTTTCCGTATAAATACGCGGAGCTCTGTCCTCGCCCTATGCAAGGAAAGTTGGGAAGGACCGCCTGGATGATGGAACCGCTAGTTCTCTGAGCGCCGCCCGATCCCGCACGGTGAGTCCCCCAAGTAGCAGCGGCGGGGGCGGGATCCCGGCACCGAGCGAGGGAGCGGGCAATGTCCCGGCAGTGTCCCGGCAGTGTCCCCGCAGTGTCCCGGCAGTGTCCCGGCGGCGCCGGGAGATGTCACCGCGGCAGCGGGGATGCGGCGGGCGCCGGTGCGGGGCCAGCGCTCCAACAAGTTTCTGCGCGGGTACCGCGGCGAGCGCGCTGCCGGGAAAAGTTGCCGGGGGCTCTGCGGATGGCACCCCCGCTGCTCTCGCCGCCCGCGGGCTCGGCTGGGATTAACAAAGAAGTTTGACCGCTGCGGGGCCGGCATCCCTGGCCGTGCCCGCCGCCCCCGGGAGACCTCGGGGTCCGCGGAGCGGGGCGGGGGATCCGCACCGCAACTTCTGGCGGGTCTCTCCTCGCAGCCGCGGCTTTGTTTCGGCCTCGCTGGCGGTAACCTTTTCCCTTCTATCGGGGATGCCGCCGCCGAGGAGCAGCGCTGCGGGGAAGCGCTCTGCTCTCCCCGCGACCATTCCCGGCGGGGCGGAGAGCGGAATTCCGCGGGAGGGGGGCGATGCGCACGTATATCTGTTCGTGTGTGTATACATATGTGTAGGTGCGTGAAGTATCTTTAGAAAGGGAAAGCGCAGCGCCGGAGGGGGATGTGACAGCGCGCCCGCCAGCCGGGGGCGGGGGAGCGCCTCTCTCCCTGCTCAGGGCGCTCGGAGGGAATGCGCACCCCGCGGGTCTGCGGCCGCTCCCCGCACAATGGAGAGCCCCCGGCGCGGAGCGGCGGGGCCCGGGGAGGAGGAGAGGGAGGAGGAGGAGGAGGAGGAGGAGGAGAAGGAGGGAGGTCGTCTCCGGCTCCGCTGCAGCAGCTGCTCGTGCTGCTGCAGTGCCGCAGACCCGCGGCGCCCCCGCCCCGCGGGGCATCGCCCTGGCGGAGGATGCTCGGCGCGGTGCCCGGCCCGGCCGGGGAGGGGAGCGGCTCCCGGTGCGGGGAGCGGCTCTCGGCCGGCTCCCCTCCGTCCCTGCGCGGTTCTGCCACGCGGGGGATGGACCAGGGACCGCTCCTCCGGTGCAGGGTTGGCAGCCGGAATGTCGCCTCACCTGAGTGTGAAGGCATTAAAAAAAAAAAAAAAAAAAAAAAAAAAAAAAAAAAAAAAAAAAAAAAAAAAAAAAGTGCAAAACGCGAAATTCACGATGCATACTCTGCCTATAACAAGATCAGAATCCAGTTCTTTTTGGTTGTTTCTTTCCTTCATGTTCATTGGGATGTATTAGGGTTAATTAACCATTGATGACTCAAAAATGGATATAAATGGAGTTAAGATATTTTGCATTTCAATTTAACATCTTAGTTACAAAAATGTTTTTACCTTGGTGGTTGTGCTGAGTACATTGACGATCTTTAGAGGCTTTTTTCTTTTGAGGGAAAAATGTTTTGTGTCATACCCATGTTTCTCAGATCTGTGGGTATAAGGGAGTTCTCTAGTAGTAGAGCATTGTGTGTGGATACACGTTGAGGTTCAACTGATAGGCAAGAAGTGGCATTTGGGAAGGTTTCTTACTAAGCTGAAGTTCATCCTCTTCACTTAAGGAAAAAGCAGCCTTTGTTGTATGCAGTTTGCAGACAAAACAGGTTTAGAATGTCCTGATGTATTATGGACTAGGAAGGCGAATCTCCAAAAATCACATCTGACTTTTACTACGTGCTGCAGTTCTTAACTCATTTTGTGTTTGACTGTGTGTGTATCTTCTGCTTCCATCTTGCACCGCTGTACATTCCAGGGGCATAATGCTGGCATGAAGAGCCTACAGGAGTGGAAATAGCCCCGGCTTTTGGTGACTGGGGGCAAGGAAAGAAGGCAGAAAGCTAATAAAATTATTCTAATGCTTCTCAGAATAATTTATTGCTTTTCAATCTTCCAGCAAACACAGCCAAACTTCTACAAATTGTATAGCAGTTTTGTCCCAACCCTCTACAATAACAGATTTCTGCAAGCATTTTTGGTACCATGGCTGACACTTGCCTAGAAGCTGCACTGATTTCCATAAGAATCCTCATAAAAACAAAGGATGCCATTGTGGAAACATGAGGCAGCTTAGCTTGGTGATTGTTGATTGACTTTTTAGTCAGTGAAACAAAATTTTAACCCTTTCCTCTTGCTTTCCTTGGTAACATTGATTCCTCAGAATTGAGTATTGACCAGTTGAATATTGGAGAAGTGAGGAGGACTCAATCAGTTTTACAATGAGGCTTCTGCAAGATGACAAAGACATCCCAACAAGTTTTTAAAAAGAGGGGATGTTATTTGACTTCTGTTACTTTTCTTTATTTCTTTAGTTTGGCACTTTTTTTGTTTTCCCCCACTCTGTCGACTTTTCATATTGTCTCTGATAAAATTGGGTTTGGACCACAATAGGCAACATAATCCATATATATATAATAATGGACCCTACACATAAAAAGTATTTCCTTCAAGTAACTTTTCAAGGCATATGTGCACTACCAAACTTCAATCTAAGTAACAGAGGCAAATATGTTATTCATAGGAGGCTCAGATTTTTATCATTTTTCTAGGAAACCATAGGAAATTTCAATGTATACAGATAAGCAGATGCAATATGCTTTAGCCATGTGTAAAGTATTAAGTAGAACTGAGACTTGACAAGTCTGACTTCTTCTGTCTGGTATTACCTGACTTGTTTGCTGTGGCATAATTTAGCAAACTTGTATGAGGCAACAGGTAAGTTTGTAAACAAAGGAGGAAGAAAGAAAAAAGAATGATGGGAGAAAGGAAGGGATTTATGTTTTCTAGACCTTTTATTTGAGAGCATTTCCATGGGCTGTGATGCTTCTGTGATGGAGTAAACTGTCAAGCAAATGTGATTTTAGGTAAAAACATGACAATTATTAGGGCATTGTGATTTTTGTTTGCCCAAATTTTGCACCTGCCCTTTTGAGTGCTTTTTTTTCTGTGTCCTCAGAAATATGTGTCAATCTCATGTTGCTTTGCTTTAGAGCCAGACCTGGACTCTCAGGTAGCAGGAGACAGAACTTTTGTGTGTAATGTGTGAACCCATCTGAGGCTACAAACGTGAAAGAAGGAGAGGGAGATTTAGGTAGTGGGTTTAAACTTTACTTTTGCCATCTGTATGTCTTTTCCAGACACCCTTTTCTGTGTCTTACAATGCAAATAATATATTTTTAACATATATAGTGTATGCCCTTGTACTAATGTACAACCTTGTACAACTTTGTTACTTCCTTAACTACATCTTTGTTAACATACAAGATCAGGAACTTTACATATTTTCATTTCTTCTGTTGAGGAAAATAATGGAACAATTGCATATCACTACTGAAGTTTCTGGGTAACACTTTTTGTCAACACTTTATTTTAAGTTGTATTAGTCAAGCCCTGTGGAAATAGTTCAGCCCTTGGTTTCAGGTTCAGAAGAATCTTGTGGTCCAATGTTTCTTCCACCTCTTTCCATGATGCATGGAAATATAACATGATAACTCATGCAATCTGAGTGGATTTGCACACATATTTGCCTGTATTATAGGCAATAGGAAAAGAATCTCTTCAAGGAAAGTTTAGACAATTTCAAATTCCTGTGTTCATCAAAATGATCCATCACATAACAGAAATACGAAGAGCGTCATCATGTGTGCTCCCCAGCAATTACATAGTGGATTTAAAAAAAGAGGTAGAAAAGACAGAGGAAATGAATGACCCTAAAGCCCTTGAAAGAACTGTAAAACAAGGATCTATACTTGAGCATGTAGGTTAAACAGCACATTAGATTTCACAAGAATCAAGTAATCCTCACCTAGCATGCAGGGAGATACAATGAAATGTTTCTTCCAATCTCCAAGAGACTTAATAGATATCCTCTGTTTCACCTGTAATACTCTATCTGTCTAAACTGCTCAGTCCATAAATCTTTCATTCCCTATCCTTCTTCTAATCATCAGCCCCATCACTTCTCTCTCACTATTGCCAATTTATAGTCTGTCCAAAAACATCAATCCTTTGCTTCAATTAACTCTGTCCCCCAAACTTCTCCATTCATTAATCTGTCCTTGCCCGTAGTGAGATCCAAGCGTGGGCCATCCTCCTGCTTTCCCTGGCCATTTCTGGGTGGCTTCCAGAAGGGCTTTTTTGTTTGCAGTGCTGTATCATCCATCTTTTCTCAGCCACTGTCAGATCTGTTCTCCAGGGCTGCCAAGTCACATCCTCATAGAGTGAATTTCTTTCCCCAGGTGTCCCCCAGCTTTTTCCTTTGTCAGTAGTGAACACACTGGGTGTATTTGTCCTTTTTCCATGCTCAGCTCATCTCTTGCTCCTCAGTAAGAGGAGTAAGTTGGTTTGATCTTTTACTAACAATATGAATGTGGCAGGAGAAAATGAGTTTGCAGGCAGCAGCAGTGTGAATTGGTAACCTTCTGGTTGTCCCCAGCTGAGGAGAAATACTCCTAGTTTTGGTCTGACTTTGTAATACAACTGGTTTCAGACAAATACTCTGTGGTTATAACTTTTAAAATTAATCTAATGAGAGTAGGAGCCAGAGCCCAGAAAGTCTTTTCTTCAGAGAAGTGCTTGAGTTCCTGAGCCACAGACTTTTCTTATGTGCTGTTTGGGCCCCAAGGGTCATCTTTTTCTCCTTGCTGCCTGGGACCATAGAGATGGAAGATGTTCCTTGTCCATCTTCCTTTAATCTCCCTTGAGCCATAACACTGAATAGTTTATTAGGGCTCAGAAGGTATCACAGACATAAAACAGAACCATGAGACCTGGCAAGAGCTGAAATTGAGGTCTCTTACTTCCACATGAAGCAATTCCTTCCCAATACATCATTCCTTCTCTTTCTCTTTGGTCTTCTGAGGCAAAGTAGCTGCCGTGGTTTGTATTGTAGCTCATGCTGCCTGGATCTTCACCTGGCTCAGAGCACAGGGATTCCTTCAACCAAGGTGTGGCATTGAATTCAAAACTCCTTTCATCCTCATTGTGTGTTGCTGTGAGGCTGATCTAAGTTCCCTACCTGAGGAAGTTCTGCATCATCCCCATCCCTCTGGAGAAATTTTCGGGCTGAGGAAAGACACACCTTAAGTAGCAATTAGAAAGTGTCTTTTTCCATATCGCTTTCTTCAGTTTGGGGGAAATCATTCTGCATAAACTCTGGATTTCCCTCTCAGAGCCTCTGAGTGAAAGAAGAAATGGGGAGGCATGAAAAATAAATTTAGGTGTGCATCTTTGTTATTCTGTACAATAATTAGGGAGGAATAACAAAGTCTGCTCCTAAAGGTGGCATAAGAAAGAATTTGACTCATCTGTTAAAATAGGCTTGACTTGCCAACAATGGTGACTTTTCACACAAAGTTGGCTATAAAGATGACTACATATTCAAAAAGAGCAATATCTGACTATGTCATCTAATAGATCACTCCTTGATGCTTCTACTATTTTATGTGCCTGTTTGACCTCACACACGATTGTCAGTTAAATACTTGGGGGTTTGGGTGGATTTGTTGTTGTTGTTGTTTTGGTTTTTTTGTTCTTCTAGCTCTTTTCTTTCTAAAAGTAACTGTAGAAAGGTAAGGAAAGAAATTTTGTCGTTGTAAGGCACTTATTGTGAGCAAATGTGTTGTGTTGCTTAAATCACACTTTTTAGTGTCTTGCAGTACGTTCTAAAAAAAACCCCAAGGCTTAAGGAACCTTTTTCAAGTCTTCGTTAACACTTCAACACTCAAACTAGTGATAGAAAGCACCAAAAAACCCCCTAAAGATGAAAGGTAAAGTGATCCTCCAAACCAATAAAGTTGTGAGAAGGAATTACCAGGAGGAGATTCTCTGCATATGGTGCTGCCCGGGGCAAACATGGAAATCTAAACAAATTGCAACAGTGTTTGTATCTTGCTTTTGTTCCAAGAATGCAAATACTTTAGGATTTTACTAAGAACAGCTGGACAAAATAGTTGTAAACTCATTTTGATTCCTTATAAAACTCTCCAACTTACTAAACTACTTCTAACAGCAATTCCTGCCACACCCAACATTATATGTGAAAGTCAAATGCTTTTCTTTCACTCTCCTTTATCACCAGTGGTAGTTGTGATTCAGATAAATTACTCTACAAGTTTATGTCTCAAGTCCACCCTAGCTGTGTAAAGAATTTTATTAGTGATAAATGAATTCAAGGATATGGCTTGACTCTTTGAACCCACGTTTGAGGTTGTGTAGCTGACAACTGAAACAAAAAATCCTTTCTGTGTTAGAAAATTGAACAGAAAATTAAACAAATTGTCTGCAGGCAGACAGGAGAGCAGACAATTCTAAGTGAAATATTTGAATATAATAAAGCCAACTCCCCAGATAAGCCCCTGATGCAGCTAAGTATTTTTGGCTAATAACCCTTTTCAAAAGAAGAAAAAAGCTGTTCTTGAGAACATTGCATCCATAAGGTCTGAGGAGATTCAAAAAGTGTCACTGTTTCCCATATCAGGGTATGGTTATCAAGTTTAACTGCCCATGGCTTAGAAATGAAGCACTGAAGGAACTGTTTCAAATAACTTTCAGATTGGGTGTGCTGTACATGGATGAAAGCAAGGCGCTCTTTTGAACTACCTCCATTCTGTTATGCAAAGATAGGAACACTTCCTCTGGGTGAAATACGAGAGGAATGAGAGAATGGAAAGTTTGGCAGAAGGAATTACGAGGTCCAAATATTCTTCATCTTGCATGGAGATTTGACACTGTGAGTTAAATTTGTCTCTGTTTGCTCAAGGGGATTTTGAAGTAACCCAGAGCCTGTGTTTATTAATGAACATCATATCAGAAAACAGCCACAGTAAGGAGAGGACCACCAAATAAATATCTAAATAATGATAATGACTAGATGGCAAGCAAACCAAGAAGTAGTTTTCTTCTCTTCTAAGGGGAAAAGAATACATTTTCTGTAATTCTACAGCCATGGTGGAATGAAGACTATTACCTAATTTGTGTTCATCACATTACCCAAACAAGAATTTTCATTTTCTTGTTCCTCAGCAGTGTGCAGGATAAGGGGTATTTCTCTAGCTTGAAGCATTATCTAGGTTGAAAAAGATTAAAACCATGTTTTAATCAAATGCACAGAGTTCTGTCCATAACAGTTCAACTTGAGAAGTACAACGCTTGCAATTTTGAAATGACATGTAATGTATATGGTACAAAGTTTAGCTCTTGGACATGTTTTGAGATAGTGAGGTTCTTTTCATCTTAAAAGTCCTAGTAACAAATATTAAAATGTAATAAGCATATATGGCTAGGAGAAGAATGGGCATTTTCATGTCTTGCCATACTCAAATTTGATTGCAGAGGGGTGTTGAGTTTCTATCAGTAACTTGTGTAATAAAGTGGTTTTGCTTGTGTTTGCATGTCAATTGTAATTGCAAATGTATTTTTTTTAAATCTCACATTATAGTCATAATATGAGCAACCATCCTGACTGTGATTTTTTTTTTTCCAAATAAGAAATAAGTCCCAAAATCTCTGCTAGGAGAAATTTGAAGTAGGTGATCTGAATGATTTCTTTATCCTCTCTCAATATAATTCCTTTAATGCCAATAAAGACAGAGACAGTGCGCAAATATGCATTAGCCCTTTCACACTGGCAGCTCACAACTGTATTTCTGTATAAACATGTATTTTGAATATTGTTTATTTAACTATTGCAGTTTATTTAACTATTTTTCAGGAAAGGTTATCTCATATCTGCTAGAATAGATTTCTGCTGCCATTAGGGTAAATCTCTGGTTTATTATCTGAGGTCACTGATGTAAGAAAATATGTAAGGAAAAAAAAATGCCCATTTTTTTGCTGATGGTTACCCTCCTTGCTGCTTTAGGACATTTCTTAATGGGTATGTGTTTGCTTCACTTGATAAACAACTTTAAGTGCAAGTACAATACCTATTCCCATTGACTGGTGCCAATGAAACAATTTCACTTTATGCAACTCCCAGCAAGAGGCAGCACTTTAAAAGATGAAATCGAGTGAAACTGATCTTGATCTGTGCCAAGGAATGCAGAATTCTGCAAAGCAAAATACATCAATTTTATTGTGATATTTCTGTAAAGGCTGCACAGTGGATAATCTGCTGTTGCTAAAGTGCCCTGTGTGCCCAGCATCACCCAGCTCTGACTAATGAGACACAAGTTCTGTGCTAATCAGCAGAGATCAAAAGAGGCAGTGGCCACAACCTTGCATTGATCCAGAGAGAGCCCAACCATAGCTGGAAGATATTATTCAGAATGTTTGCTTCTGACAACAGGAACCAAATCCTACAGCTTTTCTGCTCATCATCACAGATCTGCTTATCATCACAGATTGAGACAGTCAGAAGGGAAATCTATATACTTTGGGAATAGAAAAATAATGCAAATTTCTCCTCACTGACCTCGGTATGACTCTGCAATGCATTTCTAATCTCAGACTACACACGTCTTCTTATCCTGCTGTCAGGAATAACCTGTAATAAGACAACTAGACACTTCTTGCAGTTTAGTACAAGACAGTTCTGCCCTTTTCTGCTGAGATGATCATGGGTGATTCTAAAGCTCTTTCTGGGTTTATTCTGACTGTAATATAACATGTTGCTTGGGAGAATGGTTCAAACCCTCACCCTCACACCCTCTGGGAAGGCAGGAAAATTTCAGCTGACCTCATTTACTCAGATTTTCATTGATTCTTGGCTGAGCTACAGTAATGAGAAGCATGAGAGACTAAATATTTAGAAAACACTAGGCATTATAAAATCATGCAGCACATTTCCTGCTGGGGCTGCCAGAACCCTGTTGACCCTACTCTTTGCATCCCATCAAGTTCAAGGCTTCTGTCTTAACATGCAGGGAGTTTAATGGTTTTGGTCCAGGGTAAACAGAATTTTTCAAGCTCTGTAGATACTGTCTCTTTCTGGCCTGGTAGAATGAAAAATGCAGTAAAACCTCTGCAAGAGACAAGATCTTCTAGGGGTGTGTGCTAAAGCACTATGAAACCTATTCCCTGGGGACTTTAGGAATGCATTTTAGTGCACCTTCCTCACTGAATACATCACTCCTCTAGGTTGGAGTCATGTCTAGATTGATTGTCCAACACAGAGGGGGTTTGTTTGTTTGTTTGTTGGTTTGTTTAAGACTTTCTCTCAGTCATAAGTGAGAGAGTCAAATGTGACAGCTGCTGGTCAAACCCACCCAGAAGAGAGAAACCTGCTTAGGACTGTGTATACTGCATGGATGGCATCACAAAGTGTCCTGAAGGAGAAATTCTGCATCGCTCTGAGCACTGTTTCTGCGTGGGAGGAGGAGGAGAGGAGGAATGTGTGGCAGGTTCCAGCTCTTCCAAGAATGTCCTCCTGTTCTGCTACAGCTCTTCTCTGGCAGGTAAGATGGATAGCTTGGACTACAGCCATGTCTCCTTGTAGCCTTGCTTGTCTGCATGAGATACAGCTGTTCCTTTGTCTCCTTGGGCTGCACTAGAGAGTCACGGGGCTTGTCCCAGCCAAAGTCACTAAAAACAGTTTCTGCAGGAGTGACTTTAATCTTTTCATGACAGTGATTTGCCATAGAGTCCTCCTATGCAGGTGAACAGATAGAAGCTCTGACATGGGGGCTTTGCATTTCTCGAGCTTTCTTTGGGAAGAATTGAGCTTTTGAAATCTCTAGGTCTGTTTTATCTCAACTATATTTCAGGGAAAAAAACACCAGAATTAGAAGTATTAGTATCTTCATACTTAAAAGGTATGAATAATCTATAAATTCTTAAATATACCCGTTTTCAGATGAAGATAACACCTTGCTACCAAATCTTAGCAACAAGAAGCAATACAATGGAATACATGAAAATAAACATCGACATGAAGCCCTTTACAAGAGAAAAAGAGAAAAAGAGCCCTTTAAAAGAGAAAAGCTACAAATTGCTGCCCTGCTCCAGGTAGCTTTATCTCTATGTCAAAGAAAAGCATGGTCTAGAAACCTATATATATATTATGAAAAAAATTATTTATGACTCAAACCACATCCTCTTTTCAGAATAAATGGGAACAAAACAAGAAATCCAAATGTACCTGAAGTGAGATTTTTCCTTTTTTCTTTTATTTTTGTTGTTACAAAACTTGCTATTCCAATTGTGCCCTTTCAACACTTTCTGACAACAGACCATTCTTCATGTAGGAGAAACTCTGTTAGTGTAGGTGGCACGGGAATATTAGTTACAAATTCAGTTCCTGAGCCTGCTCCTCCCTCTAGTGGAACACATACTCTTCTCATCAGTAATTCTGTAAAAAAAGAGTGGAAATATATAACCTTGACAGCGTATTTTTTTTCTTCTCTATGACTTCTTAAACTGGCTCAGAAAACTGAATGGATAAGAACTGCTCCCAGAGGCAGCTAAGACAACTTAAATGTTTCTGTACCTGGACCACATGCTGGCCAGAGCCATTGCTGGAGTGCAGGAGGAAGGTGCCTCTTTTGCTCTGCTTTGTTGTTTTTCCTTGGTGTTCCACAATGCCCTGTGCTATTACCAGACAGGTAATTATGTGTCTGTCACAGAGATGTGACACCCCTCTCCAAGAACTGCTTCAACTGCAGTAGTTCTTTTACTTGGTTGGTACTAATAATCTAAATTCAGAAGTAAAATGCCCATATCAATCCTTTTCAAATTAAACAAACAAACAAAACTAAACCCAACAAACCACAAACAAACAAACAACAAATAAAAAACAAAACCCCAAAACAAACCTACAAGCTGTGTAATTGCTAACATTATGTTATCAAAAAATAAAAGGGGCAGTAAATGCAATATCAAATACTACACAACCCGTCTTTCTATTAATGTTATTTTTTTTCAAATGTAGCATTTCTGTCTCTGTAACAATAAACTACTGCTGAAGAATAGAGGGGATTTGCTATGAAAATGGAGATTACACACGTGATTTGGGTTTGTGCAGGGAATGTAACATGGATTTAAGGAAACAGAACAAAGATGGGTGTTCAGCTGCAGTATTACCTGCCAGCAATTCTCAATGGTTTCTATAAAAAGTGTTTGAGTAATAGAGGAAGCATTTGGAGAGGTGGATCTGAGGACCTGTTACTTGCCTGGCTCAGCAGTGGCTGGCAAACATTCATTTGTGACACTGAAGATGCTTCCCACCCCCTTCATGACTCAAATCCATCTACAACTTTCCTTGGACTTTGATGAGACTAAAGGTTATCACAGCATTAAAGACTTGAAAATGTCTGTGTATGTTAATTATTCAATGATGTGCTG
The DNA here is from genome assembly GCF_021018805.1 of Prinia subflava. Taxonomy (NCBI): domain Eukaryota; kingdom Metazoa; phylum Chordata; class Aves; order Passeriformes; family Cisticolidae; genus Prinia; species Prinia subflava. The sequence goes on along the minus strand of NC_086249.1, from coordinate 11,808,875 downwards.
TATTTAATTAATACCATATGGTTTTGAAATGTCTTAGTGGCTTTTTTAGCTGATTACATTTCCAGCTACAATTTCTTGTTACCTTATGCAGTAGCAACACAGTAAATAAACACCAGCATCATGTTTTCAACCTGTAACTAAAGAACCTAATTCTGTTTTCCCTGGGTCTGTAGGAATATATTGACTAGAAACAGGTCATCAAGAAACACCAAACTCTGGATTCTCTAGATCAGCAAAAATAGTACAAATGGGAACAAAATGTTTGAATTCTCCTGAACTTTGTCCACGTCTATAAAGTTTGCTGAGAGCTTATGAAATACAGAATGTTAAGGAATGAATGCACTAAGAACACAAGGATAATAAATAGGAAAGGTACTGCACATTACATTGTAAATGTTTCCCTAAGTATATTTTTCTTAAAGTGGTATATGATTTATGGAGGCTGCCTGTGTGAATTGTACCTCCCACCAGTAGCTTCTCCACGCAGAGAAAGAAAAGCTTATTGCAGCTGTCAGCTAATGAAATGACTCCTGCAGTTCAAGTACTTGCAGCTTTGGGCTGAAAACTGGTTCTGACACTTTTGGCAGTGTATACTGATGTCCTGTGGCAGAGGACTTTTGTTTTGCCATGACGTACAGCTACTGCAGTGAGAAAACACCATGAGGACTGGAGCATCAGAAACCATTTTATCATTAATCTGCTGTTATATTTTTTTGCTGAGCAGCAGAAAGTCCACCAGATTTTGTGCAGAACATAATCTTTGAGGTCAATGTAGTTTCACTGTGTACAATTGCTTTCTTAAGATGTAAAACTTAAAAAAAGAATAAAAATAGTGAGGGCCTGATATTGCTTTCACAGAGGGTAATCAAATATCCATGTTGGAGCTTTGGATGTCTGGGCACAGGAGGAGATATTTTCCATGGGATATTAGTACTTTGTTTGTAAGGCCTTTAGGTCAAGGGATGCATTATCTTAAAGGCACTCTGTATTTAGATTTTTTTTTTTTTTGAATTAACAAGTCCAAATATCCAGCAAATGAATGGATAAAGCAGCTGGAAATAGTCTGATTCATTGCTGTACAGTTTATGGCTGTGCAGGTAACTCAAAAAGATGTGATGGCAATTCCAGCATTTATACCTTATTTCTCTGAGTGTAAATGCACCCACAGACCTCTTATTACAGCCTAACTGGAGGGCTGGTGAATAATCTCAGCATGGTTGAGCAGCAAATGTTGGAGGATAATTGGATCTGCAGGCTAAGATAGTATGAGCGTGGAAGGTCTGGTGGGGAAGATTGATAGGCAGTTATTTTACATCATGTTTGAAATCCACTTTTTGTTTGTAATTTTATGTGCAAGATAAGTTGCCTTTAAAAGTTTAAAATTATAAGTTTTGATTCAAATGAAAGATTGAGGTTAATGTTCCCTAAATAATGTCTCTGTAGTCATAAGCTGGTGAGCAGAGCATGCTGAAGAGTTCATTCAATAAAGCTTATAAGCCTTTAATTAAATTGTGAAGCCATTTATACGATGCTTTAAAAGTGGATCTTTGAACGTAAATTTGAGACATTGGTTGAGGATACTCAAGCATTATATGTCCTTACAGTGTACTGTACTTGCTTATAGGACACTTTTCCACCCCAAATGAGACTTCAGTGAATTATTGTATATTAAAAGACAAAGAAAAAAGTACAGCTGAAGCACTCTGGATAAATTCTGGCCTTTGTCATCTCTTTATAAAACTGCTGGTGGTGTACTGGGATATTTTAGCAAGCCTAACAGGGACAAGTGCTGCTGCAATGAGCCTTTAAGTAATATTAATGTTATTATCCCTTTGTCCCTTGTCTATCCATTTTATCTCCTTTTGATAAGAAATCTGTCCTTTCATTGTTGTTTTACTTATGACACTTAACAGCTCAGGGTAGGATACATTCTGCTTGCTTCTTTGCAGTTATTCTATTTAAAACATGTTTGATAAGGCCACAGACTTTAGGATAAAACTTGTCTGAAAGGAGGGGACTCAGTCACACAGTTGTCAGGCTGTGTTTCACTGTGGTGTTGGCCAACAGAGCTGAGATCCAGTACCTGAAATTGGGATATTCTACATTGTCCTCTTCTCACATGCTTCAAACAGGCAAAGACAAAACATGTGAACAATTCCAATGACAGCCACTCTGTGTTCATAGCTAATCCTGGAATCTGCTGTCTGACCCTGCAGTTCAATTTGCTTGAGAGGCTGAGGTCTCAAAGATATCTAAGTTCCTGCAAGCAGCAGAGGAGAGGAGACAGACCCAAATGAAGGTCCCCACGACCACAGCATTTACCTGTTCTGTGAGTCTCACTGGGTGACTGAGCAGTGTGTGCTCCTTGGCTGGCTGAGGACCAGCCTGCTCCACACCAGTCCCAGATCCCTGGATTTTGTACCCTCTGCACGACTTAGGCCTGTGCTGGTGGGAAATTGGGAAATGTGGAGGTGACCTGCTGATGTGCACAACATTGCACTGGCACTGGAAAGAGGGCTAGCACTTAACTGGCACTGCTGGAATAGAGCTGGAGAAGGGATTGAGGACATGAATCTTTAGGAAGGGACCCTTCACAGCACAGGCTGTTCATTCAGGCATCCACAGGGACAACCTATGGTATTTTTTCAGATGATGAATGGTACAACTTGCAAAGGAGAAGGAAAAACTGAGAGAAAATAGGGTTTATTTAGCATCAGTAGTAGCTCCTGAAAATGTGACAACATCCCCTAGATTTATTGACAGGAAACAAATCCACAAACTGGCTGTTGCTCTGTCCCTCACAATTGCAGTTATTAAATCTCTCCATTTAAATCGAAGAAATTGTATGACATAATTTTATGTCTGGATTTGACCAACTCTCTGGGACTGTAGAAAATGCAAAGTATTTAGCATTTACCCCAGCAGGAAAGGAGAATTAGTGTATCTTTACCTTTTACCCTATATTATTAGTATCTTAAAGGAGTAGTGTAAATTACACAAAGGTGATTTTTTTTACTTTAATAGACCTATTTAATAGCTGTCTCTGAATCCTACACTGTAGCTGCAGGTAAACAGCAAAAACTATAAGCAGTCTTGTTGTAGAAGACTCTGTTTCTTTTCCTGATATAAAACTTCTTTCTTTTACCAGTGTTTAAATAAAATTGATAAAGTTTGAGATGAAAGTATCTATTTCCATTTCTATAATTATGGTCTGTATATTTCAGTTCTAACTTCTTATGACAGGAGATTTCAGTATTCTTACTTTCAAGCTTCAAAATTAAAAGCTCAAACTGCTTCAAACTATAGAAATTGTTAATCGTGAATAAGATTTAGAGAATATGAGAGGGAAAATGAGCTTCAGCCTAACTTTGAATTCCTGAAGCAGCAACCTGGGATTCAGTGCTTGGTTTCAGTCTCACACATTACACACTAATTGGCAGACAGGACTTTCTCCTTTCTGGGAATTGAATTAACCTTTGGCTGGAGAACTGCTGAAAAATGTATAATCCATAACTCCACACTGTTGTACAGCACTGTCGTGGAAAAAGGCCTGAGTTTGATTCTGTTTCTCAGTGTTTCACAAATCTCTGCCACATTAGTAGTCAAGAGGTTATTTTAAAGGCCTGCAGTAAACTTAGCTGAGTTCATAGAAAATTGGTTTTCCAGCTGGATGTTAATTACTATTTTGCTTTCAGGCTTGTCTAGCAGGATCACCACCCTCACTGTCTACACTTCTAGTACTCACCAATATTCCCAGTCTCTGGTAAAAGTAGCATCTGCAGGGTTATGGTATCTTCAGTCTAACCAAAAGGTAGCAGTTGTGGGTGGGTTTTTTTCCTATCATTTTGTTTTGTTGTGTTGTTTTGTTGGGTTTTTTTCCCTCTAAAAATAAGGAGTAATTAGACTGCACTAGAAAATAATCATGTAGAAATGATGTTTTAGAACCAAATTAAGCAAGAGTTTGGAGACAAATACACGTACATGGAACTTGCAGCTGGATGGTTCAGTTCACTTACGAGCTAAACATTTCAGTGTGGGAAAAACCTGCCAGGTGTGGGCAACCCCTTCATAAGCATCCTGCCACCAATCACTATGGGTTAATTTGTATTTTTCTTTTTTTTTTTCCTGAAAAGCATGTTTCATGTCTTGCCTGCACCCCTCCAAAACCCTGGCAAACAATGTTTATTGAATCAGCTTGCCATCACCAAACCTGACCCAAATCTCAGCGTCCATGGCTTCAGTGAACACAAGGACAACAGTTGCAGATCCATTCTTTGTCTGGAGGTTGAATTGAGCACTATTATGTGGAGTTAATGCCTTTGAGCATGATCAGAAGGAAAGTAATGCTGTTACAGATTTGGAAGAGGTTAAAGTTGTAGGTTTTGTTCATTTATGAACAAATTTTGAGAAAATTCAGTGCCACCAAAGGCATAATGAAAGTGTCTGGCACCACTTTTACCACTAAATAAATTCTCATTCCTTGTGCAAAACAGTTATGAATAACAGTGTGCTGATTTACATTGATCTCTCTGCAAACAGATGAATAGTAAGGATGAACAGTTTCTGTGAAAAGAGGCTGATAAATGCAACACAGGAAGCAATGGTCCTGTTTATTCTATTTTTTTAGGCAGTGTGGTCTTGAGAACCGACTGCTGCAGCTCATAGAAATATTGTAAAAAATAAAGCAACAGCAAAAAGAGAAAAAAAGAAAAGCCACAGCAACCTACATTAAAATAACCTACATTAAAAACTAAATTATAATTTAATAGTCAACACTGGACATATAGAATGAAATTTAACACTAAAAAAAATCAGAAACACGGTTCTTTCTGTTCTTCTTACACAATTACTTTGAATATATTTATCTTTGGGAATGAAAAAATTTTAAAGCTATTATGCCATAAATGGAAAAATCAAATTGAATTCAAGTTTATGACTATTAAAATATACAATTGCTTTCATTGTGACAAAATGAATAGAAGTATTTGTAATACCAAAAAACATGTAATTTCTAACTTTTCAGTTGGAAGAAGTCACTCCCATTATATGCAAGTTAACAGCTGCTAATCAGAATCTGGGGTTTGCACAAGGGCTGTTGAAAGGCATCATAGTTATTATAATTAGTGCTGAAAGAATAGAAAAGAAATAAGTAATCCCATTATCTGTATTGACAGAAATGAAAAATCTTAGACCAAATTATTCCTGTTTTCCAAGTTTAAAATGAGTGAGTGTGGCAATCGATTGCATCTTTTGCATTGCCTCTGTTGTACCACCAGCCTCACTGATTGGTTTCAATTAATGTATGCCAACAAGTAAATTATCGTAGCACCCGAGGCATCATTCTCTGGTGGTTGGTGTACACTGACTTCTTAGCATCCTGGCTGTTTTAATTCCTACTGAGCAGATTGCTGGGAGCTACAATATTTTTCAGTCTGGACACGGACATTACCCATGGCTCTAATGACAGGTCATTTACAGCAAGCCCATGTTTCACTGCAGAGATGTCTCTTTAAGTGACATCTTATCAATGGCAATTCAATTAGTCAACCCTAAGACTTTGAGATGCATCTCACACTGTGTCACACAACGCTGCCTGCTTTGCATTTTAAATGTTAGCTTTTGTCATTGCCCTGCTTCTGTGGTGTACATAAAAAAAAAGCATTTTCAGTACAATTCTTCGTTCAGAACTTCATGGAAAACATTTTCCATGTTAAATGCAACTGCTTTCATTCCCAACCATGTTGTCAGCTGAAGACACTTGTGGATTTGTACTGTGGACAGGAGCTTTTCAAAGCTGGTGCTCACCCTATCACCATATCCCACATGTCATTGACTGCTGTAAACATCAAATGGTTCTGAGCAGCTGAAATACCAGAACATCCAGGTGTCTAAAATATTCAGCTGCTGCAATATAAATGGGATGCATACACAAATACTATTGTGGAGCACACAATACATACAGGCAGAAACACAAGCTATTTTAAAGTAGCAGAGTAGCAGAGAATTTATGGCCAGGTCCTGATTTTTCTGGGCTACTTGCTCAGTGAAGACATCCTAATAAGACGTGGTCCTACTCTGCATCAGCCAGCTGAGGTCCTTAGGGACAAACAGAGTTGCTTCCCATAGGAAGTGGTGATGTGCTGAAGAAGGTGCCTTCTGGAGTGTTCTTTTTCTCCGTGTACAGTCCTGTGTGGACTGAGCACATACTGCTCAGGATACACAGCTATAAAGAAAAGGAGATGTATTCCCCAGCTGTGCAATGTAAAACTCTGAGCAACATAGCACGCTTAAAAAGAGAACATTTTTCGGTTAGTAAGTGCTCTAGATGCTTATTGAAAACTGTTGGGAAATGAGCAATACATCCAATTAAAAAAAAATCCAAATATTTGCTGGTTTTAATTGACCAAAGGGTCTTCTAAACCAACACAAAAATCTGGAGCACCAGGCACTTTATATCCCTAAATTGTCTTCTAACTCTTGTGTGAGTATGAGTGACTAAATACACAAGCCCTTCTTACCTTATCTTTACAAATAAGAAGTTATTTTTATCAGTCTTTTCAGTAGTACTTGAAAGTTTTGTGGTCTGTACCTTCTTATTTCTAAATGAGTATTTTCATATGTGCATCTTTGAGTTTATTGTTGTAGAATCGGACCCAAAGTTATTTTTCCCCGTGTTGCCTGGAAATAAAAAAAATGCTTGTAATTTACAGAGAGAAAGTTATTGCCAAGACAACTCAACTGGTGTACTTGGCAAGACTGTGAGCTAAATGTACACAAACAATTTCTCTGATAAGCTGTGTGGTATTACAGAACATCAACTTGTTTAGCGTGCAACATTTGTTTTACAAGTATATGCAACATCAGATTCAGTATTCAAAATTCCATGCTAATGAACAATTTCATGATAACTAGTTTCAAATTACTGGATAGCTATTCTGAGATCAAATTTTGATGGAGGAAAAAAGTTGTATGATAAGGCTCATTAAAAGATTTTAAAATTTAATTAGACTGAAGTTAAAAAAAAATACTGGGCAAATTAATCCTGATAGAACTATGCTGCTTTGTAGTAAAGAAAATTAACTCATAAGGAAAACAGAAAAATGACATCCACTTATTTATCCTAGAAATGTTTTAGTTTTGTTTTGTTTTTAGGCTGGCAATACATATATATTTCTATGCATATGTGTGTGGGCTGAGATATGCATATGTATTTTCAGGGCACATCTTTGTTAGTGTGTTAGTTTGAATCAAGAGCACTCTTTTGAAGTGCATATTTTTCTTTCTTTCTTATTGAGCTTTGGTTCATGTCATGGGGAGCTTTTGCAGTGCCTCAACTTGATTCCTTTCAGATGAAACTAAGATTCAGATTTGGAAGATTTAGCACACTCCAGGAGTGTAACTAATGCACTCCAGCTGCAGATGGGCATTCAGTCCAGAGAGCCAGACTGGAGTTAATCTGAAATAAAAAGCCCTGAAAGGTGTACTTTATGGACACGTGTTGTCAGCATCAACTGTTTCTCTCTACAGGGTTGCCACTATCCATCTATAAACCATCTGCTAAGCTAGAAATGGCCTTTGAATTTTTGTATCTTCTTTATTTTATTTTATTTTGGTTTTTATGATTCTCTGTGAAGGATTAGATATTGTTCCTACACAACCATAGCAGGCACTGCTATAGTGCAGCACAAAATAAGTATTTACGTGTATTCAGTGAGATGGCCAGTTGTAACAGCTTCATTACTGTACAAGATTAGATTATTGCAAAACCTGCAGGATCTGTATCCCTCAGCAGAAGCTCACTTCTGTGGTCACAGCCATCTCTCTGCCACTATCTTTTAAAGTCTTTACCCCAACACTGGAACAGGTTATTCTTCAAGCTGCTGTACAGTTCTACAAAGCTAGGTGGATGGTGGTGGAGTGTATATGAAAAAACAGCCCTAAAATTCACCCAGATGGAGCTCAATCTCTTGCTCCACAGATTAAAATCCAATATGAATTATATTTTCTATGGTTATGATGACAAACATTACAGATTTATAAAGTTATTTATAAAAGTGAGTTGCTGTCTGTAGTAACTGCTTTGCAGAGCCTTTCTGAGGTGGGGAAATGTTTTTACATTTGCACATGTACAAGCTTTGAAATCCAACTGTATTTCTTCCATATCTCTCTAAAACACTTGGTTTTGTTACCACGCTGTTCAATTATGCTTCACTTTTATGCATTTGATTAAAACTGGATCACTGGGGAGTATTAGCCCACATGACGAAATCATCACGTAATTTGGCAGAAGCTTGGAACAGCTGACAGACCTTGCCTAGGGAGAGCCCTGGGACAGGGCTAGCAGAGGGAATAAATTCACCTTTGACCAGAAGCAAAAGCAATGCCTTTTGGATTGAGAATTAAAGTCATGCTGTAAAACATTCCATCTGCTGCAACACCAAACCTTCGAATGCCTGCCACAGGAGCATTGAAATTTGAACTTCTAATAAATTATACTGTTGCTTATATCCTTAAAATGAAATTATTCAGCCTCTCTCATATCCTGATAGAACCTGATTGCATACTTAACTTGATCTGTGTAAAGGGTAACTTTAGCTGAGCCCTGCAGTAGGAAAAATTATTTCTCATTACTTTTTCTGATTCTCTAATTAAAGTTGTAGGAGTACATATCCCTCTAGTCTTAGATGTCTAGTTCAGGATAAGGTAACCATTTAAAATGGAAATTACATTATAGTTTCCAAAAGACTCTACTATTAACCAACTTTACTTTCTCAAGGTTCATAAATATATTGAACTTTAGTGACTTACATTTGCCATTCTGTCTCATTTTGTAGCCAGTATTACGGGGTACTAGAATAGTAAAATATTATGACTTTCTATGTGGAATTTGTTTTGGTTTATTTTCTGAGCCAATGTATAGATATACTTGTTTAGGGTTTGGTTTTCCCTCAGTGTTCTTTTCTTGTTAATAGGGTAAATGAAAACAGACCAGAAGGATGAAACATTGTTAAAAAGGAATATGGGGTAAACCAGCAATGTATTGTCAGGAAGAATCAGCAGCTAGGGGCAGCCTAATGAGATAAACTACTCTGATACAATAGCAGGAAAGAAATTCTTCCTGCTGTATTTTTTTAAAAAATCTCCCCTTCTCTTGTCCAAATCATAGATCTTTGGATGACATGAAATCAATTCCCTTCATTACAACTTTCTAGGATGTATTCTGCTTACAAACTTCAGTTTGTGACTTTGAATGGTTTAAACGGAGCCATGAAATCTTGTCTCTGTCTTCTATTAAGACCACTTAGAAAGGAAAACTTTGGCATACCAGAATCATAAAGCTGAATATCTGGGGGTTCTACTGGATGAATTAACCTCAGAATAATCCCCACTTAATCTCTATCTAGTCATGACCTAAGTGGATACGTCTCAGGAGGAAAGGTGGTTTATGGAACCAAGACTCAGACCTGGAGTAATGGAGATAAGGGACACGTGTGTTGTATTTCATGGTTAATTTAATCAAGATGTTCAGTGGTGGTAACACGAGATAAAAATACACTAGGTTTTGTCAGAGAAGTTTCTGGAATTGATATTGGACATATGCCATTGTGTGTTTCAATAATGTATCACTAAGTTGGTTGTTCAGAGCTTATTGAGAGAAATAAGTTTTCCTTAAAAAATTGTAAATGAAATCTGATCATGATTTGTGAAATCTTTTATATCCATCCATCCATCCATCCATCCACCAGCCTCAGAGGATTAATTTGTTACAGAGCTACAGAACAACTGCTACATTAAGAACACAACCACAAAACAAAAAACAAACAAACCCAGTTAAGGTAGAAAAGTCAATTTGGCTTTTTTTTTTTTTTAGTCCTCTTGTGGCCACATATATTACAGGAACTTTTCCATAGTAGGTTTTGCTTTCTAAATGTTCAGCATTCTTGTCTTGCATAAGGAACTTACGTATGATTGTTTGTCTTTGTGACATTCACAAATCTAAACAAATAAGTTGTTGAGTAGCTGTAATAAACATTCACTGCAGTTAACCCAATACATCTTCTCACTGAATATGTGAAACAAACCAGAAAGTATTTTCATTTTAAACAGTAACTTCTATCAGAAATGCAGTTCAATGTTGGATAATACTCGCTTAGGAAAAGAAAAAACAAAACCACAAACTATATCAAAAGGTTATTTAGAAATGGCTTATTTGTACTAGAACATGAAGACCCATGTTGTATTCCTGAAAAAGAGAATTTTCATCTAGAAAAGAAAACTTCCTAGTAAGTATGCAACTAAGATGAAGTTGGGGAAAATTCCTTTAAAACTTCCTTCAACTTTGATTTTGCAGGTTTTTAACTAAATATAAATTTTTTATCTTACCTTTAGGATCTAGCTTTCTTTGTTTCATTTTGAAAAATAATAAGACATCAAAATATTTTTCTTGTTTTTCCCCTCTATTTTACTTATTTTTTGTAGTCAGCTAAACTGATAATTTGCTTAATAGAGGAGACCATTTGGGACCACATAACATTCAGATTCTTCTGCAAACTTATACATTTCCTACAGGATTCTTTTTTTTTAAAGATGTTATTCTCTAAGCCACAGTGTCTAGACAAAAAGCTTGCTTAATGGAACAAATATTCCCCAGGTAGGGAGTTTAATATCAAATGTAGAAGAGATTAAATAATTATTCTTGTGAATTGAATTCTGGTTAAGATTTAAAATATAATGATCAAGAAAAGTACGAACAGGGCCTGAGTTTCCTGCAATTTCAGTTTTGGGAAGGAGGATGATTCAGTCTTTTCCTAGAACATTGTTTCATGGGCTGGATACCCCACACCTCTGTGACATCAAACAGTGCAGGTCCTGTTTCTGGCTGGCATAAACCAGGTGGAATTCCAGAGTGAATCAATTCTCTCTTAATTTGGGCTCCAAGAGATTTCAAGAACATAAACATTGTCAAAGACAATTTGATAGAAACACACTGACAGTTTCACAAATGTCTTCAAGAGGGAAGCAGGGGGACAAAGGTGGCAATAAAGGAATAGAAAAAAAATTTTTTAATCAGCATCTTTTTATATGCAGAACTTGTATATTTGTATAACAGTTGTGCAAAATAATGTTGTTTCTTGAGAAGAATGATTGTGGCTACAATACATAGAAAAATAATGAAATGTTTTTGTAGTTTTAAAACTTTCTAAAGATTATTTAAGTGCTTGCAGAGGAGTCATCTATGTAAGAAGAAAAAGAAGTCCTAATTTTGAGTCTAGACAAATATCAATTTGTGTTGACCAAGACAACAAATTATAGGAAATTTTGAAAGTAAACATAAAATTTGTTTATGAAATTAATTTTTTTACATTCAGAATGTATTTGACCTGGACAATAAGTAGCAAGACTGTGATACTGCTCTTTAAGATCATGATTGAACTATGAATAAAGTAAAAGGCATCATTTTATAGCTAAATGAGATGTTCTATAAATTTGAAAACACAAGAGAGCATCTGGTAATGGTCTCTAATCCTGATCTATATGTTTAGTAGTTAGAATTAATTTTTCTTTATCATGCTCATGTAGTTGAAAACTTGCTGGCTAAATGAGGACAAAAGAGGGTCCTTGAACCATAGATTTCTTTTTCATCATAGATCTGTAGTCACTGTTTAGCTCTTGACAGAGAAAAAACTCTTTGAGAAAAAATTCAAGATTAAAAAAAAAGATTTTAATATTCAGAAATTGAATCTGTTTTGCATTAGTAGTATGAAATTTCATCCACCTTGTATAATGGAGTTTACAAGTCCTCACAGGGTTTATAAGCAATATGCTTATTGATGTAATCTTTTGCTATTTATATTAGATCATATTTTCATATATCCAAGAAGTAAAATCACATGATTCCTGTGACAGAGCATAAGCTGTACATGTATCGTGGGAATCATCCTCTCTATATAAACTCAAATTATATGAAAAAGAATTCCAAGTCAAGAGTTCCATCCTGTGTCCCTCAAACTTTTTGCTAAATGTAGGGAAAAACTTTATCTCTACAATATTTGAAATATTGTTAGAATCTATGGTCAGAAAATACACATGAAATATACTGGATTTCAGCTTCTGTGTACAGATTGGGCTGATCTTGCCTTTTTTCAGGCACTGTCATGTCAGATTCTTCTTTTGAAGAAAACTTGAAGCGTTTTAAACTTGAAAGGTTCTGCAAAAAGCTTCAGTGTGATATTTAATTTATCTGTCTCAATACCAAGAAACAAAAAGCCCATACAGCTCCAATACCCCCCACCAAAATCTGATACTAGTATGGATAATAGTATCCCTTAAATCAGTTGTCCCCATCTCTAAATGCTTAGTGAAGTCTGTTGAAAGGCTTTTGTTGTCTTAGTGGGGCATTTGTGTTTTAGTGACCCCTCTCCCAAGATTAAAGGTTGCCATCATTGTGGGGCTCCGATTAAGGAATGAACCTGCTGTGTCTCAGTTCAGCTGGTCAAAAATCCACTACTGAATATTTATGTGGAGACATTATGTCCTTGCAGTCATTCATAAAAAATTAAGTAATGCAAAAAAGAGAGCAGCAGAGATGTCCTTTTTGGCTACAAAACTCTGAAATAGATTTCTGTGAAGTGCCCTGACATTTTCCCTCCTGTACAGAATATTTACAGTGCTAATATAAATGTCTGAGGCGCGAATAGCTCCTCCTGGGTGTGTAGGATCTAAACCAGCAGAACTCTTGGAGACAAGCCAAAGATTTGAACAGCCCATAGAAGTATTTTCTGTGAGCCATATAGCACTTGGGTCTGGAGAGTATAAATAAAGATACAGTGAAACCAGTCTGAATGGCAATTTACCACATATTCAGCTATCGTCATTGGAGCCAGCTAGTGCTGAAATTTATTTCCCTAAGAGTTTATTTATGTCAAGTCCAGAGTGTTACTGTAATTTTGGAGTAGGCTCTCTCAAAGGCACGGAGCTCTTGTGTGCCTCTCTGATGTTGCCAGCAGGTTGGGCTCTTGGTTTCCCAAGATGGGAATTCTGATGGGATGGCCCCGCCTTCAGGCAGTGCTTAATTAGGAATTGAGTGATGAAGGTAAAAAGTGATGAAGGTAGGTCTGTTTCTATTTCTAATTAAGCTTTGCTACTGGAAGTATTCAACACATGTATTCAAAGTTAATGTATTGGCTGAATTCTGCACTGAGGGAAGGGTGGTTGCTCACAATGGGATCCAGCACCTTCACTTCCTTATTTTGCTATAGATATTGGATATATATGGATCTTTCCTATGTTATTGGATAACATAGGAACTGTCATAACAGCTCTCAAAAGTATGTGAAACAGTCTGTCTCCTGATAATACTGATAAAACAACCCTACTCTGAGGTTAATATGGACTTCATTTTTGTTCTAACACTTATTTTAGGATGGAGTACTCAAAGACTGTAGTGTATTAAATTCTGCATGTTTGACACACTGTATATTTCATGGCTTCTCAGAGATCTGCTGCTCTTTTAAACAAGTTCAGTTAAATACTTTGTTTTTCTTTCCATCCAAACATTTGAACTGTGGAATGCAGTAAACTCCTACAGCTGCACAGACACAAATTTCAGTGAAACATGAGTGTCAGTATTGGAGAGAAAATGTGGAAGTGGTGTTTTTTCTATCTGCAAAGTGACTGTCCATAATTTCAGTTCTCTTAGTTTTATCTGGCACTCCCCACCAGAAAAGGGCCATCTCCAAGTTGTTTTGAGACACTTCACAAAATCCACTGCAGCAACAGATGCAGTGTCAATATAAGATGTATGAATTTGTGGATGAAATGATATTCCAAATGAGAGTATCCTTTCTGCTTTGTTCATGAATTTATTTTACCCTTACTGCCAGTAATCTGAATGTTGAAGGGTTGCCATTATGACTATTCCACTTGTCTCAAAGATAAATGAAGGTTCCTGGTTCATGTTAGCTGAAAAAAAAACCCACTTTGAATTTAAAATAAATCCCTGACTTTGTTACGCTCATTGCATTTGTGGATTTAGGCTTTGATTCAGAAGTAGTTAACAAGTAAAAATTCTAAAGCACATACTGTGTCCATGAGGTCATCAAGGCTACAAGTATATTGACTTTTGGCCTTGACATAAAAATGGGCAGTTTCATCAACATAGGCCTTCTGCTGTTTATTTTAGTGAGATCACTCCTTAATTTCAGTGAAATAAAATGGTAATTTTATGAGTCAGGCTCAGTCTTGCTAGAGTGATTTGGAAATTCATGTCTACCAACCTCTATACTTCAGACATCATGGGTTTGAAGTATGATACTTCTTTTCCTTGATTTCATAAATAATTTAGATTAACAAAATCCAGATGGTTTAGAGCTCCCAGTAGCTACAAGTTCAAGAAATTGTTTGACCCTTGAAAGGAGGACTTTATGCTTTTTCAGTTCTTTCAGCATTTTATTCAGAGCTTAATTCAGGGGTTCTATTGTTTAGTTTCTTTCTTAAGAAGACTATTTTCTTTAAAACATCTGTTGGAGGCATATTTGGGAGTAACGAGTATGTGCTTAATGAGTGTCTGATAGAATACACAATATGAATGTGCAGTTTTCAATCCTTCAAGGAAATCTTCCTTTGCAAGATTCCCTGGAGAAACCTAATCTTCTGGACATCAATTTTGGTATTCTAAAGTATTTCAAGGATATATGTTATCCTTTGAAAAACAAAGAACATGTATGAACCATAAGGTGGTATGATTATGTACTGATTTCTGTTAGACACATGGCAAATACTCTAGCTTTGCTCCCACATTCAGACACTTATCTTTCTTTTTTTTTTTTTTTCTGAAAAATACTGCCTCAAGAGAAAATGAATATTCTGGTTGATTCTTACAAGATACTATATAGAAAAAATGTGTCAGGTGTCTTGTGAGTTACTGCACCCTGTTTAGTTGGGGGATGTAGAGGGATGCATAAGAAATAAAGAACTGCTAGATACATTTTTGTCAAAATCTATGTCAATACTATTCCACAAGCTGTATTGTTTTTCTCGATGTACTTAGTAAAAAAAAAGTGTGACTTTTACATGGATAAATATTATGCTTTGTTCAATTTTTTAATCAAGTTTATTTTAGGAGTTGTTGCTACTGATTTTGTATTTTGATTGGAGTGATAGCATTTTCCTAAAGCTCAAACAATTTGACAGCTCATCTGTGTTAAGTTATCATAAGTGTGCTGGAAGTGCCAGGAGTCCAAAGCAGAATAGATTAGCAGGAGCTGATTGCAACATCTGGGTTTTAAATCAGAGCTGAAAACTGGAGGATTTTGGCACGGTTTTGAACTATTCAGACTTTTTCACTAGTTCTGTCCAATGTGCAAAATGAGTGTTTTTCTAATATAACTTCAAGCCTCAATATGTGATGCTATTAAAATATTATTTCCATAAACAGCAAGACCGTTATGGCAGAAAATCAGTTATGAATGTAGGTGTGGACATCTCTGGAATGCTGTGAACTCAATTTTCTCTCTGTGGCTTTATTTCCTGGGCCTCTTTTTTAGGCAGGAGTCAGGATGGAGCAGCACTGCTTGCCACAGTGACTGATGAATGATTGCACAGCTCTAATGGGACAAATAGAAAGAAGAAATGAAAGGGTAGAGAGACATCCCCTCATGCCTAGTTAGAGCAGTACCCTGTACACTAATGTGATATTTTATGGTTATTTATCCCCTGGCACTATTTAACACCACCAATTTTGAAGATAAATGTAGTAAAAGCATTTTTATCCTGCTGCTATGAAAATGTGCTTTTAATAGATTTAGGTTTTCTTGGGTCATAAGAAAGAAATAGAAAGATTTTGCAGCTTTCTAAAGGACTGTATTATATGTGGAGTTTAAAATGTCATAAAGCAGCTTGAAACACTGTAGGGAGTCTGTGCAGTAATTGGAAAAATGTTTCATACTAATGTTTGGATTGCATTAGTGTGAGCTGTTGGCATACATTTTGTGACAATAAACATGTCTTTGCTTAATTGTAATTATAGCTTACAAAAAGGTTTCAAGAAAAAAAGTCAGAAAGGTACTTTGGTGAGTATGGATAATGACATTTTAATGCACTTAAGGCACAAAGCAGCACTCCTAAGACCAGCTCTGGATTGCACTGTAGATACACTTGCTTTATATACTTATTTAATAATATTTGGAAAGTTAGGGAGTTTGTTAGGACTTCTCTATTCTACCCCTTTTCTTTACAAATTAACAACTGACAGGGTTGCCTGTGTGCATCTCTTCCTCTGATTAAATTTCTGTTAACAACACATGAGCAGATTCTAATCATTATTCAGTATTATATATACAGGGATCTATCACCAAATTTTCACTGGTACTGTTGTCTACAGATCACCCCTTCCACAGCAGGTTTAGTCACCATAGCAAAAGATGGGAGAGCCAGAATCATCCACCTTTGAAAAGTCATTTGAAGGAAAAAAATAAAATAATCGAAGTATAGGATCTGTATCAGCAGATACCTCCACAGCAGCCCACTGTGAATGCAAAGCTGGGCTTTTGTGTGCAGATTTGGACCTAGTGGAAATTCCCCAAACATCTTTGTATATTTGTAGTTTTCCATTTATAACCACTGAAAACTCTAAGCTTAAATTCTGGATCATAAACAACCAGGAAAGATAAATTTGTTTTCCTGTCTTCACAGCAAGATAGGTCTCCATGACTGGGAAAGATAATTTAAAGAGAAAAATAACAAGGTGAAAAATGTTTACACGTAATAGGGGGACTTCAAGCAGCATGGTTGTTTGTTTAGTTTGACTTTTTAAAGAAAATTTATGATGTAACTTCAGTTTTCACCACTGTCTTTAATGACATCAAAAACTATTTTGAGCAGAATAACTGACCTACAGCAAAAATCCCTGTGATTATAGCATCTATTTTGTTGTTGCCAGGTTCCACAGATGATGTGGATGATGGCAACCATGTGATTGACTGGGCTGCAACTTGAGTTACTTACCCAGAGCCCTCATGAGTTTGTCCTTGATCTCTGGTGTGCCAAACACAGAGAAAGAAATCTAGAAGATAGAAGAATCTAGAAATGTGAAAGTACATTTTTAATCTGAGTTGTACCACACCTTCCTGTGGGCACCTCTGTTGTGAATGCTTCAAGACACACCAGGCTGGATGGATAAGTAGCACGTTTACACTGTGCTTTGATTGTTGTATTTTAAATTTTGAGCTGGGCTTGCAGTTCCCCACCCTAGCCCTTCCTTTTCCTTTTTCATTCATAGAAAAGGTGATGCACAAATATTGTGTTTAATATTTCTGCACTAACAACAGTCTCTCACTGGACAGAGTCTGCTTCAACACATTCTCTGCAGTGGAACCCACATTAGGGTTGTCAACATGGAACCATTAGGACATGAAAAGTAGTGGTTTCATCCTATGTATATAACTTTTATATCTACTGTTTATATATCTGAATGCAGTGTCAGCCATATCAGCTTTCAGGAGTTTAAATACCAGCTGGTATTCTTGATAATAGAATAAAATTTTCTAGATAAGAATCTAGAAATGTGAAAGTACATTTTTAATCTGAGTTGTACCACAAATGCCATAGCACAAGTAATGGCAAGTGATTTAGTGGGCAACTTTAAATGATGACCAAACAGAATGTTGTCATCAAGTCTTATCAGTGTGAGTAACAGGTAACTCAATCAAGCACAGAGCAAAGGCAGTTCACCACAAATATGATATATCTCTACATGGAATATGGTGCAGAGTTTACAGATAACCCAAACTAACTCTTTGAAGCAGCTCTAGAAGAGCTTTTTAATGCTTCATTTTCTCTGAAGCATTAAAATTGTTAGACTAAGACATGAAGCTCTAGTGAAGACTTTTTGCACTGTTTTCTCTCAAGGAATTCTGAATAAATGGTTTTCATAAATTATTTCTTCTTCAAAGCTAAAACTATGACTGTAGGAATTTAACCAGTTAAACACATACTGTGATAGATGAGAAAATTGACCACACTCCACTAGGTGAAAAACTAAAAGCTTCTGCATTCCTGGTAACAATTTATGGTGGTTATGTTAAGCGCTTTAAAATGTTCTGGTTTTAATTCACTTTTTATATTCATAGCATAAATATAGGGATTTTTTAAAAGATCTGGCCCTCAGTGAAATGCAATCAGTCTGACTGGGTGTTTATGTTTGATTTACCTGTCCTCTGTCAAAGCTCAGGAGGTGGAGAAGCACCTTTGCCAGTGATTTAAGGTGTTTTTCAGGGAAGAGCAGCAAAACTGGAGAAAGGAATTGTGTGCCTCTCCATGAACAGTCTTCCAGCTTTTTTTTTTTGGTGGTCATGACTCTGCACTTTCCTTTACTATAGCATGTTAAGATTTTTGTTTAAAGAGGCACATTTTCACAGTGTGAAGTGCTTCTAGTCCCAGCCTCAAGTGGAATACCACACACCATGTGAAATCATTTTGACAGCTGTGCTCTCCAGAAAACACCCTGTGGGGGCCAGGGAGATGCAGGGGTTGTTGAATACAACATGAATCCTCATCTGAGGCAGGAGGAGTCCTGCAGAACAGATATGGCTCCAGAAGGGAGGTGTATCTAGCTGCTGTAGATACAAGGAGCCAATCTCCCTTGTCAGGACAAGCTAGGAGACAGGAACTCTGCTAAGAAGCTGAGAAGCTCTGGCATAGCCTCCTGTCCCACTTGCTGCACCAGAAAGCTTTTTTGATGTAGCCCCAAGGTGGTATTGGTATCCCTGCACTAGCAGGAATCTCTTACTCTGCTTCCAGCAGCCCTTCCACACTGTGCTGACCCCACCTGAAAGAAACAGCATCTTGCAGGTGTGGTGCTCCTTTACACACCTCAAACTCAGCATCAGTAACTTTAGACAATTCAAGACACTGGGAAATAAAGGTGACAGCAGATATATAACGTGTGATGCTGTGAACCCCATCACAAACCACTGCAACCTGTCTTATGCTACAGCCCTGCATGGATTTTATGCCTGCCTTGAAGAATATTTTGACAAAATAAGTGTTTTGGAATAACCATTTAATCTACCTGTGTGGATTTTACACCATAGAAAGTGTCACCAATGCTGCCTTCAGAGCTTTTGAGAGAGTGGTTTGTGATTGGAAGGAATAATTTACTACACAGTTAATCTTAATTTATTTTCCTCACTGAATGTTAGTACTGCTCAAGATATGTGTGTTTTACTTTTTGTGTCTAATAGTTTATGGGTTATATTAGACTGTATTTTCTGGTAATAAGTCAAAGTCAGACAATTCCACTTTATGGCTGTTCTCTCTCCAACTTCTTACATGAAGCTGCTGTCACAGGCTGAGCTGTATTTATTTATCCTTTATAGGTCAAAACGTGTTTGCTCTGCTGCAAATTATCAATGTCTGGCTGACTTTACTGAGCATCCATGTCAATTCATACCACAAAACATGCTTTTCATGTACTACAAAATCTTCTTAAGGCATCTGAGACTGGAGTATGGTCTCAGTACAACAGCAGTACTTGAGATAAACCCTTAAGAGATCATCCTCCTGACATGAGGAAATAACACTTGGTATGTTCTGTCTGAAGGTCTCTTGAATCACTGGGAGTGAGTTCCCAGCAGGGAGGAGAGAATCAAGCTGTAAGTTCCTGCTAAAATATCGAAAATACTGCCCTCCCAAAAAAATGCTTTGTAACAGTCATATTTACTTAGAAATTTATCACTTCATTTACCAACATAACAACCTCAAAACCCCCAACTCCCTGCTCCTGTAAAATGAAGGGAAATCTTTGACAACTTCCAAGCCTACTTTGATTATCCAGCTCCAGGAAATATTGCCTTGCTAAATTAATTTCCTCCAGGATTCATAGCTTGCACGCTTTTGTTAATATTCATTAGAAATTCAAGCACAGATAGTTCTTAAATACAAAGGGCAGTTGTTCTCCTTCCATAACCCAGGATATCAGCTTGGTATCATCTGTTCATGCACCCTACTTCTGCCAGAAGACAAAATGGGTAAATGACTTTATTACCTGTATTAAAGGATGAATGAAAGTCTTCCATAGAAATATGGAGTAAGAACACTGTACTGATATTTCCCAGTGCCTCCAGCAAACAGATTGGATGGGTTTTAGCTACATACATTCTCCCTTACCCCTGCTTGTGTGAGGGTGAACAGACTGCACTTGAATATTTAGACCTCACCTGTCCTGAAAACTTCATTCATAGTGATTATATGTTCTGCCTCACTGACAGCTTGTGGTAGGGCAATTCATTAAGACTAATTGAATTCTGAGGGGAGGGAAAAATAACTTTTGGATGTGAGTGTGAATTATTGAGCGATACTATAATGTACATGCCTATAGTTTTCAGAGTCTATAGCAAAGAACACACCGATTTACAAAACAACAAAGGTAATTTCACATTTGAAATACTGGAGTTAAATATCAGTGTGGAATTAAAAATAGTGCCTTTTGCTTACTCATTAGCCATCATGATTGTTTAATCAATAGCAGTCAGGAGAAGTGACACACAAACCTGCATCACTGCTGAAGCAGGCAGGATATTGACATTTAAACAAATGCCTTAAACATACTGTGCTTACACTTCTGGTTTTAATATTAAAAGCTTGTGGGGGAGCTTGTCTTGTCTTATTTTATCATTCATATTAATCCTACATGCACAGCAAACTTCATGCTGCTATTTTTGTTGTCATTGTTGTTATTTTCCACAAGGAAGAGAATCACAAACATATCAAATCATCCTTTTCTTTCAAGCGTTTGGTTGAAACCTCTGTAAGGTTTGGAACTTTGGAGATATTTCCATTAATCTCAGCTGCTATGAGCATGGACAATAGCCAGAATAAAACAAAAAAAACCCTCTCAGGATTTCTTTATTCTAATAATTCATGTCTGAAACTTTTCAGCAGTACTGTTGATGAACCATGAGTCTACACTGATTTTTTTGGGTACTGGATAGTTAAACTCAGTAGGGCTAATGAGATCTGAAAATTGTATATAGTTATGAAGTATTTTCAGGGTAGTCAGCTTAAAATGTAATTTGGAAATTACCAGTGTTGTATTTTGGGATTCTCTGTGAACTATTAAAATATGGAGGATGCATTTTTGTGCTGAGGTTAACATGTTAGTTCTTTGTCTTTTCTTATTTCATAAGAATTTTGATTCTATGACTAATTTTTATGCTATATTAAAATTCTGGAATGTTCAAAAGGCCTTTGTGAAGGACATACTGACAGGAAATTATGTTCTAGCTATCTATTCTCCCCTAAAGACTTTTGAAGAGGTATCATACATACATTAGAGGGAGTTTTTGGGTTTGATGCTCTGGAACTATGTGATTCATTGAGCATTTAGTCTATTTTTGAAATGTTGGAGATATTTTGGTCTTTGCTTTTAGCATCAGTTGCATTAAACCTGACTTTGAGCAACTTGACAGAACCACTTAGAACTGAAAGTGCACTTCTTGTTCATTTACGTGAGTGAACAGAATGGAAATACTTTTGAATCCCTATTTGTAAAATTGCCATGTTCTTCAGACCCCAGATTTTAGTTGAGCACTAAATAAAAAATAGCTAAACAGGAGGAAAACAAAATTAAATACTTCTAGAATTAGTTTTGTCTATCTCACTTGGCCTTTTAAATGTCTCTGTGTTACCATACGGTTTTTAGTTTTCCTGTCAGGGCGAATTCCATCATCTCTTGTGGGAGATGAGCTGAGGGAGGAGCTCTGACTGGTGTGTTCTGAGTCAGTGTGCCCAGTTAATCTGTTGCAAAGTTTGCAGAGAGGTGTCAGCCCTCAGATTGTAATCCACTCAGCCTTTTCAGGATATGGGGTATGAATAGGGCCAACAATAATGAGCTGAAGTCTCGGAAAGAGGAGTCTTTTGTGACAATCTCCTTCCTTTGGTGCTTAACACCCAACTAGCTATAAAAGCATCTAACGTATTGGTGAGGCAAAATGGTCTTAGCTACATGATAGTTTACTTATTTTCCTGCTATTTAAGACAAGCTTCTAATGACCAATTTGGGTATTGGGGAGAAAAAACAAAGATAAACAAGCAAGCCCTGCAGCAAACCTAAGCCACCAAGTCCCTCTGCTCTCTGGGGTAGCCAAAGCTGGAATACCCCTTCATTCCCCAGCCCTCCCTGTCCTGTCGGGGCTCAAGCCCACGTTCCCTCCCCACCTGACACCTCATCCAAGCAAGCAAGGACTAAGAGCAGCCGTGGAGCCCTCTGGAAACTTTGCTGTCAGGGACTCAAGCCAAGCCAAGTCTCCCAGCCAAATTCACACAGTGGTCAAGCCTGTCAAGGCATACAGGGCAGAGCTGTAACCATGCACAGGTAACCACAGAAATCTCTGTGGTTGACAATAAATATTCGTGTACAGGTGCTTCTGCCATCATTACATATTTTAAAATAAAGATCTTTGTGTGAAACTGAAACCTAATGTTTCATCTAACCTGTTTGCAGTGCAGAAAAAAAAAAGGAGATTTTTACCTATTAAAATGATGGATTGCAGCTCCTTAAAGAATGATTATAATTAGT
This sequence comes from Prinia subflava, assembly GCF_021018805.1. NCBI lineage: Eukaryota > Metazoa > Chordata > Aves > Passeriformes > Cisticolidae > Prinia > Prinia subflava. Next base: position 11,786,299 of record NC_086249.1, on the reverse strand, counting down.
TGAATAAACATCTAGAAAGTAATGATCTGTAAAGATACTACTATCCCACTTTTCACTTTCACATACAATAATGAATGCAATAGAAATCACTGGTGTGCTGATTTACCAACCAAAATGATGGCTGTACATGACATCCTCACTGATACAAAGTGCAATAAACCTCTTATAGTTTGAAGATGCTTCTTTGTAAGTTGGTGACAAATTAGTCCAAACAATTATGAATCAGTTCTTTTTAAGCTGTTTAAACATATTTAAAGTATTGTCTGTGGTTCAGTGTGAGTAGTTTGAATATGTTTTTCTGACTGTATCAACATAATTGAACCTGCTCTTGTGAGACCCCACCTGGAGCACTGTGCCCAGCTTTGGGGCTCCCATCATAGGAAGGACACAGACCTGTTGAAACAAGTCCAGAGGAGGGGAACAAAGATGCTCAGAGGGCTGGAGCACCTTCCCTATGTAGATGGGATGGGGCTCTTCAGCCTGGAGAGGAGAAGGTTTGAGGGAGAACTCACAGAAGCCTTTCAGACTGTGGCACAGCCAGGGGAGGGACACTGGGACACAGGGCAGGAGCCCACGGCTCCGTGGCTCAGGAGGAACAGAGACTTTGGTGTACTTGGGCTGTGAGGGGGTAAAAGCCCAGGGGTTCCTTTGCTCAGGGTCCCCCTTGGAGGCACCAGCTCAGGCTGTGTCTGTGTCACTGCACTGTGGATCAATGGCACTGTGGAATGGGATGTCTGAGGCTCTGCTGTGGAAATCCTGGGACTGAGCTGGGCAGGAAACCTGGTGTGGCTGTGAGTGGGGAGTGCAGGGAGTCCAGCAGGGCCCCACTGGGTCACTGGAGCCACCCCTGTGGAGGGGCCTTGGTCCCAGCAGTGCCAGTCTGTGACACTGGCAGTGGGGCTGCCACAGAGCCTCGGGAATGGTCACACTGGGAAGTTTCCTTAACTGGGGTTGGAACTAGATGATCTTCAAGGTCTCTTCTGATCCAAATCATTCTATCATTCTAGGAATTTCTCTCATCCTAGTGTAATTGAGAAAGAAAGTTTATTTTTAATAGAAATCATTGAGATTTTTTTATAAGCGTGCTGTTCCTGGATTTAAGGATAACAGTGAGAGAGAATGATTTAGACATTTTCTGTAGGCCTGTGGGGTTTGATTTTTGTGGTGCAATAATCAGTAACGTAGCCCTCCATATGGGACATGGATTAGCTTTATACCATGGTCACTGTGACACTATATTAAATATGAATATAAAAACTATTTACACCTTACTATGAATAAATAGATGTATTTGTTACAAGATCTGACTGTTAGGGAAGCAAGACAAGCCTTATACTGTTATTTCTTCCTCCAATTCTTACCTTGTGTAGGATGTTCTCTTGTGTCATTTTGACAGATGGTTTGTTCAGTAGAGTTATTCAGACATTAGAAATGATACTCTTCAGAATTTACTATCCCTATATTTCAAAAGAGTTTATAAGTTCACACATGACATATGATATGTTTTTGTGCCTTAGGGAGGAATATGTAAAGGAGTATTGGATAAGAAATGAAAAGATGGGAAGGGAATGAAGAGCAGACAAATGGGTTCCAAGAAAAGATCTGATTCTGGTGTGAATGAAACTATTACTTCTGTTTGAAATCAGCGAACTAAAAAGTATAAAAAGATAATTTTCACCAGTTGATCTAAACTAGATTTAAACACCAGTTTAGCTGAATGACCGAGGTGTCAGGTTTGGAAGTTACAGCTTGTGACTGTCAATTTACCAATGCAAGGTAAATCAATATGACCTTCATCTGAATGAAATTAAGAATATCAACTAGAGGCTTGTATCGTTTAACACTGTGATTGCAGATAAGCTGATTAAATTTATGTAGACTTAGATCATTTCTGGTTTGGATCTGTGCAGGACTGGCAGCATATTATACGGGGAAAAAATGCTAATTGTTAAATTGGAGTTTACTTTTAAACCATCCAAAAGCCACTTGATTGGATTAGTGTTCATGTGGCTCAGGAGTGACCATCCAAGCTGTGGCTGGCTGAGACATAAATGTCAGTGGCAGTACAAGCTAAAGGGTTCCCACCTACCTGCCCACTCTGTCTCAAACACAGACATTTCTCAGGCTGCTGCATCACAGACTATGAGGAGAATTAAACTTCTACAAGAAGTCTCTTTCCTAAATGTTTGTGTGTTGTTTTAAAATGCAAAATTCTTTTTAGACCTCTAGAGGTTATCAGTATCACTAAGTAATCCCAACTTTGGTCATCCTTAAAACCTAGTGTTTAGATGCTGTACCTATCTCTGCCTCTCTCCTGTAGCCCAGTTCTTATCTCCTCTGGGCCAAGAGGCCGCCCAGCTCTGGGATCAATTAGGGTCTTCCCTGAAACACATCCCTGTACCTCCAGCACGGCACAGAGAGGTCCTGTGGGACAGGACTGTACTCCAAAGGGGGAGTTTTCTAGCCCCTGGTTAACCCACTTCCCCTTCAGCATCTCAGTGGACCCTGCCATTGCATTGTGGCTTCCTTTTGAATTATCTGTTTAAATTTTAAACTGCTTTCTGGAGTGTTCCCCCTGGGTGTTGTAGAGAAAACTTTAATCTCATGTCTGTGCTGAGAGGCATGAAGGAGGTCCCGTGGTAGTTCTTTCTGACAGGGAAATGGATGCTGCCTCACAAAACAAGTTTGAATTTTACTCCCAAAGCCTCCAGGCAGTTCTTTCACAGCTTAGCTAACAGGCACGAGCAACACTTTGAGAAAAAACGACTTAAAACAAGCAAACAGAAAATAAGAAAAAAGCTTAGTAGGCATTCAATTTTGTTGCTGGCAACAAACTTTTCAGAATCTTAATTTTAAATCTACATAATGATTTCAGACACTGTTTTGGATTTCCAGGTTGGAGCACATTCCCAAAGTAAATTAAAACCTTCTCAGTGAAAATTTACTGATATGCCCAGGCTATCCTGGCTTTCAATCAATAACCTCTCCTTTAATAACATAGCATCCTGTTGACAAGAAAAATAGTGGATATGTCTTTCTGTAAATCAGTCAAAGGGGATAAGCCCAGAGAAGGAGTAGAAACTAAATTCTCCAGATCGATAGCCACTGTTGTGTATCTGCCACCTCCACTGTGTGGCAGGAAGTGTGCTTGAAACTGAAATAGTTATTGATGCTTTTTCAAACTTCAAACATTCACTTACTTGAAGATATTTAATGAGAGTTTTTAAAGCACCTGATTACTTGTCCTGGCTCTAATGACCTATGGAAGTCAAAATCGACCTTGGAATTATTATTTTTTTTTCCATCACATACTGCATGTGTGTATTCACAGACTGGTTTTTCCAAAAGAACTGAAGTGACTTGCATAAGGTAATGCAGGAATTCATGGGTGCTGTGGTTTCTAGGGCTGCAAACAAGTGCCATGGGCACCAGTGACCCCTTGCTCTCTTCAGAGGGAAGAGCCCTGGCACTGTGAGGCAGCTGAGGGCAGGCAGCGTTGTGCTGACTCAGAAACACTGCACAGCATGGGCAGAGACCAGCAGTGAGGGTGAAACAGTCAGAATCCTTTGTGATTGTAGTTCCTCTGCTTTGGCCACCTGGGCTGGGTTCCTTTTGAGGCATATCTGTGATCTGTGTCACTGCACACACCTCTAACAGCTTTTGAGTGCTAAAATATTTAAACTATTTAAAAGCCAGAGCAGGGTGGAGGGGAAGGAAATAAAATTGAAAGGTGTGGAAAACTAACTGTAGGTCTTTTCTGGAGAGTAAGAACCTGTTTCTCATTTAAAGTAAGCAGATAAAATTCACTGTCTTCCATGGAGTGACGTGATTAACAGGAACTGATGTCTCTTTGTTGTTTGCTGCCTCTCCCCACTCAGAGAGAGTGTTGGCAGAGGAAGTTAACTGGGAAAGGTGGGAGAGCAGTGTTAGAGGGGCTGGTTACAGAAAGGTGACCTGCAAATCAATTTGGAGATGCACGCTTAGTGCCCCCGGTAATAGCCAAGCTTTCAGCACATCATTATCCAGCCTCACCTGGATCACTGCCCTCCCTTCGTGGGCTGACACCACATCAGCTCTGCTGGACTATGAAGCAGGCTAATGGTTAAGTGTCTTCCACTGAACAGCGAAGTTTGGTAAAACATTCACTTTTAAATACGTTAAATATTACTAAGAAGCTTTTTGGTCAGAACTGTACTTCACAGGAAATAAAAAGGAAATAAAATCAGATTTTTTTTTTCTTTTTTTCCCCCATCTTGATGAATCTAATTATGCTGCCCTCTCATTTTTATGGCCTGCTTGATAAGGAGAGGATTAGTAGAAATCTTAACATAGTCACACAAGCAACAGTCAGGAAGTTCCCTTCTTTGGGTTGCCCTAGAAAGGAAAGGGGAGACAGTTCTGTGGGAAGAGGGTAAGGCTTTTCAGCCTTTCCAGGATCAAATTAAACTATTCAGAATGAGCCTGAGAACCTGCTGGCACGTATGAAAATTCAGTTCCAAGGAAGTGGAATTATGTGGAGGAAATCAGATGAATCCAGAAACAGGATTTTGAAATAAAGAGGGAAGTAGTAGACTGTTAACTCTGGAGGTGAGAAAACTGAAAGTCATCCCATCAGTCTTTGCATATGCAGACAGATGCAAATAAATTCCCCATGACAACATGGAAGGCTCCTCTGTATGTCTGGCAAGCCTTTGCAATGAAAAAGATGGTAAAACTCTGAAATAGATTAGTTAGGAAAACTGTGGATTATCCATGGTACAAAAGCCTTAAGAATAGCTTGGGAACACATCTGTTGGGAATGAGATATATTAGGGAGAAATTGCCTAGGAATAAATGGTTTTAGGAAAATATTACTTTCTGTGAGGTTAGTGAGGCACTGAAACGAGTTCTTCAGAGAAGCTGTGGCTGCCCCATCTCTGGACGTGTCCAAGGCCAGGTTGGATGAGCTCTGAGCAACCTGGACTAGTGGAAGGTGTCCCTGCCCATGGCAGGGGGCTTGGAATGAGATGATCTTTCAGGTACCTTCCAGCACAAAGCATTCGGTGACTCTACAATTCTGTACTTGCTGCAGCCTTCAACCAGAAGGCTACACTGAAGCATTTCTTGGTGTCTTATCCTCTGCTTTTTTTTGTGTGTGACTGTGAAGGCTAGAGGAAGGTCAGAGTAGAGTGAGTGCAGAAAAGATTTGGGAAGAAGTGCATCAGAGACAAATGATAGCATTTTATATGGAAATGCCAAATTTGATAAAGGTACCCCAGAGAACAAAGAAAGGATAAGTTCACAAATGTATCTGTAGTGACTACAAAATGTCTGTACCTAACCTTAAAACCAGTCTCTTCAAAGTGTAGTTAAATTTGTTCACATGCAAACATAATTGACTCTAGATGACAAAGTACATATGTTAAATCATAGAAACAAGGGTTCTAAGATGTGACTCAAATGATTTTTTTTCTTAAATATGTACACTTCTAATGTTTCTTTTTGCTGTTGCAAGATGAAAATTTATTGTTCTAGATATCTCTGGAGCAGTGTATCCTACCAAGTATATATATATATATATATATATATATATATATATATATAAATATATATTTTAAAGATGGAGATCAAAATTTTACTTACAATTTTGCTGTAACTTTTCCATTATTAAAAACAGTAATACTCTGGTTCTTCAGGGGGCTGTCAAAGAAATGAAATTTAATACCGAAGCACAATCAAGTGTGAGCTTGAACTCCTTCCTCTGTCTCCATTTCAGTCTCAAATTCACACTCCACAAACTGCAACCATGTGCAATACAAAATCCTTTTGAATTCAGAGTAGCAGTACTTGGAAGTTTAAACCAAATGATTACTTAAAATCCCAGCTTCCTGTCTCAGGGATAGATCCATTAAATCATTGCAACCAAAGATAGCTGATATACCAAAACATTAAATTTAGGTAACCCATGAGCTGCCTATGGATAGGTACCTGTATATAAAAGCAAATGGAGAAATTCTGCTTAAGATTTCTGAGACAGCCTAGTACAGGAATCCATATGGCCTTATTACTAATCCTTATCATATATCTGCTTATGCATTAATAGAAAAAGTGAACTGTATTGGAATTTGCTGTGCCTCAAGCTAAGATTACTTCCACCTTCTTTGAAGGTGAATTGTCTGTCTCTCTAATCCATCAGAATAGGATGTGCTGTGCATCTGAATTATGAGCAAATAAATGCACTGGCAAAATTGGAGTCTTTCTTTCTTTTAATCTTAAAGCTGCTAAGAACTATAATTTCATACTCTGTTGGGCATTTGCAGCTATACACAAATAATAGCCACACTTTTTAAAAAAAACCACTAGTCCCATAAACTGATCATAAACTGATGAGGTGGGCATAGGCAATAGGTTCAGCACTTTATGGAGAAGCAATGAATTATTCAGTGTTGAAAAATGTTATTATTAATTTGGAATTTTCAATATGGTTGCAAAGTTATATTGAAACCCCTCTGTATGGATAGCAAGGAAAAGAAATGCCCATTATGTGTCCTTAAATAGCAATTTGTTACATTTACATGTGCGGACTATGATGTTTTTGTACAGTTTCTGAGTTCCATACATAAAATATGAAACTATTATGAAGATATAGTGGCCAGCTTTACAGAGTTGAATTGCCTTATAGTTTTGAAATACAACAAAATGACCCAGGGCATTCTATAAAAACCTTAATTTAGGAAAATGTCTATGTGAAAGTGATTTGATAGCAAATGGCAATTATTTTCTTCCTTATTGCTATTGCCAAATAGTTGAGAGATGGATTTTGTTTTCATTCTTAATACAAAGTGTTTAAAAAAAAAAATCTCTTGTCAGCTGAAACCTTGTCTGCAGATTCCCAGCCTAAAGCAAGATTTTTACAGTCAAGTTTTAAATCCCTTGATGTATCTGTGTTTGTAATGGAAATGCTAACATAACCTTAGCTGTTACAGGGCAAACAATATTGCCATAATAAATAATGAACAAAGTGGCTTAATAATTTGAAGCAAATCATGTCATGGGCCTGGCAAGATTTTATGACTAAATTATATGGGCAGGAACCTATCAACAGACATGCTGCATAAATACCATAAATAGATGGACTAAGGATGTGTGTTCATGAAGCTGAAACCACAGTTTTTATGATCAGGGGGATAAAATGATGCAAGAGACTGTAGGAAATTGTGTGGAAGCTTTGGGCAGATCAAAAACCTGAACAAATGATCAATGTGTCAGTTTTTAATCAACAGTGCTCTAGTGCTAATGAGCTGTATGGTACCTGTAAATCTGTTGGGCTTCTACATATGGATGTATTGGTTAATGATCCATTATGTGGCCTGTTGGTAAAACTTCTTTCCTTCTAGCTGCAAAATATCAATTTCTATTTTCTTCGGGGTTTTTTTTCAGCACCTGACTGAATGTTTTCATCTTTGTAGCTTAAGGAACAATGAGAGTTTCCCTGGTACAGTTTGGATCAGGTTCAGCTAGGCTAGCTCTTTCTTTTTCACAGTCACTCATACTCACTGTGTGCTTCCAAAATGATGCAACACCTCCCAAAGGAGGACAGGGCTGATTAACTTACTCCTGCCTGAGCTCTTGTACCAAGAGCAACTTTCTGGAGTTGTAGCTTGAAGGACATCAGTTTTCCTTCAAAGAGTGAGGAGTTTAATCCTCAGTTAACTCTCCTCTTTGGCAGTGTGGGCTGAGGGCAGTGACCACAGGCATGCCTGAAGTTTCTTAGGTTTTGGAGTGTCTTATGGCTTGGAGTTAAAGAGCAGGCAGGATGTGGGAAGCAGCCCCTGCTCAGTGCACTGGTGATACAGCACATTCTGCCCAGAGGAGAGGAGAGGATCAAAGGAACCATGAACCCATTGCAACAGACTCATCTTAGTCAGGAAGGGCTGCTGCTTGGGCACTTTTCCCAGAGGAAATGTTAAATGGGCAGAAAAAAGGCTTTATGTAGTAGTCCAGTACTAGGGAGACTTTATGTAAATAAATCTCCGTGTTTTGTACTAGAGTGGCTGTGCAGCAGAGGCCACAAGAAATGAGGCTGAGAATTTAGAAATACTGTACTCCTCTTAGGTTCTTCCAAAACAGCAAATACTGAGCAAAAGCAGTCTTTTAGTAGGAGGAGGTTTAAGCAGTCAAAATCTGTGTTTGTTTTAGTCTGTGTGGGATTTGGCTCTCAGGGCTTGGGTCACAGCTGGCATTCAGAAATGCCTTGGTAGTGCAGAGCAGATCTTTCCAAATTCCTGGCATGATTTTGTTCTACTTATAACTTACAGGCACAAGCAAGTCAGTATGCCATTGTTAATGCATTCCTTTTGTAGCTCTCTGACACTTCTGCAGATCATAGCAGTGGAGAAAGGATTGTCAGGCTGCTGTGCAGTCAGAGCTGGGGATGCCAAGAGAATGATGCAGCTCTACAAAGCTAGGGGTGGGCTTAGGGCTTAGACTACCTGAAGTCCACTTGTAAAACACCTTTCATCTAGAAATCTTGCATCCAGAGTGATCATTAAATGTGTTCCTAAATCTATGGAGCTGTCTGCTGCTTCGATACCATCTGTCTCCAATAGGAGCCCTTCAGGTGCCAAGGCTCCATTTTAGTTCATTTTCATTTTAGTGCCATTTTCTGGCCAAATCAATTTTTAGAGATTCTAGTTTACTCATTTGTGTCAAAAAGTGGATGAATTGCCTTATTACGTAATAGGAATCATATTATTATTATTATCCTTTGTTATTACTAACAATGAAAATCAAAATTAGTGTTAATAATCCATCTCCATGCTTTTTATGTTCTTTGAGAGATTGCCCTTTGTCTGTTTTCCAGGCAGCCAAATTGGGGCACTCTGATTTGATACCATTTAATATTCCCCTCTTAGCTTATCTACTTGTGGAAAAGCATGGCAGATGTTCTTTAAACTCTAGGGAAGGCTCTGGGAAGCCTCTACCAGGAAATTTGTGCTCACACCCTGTCACTTGGAAGGAAAGGAGACTTTGTGCCATCCTAAAGACAGCACACACAAGGCTAAGGGTTCTTGATATGAGGAAATATTGGGAAATAAGGAATACAGGGAATTAAGGCTTTCAAAAAATTTCAGGTCTTGATTTTGAAGGAGGGGGTGTATGTACAATGAAATGCTAAAATTTATGTGTATTCTTCAAACTTATTACTCAGACTTAGGCAGAGCAAATCCAGAAAATGATCCTCTATCAAAATTCTCTGCTTTAAACTGTGTATTAACACTGTGAATTCAACTAAAATTTTCTGTCATTATAATGCAACAAGCTTTAATGATTTGGGATCCTGTTAAATTTGAGCAGAGTTCCTCTAGTGCCTCAGGTCTGGGAAGTTTAAATCTGTTAAGCCATGTCACTCGTACATTACAAGGAATGCAAGGGAAGCCCACTTGGAAGGTAATTTCAATAACAGGCCTGTGGTTTTACAATCCACTGACAAATTGGAAGACATGCATTGCTTAGGCCACACTGAAGGACTGCATTGTACTTTACAATCCTTTGTTATTACAGTTGCTGTTTCTGGTACCCATCTCATCTGTTTGTATTCCAGCTTTTGATGGATCCTTATTTATCTTTTGTGAAGTTCTCATGTGGTTTAGAGTGTGATTAATTTTGTTCTGTGCTGGAATATTACCTAAGGTTCTGTGTACTTGTTAGAGATAACTTGTTCTGTGATTTTCAGTGATGAATTCAGCAGAAATTCATGTTTTTACCAGGGTCTTTTGCAGGAACTGGAAATCAGATTGCAATTTCTCCATCCCTAAACCTTCCTGAAGCTCATCCCCCCAAACTAAATGAGGCTGTATTACACAGTATAGAGAAAGTTGCTGCAGTTAATATTTTTCAGAGAGAGAAGGAGAGTGATTTGGTTGTTCCAGGAGAGAAAGGAAATGGAAAACAAATGTGGAGATATTAAATTGTCATTTCTGTGTTTTTTCCCCAAAATATGAAATTTATTCTTCAAGGCTTCTCTAAGGGAAGATTTGAATAGAAAAAGCACCTAAGTCCAAGCTGGCACCTAAAGATAGTAGGTATATCAAGCATTTGATGTTAAGGATTCTGAAAAAAAATTTCTTATGTCTTGTTCCATTGCAGGACAGATGTTTACATGCCCCATGAACAAGTACAGTTCCTTGTAAAGCAGACACTAGCAATCGTCTTAAATGAATTAATGAAAAATAAGGTTGAATATTTTATGAAATGTACTCTGAAGAGATTGTATATATTTTTTTTTTAGAATGTTGGGGGGTTTTTTAAATTTTCTGTCTCTGAGCCTGTTATTGTCTCTCAGAAATAACATCAAGACAAAAAAAAATTCTGTTGTAGTGGTAGAAGTGTGCCTGGTAGCTGAGTTTGACACTTTGAAATGCTGTAATTTCAACAGAAAAACAAAGACAGGCATTAAGAAAGGAGGTGTTATTTCCCTGGCCAGACAGTTTCAAGTAAAATTTGGGAAGGGGAAGGTTGTTTAAGAGATACACCTCACAGAAACAAGCCATAAGAACTATATCAATTCCAAGATGTTCAACTCTCCTACTGTAAGAGTGTGCCTGTGCAACGTACTTCCATTTAAAGAGGCAGCATGAGTTTATGTGTTGCATAAAACCCAACATTACCTCTTTTGCAAACTTTCAGAACGGTTTATCTGTGTTTATTGTCAGTGTTTGCAAACATCTAGAGATTAGAGATATGGATGGGGGAAAGCAGGGTTAGATAAGAGGTTGAAAGGGGGAAAAAGTGAGGAAGAGATGCTTGAATTTGGAAAGGTGGTTGTTAAGAATTTCGGACGGCACAGAAGTAATAACATAACTCTCTGTGATGGTAAAGATGAGAGGAAACTTTATTCTTCTAAATTCTACTTTTATAGAGTAGTTTGGTACAAAGAACATGATTGGTTATTCAGCATCTACACCCTTTAGTAAACATTTCTTTCCAGTAAACATGTTGGAAAAACACCACTTGCAGATGGTTTCTCACTTCTCAAGGTTTGCTTGAATTCCTCTTTTAGATTTCTCAGGCCAACATGAGAAAGTTGCTCACTTGCTTTTCACACAGACACTGACAGAGCCTGAAACCTAAATTCAGACCAATGTCAGGCCCACAGGTGGTTGTTTCCGACAGCCTGGTGTGATGTTCCTCTTCTGTGTTCCATCTTCCCAGTCTTGCACCGCAGAAGCTGGGTTGAAGGAGGGCACTGTCCAGCACCCCAGTCCATAACTCTGACAGCCCCCAGCTGCTCATGGCTGGACCTCTCTGAGCCTCTGCCCCATGGTTCCTCCCACACCCAGCTGCTTCCAATAGCTTTTAATGTGGATGCACACCTGGGAGGTCTGACTTGTTGGATATCAGCTGGTCCTCCAGCGCTGCCCCTTTTTGTCCCACCTTTGCAGCTCTTCCCTCCTCACCTCTCGCAGCTCACAGGAACTGTTGGGGTTTGTGTTGTGCTTTTTTTCCATCTTCCTTTGTCTCTGGAGAAGGCCGGAGCAGCAGAGGTTGGAAGGTAGGTAGTGAAACAAAGGATGAGGGAATTGAGAAGGAAATCTGACAGTCTGTTTATGAACAATAACAACAATGCCTTAATGCCTTTTAGGTATTCTTTGAAAATTATTCACTGAAGAATAAATGCAAATTTCCAGATTTTGTTTATCTTGGTAGCACATTTGTTTCAGAAATTATTTAGGAGGTAGCTGGAATGGCTATTACTTAATTGCAACCTGTTTGCCATGGGGAAGGATGGAGACAGAGTTACAACCAGCCAAGCTTTTCTTTTACTGTACTTTTGTGTTGTGGGTTGTTTTTTGGGTTTTTTTTTAGGGTAAGCATTGCAGTCTTTCTTTTTACCTTGTCAATCACACATAATTAGTACTTTCTGTGCAGAGAGAGTTTTCACTGTCATGCAGATTGATTGGGAAAAGGCACATTCTCTAAGGCCTCAGTTGTTCTGATGAATTAAATAGTCTTGCTATTCAAGTTAGTGAGAGCAGACTGTGACACATATTACATATGTATACTTTCTGCAGTGTTTGGAAGGCCACTTTGACTTTCATGGGGCTTGGATCTGACTCGTAATGCCTGCTATCATAAACACAAATGATCCCTTACAATAAAACATTTGGCAGTATTTACCACCAGAAATGCCTCTTTGCAGAGTCTATGCTATTTTCTGCCTTCTGCAGGCTATCACTCTAAATTTGTATTTAATTGGCACCTACGCCCTGCTGAAACTGGCATCCCACCTTGTGTGTGGGCTGAGTGCCATGCTGACAGATGGACAGCAGTGCTGGTATGCTCCAGACAGTTTTCACGCTGCACATGAGTCTGAGTGCCTACATTTTCCTTTGCAGATAGCAAATTTGAAAATCTTGAAAGGACTTTCAGACTGAGGGAGAAAGGATGCACCAGTGCTTTCCACTCTGTGGTGGGAGACCAGGAAAATACATTGCGGTTGTACGAAGCAGATATTAGCCATGGTTAGCCAGGGCTGCTGTTCAGAGGGAGGATTATCTTCATCTCCACCCTCGATTAGCTCTCCACAGGGCTCACTCTGACTTTTCAGTGACATTATTTCCATGGCTCAGCCAAGTTTCTTGCAGAATATCTCTGCTAAATACAGAAATCCGATCTGTCCTGTGTCCCATATAGGAGCCTGTCTATTACTTCTGCTCAACAGAAGCTTTATAAAGACAGCTTTGCAAAAGAGCATCATTCAAATGGCCATTTAACTCCACAGTGAAGAAGGTATGTTCCAGAAAAGAAAAAGAAAAGAAATCAGTAATTATGCTGTCTCATTATTCTTCAGCATTTAATACACATTTCAATACTTCCTGTTCAGCGTTTCTTCTCCTTTCTTCGGGCAATTAGCTGCCAAGACATAAACATAATAAAAGCTAAACTGTGCAAGAGAGGGGTTTTCAGCCTTTTGCTAATGCAAGCACGGACTTTAAATCTCAACCTGAATGCTCTTTACAGATTGACAAGGGGCGCGTTATTCCAAGTCATTCCGTATTATGTGTGAAGAGTGCCCCAGCTGTGTCACTGCTGAGGTTAAAAGGTGTTAGTGCTTGCTTCTTTTAAATGAGCATAGTAAATGAAAGTGAACAATTAAGTAAGAAATTTGGCTTGCTATCTCTGCATGCTGCGTTTTATTGTGGTGTTGCCAGCTTCTCTGAATGAAAATACAAGAGCAAATTAAACAGCTTTATGAACTCGCAGGAGGAGCAGTTGTTCTAGTGGCTTTCATACAAATGTCTAATTAATTCTTGAAGTAACCCAAATTGTTCTTTTGTGATCTGTGAATGGGAATTTTCGAGGAACCTGGGCAGATGAAACTAAGTGAAAGGAGAGCTGGGATTTAATGATTAGCTGGCAGTTTGCACTTGCTGGATCCAGAAAATTTTAGTTATCTTTCTCATTAATATTGCATTACGAAGTTAATGAAACATTTGGGTGAATATGTTATAAGTAATAAGGCATTAATGTTATTTTTCGATCAGTCAGTTATGCTAATGGGCATCTGTCATTTTTTTACCAGTGTTGATTTGAATTATTTGGGCAAATGTTAAAATAAAGGTATGATGCTCTTAAACCCCAAAATGTAACAAAAAAAATCTACTTTTGGCTAGTAGTAGTGGACTTGAATTATTTTCTTAACAGAAAGACAATGTTACTTTAGGAGAAAGGTTGGCAACTCTAACTTATTTGCTTCCTTCTAGTGTTTTAGGAAGCCTCAGTTTAAATTCTTCTTGTTTTGTGTGAATACCACATGAAATAATAATTTAAAAAATCCTTTAAAATTGATACAAAGTATTCATTATTTGTAGCTATAACATTTTCAGAGCATGTCTTGAAATTAATGAGTTATCAGAAATTATTAAAAGACTACTTATTGTAGTATTCCTATTCACTGCACCACTGCAGTGTCTGATTCCCCTGGAGACAGTTGAATTAATGTGGTGTCAAGCAACAGCACCCTCAAAGGTAATATTAATTCTAACTCTCCTTTTTTGTAAGCATATTTGATATGGAGACTTGTAAGCATTTGTATCACAGAAGTGCTGTTCTGTTACATATCTAAAAGTCAGAATTAACTGGTTTTAGGTAACAGTTGACTGGCTCCCTCTCTACATCCTGTGCTGGAACACAGCACTCCATCAATTATATGTGTACACTGTCTTTAGCAGGTCTTTTGATAGTGGGCAGTGAAGTCAGGCAATGGGCAAAATGTAAACAGCAGAAAAAGCTTGGCCAGGGTGCATCAAAGCATCTTGTAATGAGCCAGCAGCCATAGGTGTGAAATAACTCCTGTGCATCTCCAGTAGGAACACTGAAAGGAGCTGTGCTTGGAGAAGGGAGAGCTTGCTTTCTTCATCCCTTCTTAAATAGGTAACACCATGTGATTTCCCTCCTATTGTATTTTCATTTAAACTTGGCAATTTTTTTTTTTTTAGTAAGAACCCAGCCACTGTTGATATTTGAGCCAGGTTTTACTGATTTAGCATAACTTGTATGTTTGAATTTGTTTACTTAGTAGTACTTTTTAAAAGTCTGCCTATGCTTTTACTTGCAATAACTTTGTTGAAAATTGAATTAAGCTTATCATAGATTTAAACCAGTCTGATTTAATTTACTGTTTACATAGTGGAGGTACAATTTACCTCCACATTGTATGTCTTTTTGTTAGCTGAGAAATGTGGAACAGGTTTACATTTCCACAGATCTGTAAAGCCTTGTCCATCTGGCCTATAAAATGGAAGTGATTACTTGTCAAAGCAAATCTCCACATTTTTCTGAGGCTTAAAATAAGGCCCTCAACTATTTTCATTAGCTGTCGCAAAGACCTACTTTTCATTTTCAACAAAACCCCAACAAAACAACAACAACAAAAAACCCATGACAAAACCCACTGTGGAATAATGATATAAAATAATATTCAGCTATGATAAACACAAAGACTTTGCATAGAAAGAAAAGGTCCTGAAATCTTTGGAAGACAAGAACTTCTTGTCCCTTCTGCATGTTTTGCTCTGGAAAAGGTCCTGATCTAGAGGAAACACCTAAATATTGCCAGAATGCAGTAAAACCCTGAATGGATAAGCTAATGTTGTCCTGTATGGTGATCTATTATAGTAATTATTCATGGATTGATATGGACAGTGTTGATTGCAGAAGTTCTAGTTGATGGCCAATGTCTTGGTTTGATCAGAAGCTATTTCCTACTCTGAGTGTCACTGGTCAGCTGAATTCATAGCTCATACAACACTGGATCCAATATGTTAAGTAAAGGTAAGCTGTAACCACAGCTGAAATGGTAACTCTAAAATTGCTTCTTCTCTGATCCTAATTTACTGTGAGTAAATTCACAAGGTCATATGAGGATCAGGATTTCCTGTGTGTCTATGTATGATGCAGCGATATTTACATTCCAGGGGAGCTTTTTCTTTAGTGAGAGACTTTCAAACTTAGGTAAAAGGAATATGAGGGTTTAAACTGGAAGGTTACACAAAGTAAAATATGCTTTAACACAAGAGCAGACTTAGCTTTTTTATCAAGCAACAATTGATGGGTTTTTATGGCCACCTACCTGTTGAAAATGTTCCTCTGAAAAAATTTGGAGGAGAAAGGACAAGCCTGTGTTTCCTCTCTTGTGTAAACCTGTGATTAAAAATGTATATGAATAAGCACATTTTATAGATTGACTCCAAGAACTGAGGATGTTGGCAGCCTCAGGGACACTTGATGGATGATAATGTTGTCTAATTTACTACATTTGACTGCATGGAAATTTTTCCAAGTTACAGAAGAGAGTGTCAGAAATACAAAATAGTGAAGACACTATTTGGCTTACTTGTATGTGCTTATGAGGCATAAACTGTGGTGTTGATGGGATGTGCATTCACAACTCACAGGGCAGTGAATAAGGCTGGCATGTATAACTTTCAAAAGAGAGTATGGTTCATTCTCATACAGATAAATTATTAGATATGTGTCTATTTTATATATATATATGATGTATAAGATGTATCTCTATTTAATATAGGTAATACCTCTTTGTCAGATCATCATTCTAGCAACACATTTGAGTTTCTGAGAGGCTGGAGCAGAGCCGTGTGCTTTGAAACAGTCAATATTAGTTCAGTCAACCTTTGCCAAGCGCAGCCATATGTGGTGTACCTAATTCTGCCTAACCCCTTCAGCTTTCTGTCACAGTTATTGCTAATGCAGTATATTATTTTCCTGGACCCGTGGCTCGCCTGTGTCTCCCACAGGGCTGTAAGTGACAGCTCGGTAAAGACACTTAATGCCTCCCCGAGCCGCGTGTCAGCCGTAATGCACTGCCTCGCACCTTTGTTCCCTAATGGTGGTGGTGCTCCATAGCAACGTGGGCCTCCCAGCTGTGCAGGGTCTGCCGTGGGGAGGCCAACTGGGAGCTATTAGAGCCCGTGGAAAATCTCCAGGAAGGATGCGAGGTGCACAAAGAGGGGGCGAGGGAAGCTCCGCTGCAGCCTGGGCCCGGGCGCCGCTAAGCCCTCATCAACATGCTCGCGTGTTGCCAACAGCGCAGCCCTCTTTAACAGAACACTCTTTCCTATTCATTGGGAAGCCAGGACAAATATTAATTTATAATGTAATCAGAGGGACAGCCCGGAGCCACTACTGTGCATGACAACTGCAGGATTTGAGGGGAAGATTTTCCTATGTAAATGGGAGAGGGTTAATCTGCATACAAAGGGATTTGGGAGTGAGTTTAGACCAACTGCTTCTGAAAATCCCTCAGAGGAGGAGAACCCCACCCCCTTTCACTGCCTTTGAAATCTGCCCAGTGTCCTGCAGAAATATGCTACTTCTCCAATGAACAAAAAGTAAAATTCCATGAAAATCTCAAATTGGTGTTCTATTTGATCACCCTGAAATTGCAAGATATATTGGGGTTCTAATTAAAGAAACTAACTAATATCAGTCAAGTCTGAAGATACAATCAGGATGATTGTTTATTACTTTTTCTTTGTGAAGCTAAATGAGATTCATTCACAAATCCATGCTTACCATTCCTGAAAATCTTTGAGCTACACCTGAAATGTAATAACGTGCTTCATAGTAATTTAAGACTTCAAATAGGAAACTAACTCAGTTTAATATTAACACTGAGAATAGCCTTTGAGGGTTTTTTTCTTACCAAGTCTGTGTTAGACCTGATGACATGAAAATTTCCCATGAGCATTATGATGTGGTATTTTATGATTGCAAAACTGCATAATTTGTTGGCTTGTGCTATTCACATAATTTCCTCCTCTGCCTGCCCCATTTAAGATTTGATTTTGTATTAGCCAGCCCTGATGTCTGAAATCACAAAAATCAAGAAAATGAAAACTCTGACATGGAAATGCCATCCACTTCAGAGCAGTCAGCTTGTTGGTGATTATTGGACTCCTCAGATAAAGACTTGAGAGTGTTTTCTTAATTCTAAATTTACATTTATGGCTTTAATTTCTTTCTGTGGTTTTGGTTTTGTTGGGGTTTTTTATCCATTTCTTTGTGCTAACTTTATTTAATACAGAGAAGTTTGGGTTTTTTCTTCTCTAATTTTATGCTCATGTTGGGTTGCAACTCACAAGGGATACTGAGGGGAAACAGAGACTGAATGTGAAATTGCTTTTTTACTTTTAATCTCAGTAATAATTCATCTATATGGAGGACTGTATCTTGTGATGACAAACACAAAGGATTTTTGGTGCGCCCAAGAATTTTTTGTATTTTCTGGAAGAAGTTATTTCCCGTGGGAAACCCAAAAGTAACATAATCAATATCAATGCTGTGGAGACAGAGCAGTGCAGGGGCACCTGCTTTACTGCCTCCATTTGTAGGTGTGAGGTGGCCTCAGTGCTTCAGCCCTCCCTTTGCATCGAAAGCAGCAGGAGGGAGATGGACAAAATCTGCCCACAGGTCCTGACCCTCTGTCCTTTAGACCCACCTGCTAAGGGAACACACTCTGGTTTGTGTTAGAAGGGGCTGAACAAAGCCCTTGAAAAGGCACAAATGGGGAAGTTTCCTGCTTCTCACACAGCTTTACAAAATGCCAGGAGTGGCACTGTAATACCCGTGGGCCTACTGAGCTGTGTACCCTGCACCATCCATACCGAACTCAGGTACTCTGAAGGGCTTTCTCTCTATGAGGACCATGAAACTAGCCAAATATTGGTTTGGTTCATGGAATCTGATTTATCTGTTTAAACAGCACATTTATGAAATGTGAAGGAATCGCTTCTGTAGTAGGTAGCAAATGCTCCAGTGGCCAAAATGGATTAAAACACCAGTTGAATAAATTAAGGAAAAAAACAATCTATACGAAATATAATAAGTAAAGATGCAGAATTCACCTCAGCCAGGAACTACAAATTAAGCAGTCACACCAGAGAAGCAGTTCTGAGTACGTGAACTGTTCTTGTCCTTGCTTTTCCTCATTGACTGATGTGCTCAGTACTAAGCTAGAAAAACTTCTGGTTTGAAGCATTCTAGCAGGTTGATGGGTTTTATATATATATATCTATATGGGTTTTGTTTTTGTTTTTACTTCAGCTGTTTCTTGCTTCTTTTGCAGTTATATAGCTGTTGGTTGACTATGTGGGCTAGTGTTATTGCAAGTCTTGCCATTAGTTTGCATAGGCATAAAAACGGTCCCTCTGAGCTCATAATTGCAGTATCTAGTGGCTTTCTCCACTGCTGTTTATTGCCTAGAGGATTTAAAACTTTGATCTGAGTCAAGGGAGTTTGCTGAGTAGGGATAGTTGTAGAGCAAGGTTAAATGCTTTGCTGAACTGGTTTTCCAGTGCCTGTATTCACACCTACAATTCTTCCTAGGTTATGGGAGGAATGACTTACAGTTTTTAATATGTAACCCCATTTCAGAATTCCAGAACAACAGTAAATTTGCGGGATAATACTTCCTGTTCATGCAAATGGCACTGAACAAGGGTTTATCCTCACTTTCAGATATTCTTCATGTTCTCCAGTGTCTCTGCATTGTTGTATAAAAGTTTGCAGGATGAGTTCCTCAGTTCAGTGTTTGGCCTGAAGTGGTTAGTGACCTTCTGCACCAGTAGTTTTGTTGTGCAAGGGCTGACGTGAATTTCACTTATCTTGATGTGTGCAGATTAAGGTGTACTTTGCTTCATCACCCATGAGAAGTAGCATCCTGAGAGGAGGACATTGTGTCAGCAGTTTTAGGGACATTGGAGGTCTGAGTATCTACATAAATTTCACCACCATTTTGTTGGGTATTTTAGAATGCCAGGTGAGGCAGTAACATGAGACAGAAGGAGAAAGAAAACCCTTTTGTTGCGAAATAGTTTACTTCAGTCACTTTGTGAGTTTCTTTATTTTTGTCTAGATATGATTATTACAAAGAATATCTGATAGTCTATTATTTCTTTATACAGGAATGTATGATAAGGAGAAAAAACTCTTTATCAGATTTGACAAAGAACACCCTAAAGCAATCTAGAGTATTGACTTTGAGAGCCATGAGCTTGAACACAGGCAGAATTTGAATGTAACACAAGTTTTATGCTCATGTACTTGTAGAGTGATTATGTTTTCATTTGGGACAGGAGTTAGGGGAATTATTTAATACTGCTGTTAAATTTTATCTTGTTTGCCTAAGCTGCTACATAGCAGGCTTGTTTTATATTTTTTTAAATTATGGATAGGATTTTGATATGACCTTATCACTCAGCATACGGCAATACAGATGGAGAGTGAAGTCACAGCTGAGTGACAGTGAGGAACCGACTGGGAATGAGCAAAGCCTTCCATGTGCAGAGAATGGAGGAGAAAGCCATCTGTTTGAACAGTTTTCTGATGGACTCGCTCGCAGGCTGCGTGTCAGATGTCTTCTGGAAGTGTTGAGAAGAAAAGCTTTGTTTCCTTCCAGCTTCAGAACATGCTGAAATGTTAACCCAGTGTCCAGAGTGGGAAGGAGTCTGCCATCCCAAGTCAGCTATCTTCAGGATAAGCTTGACCAAATTGTCAGTGGGGAACAATGACTGTATCCAGAGAGCTGGCTCCTCCTAGAAGTTGTTTTTAAGATGAGTCATGTACCTGAAGGTATCTGTATTTCTTTATTGGTGATAGACACTCGAGGTTAGCTAAAAGCCACTCTTGTCTGTGTTCAAACAAAGGCCAGAAGATGGAGTTTCTGGATATGTTGTCTTCAAAATTGTATCTGTGGAGTTATTTTTCAAAGATGTGAGTACTGATAAGCATTTGGGTTGATTTTTCTTGTTTTATGGTGTGGTTTTTTTTGTTTTGTTTGGGGGATTTTTTGTGTATTTTTGTTGCTGTGTCTTTTCAAGACTAAATACAGCTGTGAAATGAATCAATGTATTTAGGAAATGGAATCTGCTTCAGCAAAAGTACTTGTGCAATTAAGTGTTTAGTGAGGATACGTGTAGGTTGGACTTGGGTGAGAAATGTATAAGATCTCAGCAATCTGAGGAGCTGAGACTGGAGCTCACAGATTGGGACTGGGATGTGGAAGGTGGAAGAACTTGTGCTTTATTTTCCTACATTCAAAGACCAATTTTTGAGTGCTCTTGAGGGTAAGAGGATAAACTTCATCAGAAAGTGGGGTCAATTTATTTGTAACAGATGTTGGAAGCCCAAGAGCTGTAACCAAGTGAGATTGGTTTTATGCCCTCATCAGCTTTGCTTACTAGCCAAGATTCTTGACATGAGAGTGCATTCTCAATGATCAATTAGCTACTTTGTATTATTTGTTAATTTGCTCCCAAATGGTATATCCAAACTGCTTCCTTTGCAGCTGCCACAATCTCCTACTTCCCTCTTCCACATTCTGTGATATATTCCAAGTATTTTTGCAGCTTTGAGTGCACTAAAATGTAGATGCACTGTCAAATTGATGGCATGGAGTGACACAATGCAAGAATTAACTACAAGTCCTTTTGCTGCAGTTTGTTAGTTAGTAAGATGATTTCCATTTCAAGCACCTCCTCAGCTTCAGCCTTCCAGATGTGGCACTGTACTGCTGCAAAGCCACAGAGTGCCCAGTCATTTTAGGCTGAACTTTTTATTGTAAAATAAATGACTACAGGCTGTACCCCATTGCAGAAGAAGGTTGCTTTTCTTACTGTGTTGATTCTGTTCTTAGTACTTCACATTTCATTTTCTTATGCCCTGTTCTTTTCCTTGTTCCTCTCTACTTTTCTCTGTATTTCACACCTGAGATCCTTTCTGCACATGATGCTGTCCCGTTATTCACCCCAAATAAAAGGCAGTGTCTCCAATACACCTGGGAAATAAAAGTAAAATCTAAATGCAGGCAATTCCCCATTTCTCTTTTGCTTTATCAAGGGGGGGGGGGGGGGGGGTACAGATTCTGCCAGCCTTACTGAGTGAGCAGGAATGCTGCAGGCAAGGGCCTGGCCTCCCTCGGTTCTCCTCCCACCTGTGCTAAGGATGGTCCTCAGCTGAGAAGTGAACCCCACCCTCTGTGCTTTGATGTGTGGGCAGGTCAGGCTTCTATCACATGCTGAAGCAGCCTAATACAGGTGGTTTCATTGCAATAAAAATCAATTTATTTTTAATGCTCTAAAACATCTTCAATTTATCCTTAATCTCTAACTTTCTTTCTGCATGCTCCAGTTTAATTTTCAGATTGTTTTATTTATTGAAATAAGACAAGGTTGCCTGAATGAGGCCAAGGAGAATTATCAAGTTCTGAAAGAGAATTGTAAATCGTGCTAAAGGAGGAAAAAAGGAAAGAAAGAGCTGAACTTGGTCCTTATTATTTCTAATGTCATCATGCTGACTCTTAAATGCAGCAGCTAATAGATTAGTTCACATTGGTTCATACAATACACAGAAAACTGTAAATGGATGTGAGAAAAATAAAAGATTGATGGGAAATGTCACCTTAAATTCAATAGGTCAGATTCTCACCTGATGTAAAATGAGTTTTTGTGGATTTCCAACTGTTTAAGGTCAGGCTTAATATATTCACAAATTTCTTATATTGCCATTTTATACAGCCGTGTAACTTTCTACTTGTTTTTTTTTTTTATTTCTTTCTAAATTCATCCTCAATTGGTGCACATCTAAAAAGCTATTAAAGATCATCAGTGGAACAGTTTAAAAATTCAGCTCTGACATTATGACTTTAAAGGAGCTTTCCTAATAATTTTTGAAAAGTCAGAAAATACTCCTTTCAGACCTGTGATTTTTACCTTAACTTCATTCATTCAGGGAAATTTTGCATGGAACCTTTGTCTTATCCTTTGTAGTTCTATCTAGGAATACAGAACCTTTGTAGTTCTATCTAGGTAGCCTCAATTATGCCATGTCATCCATAGGTTTTCTGGAGATTGCTCCCCCATATTAATTTAAACTAATTTATGGGCCAAGCTGTTAATACTGTAGACATTTAAATTTTTTTCCCCCATGGACCTTTATAAGAATTGGAATTTTGTGGTTTTTTGACATTCAAGTGTGCTTGAAATGCAAAATATAAAAAACAGGTAATTCGCCACATTTCATTAAAAAAATAATTAGAGGTTATTTTTAGCTTGTAGACTGCACAGTTGTATCTGTCTCCAAGACATTACATGAAAAAATGAGAGTGCTCCTTGTTTTGCTGAATAAACTAAAGTCTATTGTTTAAATGATCTCTAATGACCTTCTAAATCTTTACTTTAGTAGCCTTCTGCTCTGAATAATGACTCTGACCTTCCTGACTTCTCTCAGGGTGTGAGGTGCTATCCAATGTGCCCAGGACCAGCAGGAGTCTGTCCTTAAAGGAGCCCCACTGAGAGGCTTGATTTGCCCCCACACCCCTTCTTTTCCTTCTGCAGTTTAGAGTGGTGACAAGCTCTTTCCTGGAGCATTGCTCCTCATCACAGTGTAGGATATTCCCCAGCTGGAATGCTGGAAATCCTTTTGCAGCAGAGTATCCCAAAATTTCTTCAAGTTTTAAACTGGTCTATAATATATGGTGCACTTCCATTAAAAATAATTGTTGAAAATTAGTTTGGTAGCTTTGCCACATGCACATTATTACTACACTTTCAGCAATTGGTTCAGTGAGTTATATTCAGTAATATAGCACTTGACACTATGCTCTTATATGTTAGGGTACATTACTATTAAGCTTTACGGCCTCTGAAGGTAAAAACCTCTCTTGTATTTCACTGTTTTTGAAATGGAATTAGGAAGTTTTAATATAAATTTTTATATGGGAAATCTTAGCCATTGCTCCATGGGGTGCATGCAGGAAGAGTTTTCACAGAGAAAACCCTCAGAGAAGCATTCTTTAGAAAGTATTTATCTGGGTGCTAAATTGTTGCGATTTTCTTGCTTTGAGTTTTTTGTTTTGCTTTGTACAGGTGATGCTATTTGCATTTCCATTAGTGAATTCTTTGTGTAGCAGGGATCGGTGTCTGAGACTTCCATTGAAAAGCCAACAGTAGATCTTCCTTTGTGTAATCTGTCTGTAGCAGGGCAGCTACAGGCATATCCCAGGCAAAGAGGTTGTTCAATAATGTCAGATGAGTCCCTGGAGCCCTGCTCTCTGTCATATTATTTTCTGCAAATGCTGACAAGAATGAAGTGAAGCATTTATTTATATTCATATGCCTATTATTATGGTAATAGAATGGCTATTGTAGTATAAATAAGATAGTTTAAATATATGAGATTTAACTTTAAGGCCCTTTTCTATGATTACTTCACAATTTTTTTCCCAAAATGAAAATGGGAATTCAGATGGAGTTAAGAAATATTGTGTTCGTTTCTGCACAAGTAAAAAGGTAACAGTTGGAGAGATGAGAATAGTTAGACCTTAGGTGAGGGGCTGTATTTAACTGCTTCCTGCATCTATGTAAGTGAAATATATCCAGTAATATACAACAGGCTCTGTGCCTTCAAAGGATACCTTAGACTGCCAATGTGTTGTGAAGCAGAAAGAGAACACAAGTTTTCTTCCTTCCCCAGAGAAAAGTGAGTATCCATTGTGAGCTCCATTTATTGAAGTGCATTATTGCACTCATAAAATGCTTTTTGGTTATGGTTCAAACAGAGGAGAGAGTAATTTAACCCCTAGCTTGCAGAAACACCAACACACTTGGAGTCTCTGCCTAAAATTAAATGTTGAAACCTAAAGGGGCTCCTTCACTTGTAAGAGTGTCCAGATGAAATTTTAATTGCCTAGTTGTCTGAAAAAGATGCCTGGTTTATATATCTTAGGTCAGACTTTTTGTTAAATGACATGAGTATTTATTTATATATGTAGTTGTTATATATTGGTTGGAAACTTCATTTTATACTTCTTTGCAAAATCTGATTATAAGAAATGACAGAAGCCAATAACCACCAATTTATTTAATTTGTTTTTGTAAAAAAAAATTATAAAAGTGTGGTTTAGACTCTCTAACCTACTCTTCTGTTATTGTTCTACTGTTAATCTTCTATAATCTTTCATATCCATTGAATAACTCTGCCAAGTTTTTTTAAATATGGGTAAGTGCTGTGAATCCTCCTTCCCTTTTTGCCATTCCACTTTCCTACTAGTCCATTATGCCAAGAAGGATGAATGAAAACATAGCTGTGGTTTGGGGCAACTAAATGTCTGTTATCCTTTCTTAATGATAGTTTATTTTTATGCTTCTTGCTCCTCTATGGTTGGCTGTCATCCACTCTTCGTTGCTTTGAGGATTAAGTGGTTGCTACCTATTCCTCTTTTATGTTTCTCCTAGTTTTCTGCATCTCTAGTGAATAAATATGTAGTCACTTTGACAGTTTTGTGTCTTTTGATAGTGGGGTTGCGGGTTTTTTTCTCTCCAGTATATCTTTCTGTGATTTTTATAGTTCTGCAACATCCATTGCCTCAGGGTACGTTCAGTAAAATCCTGCAGGAGTTTGTTGAGTCTTTAAGAGGTATCAGCTTGTTAATAATGTTACAGGACTTGGAAAGCGAGAACGTGTGATATTTCTAGGAGGAGTTGTTCATCCACTGTGGCATTTTGGCAGATATATTGATATACAGCTTCTTTGAACTCAGTGCTTTGCCATCAGGATGAACTCTGCTTTTCTTGTTCAGTCTCAGTGCTGACAAACGTGGTGTAGGCAGTGCTGCTGTGTGGATATGTTAATCTATAAATATGTGACATTATGCTTTACATCCTTGCCTTCATTTTGAATTTTAGTCTTCAAATTATTTATAACCTTTCTCTCACCTGTGTGGTACAATGTACATATGCTTTGTCTTTTACCTTCTCCATTTGAAGTTTTGAGCCAGCAGTTGTTCTGTCTGTGATCACAGGTGTCTGAAAGAGATGCACTAGTTGGAGTGATCCTACTGGATAATCAGGAAAATACATTTGACTTGGGAAAGAAAAAAAAAAGAAGGAAAAAAGGAAGAACTATTCAGTGGAAAGCAAAAGACTCAGGGGCCTTGTTAATGAGAGAATGAACGATCATGAGAGAGAGAATATTTCACTCCCAGGTCACCAGTTCAAATGCAGACTAGCTTAATAGTGTAAGTTGTTACCAGCTGACAGCTGTTCCATAATCCATGAGAAATGGGAAAATAGTCACAATTCAGTTTCTCTGTCTTCTGGCTATCCAAATGTTGACACCCTACAGACAATCGTAATTTGCACAGGGATATTAATAATTTGTTTTACCCTTGCAGACACTGAAGGGGAGTATTAAAATACCAAATGTAAAGAACACATGAACTTTCCATTCTTTAAATATTGCTTTGTGGATGAAGTTGAAGGATATTTGAAAGCCACTGTGAGACGGAGAGAGTTATCACCTCCCTCCTGCCAGTTGCAGTGTTGATTTACTTGGTAATTGGTTAAGGATAGCAAAGAGACAACATGGACCTTTCTGTAACTAAGCTTCACTGGATGGTTTTAATGAGTAAATACCGAGTAAAAATTCCACATTTATTTTGTAAAGCAGAATAAAAATTGAAAAATTTGAAAGGCAACAGCTTTAATGTTTTCTTTGAAATCTTAACCTTGAGGTGATGGTGTCAGTTCCAAGCTGTAACTTTCAAAACTCTTAGGGTGCATCATTGTGTGTACAAATTAGTGTTAAGAACAACGTGCTTAAACAGGTGTAATATTTATATAAATACTGTGATTTTTAGCAACAAATAACTGTTTTTTTCTATTTTGCCATGTTTAAAATAATAAGTTAAATGTGTGTCTATATTATAAGTACCATCAAGTGATCAAAGAAGAATAATTACGTTGGGATTTATAGGCTTAGATTTTCATAGGCAGAAAATTTCAGTACTTATCTGAAGGCAGTAAAATTCCTGGACTTGGTTCTGGAAGGTTAAATAAAACCTAACCAAAACACCAGGAAGAAAACACCATTGGGGTTGGAAGTGAAAAAATATTAGAATGAGGCATAATCCCATTTCTTTCATTTTTCCATCCAAAAATAAAAATCTGAAAAAATGCCCCAAACAATCTGCAAATATTACCCAAATGGGGCAAAGCAAACTAAGGAAATATCTACACACATGTCATCAGTGTCACAGTTATGGTCTGTTTTCTGGTATTTGGTTTAGAAATATAAGATTAAGATTTCTTTGTACAGGATTCTTTTTTAAAATGCAAAGAGAAAAATACTGTCACCTTTCCATGTCATTGTTGTTACCTGTTTTGGAGGATTTAGGAACTTGAGTGTCTCTGTTCCAGTCCTCAAACCATTGCAATGTTAAGTGGGTTAAAATGTGCTTTAAGCCTTCACATTTGTTTTAAATTAGTTTACCTCATCAGTTTTCTTGCACTGCCAAGCGTCTGTACACTGGTTACTTCAACAGGCCTTGTAAGTGCTCAATGTTTTGTGAGGTTCAGACTGGTACTCCAGGAGGAGTAGATCCATGTAAGTTCATTTTGCTCCTTGGTGTCTCTTGTAAAGGCTCTTCAGATTAATATAAGCCCAACCCAGCTGCTAGGAATAGGGAAATGTAATTTTGAAGATGTTTTGGCTGTAACAAAACATAAATGATGCATAGGACTGATGTGTTTGTGAGTGAAAATGACATCTCCTGTCTCAAATGGCAGAGCACATCCCAGCAGCTGCTCTTTATGTGTAATGAGAAGCCAGATGTGGTAGAAACTTGGGCATTTAACAGGAGTTAACAACAGATATTAAAAACTTACCTTGCCAAAATAAGGAATGCTGCCAATACATTATCAAGGCTTGCAAATTAGTGATCATAAACTAGATTTGATTCAGCCACTCTGACTTTCATTAATCACATTTAATTGTTTATATAAATGTCAACAGTTGTAGTCGCTTGGCATTTTATTGAACTACCATAATAAAGTGTTTATTTTGAAGTAGCATGTTTTTCTGCATATAATTAGGATTTTAGGCTTTTTTTTTTTTTTTTTTTTTTTTTTTTTTTTTTTTTTTTTTTTTTTGCTCCTCAAAGACCTCTTTGTGTGGCTTTAATGCTTTTGCCATTTAGTTAATTTTATTTTTGGGGGACATATGATTGGAAGGATCTGCTTGTTAATGTCTTTGACTAAAAAATTACTTCCTTACAAAGGACTGCAGCTTTCAAACTGAATATACAAGCTGGATTCTCATTGTAGGCATGTAACAATTATTTTCTTACAATTTGTAAGTGACCCAAGGTTTAGTTGAAAACAAGATCCCAAGTGAAAATAGCTGATGATCAGTAAGTAGAAGACATTTTTTTTCCACAGACATTTCTACCCAAAGATGAGAGACAAAACAGACAAAGAAAACCCAACACTTAAGTTTACTTATTTAAAGTGGCTCTCTGATTTTATTGTTGATTATATTTTCAAGATGCAAGCTCGGTTCTTTAGGATGTGATCAGTCTGACATACAGGCACCTGATGAAATTGCTGATTGGTTGTTTATTGCAACTTGAAAACTGCACAAGTGACTACATGCTGCATATTTTATTAATTTACCCTTTTGGTTTGTTGCCATTTTCATCAAAAGTGCAAATTTTCTTTGTAGTTCAAACTTGTCAAAGAAAGAAAAGAGCAAAAGAATTAATTTCAGCTCCTCATGTGCAAAGTGAAGTAGTTTACAGGTACATCAGTTATTTTTCATAGCTACCAGTTTGGGGTGGAGGGTGTGTTTCAGATGGGCCTTTTTCCAATTTGTCTTGCAGAAGTGGAAATTTTTTGGCCTAATGGTTCATGTACTGAAGATTTAAATTATTTCTTCCCTTTATCAGTTGTAAGCCTGACATAACTTCATTCTTCTATTTGCCCAAAAACATTAGTAAGGGATTTTACTAAGTAAAGCTGGTTTTAAAATGTACTTTAAATAACTTTCCCTAGAATTATTCATTCTCTCCCATTTTTGAGTGACTTTTTCTTGCTGATGTTAAAGAACTAGAAACTAAGGGCAAGTCTCTTCCTCATTCTCTCTCTGAAATTTCATATCCAAATAGCATGGCTGTAACCATAAATAAGATGTAAGTTTTGTAGGAAGATATACAGTCCTTTACATTTAATTAATTAATCAAGGCTTAAAGTGTGAAGTTATATTTCTCCATACTTTTTAATATAGACAGTAATAAAATGAGCCCTGCAATATGGGAAGAGGAGAAAATACTATTGCAGGCTTAATGTAAGTCAGTGATTTGTAGGTCAAATACAGTCATGGGAAAATGAATGAAAATTAACAGATTGGAAAAATACTGAGTCAATGCTATGCAGCAAATGCTTTTTTTGAACAATTTTTTACTGAACTCAATATCTGACTCCACTGACTATCTAAGACTTTGTTGTAAAAAAACCTTGAGTACTGTAATGATAGCTACAGGTTTTGATTTCTCTCATTGCAGCTTCCTTGCTGAATTCAGGATGATGGGAAAAATTAATTTGTGTCTGTCACTAGCATAATAATATTCCTTTGAAACATTTTGACTTTTTTTTTTTGGGGGGGGGAAGCATGTGATTTAGTCCTTTTGTAGAGGAACCAAGCACATTCTTCCAGGCTTTTAGTTTCTCCTGGCACAACCCAGCCCTGACAGCTCCACCTCTGAACGCAGCCTCATCCCTCCAAAGCAGGTGTCACCTGGCAGGTGCCTGTCCATCCTTCCCTGCCTGCAGTTTTGACAGCATGAGGGAGTGGTGCTTTGCCCAGAGATCAGAAGTGTTAATTAACTGGCTGGGCTGGCCAGGGGGGGGTGTTTGGTGAGGAGAGACCCTGCTGCATTTCCCTGTGGTGGAAATGGGCACCTAAAGGCAGACATCATGAGTGCTGAAGGGCACCCAGGAGCAGGTTCTCTCTGAGACCCCACCTCTCAAGCTTGGTTGCAGTTTATGAGCAGATTCAACACCTGCCATGACCTTGGATTCAGAGTATATGGCATATGATTGTATAAATTGTGTTTTGAAGGATGCCAGGAGGGAAAGAAGGACTCAGGTCTATTTACTTCAGTTCAGGCAGCTATTACCAGAACAAAACAGGTGCTATTATGTATAAGGAATATTCACCTATTCAGGTACATTTTTACTGCCATTTCCATGCCAGCTTGGTGCTTTGTTTAAACAGAAGTGAAAACTGTATTCAGATTTATCTGTTTCCATGGGATTTGAGAGAAATTCTGGCTACAGCTGAACTGCCATATACATCTGTGGAAAGCAAGCTGCAAATGTAGGATGCAGAGTTCTTTAGGTAAATGCTGTGTGGTATTTTAGAAATATGGCATTCTTTCTTATATTTTGCATATGAAGGTATCAGCATGAGGATGAAAGAAGGCAGGTTTAAGAAGGTTTGCCTAGTACTCTGCAAAGAAGTCGAGCAATGCAGGCAGAGTGGGATGGACTGGAAATTCAGCATGGAGTTATGCCTGCTATATGAAGTGGACTCTGTGCTTTTAAAAAAATCTCTCTTTACGGAACTGCTGAAGACCAGGCATGTCTGAGTGTGGCACATGGTGTTAGATACCATGTGTGGTGTGGTGGAGCTCACCGCTGCTTCAGCCTGGTGGAGTCTAGAGCAGGAGTTTACAAACACAACATCATGAAAACAGTGAGAGAACCTGTGGCTTATAAAGGCATAGATGGTAAGAACTATGTGAACAGAGCAGAAAACCTCACTGCTTTCATGCAAAGAGGCAACCACAGTGGTACCTCTGGTTATCAAGCCTATTTGGATGGCCAGTCCCTTTCATCAGCACAGAAAAGCTTAGGTGTTGTGGAAAATATTAAAAAAAAATACTGTGAAAACTGTGAAAAATGAAGATATTTTTGACCAGCATTTGTATCTATTATGTTGCATTCCAAATCAAATGGGCAAAGGCAGAGATTGCAGTACACTGTTAACATTACTGGAAATTGAAAAGAATTTTGTACCTTGAATAGCTGAAGGAAAGGATTGTTAAAGAGCAGAAATTGCAATCTGAAATAAGCTGAAAATCGAATAAATTATAGTTTTTCACCTGCCTCAATCAAAGCATACAATGAATCTTGCATTTCCTGATTGAAATTCAAGCTATTCTTTTTGAATACTTTGAGACTTAATGTAATGGAAGCATTGGATAGTGTAGATTGGATAGTGCTTCTCTCAATATTTTTTGCTGCATTCAACTTTTCTTATGTAATTTATGTATTTACAGATGAAACAAAGATGTGAGTTTATAGCTTGCTATTGATTAAACTCCTTTTCCAGTTGATTTAATTAGGTCCTGTGCTCCTTGAAAACCTGATCTGAAGCTTAGATATGGACACATTGCTTCAGGCACTCAGGCTAAGGGGATGGAAGGGAGCAGTGAGCCCATGGTGAGGGGCTGAGGAGAGCAGAGAGGAGCTGGCAGCAGTCAATCAGCACTGCTCTCCTTAACAGAAAACACTGGGAACAGAGACACGTAAATGAAAGCATAGAGAACTGCACAAATGCAGACTGCTAAAGAGAGAGATTCAGCAAATTCTGTGTGCAGTCCAGTCCAGACAGGCTTAGGGTTGTGGGGTGGTTTGGGGCTTTTTTTTTTTTTTTTTTTTTTTTTTTTTTTTTTTTTTTTTTTTTTTTTTTTTTGTGGTGATGTTCTGGTTTCTTTCTTGTTAACATGACGAAGAAGAGAAATAAGAGGAGGCTGGAAGACCTGCCTTTTACCAAGGCACAATAAATGAGCTTTACCTACAGGTTTTCTAGGTGGATGCAAAGACATTCCTAGGTGTGTGTGTGACCCATTGCCCATCCAGCAAGAGTGCAGTACCATAAAGCATCATCTACTGATACTGCAGTCAAAATTATTTCTGAGAGCAGATATTATTAGAAACATGGGAAGTGATGAGACCTCAGTTACTGTGTCTACTGTTTTCAAGCATCTCAGACCCTTTGTTGGGGCTGTGTCTCTTCTCTATTTAAAACACCCATTTTTCTACTCATGAGTACCCTTATTCTTTCAGGAACAAATATGAAAACAGTCTTTGTACTCAGGAGCTCTTTTCCCGTGAACTACTTCACATATATAGGATATAATCCTAGTTCTAGAATAGTAATTACTGTGTATTTAAAATGAGATAAATATCTATTTATATATATATATATAAAATAGATATTTAAATATAATAGATATTTTAAAATGGTCAAAATAGAACGACCAAAATAAGATGACTAAATTTCCTAAAATAACCTTAGAAGTTTCTTAGGTCAATAGGTTGTGTACTTTCAAATTAACTGTAAGTTATTTCAAATTCCAATTGTTCCTATTATTATCTAATCTAACAAATTTCAACATTTGAAATCTACCTAGCTCAGGTAATAATTGCACATGCAGTACCAACACTTTAGGAAGGCTCAGGTAAAGCATAATGAAATTATGTAAATGGATTTACACCAGAATGATATGTATTAATGCTACAGCATGGAATGCCTGTTGAGGGAGATAATCTTTATTTCAGGCACAGTGAAGTACATGCAGATTATCTTTTGTTTCTCAGGCAGTAGAACTAGAAACCTAAAAGCTGCCAACTGTCTTCTTTTTGGTCTGGTGACAGGCAGAGAATAAGGATTAATGAGCTGCAAACCATGAGGAAAAGGGAGATTGTTTCCCCATGTCTTTGTATTTGGAACACACTCTAAGATGATGTTCAAACTTCAGTACTTGGCAGCCAGTTCAACCACCTCCTCAGGCCAGGACTAGCTTCAAAGTTCTTGACACCTTGTTCTATTTCATGGGTATTAAAAGGTATTAAATGTCTTGGCTTAATCCTGAGGCAAGGTTTTAGACTTAAGTATGCAGGTGAGAAAGCTTTGCTTACTTCTTCTGCCCAGCACAGTGCTAGCGAGGCTCTGATTGTCTTACCAGGATATGCCATGCCCATGTAGTAAACTGAAGGGAGGTCACAGAGGAAGGGAGAGGGAGAATCAGTCCACCTGTCTCAAATTCTTTCAAGAAAAACATGGGAGGGATGTGTCCAAGAGTGCCAGGTGAACCAATTCTTTCTGTGGGGGCAGAGAGGTCCAGATCTCTAAACTGTATTTTTGGGTCTTATTTCCCTCCTGTGCTAAGCAGTGATGCAAATGCCAACACAAAGGCCAGCGGAGGGAAGGGGTTGGTGCTGCCTGGAAGAGGAAATGCAAGAGACCCCTGTGCCAGGGGGTCTCCTCTAGCAGAGACAACCCTGGCAGCCCCAAAGTCTGGCATGGTTGGGGTTGCATGCTTGAACTTTTGACCCTTAACTATCTCAGCTCCTAGCTACCTGGAAATCTTATCTTTATGTGTGTCAAACTCTGCACAAGTAAATAACAAATACTGGGACTATGATATGCAAAGTATGCTTTGGAAGTTTCTCTGCAAATGTAAAATAGGTGGCATTACAAAAAAAAGTAAGAATTTCCAGTTACTTATATTTATGATATTTATTCTTTTTTCTTTTTTTCAATTGTATTTTGGAAAGCTAATATGAATAAGATGATTTTTTTATTCATACTAGCATCTACAAAATGCTGCTTTGCTTACTGTGTGACTAGTTTTAGACTATTGAGGTATTTTTGTAACTTGAGTTTCATTTGTCACCCTTACCACCAGGCAATCACCCAGTCTCAGTAATCATTAACCATTTCACTAGCTGAGTATATGAACATGGTGAGAAGAAAAAAAAAATTGATTTCTGATGGAATTTGCAGTCATTTAATATTGTCAGTGCCAACCATACTTGAAAAACAGGCCTACTTTATCTAGGGATCTTTAAAAAACTTTTCTTAGAGCAAATTGCTATAGCCTCTCCCCACCTTGGGACTTGAATTTTGCCCTGTGTCATGTGAAAAGCATTTTAAAACTTTTAAAAATATAAATGTTGCATGTAAGTCTTTTTTTTTAATTGCATTTGTTAAAACTCAACACCTAGATCTCTTTTCAATTTAGACTGTCTAGAACAAGAATAATGTTTTTTAGAGGTTGATTCAGTATTTGACATGTCTTTTGGACAACGAATAGGACTTGTAAGATGGGCCAGCCTATCAATCACATTGCATTGCTGCTGTAATTTGTGTCACACACCTGTCCAGGCCTGATAAATGGATTCAGTACATTCCTAACTACCCTTCCTGCTTTTGTGGTTCAGGTGGCATCCCCCTCTCTTTGCTTCCAGGCACCTGTGCCCATCTTCACTCCGTGGTGCCACATCACTCCCTGACCCCTGTGTGATATTGCACAAACGTCCCTAGACAAAAATCCAGTGGCTGTCGAGCAGTTAAAGATGTGGAAATTTCATTCCATTATGGAAATGGTCTAAAGATGCCAATGCCAAATATCTGTGCTGTAAGGAACAATTGCATGGATTGCAATGAGAGATTGCATGAACTCCGTGTGGTGTAACTGCAGCCAGGGAATGACTGCACAGAGCAGTGTGGATGTGAGCCACTCCGAGCCAAATGGCATAGAAAACAGGGATTAAAGCAGCTCAGCATCCATAGTCCACAGAAAAATAGGGGAAGACTGCTGTTTTAGCAAATATTCCTGTCACACCAATGCAGTTATCACCAAAACTGAAGAGTGCCATGGTTTTCCTGTTAGAAGGTGCTCCTTAGAGTCAGTGTTCTGTAGTATGACTTCGGAATGTGCTTTTCCTCTTCAACAAAATTGGCCCTTTGCCAGCCCAAACCCCCAGGCAATAGTGGTTTTTAGATGCACAGATTCTTTGTATGCCTCCAGGGGCTGAAGTCAGGTTGTTTCCTCCCTTATCCTATTTTAAATATGCAGGCAACTATTTTGCCATTTTACTCTACTCATGAGTTTCTTGCATTTTCACAAATTTGTTAGCACTGTATGTCTTTGCAGGCAAGGGGATAAATGCATTCAATTATATTGTTTCACTTGTCTAGAGCTATAGTCTAAAACATTCCTTTTCCCTGGCTTTAACCCCTTCTGTCTCTCCAATAGCATGTTTTGAATGTAGAGACATGCTTGCATGTCTCCGTTTTAATTTTGAGAGCTAGAAGATGATTAAGTTTAAAAATGCACTTCTAAGGTTTATGCAGAAAATTCCATAATTTTACTCCCACAGACTTGGAGCTAAAATTTAGGACCAGTGGAAATAAGCTGGTGGTTCTACTGGCACTGTTTGTAGTGCTTTTTGTTGTGACACAGGACAAGGTAACTAAGCCCTATCCAGGGCTGAGTGTCCAGCAGCTTGGGTGGATATCCCAGAATAGGAACTACATTCCCCAAAACATAGAGGCAGGAATGTGAATTGAGTCTCCAAGCTTCTGGACAGATGTAAGAATGTATAAAGTCTAGCATGAGGAACACCTTTGAGGGAGTTTTTAGTAGTGACACTCCCATGTGGAAAAGTGTCTTGTGCTCGTGTTTACTCTTTCTGCCATGAGACAGAAGGAAAACACATTCTTAATCATATTCATTCTTGATCTGTTGGTTACAAATGCTTTTTCATGAGAAACTAGAGCATGCTTCTTAGACTGGGGGTAATTTCTGTTTCATTTACTGTCTGGGTGTCTTGACTACAACTTTTAGCAGGAGCAGGGCCTTGACAGTCGTGGCTTAGATGTACTCAGCAGAGCACCTGGCAAAGCACTTCTGGTTGTAGATCATTGTGACCTTAATCCTCGTGTCTCTCCTCAGCTCAAATGCCATCTCAGCTAGTAACAATTAACAGGAGAGGAGTATGTGCTGTTATACAAAAGATAATATCAGGTGATTAATGCTTGTGCTGGCCCTTTTATTCCACCATTGAAATGTGCTGAGCAAACACTTCTGCCAGAAATTTCTTAGTGCTTCATCCCTAAACGTATCTAATGTGAATAGTTTTTGGCTTCAGTCTTAGGCCTTTGTTTGTACAAGATCCTTAATAATACGTGTAGAAAAGGGCAATTCATATTTCTTTTCTAACCATAGCTTTGGATTCAGTGGTTTGTTTCTCTTTAACTGAAGGCTGTAGGTAATGCATGATTCAATAAAATTACTTGAGCATTCCCACCTGAGCACTGATCAAGATAGAATAATACAAATGATTGATGCTCTCTTACTTTATGGTAAGCCAAAAAACCTGATCATGGTATCATAAAAAAGGAATAGCATTTTATAGCAGCAGTCAAAGTTGAATGAAAACTAATGAATTAAAGGGGGAAGTTTTAGTACCTCTTTGAAGGAAAAATTCCAAGTGTTTTATGGGATGAATTTAGATAGGCTTTAAACCAGAATTCTTTTTATAAAATGGATATGATAGTTTTTGCTGTCATGCTTAGTGTTTATCAAAAACATTCTAATAGCAACATGCATAAAAATGCAACAGAGTTTACTAAATAAGATCTGATGTTTTGATTAGAATAATTAAATATCCCCTTATTTTATTGCTGTGAAATGAATATACAAATAGAAGAGCATATGTATTTTCTGTTGTGGATAGAAAAGAACTCTGCATTTCTTCTTAGTCATTTAGTTATGTATAAAGCTTACCCATGAAGGCTGCTAAATGTCTTCTCCCTGGGGTTTTGTTTTGTTATGCAGTGCTCACTTGCATATGCATACCTCAAAAATTAATCCAGAAGGTAGAGATCTGTTATTAAGAATATCTGACAAGCTAGAGTTGTGGTTTGGTCATGGTCTAAAGCCATGGTTTTACAGTTATTTAGTTTGGTATAAATGCCAGCAGAAGCAAATGCTTCTTTCCTGTTCCACAGTCATGGCTGCCTACTCTGATCATGCCCTTCGTGCTCCCTGTAGCATTTGTGAAGCTAAGCCATAGACTGAGGGGGGAGGCCTTGTTCAATAAAAAGGAAGTGGCTGGGTGAATGCAGGAATTACAGCATCACCAGAACTGAGCAAACAGCTTGGGGATCTTCTTTTTTTATAGGGATAGAGACTGACACACTAAAAACAAAACCTGACAATGATGCTGGTTTGGAGTAGAGAGAACAGGGCAGGCCAACAAGCAGGAAAAACTGTTGGAATTTTGATGCCATGGGTGGCTTGTATTTATTTGGATTCTAAGGACAAAATTTTTAACAAATCCCCTAAACCACATCATTCCCAGGGAGTCAATCCTCTCGCCCTTCCAGAATGGGAGTGGATGGATGCTGGCTGAGGGCCTGGCCCACTGATCACCAGTCCTGTCACCACGTGCCACTTCAGCACAACACAGGGCCTGGTGTCCTTCACAGCCAGGAGCATCCCTCTGGGACATTCAGCACACGAACTCGGATCAGGCTGGTGGAATCTCCACAGGTTCTGCTTCACTCTCTTTGAGCCAGCTGTGAACCACTGGTGTTAATCTGCTGCTGCCTCAGGGCACGCTGCAGGACCCTCATGCATTTTTCTCTGGGTAACAACATAAAAATGCTTCTCTCTACTTTAACAGTTCATTTTTTTTGTTCATTTGCTCTCCAAAATTTTGATTTCTAGAAGTAAATTAAGCAAAATTTTACTATAGTGTATGAGAGAGGGCAGTCCCAGGCAGAAACAGCTAGGAAAAAAATGAAATATTGTTCATTTATAGATATGTGTGGTTGGCTTCAAATTTTTAGTGTCAAGTGTTTCATAACTTTCTATATAGTCTCTCTGCATGGTTTTCTAGAAGTTAGAAGTCCAATATATGTACAGATAGATGATTTATTGTTCCCATTGAAGACTCAGTCTCATGTATAGCACAAAAATGACATGGTTTAGAATGTAAAGTGAGCAGGGTGACAATATGCCATCAGGTATATGTTGTTTATGTCCATCTACATTCTTTATAGGAATAGTTCCTGGCTTTGTTGCCATTGTAGCTTTAAGCATCTTAATGAGCTGGCATTAGTGAACTGCTGCTTAGAGTTAGATATGCCATTAAAGAGGAAATACACAGAAGATGCTTTATGCCAAAGGCATGAAATGGAATTTTAGATATTTATGGGATGAGGTGGCAAAGCTTTATTTAAAATAGATAGTAACAGAAGTATAATTTAAAATGCCCAGTGCGAAGATGAGGCAAAAAAGGACAAAATTAAGAAATTATTCCAAAAAATCCATGTGTGAAATGTAAGAAGGTGGCAGAGGGATTACAAGAGTGGATGAGAGTGTAAAATTGTCCAATTTCCAAGATACTTAGGGGCTTATGTGCCATTGTCAGGATGAGAAGCTGTTGTAGATGTTCATGTGTCTAATAATAATCTGCATCTCGAGCTGCATCAGTGCTTACAAAAATAACCCATATTCATTTAGAATCCTAAATGGATAAAAGGATCTTTGGGTTTTAGACTGTTTTATGCTTTTGGAATTTTTACCCATTGTGATGAGGCCTAAATGGAGATAAAACTAAAACCTGCGTTTAGAATGGGCTGAAAGGGAATGGTTGATACGATGTAATGGAGCTTGAGAATAAATGAATCAAAATGAGAACCAAGAGCTTAAGTGAGCATTTAGCCGTGCAGCACAAAGGAAGAAAATTATCTTTAATGTGTAGGAGACGCTGCAAAAGGATTTATTTATGATCTGGATTGGGAAGGCTAGGGAAAGGTGAAACAAAAATGACATTTTTACCACAGGCATGAGTGACAGGGGGATGCCAGGGATGCAGTGCTTTGGTGAGAAGACAAAGAGGCCAATTTTGGCTATGTTAAGAGCCAGCTAGGTGAGGTATCAGTGAGACAGCTGAGGTAGGAGATCAGGCACAGGACAGGAGTGGAGAGGTGAATTTGGGACTTGTCAGTACAGCTGCTTGTGTATTCTGCTCAGTAAATATTTTTGTTAAGCCTGTATCAGAATCACAGAACCTGCCCAAGAAACCCTTGACAGTGACCAGGTATTTTTAACAAAGTGTTCATTTACTGCAGGTTTTATGACTCAAAGTTGGATCTGCCACCAGAAGTTGGTCTTGTATCTCCTGTTGCTTACAACACAGAGTTTGATTTGTGTTTGAAGGGAGACAGTGATCCACTAAAATAAATTGTCAGAATGTTTGCCTAACAGATCAGATTGACCTTCACATGCAGAATTCAGTGGTTTAGGCTCACAGTTAGACTGACAAGTTGCACTAAATGGGAGTAAAAATATAATGTCATTCTGTTTTTCTACTTCCTTTCATCTGATATTGTGTCCTGAGTCTTCTGTCTCACACTGAGCACACAGTTCAGTTTATTCCATTTCCCCATTCAGAGAAGATGTATGTTTTTCTACATGATATTTTCTATTTTATGGGAAACTAAAACAGATGCTTTGCCAAGTACACAGTAAATAAACTGCTTAAAGAATGTGATGATGTAGTTGGCTTAATTTATATGTAAATGTGAGCAATGGTATATTAGATTAGTGTAGCAAATTGCTAAGTAGGAGTCTCATAAATATTGGCTTTTGAAGACTGGAGTCTGAGTTGTTAAAAAGTAAAAGTTTTTTGCAGGGAAATTTGATTTTCTGAATGACATTGGAGAAACTGATTGTGTTTGGTTGGGGTTTTTTTTCCCTTTCTTACCAAGAATTGTTGGTTTTCAAATGACTTTTCAGGAGCTTTGGATTTTCTTATTTTTCACTGTAATCAAACCTGCTGTCATTTCTATTTACACCCTATATTTTTATTTATCTTAGCTTTCCTTGCTTGCAATAGTAGAGCAGCATCTATTGCTTTGAAGAATGTCAACAACTTGTCAGTCATGAGTTACTTTTTGTTTGGTTATGTTTTATCTGTGGGAGTATCTTTTAAGGTGATTTTCCTGGAGGAGAGAAACGGAGTGAGTTATTTTTTGTAGGCATTAATGAGAGCAAAATTTTTGCCTGTGTCCTGATGAAGGTGCTTTCTACTAAAACACACCTTGGTGTGTGTTCCTCTGTATACCTTTGTTGGCCCACTGGCAAGCATAACAATGCACTTTAGCATCCTTTTTCTCCCTGGCTTCAATTTAACTTTATTTCCTCGAAGACAATTTTCACAAGAACTTTAAATACTAGGAGAGGTAGTATTCATTTTATGAAAATGAGATTTTGATTTGTCATCTGCTGGCACTTAAGGTCATGGCCCTTGAGTTGAGTACTCTGAATATGCTGAGCTTTTGTGGGACTGGGAGACGTTTGAGGAACTGAGAAACAGTTTTTCATGGCAACATTGCCTCAGTTGGGAGGGGAAAATTGAGTTATTGAGGTTGTTATTGAGGGGGAGCAACTGTTTATAAACAAAAGATATGAACTATTGGCCAAAGACTGAGATAGTTGTAGGTTTCATGCTTAGGAGCAGATCACCCCATGGAAATTATGTCAATAAAACCTCAATCAGCAAAGATTGACCAAGAGTTGTGTTGCTGCTACCTGTGATAAAAGACACAAATAAAAGTATGGACTCATAAAAGAAATGAGAAGGGTACCAGGGAATAATTAAAATATTTTTTTAGGTACAAGAATTCTTGAATTATTTTGTGGTACTGGTATGAATTTATTCATGTGGTCATATATGGTTAGAGGGTTCAGTTTTAGTGCTTGTTGTGCAAGATACAGTTTTATTCAATAAGAACATACAAGTGTGCTATTGCATACTAATTTCTCTGGGAAAATATTATTAACTTTACATTTTTCTTGTGACAAAGTTTAGGAAGGCTTTGTTCTCTATAGAATGTGCTTTTTGTGGCATTCAACACATTGACTTTTTGTCTGTCGATACAAACTGGAGATCTCCCAGACAGGCTGAAAACAAATTAAGTATCCATTGATCAGGAGATGAATGGAAGTGAATGGTTGTGATACAGGTTGGCACAGATGAGAGCAAGGATTGAAAATAAATTTATTTCCCTTTCACTAAGGGGAAAATAGCTGGAGAAGGGTAGCTCTGAATCAGTTTAATGTGTGTTAGGGATGTGACTTTGAGGCATGTAATGAACCTCTTCATCAATACCATTGAGTTCATCTATACTCAAAATGTGAGGAAATTCACACTTTGGCCATGTGAATATCCACTGCCTTCTCTTGTGGCAGCATTAGTGTGCTGCAAAGCACCCATCTACATGGACTCACCTGAAAGGAAAGGAGGGAATGGGTGGGTGTTGGAAAGCCAAGCCAATGGAAATTATTAGAACAAAATTCTTATTTAATATAGGGGTTAATGAGGTAAAAATACCTTGAGTCACTTTTACAGTGATTTTTTTTTTTTACTGAGTTAAGTTAATGTTGCCTTTCTTTGAGTCCTAGAAAAACAATATTGCCTTCCAAAAGTGCCAGTAGCACAAATGACCACATATATAATTTTATTTAATATATAATTAACATTCTTATTTCAGTTTCCAGTTCAGAGATAAAGTGTATGATATTGTTCTCTTGTTCCACTGGCACCTTATTTCTAATAACACTTGTTAGAAAATGAATGCTACTTTATTTCAGGTATTTTCAAAGAGACAGCCACTTCAGTGAAAGAAAATACAAAATTTTCTAAAGTCAAAGACAGTGATACTCCTCTTGAATCACTCTTAGCCTTTTAAAAATTACAATCTCACAATACCTACTCCTCTAGTAGTCCCAGATCACAAAAACTGTTTAAACAAAATACGTATAAATACAGCTGCTTATTAAGCAGTAAACGCACATTTCTTGAGGATTCAGTTGTTTTTTTTTCTACCCCTAACTAGTTATTCATCCATTAAAGGTTAGTGTCATCATTATGATTTACTGCTAGGAAATCAGCTGTCCACCTCTGTTTCCAGTTGTCTGTTTCTGTCAAGCTTGGGAAACCTTGAGCTTCAACTCATTTAGCCTCTGAAGATTTAGGAGCTGATACAGTTTAGCTGCTTGGTCTGTGTGTTCAAATTCCTGCTGATGTGACTGAATTCAGTGATTCAAGATGCTGTTGTGTTTTCTTGCCCACATGAGACTGATTATACAGCAGTTCCTCTATCAGGAAAGGTCACACACCAGTTATGTCAGGCACATCCATAACTTTTAAAATATGTTTATAGCTGGTGTCCCTCATACTTACAGGGAGCGTGATACATGTGTGAGCATCTGATCATGCATTTGACAGATGCAAAATGCCTGAGGACCCATGCTAGGAACTGCAGAACAGTCAAAATAATAGCCACTTTATCTGAACTTTTAGTATATTGCATATACTCTGACAAAATCTCTTTTGTTTGACTGTTTTGTCTCAGAAAAGTGTGTTGTATTGATAGGAGAAAATATGTATGAAATTTTGGTTTACTTTGTTATTTGAATAGCTGAAACTCTAGAATTTGGTATTGAGACACATATGGGTGTTTGTCCTTGTATGTAAAGGTTATTTCAAGTTTTGCACAGAATTTATAAGTTTGGGTAGCCTTTTTAAGACATAAGCCCTTCATTCTCTCTTCCCTATCTGTTGTGCTTTCCTGGTCGGGATATTTTTAGCTTTATCCTTTTTTTTTTTTTTTCTTCAATTATACTTAGAAACAAAACTTAAAAAGCACCCTGTTGTTTACTGTATTTCATATACTGATGGACACTGACAGCTTTTGTCTTTTGAACAGACAGAATTAATGATCTGGGAGCACCCTCACAAGGGAAATTGTCCAGGATCAGAATCCTCAGTCTATCCATTTGAATTTTCTTCTACTGTTAACTCTGTAACAGATAACTTCAGCCCTTAAATTATGAACTAGAACTTATGAGTCAATAGATCCTGAGATGACTAAAAATATGTTGTAAAGGACTTCTTTTGAAAGGAAAAAGAGGAAGAGGAGTGGGGGAAAAAAGGGGGTAATATTCTTTTTAAGAGTGATCTTCATTTTCAAATTACTGATCAGATTATGAAGGAAGCTTCTTTTGCATATCCTGCTCTTCATCAAATTAAGTGCAGCTTTTAAATGTATTTTGTTTGAGATTCCATAGGTATACTGAAAATGTGTTTTCAGGTGTTTCTCTTTTCTCCTCCTTCTTCCTACAGGAAGCCACTTCCTGGGAGAAACTTGCTGGTGATACTTTAACCTTTCATAAGTTGTTGAAAACACATATGCTAAACAAATCCTTTTCATAAAGCAATCTGGAGGGCCTATCAGGGTTTACAGAACAACATTTTCTTGCATGTAGTCTTGGTGGCTCTTCTCATAGGAGTTTGAAACAAATATTGTAAGACAGCAGTGATCTGAAGGATTCCTGCATCTGCCAAACTTTCTCTTTGAAATGATCCCACATCTCT
Source organism: Prinia subflava (assembly GCF_021018805.1). NCBI lineage: Eukaryota > Metazoa > Chordata > Aves > Passeriformes > Cisticolidae > Prinia > Prinia subflava. Next base: position 11,743,658 of record NC_086249.1, on the reverse strand, counting down.
GTTCCTCTGTTTTCATTCCCTCCCATGTACTTTAGGCCTGCCACCGCAGTGCTCTGCATCTTTCTGCCCTGGAGACAGTGTGGAATTTTGCATGAGCCCATTAGCCAGACAGAAGAGGTAAGGGTTACATCCTCCCTGCATTCCTCCTGGGGCTGGGAGTGGTGACATTTAGGATTTTTACCTTTGACCCAAAGATTTACAGTCTCAGGAGCTGTAGAAATGCAGTTACTTTAAATATTTTTGTTTCTCTGGACTCCTGGTTTAAAAGCCAGTGGGAACAAAATAATTGAGCTGGCCAAATCTCTTTTAAGTATGAGGCATAACACAAAGCTACCGATTTCAGCTTCAGAAACAATAGAAGGCATTAATACTCCTCACTTACAGGGAGAAGCTCTTTTGTCTGCTAGATATGGACAAGATAGGGCTTTCAGAGCCACAGCCCTGCAATGACAGCTCGCTCGGCTGCCACTAAATGCCACAGTCTCTTCCAAGGAAGCAGAGGAAGGAGTTGCTATTAACAACCATAGCGACCTTATCAGCTCAGTCTCGGTTTCAAAGGGGTTCTGCCACTCTTGCAGAAGCTTCATGAAAGCTGGCATCTTCCTCCTTTCCCCCAAGGAGTTAGCATTTCACAGAAGTCTCTCTAACCAAGAAGCAGACAAGGTTGAAAGTCCTTGTATTGTTTAAGCTTCACCTTTACTGGCGACTCCAGAAGAATGAGAGTGCTGTAGGGGAGAGCTGAATGTTCTTTGAATCCTGGTGTACATTTCTGTGTCTGAGAAGGCTTGGTGGTGTGAGGCAGGTTGGGGGAATCCTTTCTAATTGCTCTTCTTCTTACTAAGGGTAAAAGCCAAGCTATTTTTCTCTCCTTCAAAGCTGAATCTCAAGTGAAAAATAATTCCAGCAAGCCTTTTGCTGCAGAAGCTGCACCTCACAGTCCCAAAATACTTATTGTTGCATAGCTTTGCAATAGAAAAAAGTCCCTATTTTATCTAAAATTCCTTTTTTTTTTTTTTTTTTTTTTTTTTAATTTCACAAAGTGTATTTTTTGAGAGGGCATTTAATGTCCCTGCCTGTCGTGATAGATAGAAGCCTAAGAAGTTTGGAAATTAGATGAACACAAAGATTTCACTGTGTGCTGAAGAGAAGTAGTTTCTTTGTGCTGTATGATTTGCACTCAGGTCTCTTTTCTCACATAGTTTTTGGGGGGTGGGGAGGACACGACAATTTATCCAGGAATTTTACTTCCATAATTTAAACAGTTTCAGAACAGTGGTTATGGCAAAGCTGCGACCTGAGGTCACATCTTAATTTTCAGCCAGGCAAAACCCCAGGACCTCTTGCTGCGTGCCCCACTGCGTATGCATGCCTGACTGCTGGAACTTAAATGCTGATGGAGTGTCAGCTCTTCCCAGACAGCTGTACTTCATGTTTATGTGCAGGGGGAATAATGACACGGGCAGAAATGCTCAGACTTAGCAGCTGAGAATCAGAAAGGAGCAGGTTTGAAAACTGTGGCGCTGTTGATTGTGCGATCACTGCTGTGAGATGGCAAAGGCAAACCAGCTTAGTTTAAATCTTTGCTGTAGAGTTGTGGAATTATTTAGGTTGTAAAGGGCCCCTAGACTTGAGTCCAGCTGTTAACTGAGCACTGCCAAGGTCACCACTAAACCATATCTCAAAGTGCCACATCCACGTGTCTTTTAATGCTTCCAGGGACAGTGACTCCATCACTTCCCTGGGCAGTCTGATCCATCACATTAAGCACTGACTCACATCTCTGGTACGTACATGCAGGACTTTTTCATGTCCTCATTTTTAAATTATGTGAGTGAGATTTGCAGAATTGCATAGATCTATCCCTGTTCCCTTGCATTTGCAGAATTGCAATGGATTTGCTCCTGTTTGGGAGCAGAGTTAGGTCAGGAATAGGTGCTCCTGGGATCACCACCCCAGATCTGTTGCATTTTCACATAAAGCCTGAGGAATGTATAACTTGTTCAATTTAATATTGTGGAAGCATTATCAGCAATCTTCTCCTTCCCATCTGTGGTCCTGAACTCCACATCATTACTTTGATATTTCATGCTCTCCAATCCATTAACGTTTAGGATGTGTAATAGGGGCCAACACTTCTACAAGCACGAGGAATTCAGCAAGATTACAGGATTGGCTTCTACAATGTAGATTTTTCAAAAGATTCACTGAAATCTGAGGAGCTACATGAAATACCTGTGGGGTTTTTTTAATTAGTAGAGATAACTTAAAAGTTAAGCAACTCGGTATTTTCAGAAAGGATTACTGTATTACCAGTTTTTTCAAGAAGAATGAGAGAGTTCTTAAACATTGGTGAAAATTTATAAATTTTCTTGTTTGACAGTGAGGACTATAATTGTTTAAGATCAGAATGCTTTTTCAGTTTGCAACAAAATTGTAATATAAATTTACTGTAAAGCAATTTTCCTATTATACAGCAGTATCAAGAAAAGACAAGGTTAATCTGAGTAGCGTACAAATCCTCTCTGGAAAAAATGAGTGTTTTTAAGGACTCTAATTATCATTGTGAATTTTGGAATGTAATTGTTCTGTAGTATGCAATTCTCTGTTGTTTGAAAATATTTTACCTCTCTGGTTAAGTGTTGGTTCTACTTATTATTTCAATATTTTATGAGTATTTTGTTTTCTCTGGGGACTTTCTATACATTTTATCAGCTGAATAAATGAAGTAATTCATAAAGCAAATACCTCTTGCTCTCGATGGCTTTAGGGGACCTTGTCATTCCCTGTAGCCTTTTCTCAGGCCCAGCTGTGTGGCTCTGAAATCACTTGGCTGGTAATTAGCTATTTATCAGATTGTTTCTGAAAGGGGATGAGACAGTTATCTGACACAATTATCTTTGAAAATTGAATCCCTCTTTTCTGGTGCTGCTGAGGACATTCAAAGATACTGTGAATGTTTAAAGCTTAATGCCTTTGAAAAACCCTTGCTTTTTTACATCTGGTGTAACAGAGGAGTCAAAGTGCAGTTAAAGGAGTGGTATGGGTTTGGGTTTTTTAACCTTTCAGACACTGGATTTTCTTTCTATCAAGTGTTTCTTTTCCAGTGTGACTCTACTGGAAGCACTTTTGACAACAACCACTTCTTCAAATGTCTACTACTTAATAGTGTTTGAAAAATGTCAGTGTTTCTTACAAATCAGGAAACTACTAATTACATCAAGGCATTGCTAATTTTTTTTTCCCGTTAAAAATGATGAGTGTTTAGTTCTAGGGAGCATAGTTCCCAAACACTCTCTTGAAAGTCTTGGTAGCTGAGACGTGTGTTTTGTTTAATTTGCCAAAGGACAAAAGGAGATAGTGCATCAGCAATGCAAGGTATGAGAGTTTTTGCTTTATTCAGATCCCTTCTTGGTTATGCATAATTCTTGTAAACATTTTGCCAGGTTTTGAAATTTTTCTGTTGGAAAACACAGGTCTCATTACACTGTTACTGAATTTCTCATACATTTAGAATATTTTCAAAAGATAGCATTTGTTTCAAAAAGTTCAAACCTTTTTGAAGGAACCTATTTAAGTTTGAACTGGAAGTACTTAATTCTTGCACCACTTATGTGCAAAAGGAATTTGTAGGATGGAAAGGGAGAATTATCTGATCTAATAGGAGTAAAGCACCATTTTTTTGTCCTGACATTCAGTAGGAGAATTCTGATTTGAGAAACTTGCAGGCACTGAGAAATGGTGAGAAAATTCTTTCATATCATACATGTTACTTTCTTCTGAGTAATTATAAACAAGTATGTGATATTTGCAGCCATGCTATTTGGGTTCAAAATCATGTTGAAGTTTTATTTCCTGGTTGTTGAATCATGGAAAAGGAAAAATCTCACTATAACAAGGCAAAGAATTTTAAAGATAGCAACATTATTTGCCACCTAAAATTCATTAATTTTGTTTTCATTTTTATTCTCATTACTATCTGAAATTTCAGATACCTTGCCTCAGTTAGTGATCCAGCTGCTAACCAAGATTTGTCAGCTTTTACTTTCCCCTCCCTGTTTTTTATTTTGAATATGGTACCACATCCAAATCAGTCTGAATTCCATTCATTTTCTCATAGGGTTTTCTGTAGAGCTGTAATTACTACAGGATTCGTTTCCTATTTGCTTGCTTGTCCTTATTACTAGATGGTCCCTAATTATGCAAAAAAGGAGACTAAGGTTGACTACAGGGGATAAAGTTTTGAACAAATATGAAAGTGCATTTAAAAACAACCCCAAAGAGCTTTTTGGAGTCTTGTGTTTTAGAGTTGCATAGAGCAAGTCAGCTGAAGCTGCTGGTGGTATTTCTGTTCCTTTGGTAGACTTATTATAATTATAGAGAAATTCTGTGTTCTCTGACTATGAATTATGCTGAGGCTGCCTGGTTGCTGTTGGGAAGAACAACCCAAAGTGTCACCTTCCTTTAGGTTTGAAGTGAATTTGATCAGATTGGCACTCTTGAAAGCCACATCACCTCTTCCTCTCACTCAGGCACTTATGTGTGCACACACAGACTGCCCTGCACTGTAAAACTCCTAGATAAGACCTTGATGTCTTTCCCTCTCCCTCTCTTGAATATCTTATTGAGAGTGATGACACACATAATCTTCACTTCTCCCCTCTCTTCCCCGAGCTTTTAGCTATATCAGCAGTTTCCAGAAAAAAAAGAAGAAAGGCTAATTAGCAGAATGAAATCACTTTCTGGATTTGAGGAAAGTTTTGTTCAGTGAATTCACTGGTGACTGTTACCAATTACCTTTTGGCCTCTGATTGCTCCCCTGAGAGTGACTGAATATAAAATGGAGAACAAAATCTGCAGTACCAAGAGTCTGTGCAAAATAATAGTCTGCAAGTTGGAATTGATTTTTACATTCCAGGGGAATAATCAACCTGAACACAACTATCACAGTGATGACAGGCTATAGCTTACAATGCTGCATAGCATATTTAAATGTTCATCTATCTGCTTGTTCTGTTTCCCTGTGGGATTATAAGGTTATTCCCCTAAAAATGTCATCACAAAACTCCTCAACTTTCTATTTATTGATCGTGAATTGAGGACTTCTCACAGAATAAGTGATTTTTTTTTTTTTAAGCCTTAAAGAACATCCCCAGCATGCTATCTGCATTCAGTCTGCCCTTGCTCTAGGACCATTTCATGCTGACAGCTTTTCTAGTCACCCTGCACTACAGGTTCTAAGCATTTTGTGACCAATTTTCAGAGAGAAAGCCTTTCTTCACTCTGTGCTGGGCACTCTATAATATTCTATCTCCCAAAACAGAATATGGGTTGCTGATTTTGATGCAATGGAAGCAGGATAATCAAAGATGAGGTAGGGAGAGGATAGTTTAATTGCTTGGGACTGTGTCTTATCAGGTTTTGCATCTAAGGATGGAATAACCACATTTATCTGGGCTGCCTATTCCACTGTGCATTCACCCTTGCAGCAGAGAAGTTTTTCTTATGTCTTTGTTTCAATTGTGCTTTTAACTCTGTCAATGGCCATCACTGCCAAGAGCTTGGCTCTTTGTTTGTCATTCTACCACAGCAAGGATTTATTCACATGGATCAGATTCCCTGGATCTGCTGCTGACTGAGCAGTCCCAGCCTCTTCCCAAATGACAGATGTTCCTAACTCTTGATAATTTCTGTGCTCCTCTGCTGAATTGGCTCCACTGTCAGTCTTGTACTGGGGATCTCCATGCTGGCAAATCACCCCAGGTGTGGCCTCACCTCTGCTTAGGAGAGGGAGAAGAAGGAACCCTTCCTCCTACCTGCTGTCAGTGCTCCCCCAGACTAGTCTAGGATACCTTTGGCCTTCTCTTCTGCAGGAACACAATGCTACTCACCTTTTTGTCCAGGAGGAGCACTGAGTCCTTCTTGGCAGAGCAGCTTTCCAGCCAGCTGCCCTCTAGGGGTATGCTGGTGCCTTAGATTTTTCCTCATCCAGTGCAGGATTTGGGATTACCCTTTGAATCACGTGAGATTTTTTCCAACTTTCAGGTCCCTCTGCATATTGGTACAACCATCCTCCACTCTTCCCAGAATTGTCTCCTTCAGACTTGCTGAGGGTGTACTCAGTCTTACTGTTCAGGTAACTGGTAAAGGTATTAAACAGTGCTGGACCCAGCAGCAGCCCCTGGAACGCACTGCAAGGGACTGGAAGTACAGCTGGACTTTGTGACACTGACAGCAATCCTTTAAACCTGACAGTTCAGGTAGTTTTCAGTCCACCTCACTCTCTGCTGATCTAGTTTGTACCTCATCAGCTTCTTTATGAGGACCTTATCCTCAGTAAAGTATCAAAGATCTCATAGTCAAGACAAACAATGCCCACGGAGTCTCCCCTTCTCTACCAGGCCAATCATCTCAACACAGGAGGCTTTTAGGTTGGTTTAATCTTTTTTTTTTTTTTTTTTTTCTTTTTCTTTATAAAACCATGTTGACTACTGATCACCTTCTTATCCTTCCATGTGTATGGAGATGGTCTCCACAGTGGGTTCATTCCTCACCTTCTCAGGGTTTGAGATGAGGCTAAGAAGATCTTCTGATCTTCCCTGAATTCTTAATCCTGAAGACAGGGACAACACTTGCTTTCTTCCAGTTCTCAGGAGTCTCTCCTGTGCATCTGTCAGGTCCAAGGAACTGCTGTGAGTGTCCAGGTGGTTCAAGTGCTTCCCAACCAGATCAATCTCCACTGAGAGCAAATATTCCTTAGTTCAGACTTCTCTTCTGGTTCTATGGCCATGGGATTCCTAAAGGCTGGTCTTTCCAGCAAAACTGAGATAAAAGAAGGTATCAATTACCTCAGCCTTTTTCATGCTCTTTGTCTTCATAAGGGACATGAAAAAGGCTGAGGTAATTGATGCCTTCTTTTGTCTCTGTTTCGCTGGAACACCTCATCTCCCTGGTCTTTCTCTTGCTGTTTATGTATTTGTAGGAGTCCTTCTTGCTGTCCTTCATGTACCTTGTCAGACTGACTTCCAGGTGGGCTTTGTTTTCCCTGCATGCTCAGACACTGACTCTGCTGCTCCTGGCAGAGCAGGCAGCAAAGACAGAGCAGGAAGCACTTGGTAACCTCACTGGAGTCCTTGAGAGAGACCAGCCCTCCGGGGGTCAGGCAGGGGCAGGAGCCTCCAGAGCACTCTCACTTTTCTCCAGTGTTCCCAATTCCTGCCTGAACACTAAAGAAAAACCCCCATGTGGAAACTTTTTTCCTTTGTGTTTAGTCCTTTAATTGAGCTGTTTTTTGCCAAGTGTCCCCCAATAAGGAATGGATACCAACTCCTCTTTGCTGCTGCAGGGCAGCCACAGTGTGAACAGCAGTGGTGTGGGGAAGAACACGACACTTGCAGTGGAGAATTTGGAGTCTTGGTGAATCTCTTAGAATTGATTGCTTGGGAAGTTTGTTTTCATTCTGATTCTGTTGAGTGATAAGCATCCACCCCTTCAAGGCAAGAGCCCTACCTGACCTATCCTTTTTTATCTTTTGTGCTGTGTACAGATGCATGTTCCTGAAAAAAACCCCAGATAAAATTGTTTCTAAAAGACTTGAAGAATGATTTTTACAAACCTAGACACAGATAATACAATTCATGGTATAATTTGATTTTCATTCTATTTACACTCCTTAACACTCCACTTTGTGTTCCACATCTTACATTGCACATTTATATTACATTATAAATGTATTGCTTCCTTACACAGAAATCCTATTCTGTTGCTCACTGTCTCATTGACGTACTCCTCTCTGAGGAGAGCTTTGTTCAAGGTCTTCTTTAATCAAGATTAACCTCAGTTTGTATGGTCAGGCATGAAGGAAATATTAGAGATTAGCAGAGCTTCTGGTAGAGAAATTGTTTGAGACCTAGACTGGTGGCAGAAAAACTGATTTTTTGTCGTATGGCTGATGCCTCAGACTGAGCTAAAGTACTAGGGGATGAGCATGTACACAGCTTGTTTTTAATTTTAATTACAGTAGATGAACTATTCCTGTGGTACTGCTTAGGCAGTAAAAATATATACAGAAATCAAGTCAGAATCTGGGTAAGACTGTTTTACATATTAGTTTGCCAGATTAGAAATGTAAAATGAGCACATTCAATACATTGCTATTATTAATAACAATAAATATTTTACTCTTGGGCTTCTCATTGCATTAAAAAAGCAAGCAAACCACAGTTTAAAATAAGTAAAGTGCAAATCTTGCATCATAACTATTAAAACCAATTGTTAGCAATTGGTTCTAAACAGGCAAATACCTGGGAATACTAAAAGATTAAATAAGGTGAGCCTCATGAATGTCTACTGAAACTGTCACTGAAAGGATGACAGTCCACATCCACAGTTGTGTTATACTGATAACTACTCTGGTTTATATAGATTTATGTTTTTGAGCTGCTTTGATCTTGGTAGAGTTTAGAGTATTTTACAGCCAAAAAGGAGCTAACCAGACTTTTCCCCCTAGTTCATCAACTCCCTGTCATTTTTGCTCCTAGATGGACACACCTGAGACAATATAGGGCAGAACTTCCTTCTGGAACTTTAAATAAATTTACTTGAACATAGACAGATGTTTAAAATGGTAAGGGAAGTTCTTAATTTCTGTGATCTATAACCATAGTGATGGTAAGGCATAGGAGCAGTAAGTTCAGAAGTAGAGTCAGTCGAAACAGAGATGACCAAATAAACTGGGTGTCAGACTAATAGGCATGGGGATTGAAAGTATGGGAAGGACCATCCCCTGCCAGCAGGCCTAACAATGCATGACAAGCTTTAAAAAATTCCACTTCCAAAAACAGTTAACCTTGCTTCAAAAGGAATATTTTCTATTTTTCTTTCTCCTTTTGGTGAAATTTTGCTAATCTACTCCTAAATGGATGGGTACACAGCAAGTCAAAATTCTTTCAATCTGTAGATAAGTAATATTCTTTAGCATAATAGTTACCAAGGTGGATATGTTTTATAAAGGGAAGGTTCTTTTACAAGTTAGAATCTTAATTACCAGACTTCTGTGTCCATTCTTTCTACTCAAAACCCCATCAAAATCTAGTGTTAGGAAGCTGGTTGCATAGAGAAGCATCAATAGTTATCAAATTTTTGTAAAGAAACCAAAAACCAAACCCTTAAAGACATGAACATAAAACCAGCATTGGTTTGATCTTGTCTGTGTCTTTGCCTCTGCACTGGCTGTAGTGATAAATAGCACTAGACTTTGGAAGTGGAAGAAAATAATTGATTGGACCTTTTCTCTGCATTTACCATGCTACTTCTTTCCCCTCTGGGCTTGTGCAGTTTAATTTGCCATTGATTCTTTAATGATTATAATGTCATAGAGGAGCCAGTGTTTATCTTCATTGTGCACTCTGGACAAGGCAGTGGATCTGAATCTTTTCTTGCACGTTCTGGTGAAGGTCTGTGGCCATTTAATACAGAGTGAGGTGAGGTCTCAGGCCAGCTGAAGTGTCTGTGGTGAGTGCATCCTTCTTCTGTCACTGGCAACATCTAATTACTGCCAGTCATTATCTAGTATTAGTTTTGTGGGTCAGACACTGAAAAACTAATGGCAGAGAATTGCATCTGAGTCCCTTTGGCTGCAGTACATTTCTGGGTGTTTCTTCCCATTATTGTGTAGTGCAAGAATTGAGCAGTAGATGATGAAAAGAAAGATCTTGTTTCTCTTTTGCTGGACTCAGCTTCTATCTGAAAACCATTCTGATGACAACTCTTTCTACTTTATCTTTCCTGTGATCAGGGCTACTCTTTCAGAAGCTTTGTACCCCAAAGAAAAAGAATTAGCCTCCTATTTAGGATTGTTTTAAAGGAATACCTACAGGATATGTTTTTAAACTGTAGACTAAATAACTTTGTTTTCACATTAAAATTATTTGACTTCATGAAAGCTGTCTTCACTGGAATTTTCTGTAAGAATATTTTTTATGGCACTGAGATAATTTCAGGTTTCCGAATGAAATATTATATTTCAAACATAAGCTTGCAAGCAGAATAAGAGGATGAAAAAGCTTTTAACTTAACTGCCAAGCCCTCATGGTCACAGCTTCCTGTGGAGCTCTGTAACATACAGAGAATAACAAAGTCACAGTCTACCATATCTGCAAGAGACAGATATGGAAAGACAAAATGTTGGATTCATGCATACCATGATACCTTCACAAAGAAGGTGAGTGCCATCAAGTGTGTTCCTGGGATTCATCTCTTCCCTGCAACTTTATAGGTGGGGTCAGTTGACCTTGGCAAAAGATCAAAATTTATTTTTGATTAAAATAGTGTTAGGTGGTGAGAAAAAAGACAAAATTTAAAACTCTCCCTCTCTTGCCATTCATGATTTTTCTAGGTTCAATTCCATCTCTTCATCCTCGACTCTTCTGCCTTTGCAACTCCACCTTTCCCTGGAGGTGGTGCAGGGGGATGGGGAATTAGAGATTGTGCCCATAAGAGCTTTTCAATGCCTCTCCTTCTTCCTCCTCGTACTGTCCCTCTGCTCCAGAGTAGTTAGTTTCCATGTGTTGTAATCATTCAGGATAAGTCTGCTCCTGCCTGGACTGCAGCTTTCTCCAGGGAACATTCACCTGGTGCCCTCCATGGGCTGCAGTATGGATACCTGCACTGTCCTCTCCATGGCACGCAGGGGAATCTGCTCAGGCACCTGAAGCACCTCTTCTCTCTCCTCCTCCTTCACCTCTGTGTTCCTTTACCTCACATTACAATGACAAAGTAAATCTTGAAGGGAAAGCATTATTTTTCTGGTTTTGTTTGAAGAATAATCAAAGGGCTGCCTCCTCAGCTTTGTGTTAGACGCAACATTCGGTCTTGTGTTCAGAAAGTAAAGGTGAAGAAACAATTGGAGTCTGAAACCACAGTAGTAAATTGTTTTAGAGTAAACCTTTATTACTGTACAGAGAAAGAGATGGATATTCTAAAGGTCTGAGCCTGCAAATGCTCATTTCAGTCTTAGAGTCATACCATGAATAACATTTAGAGCAGCATGTAACCCCTTGGCCATTAATTGCTGTTAACTCTGCCATTAAGAGCTGTCAAGCTGTTTGCAACAGAAGAGCAGCCATATGAGTGATGGGGGAAATTAAAAGAATGAGAATGGAAGGAACCTGGAGTTTTTGTGTGCAGTGTGAGAAAATGGTTGAAATGAGAAAAAATTAAAAAGTATAATATTTTGTAGGATACAGGTAATTGTAATAGGAAACTGATGATTATTATTATTATTTCTAGTTGTTAAGAGTAGAGGCACAGGTACAACACAAAAAGAAAATTTAAAATGTGTTGGAGATTACATCTGTTTATATGAAACTTATTTATGCTTTTTTGAACATCCAAGTGTGTCAGGTGGCACTGAAGGCTCCCAGTAGTCGTGCAACTCTTCAATCTGTAGGCATTAAATATGTATTAGGTTTACAGATGAAACTCCTCTGTCCCACCAGACTGAACAAGTGACTGGCGTAGTTTTCTTCAGTCTTACAATTATGTCTGCTGCTGTTTAAATAATAAAGGATTCATCATCATCATCTCTGAGGATACATTAACTACAAGTAGGACAAGGAGAGTGAAATAAGTCAGAAGTGTAGTTTTAAAGTTATCAAGGTCTAATATAATTATTTACTGCTGGAGTAGATTGCAGTGTGTCAACGTGCATCAGATTTACAGTTGCTTGGTGGTCTGTAACTGTTGGTTAGGATCAGACAATTTTACACATCTCATAACTTGACAGGCACTTAAAACAATGTCTCACCATCAAGGTCTTGACATGAATCCCAGATACTGTGCAGTGCACTTGGGTTTGTATTGAGAGAGAAACAAAACACTCTAAGAACTTCCCGCAAAATAAACCACCCAAAACAAAACAATAAATCACATTTCAGATTAAGTGTATTTAATTATCTAAAAAACATCTTACTGCTTTCAGGAATCTACTGAAATCATCTGCAAAACACCATACGTATTTTAGAGGAAAGACGTTTGGAACAGGCTGAAAACAAGGTCTGAGGCCCAGGGAGGCTGTGGGTTCTCCCTCTCTGGGGACATTCCAAACCCACCTGGATTCATTCCCATAACCTGCTCCAGGCAACCCTCCCTTGGCAGGGGATTAGACTGGGTGATCTTGGGGGGTCCCTTCCAACCCAAACAGTTCCATGGTTTCTGGACGAGTCTGTAGAGCACTAACGTAGGTGAAGAGTAAACAAATGAGTAGCTTGAGCAGAGATGAATTTTAAGCACTGGTGGAGCTGTGAATGCTTTTCAATCTACAAATGTCGTGGTCAACAAGATGAGTCTAAAATTGATGTTTTGGTTAAAAATATTTTTTGAATTTAAAATATTGTCTTCTTCCATAAGATTCCATTTTCCTGTCAATCAGATGAAATTTTTCTGCCCTTAAAAACTTATAAACTCACCAGAAAATTGTCTTAACTATTCAAGTTATTACTAGGTAAAATTATCCCTAATCCTCCTTCAGCAAAATGTAATTTCATAAGAAGACCAAAGTGCCATTTTAACCCTGCTTTCATAGTAAGTTGAATAGCCTAAACGTATTTTCAACTTATGTAAAGGTTTAAGTATTTTCTTGCACTGAGATGGGTTAAATATGTACTTAATTATCTTGCTGAAGTGAGCAATTTCTTTAACAACTTAACCAAACAACATGCAGCCCTTTAAAACACGTATGTGAACTATGGGGATCCTCATGTCTCCCTTTAAAACATCTGGTTTGGGCTTGTTTGCTCTGCAAGGATAACCAATATTCTGGTTGTGGTTTTTAACTGCCTAATTGTTAGATAATTTAACACTGTTTTACTAGCTAAAGCTGTACTGAAACCAGCAATCTTCATAGAATTGCTCTGGACAAAAATATTTGGAAGTACCTCAATTTACCATTAATTCTTCTGTTCTTATTTCCATGGTGTATTGCAGGTGACATTGACGTTAGAGCTGCCGAGCTGGTGTAATGCAAGGAGGGACACATCATGAAATGGAAACATTATCCTTTTCTGGCTGTAGTAGCTGTGTTCAGCCTGTCCAGATGCCATCAGTCACTGAGTCAGCTCATTCCAGGTAGGTACCTTTGATTTAAACAAAGTGTCCATGGTTTTTTTGCTGTCCATGTGAGTGTGTGCACAAATAAACCTGAAGTTCACTCGCGGTGTTAAAACGTGTGTATGTGTGGAGTGGTGAGAAAGTTGTGAGCATATCTGCATGCATAAAACACAGAATTTGGTAATTTAATTGTATTGTCTGTGCTGAAATGATTAGGGTTTTTTTTGGTTTTTTGTTTGTTTTTTTAATTCAAGGGAAAATACAGAAAAGGAGTGGCATGAAAATAGAAGCATGACAAGGTGAAGGTGGCTATTAAAGCATTCCTTTGAGTAGCACGGCTGGTGGGGGGAAGATGGAGAGTGCAGAAACGGACTTGAATATCAAAGAGAATTGGAAATCTATAGAGAAACTTCCTGAAGAAAGAGCAAAACAGCAACTGGGGAATGCTGAAATGCAGTGTTTCAGTGAGGCCCAGAGATCAGGGATTGTCCTGGTGCTTGCATATGGTAATTCTTACCAGTGCAGAGAGGAGTAGTGAGTATAAAAATGGCAAGATACTGTCCAACTTCATAAAGAAGGAAGTGGTAAAATAGAGAACATGAATCACTTCAGCAAATTGTGGATTTTTGTTCTAGCAATACAAAGGAAACAAAGCGTTTTGTTGTATTGGGTTTTTGTTTAAGAATAAATCTCTAAAATCATCTTCCAAGTAAATCTGAATAATTTTTCAATGTTTATAAAGAAAAATCTAAACAAACATTGCTAATGATGTACAACCTTTCAGGAAAAGACAATAACTATACAGGAAAATAAAGTGACATGCTGGTTTTTACTGGTTGCTTTATCTGCTTTAAATCTGAATAATAATTTAGAAGACTTTACTGGCTGAATTTCTGATTTAAATACATTGTGAATGCAGAATTTTGTGACTATATAATTTTCTTCCACATATCTCTGGGCAACTAGCTCAAATATAGACAACAAAAGAGAAGGGAAAATGGTTTCCTCAAGGATTTGTTTCCCTGTATTGAATGGTGGTTCACAGAAAATAAAATAAGGAAATGCTTTGGGGTTTTTTTTCATGGTTTTGTTGGTTTCAAATGCAGAATGACTCCAGAATAAAGGAAGGTGTAAGTTAAAATTATCATTTTAAAAGTTTGACCTCGGACTTCAAACATAATCTCAAAGCAATTTACCTGTCACAAAGACATCTACTGCTCATTTTAAAAGGAATGCCTGCAGATCTAAATGTATTTGCATGACAGCTACCTCCTTCCACTTGCATTGTTTCAATTTAGTCATAGTTTTGTAGTCTTTACTAAAATAACTGTTTTCACTGTATTACTTTTCCCATGAAATTGGTTTCAGAATAAAATCACAGGTGGCATTTTGATTTTTGTTCCTGCTTTGTAATTTTCATCACAGCCCTCAGACTTGAACCAAGAGATTACTGTACTTGGCCAGACATCAGCATGCTGAGCCTTGCTGGCAGGGTGCCAGGAGTGTGATTATCACAAAAGATCAAATAAAGCAGGATTATTTTTTTTTTCCTTTAAGGAGTTCATCCCATTCATTTTGCTCTTTTCATGTCTATTCCTTACAAAGGCATGTCTCTTTTAATTTTTTTTTCAGTGTAGAGAAAGAGAGAGAACTGTGAAAAATCTCAAACTTTTTCCTTAATTTAATGAGGGAAAATGAAATAATGGTTCTTCAAAATTCTGCTGTAGCCATAAAAAAAAATCAATAGAGCAATAGGTAATAGCTTTTCTTGAGGATTGCTAAAGGCACTAAGCAGCTGAAATGTCTGTCATATAGCACTACTACATTGTGATATTTTATTACAATTAAAAACATGCTTTTAAAATAACAAATTGAATTAGTTTTAGACCCTACTATTAGAAACCTTTAAAAAATGAAATCTTACAGTTTCAAATTCTCTAATTCTGTCTTACCTAAAAATTGAAATTTTTCCAGCCTTACTGATGATATAGTTTGTCATATGAAATTAAAGTTATCAGACATGTGTTAGAGCTCTCCCTGAGATCTGGAATACTCAGCTTCAGTAAAATGTGATGAATTTTAGCAGAGGTCTTATGCCTTGGAAGCATTTGTTGTAGTTTTTGCTCAGTCTTTTCACATATTCTTGTTGAGTCTCACTGCTTTGCATATGGGGTCCACAGGGAAGCACTGTCTCCCCCCTTTATTAAAATCATGGCTGAGCCTTTCATCTCATGTCATTACATCTTACCTCTAATTCACATATAAAATACACTCACAATTCCACTATGGCTGTCTCCTGAGGCATAAAGTATCTCTGCCTTGGCACATCTTTATTTAATCAGGGATTGAACACTGTCTGGGAAAGATGTGTGGTTTGTTGTGTTTTTTGGTTGTTTTTTTTTTTTTTTTCTTGTCTGTTGCTCTGCCTATTTAAAAGCTGAAAAACTTGATAGCTGATTTTAAAGTACACTGATCTAAGAAAACATGGCATTAACTAATGCCCTATTATATTTAGATGCATATGTTGAGCTGTGTTTTCAGTTAAGTCTTTAAAGTGTTTTAAAGTTAGCAGTTAGTAGATTGTCAAAAAAAACCCCAAAAACAAGAAAACCAAAACTATACATCTGACATACAGCAAAAGATGTTAATCATTTAAACTGATTTTATTATTACGATTTTCAACATCAGTAGCTGCAAGGTTACAAATTTTTGGACTGTTAATAAAGAAAACAGGAGCATTCCTGCTGAATTTGGCTGGGTTTGGAACCTGGTTGTTTCACAGTGAGGGTTGTGGAAGGTTTCTCCATCTGAACTGGAGCAGGTGTCACTTGTGTCGTGTGTCATCAACCCCTGAGCTTCACAGAGATACCAGCACGAAGAAAGCCTTGTAAAAACATGACAAATTTGTCAGCAATGCTGAAAACAAAGGAAAAAATTGAATGCTCCTGATAAATTATAATAGATTTTTGCAACAGAATTCTCGGTAGGTCTTAGGGAGAGCAAGATAAGGAAAATACCTCTTTTGAACCCAGATTTCTGAGAAATTTTAGACAGGAGTTTCTAGACCTCTGTGGTTTACAATTACTGTATGTTGTTTCTCCAGAAAATAGGTTTCTTTTATGAGATGCAGATATATAACATAGCATAATATATATAAAACATACATCATGAAATACAAATTTGAGAAATTATTCATGGGAATAAGTGTAAAAAAACATAAAATAAACAACTCTGGCAGTCAGAGAAGCTTACTGAAGAGGATCAGTTCAGGATTTGAGTTTTCCTGGGGCAGAAAGTAATATTTTAAATTTCCTTTTCCAAGATACTTCCTGGCTTATTCCTGAAACACTACAGGAAATAAATTCACCATCCTACCTTGTTTGTCTGTTTTCAACAGGAGACAGTTTTTTCATAATGAAATTCCCATAAATTCAGATAGCTTACTGTAGATCTTACAGGCAGTGAAAAGAGGTAATTGTTTCGGAATCTGAATACTCTTTCATTAGAGCTTTTGTCAAGTCAATCATAATTCAGTAACATAAGTAACTAAATTGTTTTGTACATTTTTTTCCCTTTTTTTTAACCACTGCTAAATTTTTAGTACTTGAAACTTTGTCTTCTGGCTAGAGAAAAATATTTGTGGATTTGACCTACTTGTAACATTACTGAACTTGTTCTCAGAATATGATGCTTAGGATTTATGTCTGATTGATACATTTTGACAAGAAATCACATTCTTCTAATTTCTCTGCAACCTGTGAAGGTATATGGATTAAAAGTTTTCTAGCACTGGAAGATGTTAATTTGGTGCTTCATAGAGAAAACCGGGATCTTGTAATGTGCATTTCTTCTGTACTTTTTAAGTGACTGATTTTCAGTCAAATATTCAAAGTAAATCTGTCAATGACTGAACAAGGCACTGGATAGTTCAGATGAAGAGTTTAGCTAGTTTTGTGGTTACACAGTTTATTTTTCTGAGAATATTTATAAAAAGGAAAGTTCAGTCAAACTCAACCAACCCATAGTTTATCTATTGGCTGTCTTTTGGCTGAGAGTCAAAAAGAATTGGATGCTTAAATTTCATGTAAGCCCTTGATCATAAAGATGCGAAGGAAGAGTGAAGACTCATAGAGCTATGAAAGTTAGGAGATCTTGGCACTTCTTGAGGAGTGGTGGATATGAATTTAAATTCCTTCAACTGGGAGGTACTTGAGGATAGTTTTCACCTTTTGTGAGCAAGTGATACAACAGCAAAGCTCATTAAAAAAAAGGTCTTTGTGGCTTTTTTGTCATAAACTTGTACTATCTAAAAGTAAAGTGATGTTGGTAACTATTGTGAGATGAGCCAGTAAGCCTTCCAAAGCCTGAGATTGAGGTCACAGGGAAAATAAGAATAAAGACAGAAACAAAAAAATCCAAACAACTTTGTCTCTGCAAGGTGCAGCTTTATCTGAGCTATAAATTCCAGAGCAATGCTAACTTTGAAGAAGGAAGGATACGATTTAAGAGAGTCATATTGTTAAGAATAAGTCCTCGAATTCCATGCAATTTCCATTTCTGTCCTTTAATCTGAGTCCAAACGAAGATAACACTTATCTACTCTTTATTCAATACCTACATGTAGATATGAGTGGAAGTGAGTAGCTCAGACGTAGGAACACCCGTGGAATCAGGGAAGCCATTAGGCTGGAAGGCACATGGAAGTCATTTAGTCTGCAGTGCATGGACTCTTTTCTTTTCCTTCCATGTGCATTCATGAATGACAACAGGAGGGAGTCCACCCCCCTTGCCCTGCTGACTGTGCTCTCACTAAAGCATCCCACCATGTGGGTAGCCCTCCCTAGGTCAAGGACACAATGCCAGCTCAAATCCAGCTCACCAACCAGGCTCCCAGACTGATCTTGTCATGCTCTTGGCTTTCCATCACTTGACTTCTATGTAGAGAGCATAACCACGGAGGATCTGCTCTGTTGACAGACGAGTGGGAAGAAACACTGTCTTGGTGCACGTTCTCTGGTAATTTTGTTTTCACAGGCTTTATGAAATGTCACTCTTGGCCATAAATTGCATTTTTGTGATCCTAATTTAATATAACAGTGACAAACGCATCTGTAAGTGATGTGCAGCAAGGGGTGATGATTTAATGTATTGCTTCCACTTGTAAGTGCCACCAAGTTTGTAGGTTGTGGAAGTCAAGGTCAGATTCAGGGAGAGTAGACAGACAGTATAGGCCTTGCTGGGGTCAAGGAACACGTAGAAAGATGTGCTTCTATCATGCACATCCAATTAACTTGGAACAGACAGAAAATGGTCAATTCAGAACTGAAAAAGTATACCTTAGACCCAAATCAAACACCCCTCACATTTTAGCTAAACCCTCCAAAGAAAGGGTTTCATTTAGGCTGAGTAAACAAAAACAAAGTTGAGAAACTAAATAAAAAACAACTGGAATCTCTGCTCTGGTAAAGATCATATTTGTGTTCACATCTGCCTGTTCCTTCTCTCCTATCCCTGCAAAGTGCATTGGCCATCTTTAAACCTCTTGCAGAAAGAAAGAACTACCACCTGAGATCATCTCATACCACTGCTTTTTTTGTATGCATGTGCATATGCCTTTGTAAATATGCATAACAACATACAATTATTAGTTATTAACTCTTAAGAATGGAAAGTCATCTCTCCCCACGGAGCATTCAGCTTTCTTTGAAGTACAGAGCAGTATGTCACCCCTCCTTGTAGAATATTTTTAAAATGTCCTAATATTCATGGAGTAATGCTAGATCCCATTATGTTGTGATACAATGTATTTGTTATCAAGGAAATATTATAACGTTTCCATGGTATCATAGCACCATGCATAATTTCCATTATGGCTATACAAATGAGATTACCTAATAACACAAGAGATAGTAATTTCTTGTTATCAGGAAATGAAAAGGGTGTAGTAAATCTTGTATAATATTTTCAGTTAATACACCTACATAACAATCATGTAATTTTTAGTCATCCATCCCTGCTGATAGAAGCAAAGGCAAATAGCTATTTTTTAAAATTAATTTGAAGTATTGTGACCAAGTTTTAAATGCTTTCTGACTTGATTATATGCCAGCTAATTTTTTACAGTTATGTCATTTACCTGTCTTCTTTGAAGTATTGTGACCAAGTTTTAAATGCTTTCTGACTTGATTATATGCCAGCTAATTTTTTACAGTTATGTCATTTACCTGTCTTCTTCAAAGTATTCAGATTTGCTTACCCAGATTTCACATTTGTGACCTTTTTTTTTGTGACCTTAGGTTTTCCCTGTTGGGTGGTAGATTTAGTTTTTGTCTTAATTGTTTTGGACACTCTGTGATTATTTTTTTCTGACTCCTCTCCCTGCTAGAGAGGATGACAAAGGTTTTTAATTCCTGTTAGGAGAAATCTTGTGCCTGCAAAGAGGACATCTATTAAAAAGGGAAAAAAATCCAGCACGTGCCTTGCCTTCCAGAGATTGTCACTGTGTACACTGAGGTCTTAATAAATAAAAAGATTGCCAGCTGTACTTCAATTCACAGCTTCTTTATTAGCCTTTAAAAAGAAATAAATAAAGCATGACGCTTGATTTAATTGTCTGAATAGATGGAGACAAACCAAGAGGCACAGTCAGCTGCATGACACTTAATGAAGAAATCCCTATTTTTAATCTAGCTGTAGAAGACACAACTCTTGTGCTTTGATGATGTGGCCTTTGTGATGAACCTGGCTGGAAAACCACATGCGCTGCGCCGTCTTCCTAATTAAGTCATCAAAATGCACTGGAGCAACCGGAGTGGCTTGCCTAGACCAGGGGAAGTAATTTTAGATCCTCTATTGCTTGGTTAATAGAAAGTGGCACTGTTCTAGATTATGACTGATAGAGGTGAGATGCTACAGCTGCTGTCATTGTGCCTTTTAGGTAGGTGCCTTTATGAGCTGTTTCTGTGTGTGTAAGAAGGAGCACTTTGCTTTGTTTGTCTTTTCTCTTACTTTTCAAGGATGTAATTCCAGAGGCATTTCATCCTTTTTTAAAATTAGTTATTCCTTGAGAAGCTGATCCTGTGATTTTCCTCAAAATATACTGATATTCTGCTTGTTTTGGGTGTACTGACAGAGCATTCACCAAAACTGATCCCCAAATCAGGATTTGGGAAGGCTGCCCACTAAGATAAAATTTAAGGTTTTCTAAGAAGAAGATTTCAATCACAATCAAGGGGGGGATATAAAAAAGTTTGAGTATGTATAATGAGGATGTAATCAGTTTTTCTAGATGGAATTGGTTGGCCACAGCTAAAGATTTTGTAAATATGTAGACCAGAATCTGAAGTTTTTATTGATGAATTTTTTGGTAAATACTTGTTCTCTGTATCATGAGTAGTTTTACTTGAAGCTCTTAGCCTCTTGGAGACAAAAATATACCAATTATGAGAATAGCATAATCAGGTTTTGCATACCTTTATAACTTAAATTCATATACATTACAAACTTAGGTTGCAAAGTTTTTCTAGTTTATACAGCTTTGTGACAATCCCAATTTGATAGCAAGGTTACTGTACAGGCATTTGCATTCTAGAATCTAAGAAAAATACATTTGCTTAAATTCTTCTGTAAAGATTGTGTTTCATATCATTAATGGAGACACTGGCATAATTGGAAACATTTAGAGATAATATAAATAGAATTTTCCCAGTAAGTTGTAATACCCATCTTAAAATTAACAAGAATAAATGTTTCTTTACATAATTTTTCAATTATCCCGAGGATAATTCTCAGTTAGAAAAGTAGAGCACAAAATGACATAGTCTCTCTTGACTCTAATATTTATTTAGATGATCAATCTGCTAATGCTTCAAAGCAATTTCATGTCTTTAACATCAATTATAAAACTAATTTCAGTCATATCAGTAAAAGAATGTAACACTTTTAAAGGGTGTTTTCACTTACGACTACTCAAGGGGTTACAGTAGACATATCTGCACTTGGCTAATTTATTTTCAGTGCTGTGAAATAGTGTCTAGAGATGCTTTATTAGATATTTTAATAAATGTCGAACATATTTGCAGCATTCCTGCCCTGACAAAGGGTGATTTATATGCACCTGTATCTGCATATGCAGAAAAAAAAATCATTTTGTCAGTCTGCCACCTTATTTTTGCATAAATGAAAGAGGAAATTACTCCCTTTTGGCTAATCTGAATTTTAAATCAAAGTGATATTGGTGAAAGAAGCAAGTCTTATTTTAAGCTTATTTCTCAACCTTAACTGTTGAGTTAGATTGAAAATAACTTTATTCCAGGCATTTATACTGTGATGGTATTATCAGTACAGCATTGTGCAACTAACTATGGCTGCATCTTCTTTATTCCAACCATTTTTAATGCATTTTGTAAGTGTTCTTGAAAGTCCTTTACTTTTCTCTAAAAGTAAAGGTTTTATATTTGCCACATATTATTTTTGACCCAGAAGAAAACTTGTATGTGGTCCATATTAAGAGGAGTCAATACTTTCCATTTGATTAATTTACCAGTGTAGGGCTGTAGGTGCCGCGAGTTTCAGTGAGTTTCTATCTTTAATACACATTAAACGTTTTTCCTACATTAATTATTGTACACAAATGTTTAAAATAAAATGTCAAATATTCTATGTATTAGAACATTGTTATTATATGTATTCTGTGTAATAGCTACTACTAAACCAGTCAGTCCCCTTTCCTCTGCTGCATGAAAACAAAGGAACACCATCCTTTACAAATGTATTTTGCTCAAGGCATTGTTACAGGCTACCACAAAGATAAAAGAACCCTTAAAAGTGCTGGGAAGCACATCTGGTTAGCTATTTGTTGTTAAGTTCCCATGTTTAGACATTGCTTTAATTACATTCTGGGTGTGTTTTTCCTTTGTGTTTGGTTTTGGTTTTTTAATTATTTTTTTTTTAATTCTCTCCCCAGTATTACCCTAAAGGTGAAATTTAATGATGTTGTGTACAACTTGGTTTTTAAATTAGATCATAAACGACTGAGGTTTTAAAGCTACTTCACTTTGACACACAGGCGACTGCCAAGGTCACACTTTAAATATATGAAAATATGAAAATAAAAAGCTAGTTTATGGTAAGCAACAAAAGGATGCTTGTGGGTTTTTTTTTCTTCCTTTCTCTCTGTCTTTGCAAATGGATCAGCTATGCCCTTCAGGATTGCATTCATATGCAGTACTCACAGTAAGATTAAACAATTTCCAGTTCTCCTTACATCCATCTGGCACTAAAGAATAGAGATGAAAATTTAAATGATCTGTTCAGGTGTAATACCAGTTCAGAAAACATGCTTTGTTATATTCACTAAGACTCATTAAAGGTCATGGCACTGACCTAGCACAGAGCTGATCACTTGTGCTTTTTGAAGATACTTAGTATGTGTGTTTTCCTTGAGGGTATGTTACTTAAAATGGCTGGGCCAGGTTAACTTCTGAAATTTGAAGCACACTTAGACCTCTTTGCTTGTTTGACCTGTAACACGTAAAGAAGCACCATGCTCCTGAAGGATGTGGTGCCCATGACCTCCTCTGTTCATCAGTTTCCATCATCTCTTTTTGTCTTCTCTTAAGTACATCTTTGCTCATGAATGGGAGCAGACTCACTGGATTTTGTCTGCCTCTGAAATCAGGAGTGAGCACTGTGCTGATTCAGAATTGGAGTTTAAACATGTTACAATTTTAAATTAGCCTTTTGAATAGCCTAAGCAATTTTTTAGATTTGTTTACAATTTACAGTCTGGAATAGCTGTGATTTGCTTTCCTTCAGGTGTCATGTTCACTTCAGCCACCTTGCACAAGAAAGGTGACATCTGTTTTTAAATCTCAGCTCTTTGGGGGCCTGTTTCTGAAATAACACTCATGGAGGGCTTCTGGTTTTAAGTTGGAGCTGTTGCAGTAGTAAAAGCTTCTTAGGCAATAATTTTGTTTTAGGATGTGGGTGATGAAGGTCATTTGGATTGGTCTCATAAGTTAATCACGGCAATCTGATATACTGGTCACAACTGCTGCTTGAATTTAATTTAAAATTTCAAGATATACAGACAATCCTGAAATTGAAATAAAATGCATGAAACTTACAGCTGGGAAGAGAACAATGGTTACTGCCTACCTGGTTTATTTTCCATCCCTTTAAAGCATTTTTTTTTTCCAATGAAATTTCTCTGTCCTTGAAAGTGCTTGCTACATGGAGAGGTCAAAATGTTAACTTAGGTTCAGCTCTTTCCAGCATTCAGACAGCTTTCCCAAATTGAGCTCCCTGCTGTCATGGCTAGATTACTTCTGGGACCCGAGTGAGCTTATTTAAAGCTAGCCTGGCACCTTGACTATACATTGCAGTCTCTGTTCTTTCACTGTCTGCTGTCTTTATTTCATAGTGCTGCTATTCTTGCAGGGCTCTGGTGTTTTGTCCTATTGTAGACATTTTAGAAGTTATAACATAGTCTGTAAATGAAATTGGCTTCTCATTCATTATTTTTTTCCCTCTCATGTTCTATTATTAAGGGATTTTGTCTCCCATGGCTTTTGACAGGCTGTGCAGAGGGGTTTTAAAACGTTTTAAGTTGTGTGAGCTTTAGCAGGGAAGTCTGCATCCTCTAGTATTTCAAAGAAAGTACAGTGAGAAAAAGGATGGTCTGAGGTCAGTAGTAGCTTATGAAGGTATTCAGTCAGTGTCAAGTCTGACTTTGAGCTGTAGTTCAAAATATTTAACCTTTCTATTAGAGCAGAAATCCCAATCAGTCTGTGTTGTAGTCACCTTGCAAGAAATAACTGAAACCCCCTGATCAGCACTTGCAGAGCAGTCTTTGGGGTTAACTCAGAAGGACTGGCACAACTAGATATAAACCAGCTAGTCTATCCTCTTTAAAAAAAATAAAAAAAGACTAAAAGAATGTATGATGTATATGGCCACAGTAATAATATGTTTGGAATTCATAAAAGCACATTTATCGCATGTTTTCTGAATTTGAAGGAAGGCCTAGAGTGAAGCTGCTGCATTCTGGCCAGTTGTGTAAAATCCTTATTCTGACAGTTGGTGACATAAACATTCATGGAAGTAACTAAGCATAAGCAATATTTTAATACTATACTAACAGAGTAAAAAAATTCCTCTGAAGGGCCATAAGACACTGACAGTCATCATTAAAACTTATAAATTAATTGACCTGCCAAAGTGGGGAATTAAAGGGTTTGAGTCATCTCCAGTTGAAGCCTTTGTCTTGCCTCCTGTGTTAATATCTCCATTCAGCCTCATAGAGGTACATCCTGTTTCATTTCCCAGTTGTAAAAGAATGGTTTGCTGCATTTTCACTGCAGAATTCTGCATTTCTGGCTTGTGTCTATTTCCTTATGTTTGCTTTGTCTCACATTTATCAACAGAAATTTTTATTTTTTGTCTGTTTATGTCACTAAAATATGCAGGAGCAGCATGATATTTTTATCAAGTGCAAATATCTTTTTTTTCCCTGTTTAGTTCCAAACATACAGCAAAGTTCTCCATCACTTCGAAAGTGAATGAAGTGACTGATTTACTTCAGTCTTCATTAGTGATAAAGTAATGAACTGCACCATATTGATAGCTCCACTTATTAGGACCTATCATTTGACTAGTTTAAACATTTAGATTGACGTTTTCCATGTTCCCAGGTGAACCAGAAGTGGCTCAGGGTTGTTGGGTTTTGTGTGGCTTTTAGTTGGTTTGTTTATTTCTTTTCTAAGAAAAGCTCAGATAAAAGGACTCTTTTACCCTTACTAATAAATTCTTAACACTTTGGAGCAAGAACTTAAAACTGGCCACAGGGCTTGCTTCACATCTTCTTGTCAGTTCTTAGAAAATTTACTTTAAATGTATTCCATATGTCTAGGAATTCTGACGTTCAGCAGCTGATGTCGTATTTGATATATTGGTGGAATTTGAAAAAAGGGTTTGTATTCATAGATTAAAAAGAGAAAATCTTGTCCATCCTATGATCATTGCTCCCAGGAATTGGACTTTGCTAAAGTGATCGGGAAGATTACCCCATCTTTTGTATTCTTAAGGTGATGCCAAATAAATTTCCAGGAGGGAGGTGCTGAATGGAAGAGCCAACCTGTTGGAATCAAGGTGGAAAAGTCAGAGGATGGTTGTATTAAAGGATTAGGAAAATAGAATATGCTGTGTCAGTTGAGTACATCTGTGCTCAAAGCCTCTTTACTTCATGTCATTATCCTGTTTAGTATGACATGAGCTGGGATTTCATGCCATCAGCTCTGTGTCCATGCCACCAAAACTCCTGCTGCAGACATGTTACTGTGCACTTGGATATTTTGTGTGTAATTTAGCTTATCTGATAGTAGTGTACATCTGCAGGCTAATAAGTTTTGCCACTCTTCTCTCATTTTCCTTAATTCTCCTTCCTCCACTAGTCTTGGAATCGGCTCAGTAATTTTTTTGGATGTAACAGGAAAAGAGGAATTTGAAGGGATGAGATATCCACATGAGAATTAGGCTGTGTAGAGAAGGGTCTAGACAGAGTGCAGCAGAAATGAGGCACCACTGAAAGGATTTTAGACGGTTTTTCATAAAGAGCTGGGAATATCATGGTGGGAAATTGTAACAGGAGAGAAGGCTGTGCTTTTTTTGAACTTATGGCTTATGGAATAGTATCTTTTTCTTCAATATCCTCCCCATCTTTGAGTACACAATGCTCCTGAACTGCAGTCTGGGGGATATAAAAATGAACTTCTGATTTTACCATGCCTGTCTTGTGTCCTGTGCAGCCACAGAAGGCTGGAGCCCACCCATGCATCTGCCACAGGTTTCCCAAGTGCTGCTGCACAAAAGACCTCAAATTGCCAGCTCACAGACATTAACAGTCCACATCTCATTCCATGGTTTATCTAATTTGATTCCCATGAACACATTTCCCATCAGGTCTGAGCATTTGCCATTAGAATTACATATAACCAAATTTTTCACCACAAAATAAGCTTGTTATGGTGTGAAATATTCTTTAAAAATGAGACTTTCCATGTCTCAGTTTATCTGTGCAGTATTGGTGGAAACTCTTGATATTATGGGTGGTAGTTCCCCTCACTTTGCATTTATGTGCAAGGGAAGAAATAATATTGTACATGGGGAAAACGATGAAGTTCACATACTTTGAGAGTACAGTGTGCTGTGGCAATGTTAAAATAATACAATAGAAAACTCTCTTGTTTTATAGTTTTGTATATTTATAATTTTTTTTGCGGATTTTAGGAGAAAAAATGATAGGGCTTTGCCAATAATTAAGCTTCATTACTTCTGTATGCAGAATTGAATGTAACTGCTCAAAAGCAGTGGCCTAACAGCACTGTAACTTTTATCTACAAACTTGAAAACTACCCAAATATTAGGGGAAAAAAACAGCATTTTTGAGCAACATCTTAACCAAGAAATCTCATTGTCTTTTGTAGCACAGTGCAGAGTAGCAATAAATTCTTTGGACCCACCAAATATGCAGACTTTCCATCTCTGTGCTGACACTTGATGATCCTCATCTGTCCAACCAGCATCACAGACATGTATACATAATGGTGTAGATACTTTTATCTGAGCTGATCCCCGAGGCTCAACATAATTTATAACCCAATAAAGTGAGGCAATTCAGGGTAGAGTTGAGGCATTCTAGGTGCACTGATGGGGGTTGCCCTCTCTAGTTGTCTGTTTTCTCCCTCAACTAAACTAAAGACTATGTGTTTACCTTTGGTCAGATAAATCCCATCTTCAGAGTCTGTTAATTCTCTTCTGACAATGGGGCTGCCTCTAGACTAAACAGTGGCTGTGCTGTTGTGTATCTTGCACCTACTTGTCCTATAATTATCCAAATGAAGGGTCAAGACAAAGTGTTATATGGCTGTGCTGTATTCTGCATGCTCCTGTTTTCTTTCCAGGAAAATTAAAATGTAGGAAAAAAGCCCTTGGTACTTGGTCAGTGTGAGGATGTACTACTGGAACCACTTATTTTGTTTGTTTTTGTAGCATAGAAGTTTTTAGGTTTTAAATGTGAGACCTATTTCATTGTGAAGCTGATAAGAGAGCTAAAGGTGATACAAGAAAAGTACTTTTTCTAACCTATTCTAGCAACTGATCCAAATTATGCAGAAAGCTTGTAGCACTAGTGCAGAGAGTGGAAATGTTAGGGATTCATTAACATTTCCCAAGGCAAGCAAGGCTGTAGGAACATGTGATATATTTCCATGGCATCTTTGGAACATGATGCTCTAAGAGATGAGGAAATTTGAAAGCCTTTGTGAAGTCTTCAGCACCCTTGGAAGGAACATTCTCTTGGAAGGAACTCTGGAGTGAGTTTGCTGAAAAGCTTGAATCATGAGCCACAAGCTTCAGCAGCTGGGTGAGAGCATCTTGGACCTCAGAAGAGGAAGGAGAATTGTGCCTGGAGCTTTAACTCTGGGCATGGTGCCTGAAAGCTAACCAGACTCAGGAGACAAAAGCTCAACCCTGTAAAGCTCAAGGAAATAAATTAGGGAGTTATGAGGGCCTGAATTTGTTCCAGTTTATGTTAAAAGGGGCCATCTGAGTCAGGGCACCCTTGCAGCCCACATGGATGTGGGCTGAGTTATTGCTTGTGACTACCTGTGTGTCACCACTGGCTGTAGAGGGAAACAATAATGATATGAGAGGGTGTCTGATTTTGGATCCAATTTATTGAATCCATTGTTTTCTTATATAGATACTCATGAGACTTCTTAGGAAACAATCCAGCCACACTCTCCAGGCTAAAATCTGTGTTCTCATTTTCTACTGAGCCAGGGAACCTGTATGCTGCATAAGAAACATTATCTACATTGTGAAGGAGCCTTGACATCACTTGCTCTGATGTGGGATACAGCAATTTTTTTCCACCCTCTTCAGATCCCTGAGCTTCTCCAAGTGTCATTCTGAGGACAATTCTGAATTGCCTTATTCTATTTTTGTCCCAGAGCATGTGTGTGTAGTGAAAGAATGTTAGATTAAATTGTAAGCTCTTTCTTGTTGGGATGGCTTTTCTCCTCTTCTAGGAATTAAAAAAAAAAAAAAAAAAAAGCTTAAGAATGTAGTTTAAGACATCATTAGTGGAAGTCATTTATAACCAGGCTTTGCCATGAATAAAATGGGTTCACAGTTTTATAAAAGAGAATAAAATTAAGAACTGCAGCTAGGTATCATGACCAATCTTCAGCCTTTGCACTGGAAGAGATAGTCTACCATGTGAATGCACTTTACATTTAGAGAGGAAAAGAATAAAAATAAATTAATGTTTCACATAGAATTAGTTTGCTGATTTTCCCCAAATGTTGAATTTCATTTCATAATTGCTCTTTAAATTAAAAATGACACCACAAATCCATGTATGATAACACAGTTTTGTAGAAGGCCAGTAAGATAATGTTGAGGTTAAAATAATCTATTTTGAATGTTGCTTGACATTTTCTGCTACAAAATACCATAACAATAAAATTATTAAATCCTTGGCGTGGGACAGGGGAACAGAACACTGAGAACTAAGAACCAAGCTTTCCTGTTAGAATAAATGCATTTGCCAAGTTAATAATTTGGTGGGATTTTTTTCTGCATGGTAGTTAGAAAAGATAAACAGAATATTTAATTTTCAAAAGTAAATTACAATTTTGTTTTATGCTAGAGTTTTTTAAATTACACTGATGTTTTAAGATTTCTAAAAGAGTGTACACAAAAATAGGTTTGGGCATGCCTGGTCATATCAAGACTTGCTTCAGGGAGTGAAAAAAAGCCATGGAAAATGGGTTTTATATTAACTACAATTAACATAACTAATTTAAAATTGTTTAATTGAACTAATTTAAATTGTGAAAGAATGTATAGGAAGCCCTTCATCTTATATGTTGCTTGTAATTCAAAGGTTAATCTATTCCTTTCACAAGCATGAAAATAAACTTTACAGGTACATCCCAATTCCTGAATATATAGCACATGCAGATAGTATTTGCATAATTTTACATATAGGTATTTTACTTCCACAACAATGTTTTATTTCTTAATGTTATGCTTTTTTAATCTCTCCTACACTTCAAGCCATACTTGAAAATATTTAGATCTTCTCAAAGTTCCTCATGGTTTCTTACATGAATTATCAAAGGCCTGTGGTATTTATAAACCCCAGATTGGCTCACTGAAGTGAAATGGAATGGAGAAATTTAATGTTTTCCACACTTGTCCTTATAAATATTTGGTGTTCTTTGGAGTCTAAAAATATTCAGGGACTTAATCCTGGAATTATTGTTGGACCAACAGAGATCACAGTCCTTTAGAATTAATTGCTACTCATAAATTGAACTTATCTTCTGATTAATGACTCAGCGTGTTGATGTTAGTGTTTTATTGCTCCTGCATTTTTACACGCTTTGTGAATTATAGATGTAGATATCATCTAATGTTGCAAGCACAGTAAAAATATACATATTATTATTGCTGTGCTTCTGATACTGTTTATTACCCAGACTTCTGCATGAAAGATTTTATTTCTCTATTATTAAAAGCCTCTTTAATTTGCACATACAGAAGTCGTTGCCCCAGCATGGTTCAGAGGCAATTTCCATGTTAGGGCTATAATTCAGTGTAGTTGTTTGCTGTAGCAGTGAGCATCCTTACCTAAGGATAAGAAATGCCAAATTACTTACTGATTTCTGAAAATTATATTGCACAAGTGAACCATCAAATATTAAACTCTCATGTGAATAATGGAGCAGTGTACATGCCAATAACATAAAGGAGATGGATGGTTTCCACGATAGACAACCTGCTATTTCTTTTATCACTCAAGTGCTATTTTTCTCTAATGCTTTTGGCTTTTGAGTATTGTTTTAGGGGTACTGAATACATTTTTTGCTGAGCTGTTGTTAATAGCTTTGCAAGACTGAAATTTTTACAGCGGCATAAAACCCATCTATATCTAATTTTTAATATGGGCTGAGTAAATTTTGAGAGAGAAGAGTTTTTGCTCTTGCTGTGTCCAGGTCTTTGACACAGCACGCATTGAAAGGAAGAGCAGATTCCTTTTGTTGTGGAGCCCTCCTCTCTGAACTCAGAGGGCAGTGAGCAGAGAAAACACATGCAGTTGGGAGATTACTCGTTAAAGGTGAGGGAAACTGCTAAATAAATAGCTGAGAGGCTTTTACTAAACACATCTGTGAAATTAAAGAAAGGCAGTAACAGAGAGAAGAGGGAATAAAAGGTAGAAGTTGTACAAGTTGTATCCTTACAGCAATATTTGAGGCACATGCTCACTGGCTGTTTTAGAGTGAGCAGCCTGAGAACTCAGGAACCAACGTGAGAATTAGAACTGTAGCCCAAAGGCAAGGAGAAGAGGAGAATGGAGCCCTGGGAATAATACATTTATTTTCTAAGAGAAAAGCCAAGTAAAAAGAACATTTGACTAAAGGACTCAGCTCTGTGTGGTGACATGAATTAACCTCCTGTGTGCCACTCAGGGAGATTTTTTAGCACTCACAGTGCAATTCAAACTTGTCAGACAGGCACTGAGTCTCTCTCAGAAGTCACTATAGTCACTGTGTCTTTTTAATACTTTTATATCAGCACACATCAGTAGCTCAGGCAGCTACTTTGTTTTCAGGTACGTGTGCAAGATGTG
Organism: Prinia subflava; assembly: GCF_021018805.1. Taxonomy (NCBI): domain Eukaryota; kingdom Metazoa; phylum Chordata; class Aves; order Passeriformes; family Cisticolidae; genus Prinia; species Prinia subflava. Next base: position 11,712,856 of record NC_086249.1, on the reverse strand, counting down.
CTTCTAAATGGATTCCTCAGAAAATTATTTTATTAGTGGGTTTATCTGAATTTATATGAATTCAGAATAATAAATTCTGTACTGTCTCGATTACTGCAATAATAAAGAAAAAAGAAGTTTTTAAAAAATATTTTTAAAAGCTGGGAGTTAATGTTTACTGCTGAAAGTACACAGCTGTAGCATAAGGCCAGCTCAAGGAGAAGCAAGAGGATGAATGCATTTTACTATGTTTTATCACTGTAAAAGAAGACCTGTGAGTTTTGTGCCAGGGCCTGGCACAGAGAAACTTATCCCATAATCAAAGGATTGGTACTTGGAACAAATAGATAAAATGATTGGTTGCAAGAAGGTCAGATATAATTTCAAAATACTTATTTTTTTTTTTATGTTGTGATTTGGCTTTCACATGTACTGATGCTACCTTTATGATCCTTTTTATTTTTGTTTATACATTTTTTTGTTCTTTGAGAAGCTCTTTGATTAGACTAAATAGCATTTATTTAACATAAGAGATAGGAATTGAAAAACCTCATGTTAACTGTACAAAAAATTGTCCTTTTTTAATCTCATAAAAATCACCTTCAACAGAGAGCGCAGAGATAAGTGTACCACACTTCTTACTCCAGGTCTCAGAATTAATACAAAATTAGTTGATCAAGGGCATTTTTCAGAGATGCAAATTCACTTCTCCAGTATTCCGAGCCACTTTTCTCAGGGCACTGAAAGAATCACAGGGTGATAGATGTCTTGTGGTATTTTTCACATCTAGAGATTGAGTTATGTTGAAATTAAAATAATTTCATGCTGAGTTTATCTTCTGAAAATCAGCAATGTGGAAAGTAACTGTTGAAAATTCATAAACAAGCTAATGTGTTTTAATCCATCCTACATGTCAAATAAATATTCTCCTAGGCTTCACCTGGCTATGCTTTTTAAGGAATACAGTCACCAGTGAAGATGACTTGTGGATTAGGAAATGAGTAAAATAAGAATGAGTTCAGCTCTTTGATTACACAGTAATGAATGCTGAAATCCACCATCTGAAATGAAGAGCCTCACTCAATGTCAGATTTTTGTTCCCCAGCTAAGTTTCCATAAGCTTATACCAAGACTGACTTCCAGGATCAGATTTTAGCCAGAATTTACAGCATGACTTGGGAGGACATTCTTGTGTTTGAGAAGTTTCTTGAGCATTTTTTGTATAAACCACAGCTTTATAAGCTGAAATTTCCTGATAGGCTCTGAAACCAGGAGGAAACCTCAGTAAAGAACTCATTCTAAAAGGTAATGGACTATGGGATGAAGGCTTTTTGTTTTTATAGAACACAGAAGTGAAACTAAATCAATTCAGACTGGCGAGTTGCAATTGTAAGATGTAATTGTAATTGTATTAATGGAGAAAATGCTTTCTCTCCTTGTAAATGCAGTGAGGGATAAAGAAGAGTGTGGAAACAACAAAGAAAGGTCTTTTATCTGAGAGGAAAGATAAGGTAGTGCAAAGGTATAAAAATAAAGGTTCAGAGAAGGTAGCAGTGAAGTGCCAGGTAGTAACAAAGTAATCTTGATCACTCCAGCCAAAAGCAAGAAAGACTTGGATAGGAAAAAGTGAGCTGTGAAAAATGTGAGAACAGACTATCAATTACTTTTATATATCTATTTCTGCAATTGTCACTTATATATATTCTATATAGTTTTAAAAAAATTATTTTATTGCAAATCTGCTGATTCAGAATGGGTTTAATCATGATTCCTGTTAATTAATACTACCCTGACACACATTTTTCACACTTAAGCAGCAGATTCCAGTCTCAGACTAAGCTACCTAATTACTTTGGTTAAAGGTAGAGATTTGGCATAGATTAAAATGTTCCATCATACAGCTTAAGTGTCTTATCCTTGTATTCTTTCAGTCCACCAGATCAGTGTGAAGTCACCAAATGAAAGGAAATCTCTTTCTGAAATACATTTTAATGCATTATTCATTACTACCAAATCTTAATATTTAAATTTACCCCCCTCCCTAGATGATATCAACACACAGACAAGTGACAAGAGATTCATAGACAGTCCTTCTGTTCAAGTTAAATCCTAGGTACTTTAATACATGTATTACTGTACCATCGGGTTTTTGAGGAAATTCTTTTTGCATCGAGCATCATTAAAGCAGAGACTGTGTGGGGGCTGTGTGTGCCAGCACTTCTGGGCACACAGGAGCTGGGTTTATTTTTTTGTAAGGAACCAAGATTATGCTCCAGGTGGGATTCTGGTGACATCACTAGCTTGTAGACAGAGTGGACAGCCACAGGAATGTGGAATAGTTCAGGTTGGAACAGCCTTGGGAGGTCACTGTTGAAAACAGGGTTAGACACCAGGTCAGACAAGCCTTCCAATCATTTCTTGGGAATGTCCAGACTCAGTTTGCACAACTTGTCTGAAGAAACATCTCCAAAGTTTGACTGCTTTCATAGGGGAAAGCTTTTTAGTGCTCCAGCATGACAATGTAGTTTCTCCAGTAATATCAGAAAAAAAGTTCTGTATCTTCTACAGTAACAAGAAGAATCAACTGAATACCTCTACTGATAATTCTTTATAATATTTTAACAGAAGCTTCTAAGGTGCCTTGTCAACAAGTGGTCACACTCTCTTTCCAATGTGAGACTGTCATACAGCAGAAAAATAATGATGCTTTGTTAACAATTAACCCATGTACTTAATGAAAGACATGTACAGTATGCTTAGATGCCAGTCATATTGAGAAGTACTGAACTGTGTCAATTCTTGTTATTTTTTCATTAAAATTAAGAGAATGCAGAATTACTGCTTAGCCACTATGACCCACTTTCTAATATTCATGCTGTGAAATTAATTAGGTGAAATACTACCTCTTTCCACTTACCTACTGTGGCCTATGCAATGTACAGGGTGGGAAAAGGTTGATGGGATAGACTCTTTCATCTGACTCTTTTATTTCTAGACTTAAAAGGAGATTTCAAGTGAAAAATGAATTGTACTCACAGGATTGAAGTTGTGTCTGTGATGAGAAAAGGAAATCTCTTTTCTGCCATGTCAGGGAAACACCTGCCATGTTGCAAATTTAATTGTAGTAACTTTTAAAAAAGTTAATATTTAAAAAAAAATTTGAGATTCTGTGTAGCTATGTTTAATATGTATTGTATTGCTACTGTTTCTACTTCCTGTGAGAGTTTATGAGCAGAGAAAAGATTGGAACTCCACATGAATATCTGTGTTTAATATCTGCACTATCTGTACTCGGTGTGTGTAGTAATTCAGACTCCAGCTTTATGTCTGTATATTTTGGGAACAGTGAATGGGTGCTGGCAAAATCTATTTAAAAGATTAGCAAGAGAAGAGCTGAAAAGCTGAAATGGTTTTGCATATTCTTTTGGGGATGCATTCAGGTGTACGAAATTACTGGTGTGGATAAATCACCCGGGAAAATCCATAAAATTGCTGGGATGCGTAATTTGTGTTTTTCTCTGCAAATGTGATATAGGATGTCATACTAGATTATTTTAAATGAACTGTCAAATGCAAGTTAGTTCGGTGCTTTATGGTTTAAACGAATTTTGAATACCAAGCAAAGGAGTCTCTAATAGTGGAATAAGGAAAATATTATACAAAGTCTTTCACAAATGACATTCAAAGCTTCCTCGTCTACATACAAAATTCCTATGATGACTGAAAACCTCAAGTACTCAATGCAGTGAAAAAGAAAACAATGGATTCAATGCATTTTGGAAGTATCCAGGTATCTATTACATTTCTTAAAATACATGAAAAAACAGTATTCTCATTTTCAGACAGAAGTGGAGTTTTCAGGTTTTTTTGGTTTGTTGTTTTGGTTTGGGGGGTTTTTTTGGGTGTGGTGTTGTGGGTTTTTTAAGTCACTGAACAGGGAAAGTTTGTGTCATCCTGGCCATGGCTGATTTATGTCAGAGAAGAGTAAATCATGTGCTAAATTATGTGAGAGTTAGCATACGTGGACAGTAGGGAAGATTGTACAAGTCTAGACCTTTACTGATCTTAGAGGTAAAAAAGGCAGTAACACTGCAGATAAAATGTACCCTTTCTTCTGATTCTTCTTGCAAGAGAGTCGAGAAGGATGACCTGACAAAACAAGAAAAGCATGACGATGGGACTAGCAGGATAGAACTTTACATCTTCACATGAAGCATTTTAATACCTGCAGTAGATAGGAACTGATTAAATGGACCACTTTGCAAAGAAGCAGACCTTCCTTACTACCCCTGCACTTGCTTGAAGGTGGAAATTATTGGCTGTGAAGTTCTGGATACCTTCATTTTGATTTTAGAATCAGCCTCAGCAAGGAAATATAAAAAAAGAATCTCCATTTTTATCCCAGTACTTACTGTAAATAGATATCATTTGAAAGTCTCATGGCTGGCCATATAAAAGCCATATAAAAGAGAGGGAAACCTATTTTGTGGTAGATGAATATTGTGAATGTATCATAATATTGGGTCAGTCATATTATATATAAGTATTTACATACTCTTGAAAACTGCTGCAGAATGATTCAAACTGTTTTTAATGGGCAGATATTGAAGCTGGAGTTGCTCACATTCTAAAGGGATACAGATGAAATATGATTCACAACTAGCATAACTCTTCTAAAGAAATTGGCAGGGCATTGAAAGAGGAAAAATAAGTGGCACAACACGTGGCTCTTCACTGAGGAATTACCCCAGTTCTTTAACATGGTGATGTATTGCAGTTCGCAGCAATACATTTTAGGCTCATTACTTCTGACACGGGGATTTCATTTGTGTGTATCTGATGGTTATAAAATATTTTGGGGATTTATGTGTGGGGTTTTTGTTGCTTACCCCCACAATAGCTATCAAATAATACACACAATAAGGGTTAGGTTTGATACATATCCCTGTCTGAGCAGTACCAGCCCTCCTATCCAGAAGTTACCTATTTTAGCTGCTGTTGGCTTTGTTGCAGAAGGCACCTGGACACCAGTGTAGAATGTTATAGGATGATGTTGAAGAGATTTTAGCAAAAGAATGAAAACAGGGGTAATTGCAGTAGAATTGTAGTCTCCAGGCAAAGTCAAGTCAGTCAGGAATGAGAAGACAAAAACTAAAGGTTTCTCTTGAGAGAGGAGGGAGGTGACCAGCAGTCACATCTGTCTGGGTTATTCAGCATTTTCATCAGTACTGAAAAAGTGGGGGTGTGTGAACAGACAGAATTTACTGATGACACCCAGTTTTTCAAGGTAATAGGAACAAAGGCTGACTATGATGAGGGGAAGAAGGATATTACCATGCAAAGTAACTGCAGTAAACAGCAGATTAAATGCAGTCTAGATAAATATGAAGTGATGCACATGGGAAATAAACAATTCCGACTTTACATATGTAATGATGGATTCCTAGCTGACTATTATCACATGGAAATGAGCAAATGAGATTTTGGAGTTATGATTGATAGTTCTATGAAAATGTCAATTCTGAGCTCAGTAACAGTCAAGGAAAAGGCAAATCAAATGCTAGATGTTATTAGGAATGGAATCTAGCATAAAGAAAACGTTGATATGCAGATATAAGAATCTCTAGTGTGCTAAATTTTGAATGCTGTCTGAAGTTGATTCTAGTCCTATCATCTCTAAAATCTGTAGTGGAGCTGCAAAATGGAGAAAAACATTGAGTGTGACTGAATAGTAAGACTGATCTAGCAGTTTAGGACTAGTCTACCTTTGAAGAGAGATGGTTAAAGGTAGAAAGGATGGAGATTTTGAAAATATGTTTGCAACAGAGAAACTGGTTTTGGAGAGGTTGCCCACTAGATTTTCTTCAAGAACTGGAAATATTCAATAATGTTTACAGGTGAAAAAAATGGGGGAAAAATAAAAATAAAATCTTCATGAACAAGTCACCTTGCTCTTTTATGTAACATTTAGTAAGCTTGGAGGACATATTACCACAAGACACCATGTCAAAAATTGACTGGAATAATTAAAGGAATAAAAGGTGCTCTTCCATACCAAACACTGCTTTTAGCAGTGGAAGTCCATGGCCTGGTAATTGTTGAACATATGCAAAGCACATTAAGGAGGGAGCATGATTCCTTTGCCCAGAGATGTGCTTTGATGGGTTTTGATCACTGTCTGCTGTTGGAGGCAGGCACTAAGACCTTGGTGAGTTGTTCTTGTATAAAATGGGATTTTAGGCAAAAACCTCTATAAAATCACCTGCTAATTTTTTTATGTTACAGCTATTTTTTCCACTGGTTACACAGCTAAATGTAAAGTTCTGGGCTTAGACTTTCAAAATTGTCAAGTTTATGATAACAATTATTTTTATTTTTCTGCTGCCAGGAACTAATATGTATAAAATTTATCAGAGACTGTGCATTAAAGGGATATCTAAAACAGCAGTTATGCAGATGGCTGAATAGGTTACTGCCTTTGCTGGTTACCTGAATTTTCCCCCTTCTTCTCTGAAAAATGTAATGCTAAAAAAATAAAAAAAATAAAAAATTAAAACCATGATCAGAAGCTCTTATCATAACCAAAGCATCAAAATAATTTTTTTGCTCATTTGAAACACAGCATTCTTGAATATTTCAGTTTGTTCAGGAAGTTACCAAAGTTTTACCTTTTCAGGCCTCCTTCAACAGATTTCTGTGAGTTTTCCCTTCCTTGTGTTCATGCAGCCTCTTTCTGTACTAGTCCTATTTTGCATTTATATTAACACATGCACTTCCATTTGATCCAGTTCAACCGAAGTCAGTGGATATTTCAGTTTTGATTTCAGCCGGAGAAGGAACAAGCCACGAGCAACAAACACAACAATATCTGCTTTTTAACTTGGGAATCAACTATTTCCTTCACCTGCTACATGGGCTGTGACTGCTAATGAGGGACCTGCAGCTCTGCAGTTTGCAACTTAATAGTTGAAAGAGTTTTCTGAGCTAAGACACACTACTAAGAGCAGAATTATAAAGCCAGTACATTTTTTTTCCACATTTTTTCCAGTGTCCAAAATTTTAAAACAACAACAACAAAAAAAGGAAAATTTGTTAGTTAACTAAATGTATTCTCTTCTGGGTTTAATTGTACTTAATGTGTTTTAAGCAAGGCTTATTGATCAAAAAAAACCCCAAAAACCCTAATGAAAATGAACAAGCAAATCACCTTGTTCTTCTTTCATGTAAACCACAGTTAACTTGAGGGACTTCTTTTCACAGTGTATGTCAGAAATTAACTGGAAAAATTAATGGATTAAAAAAACACCCTTTCACACTAAATGCTACTTTCAGCACTAAAAGGCCATGACCTACTAATTGCTGAATGTAGGGGAAAGATATTAGAGAAGGAGCAATTCCCACCATTGTATATTTTTTTCAGTAATTCACTCTTTAACTGGGAAGCAACATGCTTTTAGTGTGTCTGTGCCTTAGTGGTTTTGCAGTGTATGTAACCATTTGACAAGTAAATGTATGTGTAAGAGTGTAGTGTCATCTTTATGGGAAAACAGTACTGAAAATGGAAGTAGATTAACCAAAAATTGCCCAGGAGATAGCAGGGTGACAGAAATATATTTTATTTTCTTCATACTGTGCGTGCTAAGACAAGCAACAAAATGTGAGCAATAACATGAACTGGTAATTTTATAACTCCTTTATAAAGCTTCTGCCACCTCAATGACACACAGTAAGGGCCTTTTTCCCTATCCAAGGTGTTCATTCTGGTCATATAAGATGAAACCACTTCTACTGAGGTCCATAGCATGACCCAGTAGCAGCATGAGCCTGCTCACTACAGCTACTCAGGATGTACCTCAAGAGCCCTTTACACAATGTTATGCAGCAAGTGGTCTCTTGTATCTATTTCATTCTTATAATGAAGATAATAATGTACATCTTTTAATATTACCCTTTTCTTGAAAGATATTTGTGCATTGAATCCTCTCTGTATGGGCTGAAATCACAGTCCATGGTGGTTCTGCAGGTAGCTCCTGCCCTGGTGAGATTCTTAAGCCAGGCTTAAGGGCTTGCAGGAAAGGTTCTCATACAGGTTGGAGGAATACTGGTCTCTGAGTAGGAAATATTCTGTCATGAAACAAATCTATGTTGACTTGGTTCTGGCTGAGATTGGTGTGCTGAACTGATTTTCAGGGGCTTTTTGATTAGAGGTTGCTCCAGGCATTTTTAGAAGTGTGGTTCCAGACTCCAGAGGAACTTCAAAACCAATTACATGAACAGCTTCGTTTCTTCCCATTTCTTCTTCTTCAGTCACCTCAGTTATACTTAGTGCATGTCCCTAAGTTGTTTGGTTTTGGTTTGGTTTTGGTTTTTTGTTTGTTTGTTTGTTTGTTTTTTGTTTTTTTTTTATTGGACCTTTGACTGACTTTCATATCAGCAAGGTAGAACTGTACAATACTTCCTGATAGGCATGTTGTGAAGATAAAAACATAAAGCAGGAAGAAGGTCCTTTAGGCACAGTGCTTCTCCTGGGCTATGCCTGCTCTACACTACCCTGAAGTGGGTTTTTGGGGAAAGCCTTGGTAGCATCTTCTCCACGGCAAAAGAGGAAAGATAAACAAGGTGTCATTGGCTTTATATGTCAGAATGAGACAAACTAGTCTATGAACAAGGCAGATTTCTGTAAATCTAGTTGTAAAAGCACCATTTGCTTTCTGGCTTACTGAGACAGCTTGAATTCATTGAAAAATGTTTCTCTGATAGATTTCTGTATGTTGCATTTCTACTTTTCAAAAATGCAACCTAGAACTCAAGTTAAAAATGTTCCTTTTTCTAAAGCAAAGTTGCAAAAACCCCTTGGAGCAACTAGGTAGACAAGACAAAACTTGAGGTTTGCATTCAAAAGATGTATTTTCCTTCAAGTCATTAAATATCAGTGCATCCCAGATACATTTCTCCCCTCTGTCATAAAATCAATGGGCAAGGAACACAAATCCATTTTAGACTCAGAAAATAAGTTGTCAGGACTTCAAGAATTAGTTTATCATTATCTGCAATGTATTTTAGAAAGAGTAGTGTTTGTGACCCACAATTTTATGTCTTTTTAAAAAGGAGCTATCATTCAGAATGATAAACATCATTCAGAAGCAGATTCTCCACTGTTTTCTCATGAAAGGTAGCTTTAAAACATGAGCACATTTTAGAACTTTGGCTTGTACTTTAATTATTTTTCACTTTTTTCCTTAGATTTTGCATTGCAGTAAGAGACAAAATATCATATTACTTATCACATGATATGTGATTTTATACACATTAGTTCCTGACAGCAGAAAAATAAAAATAATTGTTATCATTAATATATCAGATATTAATATAATCTAATAATCACCTGGCGATTGTCATCCAAAGTCTTCTTAAATTACTGCAACTTGTTGAGTGTTTAGACTTTTTGTAATATTTGTATCTTTTTAAACAGAAATTTAAGGGCCTTCTTTACTTAACATAAAATTACAGACACTCCCTACAACTCTTAACTTATTATTACGTATACTGCTAGCTACATAATAGTTTCAAGAATAGTATTCAGGGCTGATAAGAGAATTCTGGCTTGAGAAATCATTTAGCACATTATATATCAATGGGAAAATGTGTCGAGTTCCTGAGAGTCAAAGCTCAGTTCAGGGTTTTACAAACTAGAGATCCTGAAAAGGAGTGATGAGTGGACATTAACACTGGCCAGAGAACAGTCCCTGGAGTTCTCCATCCCTTGGAGACTGAAGCAATTTGGTTCCACATCCAGGGCTTGCTCCATGTGGAAGGACCTCAGTGGAGTATTTAATTAATTCACTGTTGTAGCACACAAGAATCACAAGTCCTTGAAAGACTTTAAAACACTTTCCCAGTTACCTGTTTCTTAAAAGAAGAAATCTGAATCTCAGAAATACCTGAAGTTCATCAAGAAACCTGACGAACCTTTTAGAGATGAGTGTAGGTTTTAGCTATGAAATCTCTCAAAGTTTTGAAGTGATGTTACTAAAGGGAAGCTGGAAAGGGACCAGATAGGTGGGGTGTTTCTCTGCCCTTTTGTAGCCAGAATTCCCTTTCTGCCTAAAATTTGTTTCTTCAGCTCTACACTCAGGAGAAATAGGTTTTCTTAGAATAGTTGAAACAAGACTAAGAAATCTGATCTTTCTTTTTGAATGGGCTGAAACCAGAAAAGATCTATATCTAAATTTATTTTATTAAGTCATTATTTCAAAATTTTCAACAGTGGAACTATTAATTAAAAAGCAATGCAAGTATTTGTTGAGAAACAAGTTTTAAAACTGTGTTGTATAGAAGGAATGTTTCCCCTGTTACTGGGAACTAGTACTGAACACTCCCTTGATGGATAGAAAATGTCTCCCAGAGGAAGTGTCAGGAAATATTCATGGGCAAAGCCTCAGTGTTGAGTATTCTTTCCTTGGCCTTTATGTAGCCTGCTTGTGCAGCTAAATTAAGGTAATTTAATACTCCTATGTTATTTTCTGTTATTCTGTGAAGTTAGATAGTAATACATCTGAATTTTACATATATGTGAGAATAAACATAGAAGTAACTGGAAAAGTCTAATACTAAAGTCATTATCTATTTGTACATACCTAGATAAGATCTTAAATATGTAACATGAAGAATACTCTGTATTAAGGTCAGCAAAATTCCCAGTGGAAGACCAGTTTATATTAATGCAGTGACCAAATTAACTATTTATTGATATTCTTCCTTATGATTCCTTATTGTGGCATTTTAACTTAATTTTTTGGGGGGAAGAGAAATGGATTTGTGAATCAGACAAACTCTGACTGATAATTCTGACATATAGTGCAATGCAGGGAGTACAAGGATCAAAAGTTAGCCATATGCTGTAACTTCCAAGTCTATTACAAGTATTTATCTTTGGCCTGCAAAGAGTAAAAAGGAATTGATTTCACACTTATCAATTCACTGCTTATTTTTCAGCTCAACAGAAAGCTTTTTAACGAGTGAAAGGAAATCAATTGATAGCAGTTGCCTCTCCAGTCTGTTTAGAGATTATCTAGCCATGGAAGTTAATCCAAGAAAATATAGCTGGACCTTTCAAATTAGGGTGGTTTGACTTCATGAATTAGTCTGACATAATAAATTCATTTCATAATAACTACATATGATCAATCATAGACTAAATTAAACATGTTCTGAGTTCAAAGCCTGAAAAATATGCTCTTAAAGCAAACCAACAAACCTGTAGACTTCAGGAGCTGTATCAGGGTGCTAGAGAAGAAAATAAATTAATGATTCCTGGGACTTGACCAAGTTCTGAAAGGAATAGCACATGGTTATAATCATATCATTTTTAGAGTAAAGAATTGTATAGTCTGTGGTGGCTTCTCAACACTTCTGTATTGATGTGTCATTTTGTACAAGACTTGTAATTTTTCTGTGCATAAATTTTTCCATCTATGTAATAGAGGTAAAACCTTAGAATTTTTCTTATTTTAGGACTAATCAAACTGAGACTAAATATGGTGGCTTTTTCTTCAATAACTTATTTTTCAGAAGTTCAAGAGTTCACTTTCCAAAACAGTTATTGGGCACGATTATTTTTCATTTTAAATAATAGGTAAGATTTTCAGTACTCTCCAATATTTGGATGATTTTCATTCTCATTATGGAGTTTCTACTGTAACCATGATTCAAATTAATGTTAGTCATCACACATTGTTTCTTTTTTATCTGGGTGTAAAGTCTAAATTCTCTCATTATATGAAGTCTCTCTAGATGCACATTTACATTTTTATGAATACATATCATATATGCCTATATGTGTAAATATGTTTATGCAAAGAAGGGGTTGTCTTGTTAAACACAGGCAGAAGTATACATCTATTTTAAACTGTATTCTGTGTTATTTAAGATGCTGAGGTGCCTCATTGAATGGAGTGTTCAGGAATATAATAAAGGAAAGAACAAGATTCTAGTTTAATCCAATGTGAGGCTGGATTAATCCAATATTATGAATGGATGAAGCAATGTACAAGCAGATTGTGCCGTACCTGTGTCTGAATTATTGAGCTTGAAATCTGATCAAAGATGGGACTTATTGAAAGCTAGTGTTTTAGAAGTGGAAATTCTTCTTTGACAAGGCAAGATGAGACTGCAATAACCTTGACATAGACGTGGAATCAGAATGATTAGAGCCAGTGCAAATTTCAGACCCATTCTCTGACAATAAATAAATGCAGATGTCGAGTCTCATTTCAGTCACCTTCAGTAATGACCTTGAATGCATGCAAATGTGGAATTTGCTCAATGGGGACTCTGTGGAAATTCTGTGATTCAACTGTGAAATTAGAGTAGCTTGTATTTAAACTGGAATTTCACACCTGCTGAACTAGCAGTCCCTGACTTGCAATAGGAAGGAATGAAACCCTTAAAAAGCCATGCTTCCATGTGTTTATTTGATATCATCTCTTTTTTTCTCTCAGTTATAACTAAATAGGCTAAAAAAATTAAAATCCTGCTGGGGGAACTTGGAACAAAGTGTCTTGTGGATTTGGTTTGAAAATTATGCTTGCTCTGTTAAAAAAAAATTACTGTTGTAAAGATATTGCAGTCTTTGTAAATGCTCTATGAGTAAGATCTTGTTGAAACACCAAAAGTGTTCTGGTTCTTAAAAGGAACTGGTGAGTGATCTCTCCTTGTCTTTACCTTGACCCACAAACCTTTGGTTTTATTTTCTCTCCCCTGTCCAGTGAGGAGGGGAGTGATAGAACCACTTTGGTGGGCACCCAATGTCCAGCCAGGGTCAACCCATCACAAATGTCTGTGCTCTGCTGTTCTTGTGACAGTGTTTGTGTTTTAGAAGACAATTTTCTAATCTTCTGGTTAGGACACCTTTGCAAATGTTATGCTTTAGCCCTTCTCCTTTTAAAAAGACTGAATTGAGAACGTGTCCAGTTCATCATTAGTACTTCACCATTACTCCTGCCATCATTAATCCTACCCTCATTAGTACTTCAAACATTTATTACTCCCCAAGATAAGATCTTGTGTGTTGAAACTGTTCAAACAGAGAAGCAACTGAAACATTTCTCAGGAATTTTCTGTACTTGATATTGGATTTTTATAAGAAGAGACAAGCAACACCACACTTTGACTTGTCAGCTCTTCATCAACAGCATCAGCTTTCTCCTGAGAGAATCAAATTGTAAGACACCAAGCCACTGGGTGAAGTCAACCTTTATTTGTTTGTTTTTGCAACTGCCAACGAGGAAAAAATAATTCAAGTAAAATTTCTATGTAAAATGATATTATATTGTCCAAGTACAATTAAAACCCACAAAAATATGTTTTAATGTAGGCACAATTTCTCAGATTTTATCAATTTTTATGATCTCAAAAAAGCAATTTTAAGAAGATATACCTGCTTTTTTTCAGATAGTCCTTCCTTTGCTCATTCTCTGATAGAGGTACCTCTTATCTAGAACACAGTCTCTGGTTTTGTTTTTTTTCGTTGTCTTCAACATTCTATGGGAATATCACAGTCTGATCTTTGGGTTTTTCAGATGCACATTGTGCTGTCACATTTAGTTGACTGTGAGTAAACATTTGTTGACAGGTTCACTTTATATTATGTACCTCTCCTTACACTTAATCAACTTGTAATTAATCGAGTTTAAAAATAAACTACCTTGTTCTGTTTGTTTGTTCTTCTTATTCAAGCCATGTCTAAAAATGTGTCAGGAGTTGGTGATTCAGTGGTGAAGAGTTCATCAAATTTCACATGCAGATGGGCCTACTCCCAAGGGCAATATTTGTTCCCTAAGCTATATCTTCAGTGTAGAACATAATTACTAATAAGATTTACTCCCTAATTTTCAGCAGAGCTCTCTACTGATATCCAGAGCCAATGATAGTGGTCTTATCACCATCCCAAAATCTCTTTGGCTTTGAGATTTCTTTTATCCTGAAAAGCTGAAGCAAATGCTAAATGCTGGCAGGTTGTCTGTGTCAGCCATCATGGATTTTTTTTCCCCAATAGTTAAATGTGCTTTTAAGAGGTATAAACTATAAGAAAAAGAAAAGGTTGCAAAATTTGTCTCTTTCTGCAATTAGAGATTAGGGACCTCTTAACTTCCTAAAAAATTTTCCAGATTGTGCTATATGTAACAGGACTGGAAACATAATCATTTGTGTTTTACTAAACCTTTTAGAGTACACTTTGTTTGAACAAGGATAGCATTTAAATTAATAGGCAGATATGTAACCATGGCCAGGCAAACATTATGTTTTGGTACAGTTGCACAGAGTCCACAGGCCCCAGTTTAGAAAGTGCCCGAGGCAGATGCTTATCTTTAGACTGATGAGGTCTGTTAACTTTGATAAAACTAAACTTAAGCTCTAAGTGGTTTGCTGGACTGGGGCCACAAACTGTAATTGAGTTGGATTTTTGTCTATAATCTTTCACCCATTTGTTAAAATTTTTGATGAATTTTGTTCTTTTACACATAATTATCGTTGTTTAATGCTACTGGTTTCCTAACGTAATTATCATCCAGACTTCATTAATCATGTTTAAAGTACTTTCAGATATTCATGCATAATTTCTGCATGTTAATTTAACTTGGTTATTGGAATTTATTTAATGTCCTTAAGTACCACAGGATACACATCTGTATGTGTGTCCTGGTTAATAGACTGATCTGGTTCTCAAATGTTAAGCACATTTTTATTTGTAAGAGGCTTAACTCTAATGACCAGAGAGTCACTTTTGGCAGTGTTTTGCACTGTAACTGCAGTGCACACACTTCCTTCATTAGACAGCTCTACTGAAATCTGAAGTTCAGAAAGTTTCCAAATAACACATAGAGGCTGTTCCCTTTTTACTGGGAAATTCAGTTTCCAACAAAATCTATTTCAGCGGTGATATCAGTGAGAAACCAGGGAAAATCAGATCAAAATGAAGCTCACATTTGAAAATAGAATACATTAAAAGGTAGAGAATATATGATTTATGTACATGGTTGTTGTTACAAGCAAGAAGATTTGTTATTGAACTCTGCCATCATTTTTTACTTGTTTGTTTTATAATCATTCTATTGTTCCTTTCAGTTGGAATGTCAAAGTTTTCAGGCAAGGATCACATCAGATATACGTGTGCTTATATAGTATCCACCACAATGATTCTAGTTAAAAACTACAATACCTGCCCTTGAACAAATAATTATAATCACATAAGGAAATGAATACAATTTACCAGTCTTAGGAGACAAGAGCATCCTGACAATTTCTGCTGCTTTAAATAGATCATGATAGGCACTGATCCTTTCCCAATAAGCTAATCAATTATTAATGGTTTTAATTATTAATTATTACAAATTATTAATAATATGAAATTTATGGTTCATGTAAAATCACTAACAACTGAAAATTTATTAACAAGTTTGTGATAATGTACCTTGAAATATACTTTATTTATTTCATGCTTTTTGAGTTGAAGATTTCCAGAGTTTTTGAATGTTTAAACAATTCAGTTGTCAGATTTTACTTCTGTTGGTTTTGATCGTATAATGTAGTTCAGATATTTTCTATGTAACCTATTCCTTCTAAATTTTCATTGGCCCTGTAATTCCTCTGCCAGTGTACTTGGCTGTGGTCCATATCCTTGCTGGTTCACACTACTGCAGATTAATGTGATAACTGTACTTAATGATGAGTGATTAAAAACATCTTTTTAGGAACTGCAAATATGCTCCTAAATTGTCCTTTCAATGCCCTTTAAACATTCATTTGTTAGATTCTGCATATTTCATGTGCTTCAGTGAGAAAGAGAGAAATGAGGAAAAAAGTGGGCAAATTTCCTCCGTACACGTTTCTTCACACCTAAAAATATGTGAGGAGGCACACTCATTGGCCCAGTGCTCCATGGGCAAAGAAACCTAAGGGGATTGTGAAATTTAATAATACAGATTGTTCACAGGCTTTTTGTAGTTATAAATACTCACAGTTTCATTACTTATCTTCAAAAAACCTTCTTATTTGAATTACTTCTTTTCCTAAGATGGTTGAAAGGGAAAACTCTGCAGCATTATGGTAGGCAAGTACTTCTACTCAGATGAGAGTATATTAATTTAATAATGTTTTTGATCATACATTGTCAAGCATTTTAATTATAGAGAGTAGGATTTGACCCATGTTATGTCTGTACATTTAGATATAAAATGCCAAAGTAGAAGAGACACTTTATTGTTGCTTACAATTCTCTTGAGTTACGACTTTGTCTGGGTGAATGGTTCATCCCATCAAATCTGAACCTAACTAATAAAAACAAAATCGTTTTTGTTCAGCAAATGCTTGTGCCTTGGTATGTATTAGATTCAGGCTTAACTCTGCTGAACTTTTCACCTCCTCTTCATCATTAATCAATTTAGTGACAGCATAAATGGATGAGCAACTTTTTTATGACACTTGTATCATGCCTTTAATAGCAGAGATGAAATGTTTCAGTGGGTTGCTTTCTGGAAAATGTGCTGTTCTGTATCTTCTATCTTCATTGTTTTATGCATTTAAGGGTATATGGTCAAACCCAAATAATGGGATACTTAACTGTCTGTCCCCATAAGTCAACATTAAAGACACTCCATGTCCAGTTTGCTTATGGAAGAAAGCTGTTGTTGTTGGCTACATAGGCAGAAACTACCAGCAAATTGTATACAGTGTACAAAACCTTAGAATCTCTTTTTGTGTCAGTTCCTACTGGTTTATGGTGAGGATGCAAATGGTTGATCTGATTCACAGTTAAAGATCAGCACTACTTTATTAATTGCTGGGTGTACAATTATTATTATATGATCTTAAGTTTGGTCCAGTTGGTTAAATATATATCTAACCTTGCAGAGCTAAAACATAATATTTCTTTTCAAAAAAGCTTCATCTTTTTGCTTGCTTGATGCTAGAAATGTTTTTTCCTTTGTGTGTACAGATGTGTGGAGCTGGTTGTGTGATAGGCACAGAGAACATGGTGGCAAGCAGAGTGTTAATTTTGGGAAAAAGCCTAAACTTTTTCAAAAAACAACAGAGGTGCTGTCCCCAAGAGAAAACAGGCAGGAGTATTAGATACCATCATGGTTTTGTTAAGTTTGTACTGAAATTAATACGGTTCCTGTAAATGGAAGATAAAACCAAAGAAATGGAAATAGGGAAAAATATGGGGCTTTAGAAGGAAAGGAGTAATTTATTATTATTTTAAATAAAGATTATGTGAATTGGATATATTGAATGTTAAAATAGGATCTCAGTTTTCCAGCAGAGTATTCACGGTAATGGTAGTTGAGAAACACTACAGCCTGGAAGTGTCTCCAAATAAAACATTAATTATATTTGAAAATAAGGTCAAAGCATTATCTCTTCTGTATTTTAAATAGATGAAAATCCCTTTTCACTTAGATCCTTTTCTTCTAGCCAGGCCAACTCAAGTAAGATTCAAGTAAACATTGTGTGTCTGTTGCAGAACTAAATTATACAGCACCTAGTGAGAGTAACAATTACAATTAAAAACTACTGAAACCTCCTAGGTCCTTGTCAAATCACTCATTCAAATATTGTTCTGTTCACTCCATAGAAAACACATAATGATGCAACAGAAACACTTTGTTTGCATTTGTTCAGGCTCATCTATAAAATTAATTTTTGACATAGCTACCCATGAGTGACAATCCCAACTGCACACTCGTAAAATCTGTGTGCCAGACCGTGTGATCAGCTACTCCTTCTGAAATGCTCACATAAACCAGTAGCCCTTCTAAAGGACAGAAATGTGGCAAATTTTAAGGGTGATTAAAATTACTGGTAGTACACAATACTCATGGTTTTATGGATAGAGGATGAATTCACTGCTTAGCTTTGAAGACAGTAATTAATTTTATGTTGGTCTCTCCCAGTCTGCTCATTTCAAAAGTATCTGAGTGATTTAGAAACACCACTGAAATTATATTCAGATGACTGTAATAAGTTAAAAGAGAGACATTACCCTGATTTGTAAATGAGGAACTGAAATGCTGAGAGGATCAGATCAGAAGTGCCTACTTTGTGTCTTCCACTTGGAGCTAATTTTTCTACCTGCTGTAGAATTTAGAGCTCTGATCTCCTTGTGTTCAGTTGCAGCTGTGAGTGCAGTTTTACGTAGGTGTGTAAAACTCAGTGTGAGCAATGGAGAGGAGTGTGTGCACCTTTTTTTGGTGCAGATACACAGTGCCTTTGGCCTGTCCATTGCTAAAAGGTGTTGTCAGAGCAACAAAGATGCTGCAGGGTTATGAAGGTTGTCATAAATCTGTATGACCAGTGTAAAATCTGTAAAATCTGAAATATTAAGAAATTATTTATATTTTATAAAAATAGGCATGTGTGTAAAGCTATAAAATATTATAAAATTGATGTTATAAAATTAATTAATAAAATATTTAATTATTTATTAAAATAAAAATTATAAATCTTTGTCTACAGCAAAGGGGGAAAATATTTTTCCTTCTTATCCTTTGAAGGAAACAGCATCTGGTGCTGCCAATAGGCTAAAAACCTGAATACCTGAGTTCAGTTCTGAGAGAACAGGTTGTCTTTTTTTCTATTACTATATTGTTTTCATGGTTTGTCAATGAAGTGGTCACTCCTATGGTGGTATCATTATTATTAGCATTTACTTCAATAGGATTTTGGTTAGAAGGAGGTGTGATATATTAATTTCTCCTCCATTTTTAAGCTGATGCTCACAAAAGAAGAAGAGAGGCAAAATGAAACACATTAAGCATGGTGTTGCCAAGGCAACAAGTACTTGAGCCTCCAAGGTGAAGTGTGACTGAAATGCCTATGATGCCATTGCACAGGGACATGTGGGCTCTCACTTAGAACTAAAATCAACTCCATTTAAAATTAAATTGAATTAAAAGCTCTACTCTTAATACCTGTGAGTATTAAGACAGTTTAGTCTCCAGCCAGCAGACCATGGAAAGGGGAATTGATTTCAGATATACTGGCAAATACTAGACTCATCTGTGGACAAATGTTTGATCTAAGTTTTAAGGTATTCTGAGAAAGATAGCGCCTCTTGTGTTTTGTTTTGGTTTGGGAAAACTATTTATGGGCAAATACTGATAAAAACTAGGAAAAGGAAATTTTCTCTGAACTGAGAATTCAGGAAATGTGTGGAGACCTTCTTTTCAGTAATAATTAGAAACATAGAATCATTTAGGTTGTAAAATATCTTCAAGGTCATTGAGTCCAACCATAGGCTATGAAAATATCAGAGTTCCCAGGTGAATGTTATCTTTTCTGATTTCTCTCTACAAGGTTCTTTCTGCAGTCAATGATGCTTCATAACTGATTTATAGAACCATTTTCACAGTCAGTGTGGGGCATGTGAAGGTTCCTTGTCTGTTCTGAAGCATGGTTGCATCACAGTTGATATTTGGGGTTTGGTTTCTTTTTTCCCCCTCTTCATTTAGAAACTGTAATAATATTTATTACTAAAATAAATAGTTAAATCTGAAAATATCACTCACATCCAACATTGCTTACCCAAAACTTTAAAAAAATCATGATATAGGCTGAGAAAAAAATACATTTATTTTCCTTTCCAGCTATTTAATTTTTTTCTATTTGAGCTGCCTTTTTTTTTCCCCAGTCTCTTCAGACAAATTAGTAAATAAATTGAGACCTTGACAGAATCATGTGACTCCAGAACCTGAGAATTTAAAGGTCTAATAAAATGTTGGGCAGTTTCAGCTAAATTCCTAGCTTCATAGCAATGGGTCAGATTTTGTCTTGCTCTTCACTAAGACTTGACTGGACCTTGATCCATCACAAGAGATCCAGGTGTGTTAGTGTTTCACAAGCAGTGAGTAGTGGAATCAGTCTCAGAGCAAAGATTACAGAGATCATACAGAGACATATTATGAGTAAAAGTCAGTTTGGCATGGCTGGATGTGCTAAGATGTGTTTCTTTTTAGACAACCATGTTGATATTACGCTTTGGATTTTGAGCAAAACCAGTGTTGAAAAATATTTTTAGGTATAAACAAATGTGTGCATTTGTCTAATGTACTTTTATATGAATATTGGTAGACATAAGGGTATCTACTTTCTCAACATACACTCAGTTCCAGCATCATCTGTTCTAGGGGAGGAGGTGTTTGCTTGGGGTACTTTGTAAAAAGCCCAAATGTTCTACTTCAAGTGTTTTTTATCTTGGGAAAAATTTTTTGCTCTTAGTGCTTTAGAATACTCAGTGTGTTTGGAGTGGGCAAAATATTCTTTGTTGGATCTTGCATATGGGCTGCTTGTTTTGTGGAAGAAATTTTTTCTTTCATCCATAATACCTTCTAGTAGCCATGTAGATATTTGGTACAAACAATAATAGTTACTAAAAAATTTAAAGTTGAAACTCATCAACATTCTGATAATATGTAATAATATGAGTGTAATTCTTTCTAGGAATAAATACCTTATTATAATAACTAGACCAGATTGTATTTTCTGTTATAAATGGGACAGTTATTTTCTAGTGAGAACCACTTTGGCTACTCTTTGGAAAACTTTGTACAGTCCTTTGTATTTTTAAAGTGATCTCAGTGCTTTAAGCCTAATCCACTCTAGGAAGAGAGGAGACAAAAGGAGGTTAACTACCCTACTTTAAAGGCACTCCTTCCTGCCTCTGATTTGTTCCTAGCTAGCACATAGAGAATATGGGTGTTATGCCCCAAATCAGAGTTGATTGCAATAGTGAAGGAGATGTTCCTGCTTTTCTTGAGGTGAAACTGCTTATTCAAGGAGTTTTCTCCAATAATTTGTTTACCAGGCTTCATCCTACACCATAAAACTCTGTTTGAAATTTAGCTCATTATTGTACTTATCTGTTAGCTTTCAAAAACAGGATACATTTTCATCTTTCTTAGCAATAATCTCTGGACATTATCAGATGAAAAGGGGAAACTTGATTTTTGCTTTACCATATGTAATAGTTCTGGAAATATGTGGTATAAATACATAAACCTCATCAGTAATGCTTTTAAACAGGTCTTTCACTAGCAATTAAAACCTAAAAAGCATTCCCTACCAAATAAATAAAAATGAAACATGCACAGGTGGCAGTAAAGCTTCTTTCCACACTGGAGTAATTGACAATTTGTGGAATTTTTTTTCCTGTGTGAAGCCTTCAAGACAGGCAATTCCTTGGCGTATTGCAGGGGCATGCAGTACAGATGTAGGGGAAAGCTAGGTGTCACTCAGTAAGGGATCCTGTTGGTATGATTGACACATAAAGCAAATTTTTTTGCCATTCCTATGTGTGCTCTCTCGTGGAGGGACATCTCTGAGACAAACCATTGGAGTAAACCCTTTCTGTTGTCATTTGGTGGGATTTTTATTTTAATGAAAGCAGTCGGTCTTGTGTGCAAATACCAGGCTTTGCTGTTTGATATGCGCAGAAATCCAATCAGATGCTTAATTAGATCTTAACATGAGTTCCAAACAGCTGGCTAATTCCCTTGTTTCTGATTAAAGAGATTACAAAAATAAAATTTAACATTGCATTTACATACAGCTCTAAAAGGAAACACTCATCCATAAGTTTTAGTCATTTAGGAAATTCATGTCTGTTCAACGCTAGGGATCAAAGATTTTAGCATGATGAATTGCAGGGTGTCAAGAGATTAAAAAAAGAAAGAAAATAAGAAGAACTGGAAAATAGAATTTGTCAAATGTTCTGCTTGTTGATTATGGCAGGACTTAACTTGAAGGTGTGAGTCCATAGATGTATGCAGGAAGTATTTTGTTTCATTCTTCTTTGTGAAAACATGGAAATTAAGTTTGTTCACTAAACCATCACTTCCCACAAGCTCAGAAGATTATTTTTCAAATAGGCCTGTTCTCTGCACATGCACTAATTTGTTTAAAGTTGATTTATTAACTGTCAGAAAATAAGCTAGAGTTTCATTTGTTTTCTGTCTAGTTTAATCTTCGAGTGGTTTCTTTTTTAATAATTTTAAATTCAGTTTTTAATCAGAAGTAAAGTTATTCTAATGTCAGAGGTGTTTGACACTTACCTATGTCTTCAGCAGTGATAATATAAAATTTCTCTCCCACAGATAAGTACAACAAATAATATACTTTTAGCTGGAACTGTTGTATCTGTCTCTGCACCAGTGGTGAAGCAATCTAGATAACTACTATAAGACAGTAGAAAATAGATTCCTAATGCTGTCATTTAGGACTAATTGAGATTCATTTAAGCACATTAGAAGAGCTATTGTTTTGCACAGAGGATTCATATGGAAACCTTTCTATGATGTTTAAGTAAGAAATGTGTTGATTATGTAGGAATGGAAATCATGGGAGCAATGGAAAGTGCTAAGCAGCTAAATGAACTCCATGCATGACTTGCTGACACATGGGTGTGAAGAAATACCTCCCTTTTCTGGCAAGAAAATTGAGAATTCGGAGGGCTTCTGGGACTATTTGTACTTAAAAAAATAAAATAGGACAAATTCAAATCAGCTAAAAAAAGTGGAGTATAAAATGAACAAGAGGCTATTAAAAACATGTGAGGTTTTTCTCATTTAGAGGAGTGGTGAGTGACAGATATTGCACCCATGTTTCACAGAGGTCTGTGTTTGAACCAAAGGGCTGCAGGCCTCCAAACCATGTACATCAGTCTTGGCTATTAGTGCAGGGGAAAACCTGGGAAACAGCTACATGACAACCCTCAGCAGAAAATGCTGGGTGAAAAAGAACGACTCTCCCTTCCTGATCTGTTGAGTCTTTACAAACACATTAATATTAAGCATATTAAAAAGACCATAGCTGACATTTTGTTTAGACCCCCGCCAAGACTTTGAAGAGATCTCCTGCAACACTTAACAAAAATATTGAGTAGTTATGGGATGCAAGCTGTAAGTGTTGTGTTGGATCACAACAGAAACTGACTTAGATACAGAAGATGAAAATTGAGAACAAATGACCAGATTTTGCTGTCGACCCCCTGCACCCCCAGTAAACACATTAATTAAAAAGAGGGACATATTTTTGAGCTTCTAATTATCCCAGGCCAAAGGGCCAATTTCGGATTTTTATGACTAGCACTTTAGAGAAGAACTGTTGAAAGATGTTATTTTGCCTCACATGCAGATTAGGGAATCTCAGGTGAATGATTGTACTGAATAATGGTGTTTAATAGTCCTTAAAAGCTTTTACTTACACTAAGTGATCAGACCACACTGAACTGCATTAGTGTCAAGAGTCCACTTCTCTCTGAACAACTTCTTTTTTTATATTCCCATGTGAAGGGTTTGTTATTCAATATCATATTTACTTATTTGACATTACCTGGTGTAGCTTGGGATTTTGATTTAGTCCAGTGCTGCAGTAGTGTTAGTAATCAAATATAACCAGACTTCACAATTGAAATGCACAGCTAAATCCCAGTGAAATGGCTGGGTGCTCCCAGCAGCTGGGAGGGAGAACAAGGGCTCAAACCATCACAAGCCCTTTGCTTTCTTCTGAGTTCTGCTAGCTGCTCACTTCTGTAGCCTCTCCTTCTGGGCTCCTCTGTCAAGCTGCTGCAGCCTAAAAGCTGCCCTCCAGACCCTTCTGTGTTGAGGGAGCTCAACACAGAATATTTTCTTGCATCAGGAGTGAGCAGTCCCTTCCCACATCCCATCACAAGTGTCACGAACGTAAAGCCCCTGCTCGTCTCCTCAGAACTGTCTTCCACTGCACGGAACTGCAGTCACAGTTCTTGTTTTTGATGTTTTACAACACTTTGTGGCTAGGAAGGCTGTAATTTAAGCAGTGAAATGAGTTTATGAAAAAGAGTTTAATTTTGTTGGTTATCAGGAAATAAAATTTGGAAGGTATAAAAAGGAAATATGCAGGAAATTATTTCAAAATAAATCAACAGCATCAAATAAATGGTCAAGTCTCAAATCAAAACCACATGAAAAATCCTAGGCTACCTCATCCCTCCTCATACAAACTCTGCTGCCTGTCTCCCATCAGCTTTGTTGCTCTTTCCTGTGTTATTTCTACTTGTGCTGTACACTCCCTTTGATTTGTATGCAGTACCCAAGAGTTGGACTCGCTGTGGTTTTCTACTGTGGGACAGTAATGCTCAGCACTGGATCCAGATGGAGCCCAAGCCACCTGCTGTATTTTGTTCCATTGCCAGTGAGAACTGAGAGAGCAAAAACCAAGAGGGATCTCCAGCACAGTGTTCTGTGCAAATTTCCTCCCAGTGCTGTAAAAGCAGCAGAATGTCACCGTGCACATCTCGTGATACCTGGTTCTGCTTTCTGGTTCTTGTGTGCATCACTCCAGAGCCCAGCCAAGACCACAGAATTTAACTTCCACTGCACTCTAACACAATCTTTACCCTTGCAGGTCAGATAGCTTTTAGTACCCTAAAAACAAGTAATGAAGGAGAGCAGAAAGGGGAGGGTTTCTGGCCTTTATTTATAAACAAACAAGATGCTACAGAAGCTGACATAACCTGTCTGCAAGTAATTAGAAAAACTTGCTCCAGATAACCATAAATTTACGTGTTTACCACATTATCATGTATTTTCTTCTTTACAGTCTAAAGAAATCACAGGTAGTAGATGTTTCCCTGGACAAAACTTGTTAAATACCTTGTCAGTGATGAATGGAAAGAGAGAGTTTAAGCTATTTAAAGATTTATGCAGCTGAGTGGAGGTTTAGAATTGCCAGTGAGAGACCAGGCTGACTGGGAGCTCTCAGTTTGGGCTCTGAGCCATGAAATGCTTCTTGAACTCTGCTGCTGGCCACCAGGCATGCTCTTATTTTGGGATAGCACAGACCCTATAGTAGAGTAAGAATAGGAGGGAGATACACATCTGTCCAGAGACAGCTGTGGGATGTGCAGGCCATGTAGTGTCTGAAAATGCTGAGAAAGCCAACAGGTCTGGTGGACTCTGCTAATCACTTCTATTATATGGAATCATATGATTTCTTAAGGCCCTACTTTTCCTTTTTGTCATATTAGATACACAGCTGCATGCATGGTACAGGAATCTGTTGATTCCTGGCTGAGCCCCAAATTTGCCTTGGCTCATTCTGCTTGATTCATTCTCTTGTGACTGCTGAATTTTTATTTCATTTCTTTTACCCCTTTGATTTACTCTTGCCCCTTTTCTCCACACACGTGCTCTCTTGACTACTTTTTTGAAGGAAAGCTTGTGCAAGACCAGAAAAAGAAGCTTTAGAGTATATTTGGAAAGTTCACTCTTGAGCTTTATTTCATTTTAGAATCTCCTGTAAGATGAATAATGAGATATATTATCTTTATAAAATAAGTGCAGCATTTTAGGCTAACTGTAAAAATTCAGCTGAAACATATTAGTTTAATGGAAGTGCAGTGCTTCAATAAAGCCAATGATAATAATAATAATCTTGAATTGGTCTATTCCATAATAAAATATTCAAAGCAGATATTGAAGCTTGTTATTGGAGTAGAGGCCAAGAATTAGTGAGATGTTGGTTAATAGTTGGACATTCCAATATATCAAATGCATTAGTTGTTCAAACTCTGAAAACAAGAGCTTTTCTTATCTGTATCTGACTTCTGGCTACTACAATGCACCTTAAGTAGGAATGAAAAATTATTTTTGATTCATGCTTGTGGTACATTTCTCCACAGTTTAAATTTAAAATTGTATTTTACTGATGCTAATCTGTAGCAAGAGTGTTAACTGTGTTAGGACTTCAAGGTCACCACAGAGAATTTGTCTTCATGGTTTGTTGGTTTCTTTCCTGGAATATTATTTCTAGCGTGAATGTTTAATAACCAAAAAAGCAGCACTCCAGGACCTTTATACACTATGGAAGAAAGATTTCCAAATGTTTTTAAAGCTGGATTTTTTTGTCTTTAATTGCTGATTTAGACAATGAAGCATTGTTGGTTTGTTCTCTAGTCTTATTCCATTGGTAGGAATATCTTTTAATATGTTACTGTGTACACAAACTACAGTAGTGAATGCTAATTGTTACTAGAATGCAACAGCTAACAATAACTATGTAATTGCCAATTCTGTGGAAAATTATTTGGAGGAAAAAAACTACTAATCACAGAGAGCTCCTAATGTTTAATTAGCGGAGTCTTCAAATACCCTTTGATGGAGCATTTCTCTGCTTTTTATTTTTTTTTTTTAATGCTGGACCTAAATGTGCCATTTAAAGTATCAGATAAAAATTATTATAATGCTGGTTTTTGAGGGTTATATTGTTGGTTTGGTTTGGTTTGGTTTGGTTTGTGATGAAATACGTCAGACCAGGTCAGGCCATAACTGCTGCTGCAGTGTCATTCTGGCTGCTGTAGCATTTCCATTGTGAGTCCATTTTTTGCACAATTCTTAAAAGTCAAAAAAGGACATATTTTAAAAGTTACCCTACTGGAAATAGGACAACATTATGCATGTATCACGCTTAATTATTTTCTCATGTTCCATTAAAACTAGATAGTTACGTATTTTATATATAAAAATAGATTATGTCTAGAAGAATAGGACAATTTCTGCTGCACTGTCAAATGAGTTGATTGCTTACATGTCTGCTCCACTAGAATTATCCTCTTTTAAAATACTTTAGTTTCAGTCCTGGAGATTTGTTTTCTGTAAATCAAACAGCTTTCCAAATCTTTGGGTTTCGGTGGGCTAGCATTGTAGTGTTTGCATGGTATTAAAAGAAATCATTGTTTTAATGGAGAAAACATCGTAATTTCCTGAAGTATCTGACAACTCATCAATTGAACTGATGTTTCTAACTGAGCAAATGCTTTGAAAATCACCCAAAACCAAGTCCAAATAAGGAAGTTAAATAAAAGCATTGGAATTTAGAGGCTTATATAAAAAGCATTTCTATAATATATTTTGATTTTTATTTTTTTAAATGAAATTAGATTATTTTGGCTTTTACCTTGCAGAAGAATAACCCCAGAACGGGTCAGGCTGGAAGAGACCACAGCTGGTCCCATCTCCCTGCTCCAGCAGGGCCATCCCAGAGCACAGGGCACAGGATTATATACAGATGGTTCCTGAAAATCTCCAGCGAGGGAGACTCCACACCCTCTCTGGACAACCTGTTCCTGTGCTTGGTCTCTGCACAGCAGAGAAGCTCTTCCTCATATTCAGGCTGTTGAATGGGGGAATAAGAAAGGAAAAAATTACGGTGGTCAATAATGCTCATTGTGAATATATGAGCAAAGGTTGTACCTTCATTTGTTTTCTAAGGAAATTTTTCTGGCTTTAGGGAGCACTGGTTGTTTGCTCCTTTGTGATCTTCAGAGATTTGAAACAGGACCTGAATACAGCAAAAAGTAAAAATGGGCAAACTTTCAAAACTGTTCCATGTACATATGGCAACCATCCTGTAATTCTGATAGCTTAGTTTAGAATAATTAAATCGACTGTATTTTCATTTTTAGAGTTGCAGCAGAGTACTACAGATGCTGCACCAGGGCAGTGACACAGCCCATTATTTACTTAGTTTTTAAGACAACATAAAATTGAAAGGATGAAAACATATGGCCTGTAATTATATTTAATTGTGGAATTTAGCTTGAAATGCAAACTGCTGCATTCATAGCCAGTTTCCTCTGCAGACCATTGTTTAGGCCCCAGTCAGATAAGGGTTATGTGTAGAAGAGAGGGAGGCAAATCTCATGCAGCATATCATCACATCAGAGAGTTGATAAGTAGCCAAGAAGGCTGGAATGCTGCCAGCTGGGCTACATTTCATTTCTGTATCATTTTACTGCTGGCTGTGATGCATGGTACTATATTTTTCATCCTGTTTCCTATACTTAAGCGACTTTATTCTGGGGGGTGGCTGGGAGAAATCCCAGTATTTCTGCTTTAGAGAGTGTGTATTATTCCTATGAAGCATAAATTTGAAAATGGTTCAATGTCCAAAGGACTCTTCCCTCCTTCTGCCCCCAAAAGACTCGGAGCAAGCTCACCAAGAGGCCTGGGGAGAGCTGTGAAGTCTTGAGTCTGAATGAAGTCCTCACTCT
Organism: Prinia subflava; assembly: GCF_021018805.1. Taxonomy (NCBI): domain Eukaryota; kingdom Metazoa; phylum Chordata; class Aves; order Passeriformes; family Cisticolidae; genus Prinia; species Prinia subflava. The sequence goes on along the minus strand of NC_086249.1, from coordinate 11,684,790 downwards.
GCAGTTTTAGCAAATTTTGCTGCAGCCTTCACTGTTTACCCAGCCCAACCTAATCTGCCTTCGAGTGATGACCTTTCTGTCTAGAGGGTCGTGTAAACTCTCTCAGGCGATGTCTATGCTGATCCTTTATGTGTGTGTGAATTTCAATGACATTTTACATTAAAGCTAGAATAAATACCAACAGGGTGTTTTGCCAAGGGCTTGGTCAGCAGTCTTCAAATCTGACGGAATTAAATTAGAAAGAGCAGGGGAAACGTCTTGATGTGCAGGAAAGAGAAATATGAAAGATTCAGAAGAGCTGAGAAGTGTTTGTAGTATCACTTGGAGTACAGGTTCTGGAGACTACAAATCAGGATTGAAACAAAAATCCACCTTTTTGAACAAAACATCTGATTTTGAAACTTTCTGCCTAGAAAAGATGTAAGGGAGATAAGCATTATTTGCATCAGTATAAAACCAGTAACATATTTGCAAATGGTGAACATTATGAAGTATTTATCAAACTAACATTTTCATTTGGTAGTATTTCAGAAATAACCAACCTTTTATATTGAGATTAAGATGTAAGATAACTGCATTTAATACTCTGAAAAGTACTAAACAGCTTAGAAATTAAAGCAGTGCATTCACTTTAGCAATGTTCTGAAACATGATCTATACCAAGAAGTGGAACAGAGTGGTTTCAGGTAGCAAAAAGAGGCTGGGGAAAGTAACATTGCAGGCTTTAGCACACATTGCTCCTGACTAATGAATCACTTCCCTGGACTGGGTTTCTAGTCTGGAAGGTGAAGAAAATAAACACCTCCAAGTCTACCCTATTAGCTGATGGTTGTGAAGTAGCTGATGAATGAGGGGATGTAAATGTTAAGAGCCATTATCATGACAAGTATTCTTGTTGTGATATTTGATGTGCAAGAGAACCTAAACCTTCAGACTTTTCTTGTTAATGAAATGTCAGTTAAGAATATGACATCTTACTACTGAGATGATTAGGACATCTTTAGGACTTGGGGGTCAGGAGGATTATTGACCCTATAGACAGAGATGAAGTATTTTCCATTCCTTTTCTTGCTGAAGACAGATATGAAACTCATTACCACAAAATGTGATGTATGTAGCAAGAATCATTACCATTTCCATCTCCTAAACACTAATCTAGCCCTAAATCCAATCTGGTAAACTTTGTTCCATAAAGTTTTAGGATGATATTGTCTTTTTTTCTTCATGTTTTTATAAATGCACCACACTGCTCAGACCTTAATAAAAGCATTCTACAAAGACATCAGAAAGTTTCAAAAGCTTCAACTGAGCAGCTTGCCTGGTGCAATACAGTAAAGCAGCAAGCCCTCTGTGCCTTTTGTCTATTTTTTTTTTTTTGCTTGCTAAACATGTGCAGGAAGGATGCAAGAAAGATTGCAAAGGTTTATCTGCTTTAATCACGAGAAAAATATCTTCCATGAAGCTTTTCCATCATGTTCAGAATTCTCCCCAGTTTTACTTTCCTGCAGGGGCATTCAGTGTCACAAGCAGTTGATGCAGTCATCAGACTGAAATGGCTTTTTTTGTTGTTTTTTGTCTAGTGGTCTTCTCTTTAAATATTCCAGAAGTCTGCCTTGAATAGTTATTATTTCCAGATTGTTAGAAACATGGTTATACTGCTTCCTAGTGGGGAATGAAAGAATATCTTATTCTCTTTAGATGAAACTTTTTATCATTATTCTTGTGTAGTTTTTTGTTTTATTTTTTAATTCTTTAGTACAATACCAGAGTATTTAGAGCTCTACTCCTTTCTATTGTATGGTTTTATATCGGTGAAGATAGACTTCAGTGAATTTGTCCTAGCTGACAGCAGTATGTGTAAGAGAATATAAAAGCAGAATGCCTTGCTGTTTTACAAGGAGTCTTTACTGCAGGCTACAGCATGCTGTTTACAATCCAAGACAATAAATCACCCCGGCTAGTGGCTGTAATCTCTCCTGGTGATGGGCAAGCAAAATATTCTTTTCCCTTACCTCTGCTGTGACTTATCTCTGTTGGATAGCACCACACACTTCAAAAACAATGTTTTCTAGGGCGGTAGAGAAAACGTAAGCAACCCAGAATATGTGGAGAGTCATTTAAAAAACAGTTTGAGAGAGAGAAATACCTGTCAATGAGAGAGGTGATTGCTTTTTGAAGCATTCATTGGGAAAGAAGTGACAATGTGCACTGACATCTCCAGAACAAAGCTGTGAGTGTCTCCAGTGCATTAGGAGGGTTTGAGTGGTGCTGCAGAGGTTGGGCTGAGGCTCAGGAGATCTGCAGACAGCTCTGGCTCCTGCCATCAATTTCTTGCAAACTGTTGGGAACGAACCACAGTTCAACACTGGCAAAAGGGCAGTGTTATTTCTGCATCTTTCTCTGCTTGCTCTGCTTTTGACTGCCATTATTTATGTTCAACCAGTGCTTGAATAGTCCCACCATTTTTTAGTGAAATTGTGGAAGCAATGAGGTGCAATGAGTGTGTGAGTGGTGGGGCTGCACTTCAGAGCAGAACAGGTTCATGCAGTCTGTTTAAAAAACAAATGGAGCTGGAGGTCCCCATGTCCACACCTGGGAACTGAACTCAGTAGTTCAGCAGTAAAAATTCTTCCTCGTGTCCTTGCAAGGAGAATCCTTTGTTTCTCTCTTCACATGATTTTTTTCCACCTAGAATCCCAACACTGCTCAAAGTGAGAAAAATGTTAGCAAAGTCCATATGCTCATGTTTGGGGTTTTTGTTGTGCTGTTGTTATTCTTTGGTTTTGGGTTTGTCTTTTTAAGTTTTTCCAATTCTCTAAAGCTGGTTTCCACCTTCAGCTGGTCTTCTTCCAAGACTCCATGGCTCATGAACCTACCTACCATTGTAATGTCTAATTTAGATGGTAAAAAATAAAATGGGTGCTATCTCAGAATAGTTATGATCTCTTCTTATGTTTGTAATAAGGGCTGAATTTGTGATTATATATCATTCACAATCACATTTTTTGTCAAACATGCTTATTTATTAATTCATTGTAGTGAGACAGCTGATAAAATACAGTATGTCGAAAAAAAAATAAAATCTGTTCTTAGTAATGAATATTTTTCCCTATATGTGCTGCTCTTAATAAGGGTTATGTATATGACTCCCCTGTGCATTAAAATTAAAACCTATTCTTTTTGTGTTTAGACAGCAATATACACAGAAGTAGTGTTACCTAACATTTAGAATTTAATTACTGAAAATTTATTCATCCCAGGGTGCATCTAATTTCACCCATTTGGTTGCTAGGGTTCGAAATAACTGAGTGCATGGGCACTTGTGGGAATTTGTCCCTCAAAGGGGTGGCAGAAGGAACCATATTCTGGTGCTCCAGGTGGGCCAGCATTCCATGTGAGCTGCTCTTGTCACATTCCCACCTCAGCCACACATCCCTGCCTGCAAAGATTTGGCTTTTCCCCCATTCTGTTTTGGTCCTTGTGCCCAACCCCAGCCCTGCCTTGTGAGCCATTGTTTATCAAGAGCAGCACAGGGAAAAATGAGCATTTGGATGCCCCTGTCAGACTCTAATGTACAAGGTTTTCCAGGGGGGGTTGATTTTTTTATTGTGTTGATTTGTAGGGACTGCTCTACAGGTTTAAGTGGACCTGATTTTTTTTTACAAAACCAAAGGCTGCAGGCAATTTTTGTAACTACAGGTGACAAAGCTGCTGTAAATGACTAGCAGGATCATTTCTTTCTTTTAAGTCAGAAATAACTATCAGCTTTCAATGGTAAATTGCAGCTGAAGTTATTATTTCCATGTTCAGAAAGGCAATATAAAAATAATCTGAACTAACTCATACACTGATTCTACTGTGGTCAGACAGCTTAAATATTATGTTACTGTCCAAAAGGTCTTACTTAGTTTTAAAAAACTAAAAGCTGTTTCTGTTTATGTTCACTATTCGTGAGGATATCATGTTTTTCCCCATGATTAGAGTGATGCTTTCAGCAGTAATTCTGTTTACTCAGGAACTTGCCCTAATCTGAATGAAAATACACAAAAATGCAGGAAAGCCAAGAAAAGCTAATGATTTTGCTTTGCTGAATACCCACGGACAGCATAATGCACAAGCTTTACTGATGAAGTATTTTCTCTAAAATCAACAAGTGTAAAAATATGTTTCTTTAATTTAATTCTATAGTAATCATTGAAATAATTGATGTAGGTTAACACTTCACTCATCAAAATACCCTGAAGCTTAACAAGAAGGTAGAAAACCCTCTCACAGGTCCCATCTTTTTTGATGCCTGAAATCCAAAGTTGCCAAGAGTAAATGCATGTGTAATGCACAAGGAAAGCCCATCTCCCAAAAACACTCCAAGGGATTTCCCAGTCCAAGGGAAATAAAGACTGTAATATTCTTTAGTGGGAGTGAGTGTTGCCCATTAATTTGTCCAAATGTTTTTGATATGTAAGCTTTTAGCATCATGTCTGTTTTGTGTCAGACAGTGCAATGGCTTCTTTGGCTTTTGGGGAGAAGGAAGTCCTCCAGAGGACATAAATCTGTCACCTGCTGCCACCTACTTTGGCTGCTCTGTGGCTCTTCTGCTATAACGAGAGAAGAGCTTTCTTATCCTTGAATAAACTCTTCATAAGTTATTACTATTTTAATCCTGTCAACAGGCTGGAAAGCTGACATTTCTGACAGTAAAAGAGGATGTTGTGCTCAGTGTGAAGGCTCTTGAACTTAGAAGATATATATATGTGTGTGTGTATATATATATGTATGTGTATATATATATGTATATATAAAATCCTTGGGGTCATCATTGTGCTTCCAGAAGTTTGCACTGGTGATACTGATGGCCAGAGTCATATTTCAGTTCATCTGTATAATGCTCACACTCAAACAGAAAACCTAATAGCCTTGTTATTTTTCAAATATATATATATGTGTGTGTGTGTATATATATATATATATATATATATACACACACACACAATATATATCCTTTTTATTTTAATGCCAACCAAGTAATCATGATACAGTAAAAAAACCTGGCAACTTCTTCAAAGGGGCTGGAGTCTGAGGTGAAAAATGAAGAGGTTTGTTCTCATGGGGTGAAAAAGAGCCCAAGGTCTGAAACAGATGGGAGCAGTGTGAGCTGCTGTGAAATTACCTTCACCGCAGGGTTTGTGCAGTGATCTTGGATAGAAAAGAAAGGGTTGAAAGAGAGCAGTGAGATGGATTTCTG